>NC_089820.1:3335000-3950000 GCF_029633855.1 Hoplias malabaricus
GTAGGTTTCAATTTTGGGTCGATTTCATATGCCTCGTTTAATCACCATACATACAAATATTAATGAATGCAACAAGATTTTAATAACTTACCTTTAGTAAGTAAACGAATCTACTATTTCATGTGCTTCTGATGTCATTTGTACAACATGTAACGTGTTCAAATAGTTTTTGTAAGAAAACTGTAATAATTGTTTATTTTTTACTTGGAGGGTCTGTTCTTATTGTTCTGAACAATATTTGCAGCTGTGTCATTATGTTTAATGTTTCCCATGTCTTTAAATGTAGTTCTTATTTAGGTGAGAAAATACGTGTAGAAATCAAATGAATCCAAGTACCCTAAATAGTACACTACGTAAAGATAAAAGAATACTTGCTCGTGCACGCCACCAGTGACACCTATGTATGAAAATATCAGCTTGCGATTCAGTTACATGTACACAACTCCACTGTAGGTCTTCTCGGACGTATAAGTCAATATTTCATAATTCATTCTGTGCACTACAGAGGGAGTACGGAGTTGACTGAGACTCGTATTATGTTTGAATGTGAAAGAGAAGCAATGACGGAGGACATCCGGGTTACTGCGCATTGTTTAGCATAGCTACGGCACAGACGTCGTCGGAGTCGGTCTCTCGGAGCATGAAAACGCTCAAATATACACACATTTGAGCTCTTTTTCCACTTGGTACAGCGGTAAGTGCATCGTTAATGTTATTTAAAGACGGTGTATGGTGGAATAATGGGACTAAATAGGTTAAAAGCTAAATCTTAGCCATGGTTTCGAGATGAGACGAAGTTGTAATGTTACATAGCTAGCTGATAGCTTCTTGTATGAGTTGTCCATTCCACCTTAAAGGATGCATCAGTTACTGCAACGTTTAAGGTGGAATGGAAGGTTAAAAGAAGAAGAACATATCCGAGAACGCTATAAAGCTAAACAAATTCAACAGTGGAGTTTTGTAACCGTGACCAAAAGAGACTACACTGAAGATCCATTTTAAATGGCGCTGCGGTTGGTCAACAGTGGAAGGCGGAACGGAAAACTCAAATGAATATGAACACTGCGGCCTTGCTAGTAAACAGAAACGGCGAACTAGTTTGCATACCATATCTTATAGCTTGTAATTATACTGGTTGATGATTATTCTTTTTTGAAAAAATTGTTTCAAAGACAATAATTTCAGTTTTATAACTAGCCACATTCCTTCTGTTTACAATGGACGAATTGGTCTAAACAGAGCAGCACAGCGCGACCCGAGCCTGTGGAAGACCACTACCGACTAACACCTAGTGCTGAATCGTAATCGCTGTTCAACACAGTGCTGTGTTTAGACGTTGATTCCAAGAAAGATCACATAATGACTTAAATTTGGCGTAGATTGTGCGCTGTATTTTTGAATCCACGCAGTACACACAGATTAGGCTGCGTTCGGGTGCTCATCGGAAGGTTATTGTGTGTACCAGGTGGCCGTTCGGGTGTTTGGCTGATGATCCGCCCGCGGTGCACATGTCCCCAAAAATGATTTATCATATAAAAGATAAATGCTTTTTGATTCATAACAAATCTGATCAAAATATTTGACTTTTATCTACAGAAAACACACACAATGAGACGATTAAAATTCATATTTGCCATTTTCTCCAGGGGAAGAGAGGAAAATGTCGCGATATATATCACACATCTAGAGTCCCGAGTTCACCCGTGATAAATACGACTTTGTCTGCCGTTCGGGTGCAATTTTTAAGTCAGAAGATTGGTATTTCCCAGTTTCCAGCATCACTCGAACGCAGTAGTCTTCATCTCCGCCAAGCCCCGTCCCACAAGTTGACGGGATCGGTTCCTTAGGTTTATGACGTCAGAAAATGTCTTTCTGAATCCTCCCCTATGGGTCTGTCTTAGGAAAACTGCAGTTTCAGTGCAGATGTAAATAAATTATATTGTCAGTTTTTGATAGCAATAAAGAAAACAAGTAAAAGCAGTTTACTGATATTTTTAAGACCACAGCATACTAAAATGGATGTTAAAATCAAAAGCAGATTTACTTTTTGAAGGGTCTTTTTAAAGTGCAAGTCTTGTCTGTTTAATTAGGCAAATGACGCCGCCTTAAACAAGTTACTCTCTAACCTCAGTCTTTGACGTGGACCCACACATTCAACATGGAATCTTCAAAATCACCTAGAAGCACCAAGCATCATTCAAGATCCAGATCGCGTTCCAGGGAACGGAAACGTAAGTCAGGTAAATTGCTCTGTTACTTGTTTTTAGTGAGTACTATTCAAAATACAGACATATTTTCTGTAACGAATCAATTTGTATATTTAAAGTGTTTTCTGTGAATTTGCAGCATTGCTGTCATTTGGCATTACATTTGAACACCTGTTTGTCATATTTAGATCTAAGTTTTTAAAGAACACTTATGTTGAGAGATTAAAATGTAAAAAAGCGTATCACTGTTTTACATCAAACACACGTTTCTGCATTTTTGAGAGAAGAACAATATAAATATAAATACAATATAAAAACAGAATACAATGATTTGCAAATACTTTTCAAACTATATTCGATTGAATAGACTACAAAGACAAGATATTTAATGTTCAAATGGAAATTGCAACTTCACTGGAATTGGCATAGTCTTTTCACGCACACGTCTAAGAAACTATCACTTTCAACATTTTGCCAGTGGAATGATTCATTGGATATGTTAATATGCGGCATGATAATCCATTCATTTTCAGAATAATAGCGCAATAAGAAAAGTTTGGATTCTGTATATGTCCATGTATACACCTCAGTCAGAATAGTTGTCTGATTGAGGCCAGTCAGAGTAGTTCTTTTTGATTAAACAAGGTAGAGTAATTCTATAAACAATACTTTAAATAGCAGAAAGTAGCTCTGTAAACTTCTGTATCTGTTTAAATTCCCACACAAAAGCTAAAAGTACATTCTGTGCATTACTTCACCATTCTTTTTAGAAAGAAATTCCTTCGTTGTGCTTTAATGGATGCCAAACTGATTATTGATAATGCAGAAGTCATTGCAAGAGCCTAACTTGTATAAGGCAGTGGCAACATTCATTATTACTGGTATATAGAGCCTCTTGTAATATATTTTGCTGAGCAAATAAGCCATGACATGGAACTTTTCTTTCTGCTCAACACTTGTAAATTTCTTCAGTACTACACTTCCCCACCATTGTTTACGGCACACTTTCATCCAGTAGTTTCATGTTGTTTAAGGGACTGGCATCCATCTTATATGTCACAGAATGTTACTCTCACTCGCTATTTAATAAACACATGTGAAGTGTGTTCTCATGAATCTGCCATAATTTTAAAGTAAATAAAAACAAAGCACATCACCTGAACAGTCTGGTAACTTACTGTTGCTCATTTAATTTTGATGAGAGACATGTCACTGTATAGAATACACTAAGTGTTGGTCTATATATGCACATGATTTAGACCGGTTTACATGTAATGTGCATATACCCAGAGGTTTTCATCAGGTAGCTGAGTAGACTTTGCAAATAAAGACTACAGTCTTTATTTTTAATCAGAATTTATTTAATGGAATTGTTAAATTGTGCATGTTAACATGGCTGTTGTAATAAATAGTTGTGTAATGATTTTTATTAAACTGTTAATGGGTAAATAAAGACATTGTTACAGATGAAACAGAGGAATTAATTGCATTTTACCTGTTGAACAAAAATATCAGACTAATTAATACTCTACTTAGATGATTGCAGAAGACTACTTCTGTTCAGAGAAATCTTGTGTCCATGGATTTGTGGGATTTTTCATTATCTGTATACCATATGCATGTTAAAACTCAAAACAGCAGATAATCTGCCTGATGCTTGGCCTAAATTTAGTTATTTGCCTATTCAGGTATGTTTCTATATATTATTATATTAAAAGCTACAGCTGTAGTATTTTCAATGCAAGAACAGCATATAAAGTTTATCTAGCTCTTCACATATTACTGAAATGTCTGTTTGTTTATTTCCTCTCCATTTCAGGTGACAAGAAGCACAGAAGATCCCGGAGCAGAAGCAAAGAGGTAACTAAATTAAACTCCATTTCCCTCACATAGGCATAAGATGATAAGGTCACATCATTAATATAATTTATAAGGCATTTCTAGCTTTAGCTCAGGGTAAGTATGAAGCTTCTTAGAGGGATGATGAAATGGAAGTGCCAGTTTCAGATTTTGGCCATTAGTCATGATGTCAGTAGATCTTGAAGGGTAATTTATTTTGGCTCATTTTCTCACATGTCAAATGTGTGAAATTTAAAGATCACTAAAGTAGCTTACAGATTGTGTGGGATTTATTTTGGTAAAATCCTGTATTTAGATCACATGATAACATCTCTATAATAAATTACACTCAGCGTGCTAATGCACGAAGAGACACTCTGAACAGAAGACGCTGCTGACAGATAGCAAAATTATATGCCTACAACTGGAAAGGTAAATATCAGCCATTCAATTTTACACTTACCTAAAAATAACTGTTTGTCTAGCAACCTGAATCATTGCCCTTTTTCCAAGTCCCAACATAAGATGCTTTAGAATCTGAGATACTGTTTTGAACAATCTCTGTCCTTCTACCTATATGCATGCAAAATAGTAATGTGTGTAATTCACTCTATTAGTTACAACAGCGGTGGCTAGATTAATGTGCAAAGGAAATGCCAATTTCAAGTTGTTACTTTTAAAAACATTTTCAAAATAAGTTTGTGACAGTTTAAAAAGATTATGTGCATGCATTAAAAAGGGAAAACAAATAGTAAGCCAAACTTTACAGGTACGGATTCCCTCATAAATCACTCCACAAACCTTATTTGATATAGTGGGTCAAGAGGGGTTTTTTTACCCCCAAACTGCGGATGTATTACATGGCCAGGGAACTGAATATGGACAGTTTATGGCATTTGTGAATTTGGAGAGTTGAATGGGAGAAAGAGGTTGTATGTTATGGTTCTTCAAAGTTGTTTTTTTTTGTAAACAACATACTAACTCTCTTTGTCACACTATTTTCCTGAAAGAGACCACTTCTTCTTAAAACAGGCACGGCGGAGGGACTCGGAGAAGGCTATGAAATTACATAGCCGATCGGAGGACATGCAGAATTCAGTTAAGGACCGTGAGAGGCTATCTGAGGACAGTGGTGAGGAGCGACATCGCAGAAAGGAGAGGAAGTCCTCCAGAGGAAGGAGTCAATCCAGATCACGCTCAAGAGAAAGGTCAGACATGGACAATGTACACTTTGCTGAACTTTTGCCCAAAAGGGTCCCTATTTGACACCCCTAGGTTAGAATATATGCCTGGTCCTATGTGAAACCCTTTCTCACAATTCTCACAAAGTTGTTAAATATTCTAAATTAAAATATTTCTACATTTTAAATCCAAAGCTGACACAACTTATCAAAACAATTACCGAGTGGTTTAGGCACAATAGTAGGTTGCATTTCAGTTTGATGCTGTTTAAATAGATGCTACTTCATGTGGTTGGTATATTTCACATCCTCAGGCGACATAACAGTAAAAGTCGGGAGAAACGAAGGTCTCGCAGTCGTGAAAGGAGGTCAAAGAGTCGTGAGAAGAAGAGACGAGCTAAGTCACGATCCAGATCAAGGAGTAAACACAAGCGCAGCAGAAGCCGGAGTAAGAGCAGGTTCGTAAACTTGGATGCATCCATTAGAACACTGATCCTTAAAGGGAACATCTGTTATTGTGGTCAAACACTTTTGACTGCTAACACTGCAGTCTAAAGCAAAGACAGCAGGCAGCTTTGTAACAAATAAAGGAAAAAAATATCCACATTTCACAAATGGTTGTGATGGGTGAGATGGAGAGCTACAGGGGTTTATTTTTACTTATTTATTTTTGACAATTCAGTTATATTTCAGTTTAGAATACTGGCTGTGCTGACATGCACAGCAGTTATAGGCATTGTAGGACAACTGTTTTAAGCAAGTTTGGGGGGTTTGTGAAATGTTTTTCACTATTTGGGTCACTATAAAAAAAAAAAAGTTCGATAACCTGTCTTAGAACGTAGAAGTTTTGTGTGTGTGTGTGTGTTTTCTTTACTCTTACATTCTTTTCTCTTCTACTCTTTCAGTAAATAAATCTGTCAAATATTTGTTTTGGGTTTTTTCTAAAAGGAATTGCATTCTCTAGGAAATGGATGATAATGGTAACCTGTTGTGTGCTTTGATCATGCTGTGACGAACCTACCATTGAGTACATGCTTTGTGAAGGTTTCCTTTAACAAATGGAACTGCGAAAGTATTTGTTAAACTTTTCTCATGGTGTACAATTATTTTCAGTTTTAAATGGGTTTGACATAGAAATATCTTTTATAAAATTTTCTATTTAAAAGAAATTGCTCTGCGGTGGTTTGATTATTCTGTGAGGGTTTCAAAAGTAATCATGTTGTCACGGGTATTTATTTATTTTACGAGTACAAATGTTTTATTGGAGTGGGTGTGTTTGTTTAATTGAACAAGTTTATTAGTAAAATCTTACAATTTTAAAGATTACTAATGTAAAAACATTTTACTTGGTTGTATTAGGGAAAGGAAGAAGAGGCCTGAAAAGCCCAGGAGGAAAAGTCGTAGTCGGTCTGTTAGCCCTGTGGCTTTCAGAGGCAGAAACACAGCCATGGATGCACAAGAGGCTTTGGCTAGGAGGTAAAATGATGGTGCTTTATTATTAAAAATTTGTTTTATATATCTTAACTGATTTTAGTCTGTCGATATCTGTTGGGATCAAGCAAAAACGTGGTCCCTGTGGAGAGAAAAAAAATATATAAATATATATATACATTAAATTTTTCAAATGAAATACCCACATCCATCCACACTGTTTACGTTTAAACCTGATGCAGAATCAAGAACTTATTTTTTCTTCTCCATCAACTGACATTAAGCCTGTCAGCTTCAGCACATATTGCTACCTTTGACCATTCAAAGACCATTTTGAATGAATTAACATCTGATGTTTCACACTCCTAGGTTGGAGAGAGCTAAAAAACTTCAAGAGCAGAAAGAAAAAGAGATGCTGGAGAAGCAGCAACATCAACAGCAAGAAATTGCAGCAGGTAGTTAAACTTCAACTGATAAGTTTCAAGCTTGTTCCTTTGTTAAATAGCCCAGGGATTCTTTTTGTAAATACTGTTAATGATTTTTTTGACTCTCTTTCAGTAACAGCAGCAGCTCCATTGCTGGCTGACAATCCCACAATTCCCACAGCCAATCCAGTGCTTAATGTGGCAGCATTATTGGCTTCGGGCACACAGGTCACACCACAGATCGCTATGGCAGCTCAGATGGCAGCACTGCAGGCCAAAACACTGGCAGAGACAGGCATTGCTGTACCTAGCTACTATAATCCCTCAGCTGTTAACCCTATGAAGTTTGCTGAGCAAGAGAAGAAGAGGAAGTTGTTGTGGCAAGGAAAGAAAGAAGGGGTGAGAAGAATTATTTTATTAGTGCAATGGTATTTTTACACTTGTTTTACACATGATTTTATTAGTACTGTAAGCCATTCAAATGGGGTGTGTGTGTGTGAATATAAAAAAAATGGGCTTATTTTACACTGACATGATTGCTGTCGAATTTAAATCAAATCATGAAATACACTGAGGGTTCCGTTACTAGGCCCTCTCCATATGACCATTCCAGAAATGATACAGTAAAATCCTCAAACACCATTTGGTTAGAAATTATAGCTTATGTAGGAATATGGTACATAGTAAATAATGAATGTTGTGTATATGATTTTATCATTGCTATTAAATATTTCATATTAAATGTAGATTTTTTTTTTCTTTTTTGCAAGGACAAGTCTCAGACAGCTGAACTGTGGGAGAAGCTTAATTTTGGCAACAAGGACCAAAACGTCAAGTTCCGCAAATTAATGGGCATTAAAGTAAGTGTTCATGCCTTGCCGTTCAGTAGCTAATCCGCGTTTACATTGTAACTGACCTGCAAACATTTTTTTTTTAATATTCAAATCTTGCATTACAGCAGAAACATGATTGCTGTTAATTAGCCATCACCAACAACTAAAAATAATTTATACTTGCTTATAACAGTATATTGTGGCATCTCCCCTCAGGAAGAAGAAGGTGGACCTTCTGGTGCAGTCAATGATGAAGGCTTAAAGACACTGCAGAAACAGGAAGAAATGTTCCGTAACTTGGATGTCCAGTATGAGATGGCCCGGTCACAGACACATACACAGAGGGGAATGGGCCTTGGTTTCTCATCGTCTTTTTCTCGAGGAATGGATGCTGTTTGAATACCAACCTCTACCCTTCTCACTCTTCCATTAATGTTCCAGCAGTTCCGATGATTTTAATGTGTATATAGAAGGTTGAAACTTTAGGTCGCATGGATGTTGGTCTGATTTGTAATTTATTCAAACACCAGTTTTTGTCACGGAAGAATTCATTTGTAAACAGTCAGGTGATTTGTCTTACATCTTTGTTAGGCTTGTCCTGCATATCTCTCCAACAAATTATGCGAAGGTGCAATACTGGATGTGTAAAGCTTTAAGAAAGATTTGGACAATTAGACAAATATTGTAACATCATTTTTTTTGTTGGTTTCTTTAATATTTTTTTAGCCCCCCCTTATTATCACTCAGTTTTATGTACATAGAACATGAATGTTATATGTTATTTAGGATCCTGCTTTGAGTAACAATTGACCTTAGCATCATCAAGACACTGGCATAGTACCAGATGTGCCAAGCTATTGTATCAGCTCATGACAGCCTCATTAAATTTTTGATAGTCCAAAAGAAAATGTCTTCTTCAGCAGTTTTATATGTGACCTTAAACATTATAAGGTTTAAGAGGTCTATTTGGAAGTGGTATGGTAATTCTTAGTTTGGTGGTATGGAAGTTCTGAGTCCTGACATCAAACAAACCTCAGGAGGGAACATATACATTGAAGAAATTAACAAATGTCATGTAAGTAGCTCTGAATTTTACAATTTTTTTCCTGTGAGTGCGCAGTATGGCAAAAATATCTTGGTAGTGTTAGTGCCTTTGAAACTCATGAAGACATGGGGTGAACAACTCACAGATATTGACCCAGTGGTAGGGTTAGAACCCAGAACCCTGGAGCTATGTGACAGTGACACATGTTGCACCACTGTTGGAACCAACAGCACCACACTAAAAAACTTTAGTCAATTGCTGTGTACAATGATTTACTTTGCTTATTTTAATTAGAATTCAATATACATATTTAAATATAGCCCGTTATTTAAATAAAAAACACCTTTGAAACCTTCACTTGTCACAAATAGAAGCAACTTTTTTCTTTTTTTAAATTGTAGCCGAAATATAAATTTTTTAGTTTATTTTACATCAAAATTGTTCTTACTAGGAGAAGGTCATTTCGATTCTAATTCTTCATAAATCATAATTATTGGCACATGGAACGTAACCTCACTGGACTGGAAGGAGCTGGAGCTTGTGTGTGAGAGTCACCAACAAGATATAGTTCACCTGTACACAGTGTGGGCTCTGAAACCAGATTCCTCATTAGGAAATGGTCTCTCTCCTGTTCAAGAGTTGCGCATTAAGAGATGCCAGGCAGGTGTGGGGACACTCACCGGTCCTCTGCTAGTGGCCGTAAGTTAGAGTTTATCCCAGTAAATGTGCAGAGTATTCTGCCTTTTTTTTTTGAGATAGTAGAGGACAGTGGAGTTCTGGATAAAATTCTATACACTGACTCCACTGCACATGGACTTGGATACTCAGGTTGGCAATGACTTGTGCACTTACTTGGTTTGCACCTGCAAGGCCATGGTTACCTTCTTGTAAAATATGTCATGCTTCATTCAGGGAAAGCACAATCTACACCACCAAGTGAAGGGATTTAGGTATGTGGGGGGTGTTGTTCAGGAGTAATGGAAAGAGTGACTGATCATAAGATCGACTATACAGTAGTTTATGTCAAGCCTGAAGGAATGGAGTCACTATACCAGATCATAATGTGGAAAAGGAGTTGAGCCATAAAGCAAAGCTCCTAATTTACCAGTTGATCTATTGTCCCCACCCTCACTTTGGGTCATGAGCTGAGTAATGAATGAGATTTGGGATACAATCAGACTAAAATGGGTTTTCTTCGTTGGGTTGCTGGGCATAATCTCCAGGATCCGCTGAATAGCTCAGCGATCCAAGAGGAGCTCAGAGAAGAACTGCTGCTCCTTCCCATTAAGAGAAGCCAATTAAGATGCTTTAGGTATCTGACAAGGATGCCTCTTTGATGCCTCCTACTGAAGGGTTACCAGGCACTGCCAACTAGGAGGAGGCCCCAAGATAGACCTGGGGCTTGTAGGAGGAACCGTCTCTCCAGGCTGGCCTGGGAACTCCTGGGGATCCCCAAGGAGGAGTTTAAAGTTAAGTAGGACAGAAACACCAAGCAGCTGAAGCAAGTAAAGACTGGTTGCGTGCATTGGGCGGGAACAAGCCATGATGCAACAGCTCTCTAACTAGAGCGTCTCAATAATTTCTCTCATGAAGACAGACTTTGTTTAGAAAGCTGCAGACTTAAACAGGTTTTGAGACAGATTAAACATTTCCCCCCAAATTGTTTAAACCTTTTCTGCAAATTAGATTATTGGTAAAGCAAAAAAGTATAATGGAAATATAAAGGAATATAATTATTTCCCTATCTGCTAATGAGACTGGAATACAGTACATGAGCCACTCCTGTGATGAGGTTATGATTGGCAAATTCCAGGATAAGCAGTACAATAGGATATTCGCTGAGTCTTTTCCAAGAGGCAGCCTCTTCACTGAGACCCATCCAGTTCATCAGCAAGGCCTGCATTGCCTCAGGGAAGAGTTCTGTAGCTAGTTCCTCTGCAGGGGGAAGGTCTGTAATGTGTTCGATGTGTCGCATCTTGAAGCTTTCGACCTGCTGGCTTATGCTGCTGTTTGCTGCATGGAACTTCTGACCCAACCAGCCAGCTAGAGCCTTTAGAAGAGGGCTGGAGTAGACAGTGAATTCTTGCATCTGGGTCCAGAGTAGAGCCATCACAGCATCTGTTAACATGTCCTCATTTTGTTGTCCACCAATCCAGTATTCAGTATAATCCAGAAGTTTCAATATTGCTTCCTGTTGATTCTGTTCCATTGTCCTCATGGATTTTACCTTGTCACATATACTACAGAGTTTCTCAGCTACCACAATGGACTGCTCCACTGGCTCTGATATAGAGCAGTAGTCATGATCGGCAGATGACACCTCCTCTAGTAGACCACATGCTGGCTGGGAGTCTACTTCATGAAGTTCTGTATGGCCATGGGCAGGTGTGGAGAAGTTATTAAGAATGTGTGTACTTGGTGTCTCTTTATCACCATGATACTTGGTAGTATCTACTTGGATGTCAAGGTTGTAGGCCGTCGTTAACTGCTCATCATTGATCCGAGACTTCCAGAGATCCTGAAGTGAGACAGAGTCCCAAAAATGGGTTACAAGTTCCAAATATACAATAGATATACAACAGTATACTCTAACAGTACCATTGCAATACACACTCGATACCTGAAATGTGTCCAATATTGAAAGCTGTTCTTTTTTGCTGTAAAGCTCAAAAGCCACTCGAAAAACTCCATGTATACTATAGAACCACAAGCCATTATTAGAGCAAGGAAGTCGAATGCCCTGGAACCTGAAGCCTGGAAAAAATAAAATAAACATGATAAAAGATCAGGGCAGCTCCTGTGGACTATATATAATAATGGATTTATAAAATGAAGGTACTTTTAAATGAGCCCTCAAGATTATTTTTTAGCATTTGCAAATTTTTTATATAAATTTAACACTTCAGATTGAACATGTCTGTTTTTAACATTTTTATCTACACCCGGATTTATTTATTTTTATTTCACTTGGAGGCCAATGAATAATATAAATCAAACAATCATTGTTCTAATCTTAAGATAGTCCTGAAAATCAATACCTGAGGAGAAAACCAGTTTGGTTGCCAGTCCCCTTTTGGCAAATTTTGCATGGTATCTAGGATGGTTCTCAATGCGGATGTCAGTGTTAGAGAAGAGATCAGCACCGAGGAAAAGGGGAGTCATCTGCTCCTTAGGAACCAGAAGCATAAAATGGTTACATTTGGGGATACCTTAAATTTTACTACAATTTCTGACAATATTCTAAATATATCCTCTTACCTCATACGTATTTTGATTGCCAACTTTGAAGGAATTTTTGCCAGCCAGGTATAAGAACCGTATCCTCCTTTTTCCACTTTCCCAGTATGGTAAGTCAATTACTGAGATACACTCAGCCATCATGATCTAGTCTTCCAGTAGATCTGACATACCCTTATAGGATCCAGAGTGTCTCTCTTCGGTGTTTCAGCTTACTTTTAGACGATTATGTCTAATCTAAGTATGCAAAAGAGGCATTATGATTTTAGAACATTTTTTTCCAATGTCAAACCCATGAAAATACTAGGAACAGTTCATTATGAGTATATAAGTAAAGCTAATTAATAAATAATTTATAATAAACAATATCAGTTTGCACCACGACCCTGAAATTGATAAGCGGAAAAGATGATGATGAATAACAGTTTGAAGGAATGGCTTTTTTCTTGCAATGTGTTATCGCCATTTTGAGATAATCCTCAGTGACCTCCATTGAAAAGCATTGCCAATAGAGCAGGATACTCTGAAGCAGCTGCACATAAGCCAAAGCCCACAAAGTCCAATGGCATGTGTGGGTTTTAGGGTTATAAAATCCCCAGGTATTTCACTGTGGATTTTAATTCTTTGAAGTGATGAAACTCCATCCAATCAATTTGAGATGAGTTAAGAGTGCTAAGGCTAGTTATCCATTATCAGTACCTGAAGTCATTGCAGTTTAGGTGACTGAAAACAATCTAATATTTACAGCAATCTTCCAATATTTAGTGTAAATCCTCCTCAAAATGGTACTGTGACTGCAGCAAGGGAGGATAAAAAAAAACTCTAGGGCAATTTTTTGGCAGTACAGTGTCGCACACTGTTAAACCAGGAATATACATGGTTTAATTATCCCCATTATATTCTCCCTCTGTTTATCTAGTCACAAAACACTAAAATCCCATCTCTGTTCATAAAAATACAGACTTTTAAGTGATTTCTAAAGAAACAAAATCCCATAATTCCTTAAAAGTGGCTAAGAAATAACTCCCCTTTGCCGTAATTTACTTTAGTCTATGAATAAGCAGTTAGTCCTCAACTCTACCTCCAGTTAACCCTCCACCCTACATCTACAGGGGGTGATTCCTTAGGTTTATGATGTCAGAAACCCAGGCTGTTTAAATCTGTTTTTTGAGACTTTCCTATAGAACATTGCAGTTTCATAGTAGAAATGTTCAGCCATGACTCTGACTGCTTATTTCGCTCCTGATAACTCACCTTAGAGTATAACACCACATGGGTATTTTATTATGATTATAAACTTCTTATATCTTTGTGGACAGACAGTCTAAACTGCAGGTCAGTATATGGTTCACCCAGCAGAAAAGATCAGAACTTTTGTCTTAAAACGGTTTAATTTAAGTCCTGATCTGGTCTATACGTACCAGTACACACGCACCTCCAAGAAGAATGTGTCTCCAGTTGTACGTTATCAGGGATCTGAGGTACGGAGGTCCATTTCACAACCCTTCGCTATCTTCACACTTGTCTGTGTTATGTTTCTGTTATTTTGTCCACCTCCACCTCTGTGTACTAAAGTCAGACTGCAGCAGATGTGACGCACATTGCGCACGTATCTAACACTTACTGTAAAAAAATAAACCTCATATAGTGTTTAAAACAGCTGTAAAAGAAGAGCAGAATACACCAACACAACAGAAAATAAAAGATGCCCCGGTTTCTGTTCTGCGCATGCGCCGCTGGTTGTCCTCCGGTGAAGCCCGGCTGAAGTGAAGGGGCGTTATCGCCCCCTGGAGTTCAGACGGGTTTGTTCTGTACAATACCGAGCGACTGAGCAGACGCGTATATGATTTCAACCACAGCGTATTTTGTTTGCTAAAAGTGACGACCATGGTGTCGTGGATTCCGTCGTGTTCTGACAGCGGTGTAGTATTTTAGAGCAGAAGTTGAGCGTTAATTCTTCTCGGCCACTGTAGCGGAGGGCTTAGGGCGAGAATCGGAACAAGACCTTTCCCACAGAGGAGCACACAGCCTTCATCTTTAGTGCACACTGTCTGGAAAAAGTGAGTGTTTAATCTCCGTCTGTTCTCTCATTTAACTGTGGTTGATAATGTTAAGGGGACTTTCAAATTTACGATGAATATATAAACTGCAGTAAGATTGTTGGCTTTGGGATCTGACTGATGTTATTGCTCAGTGAAAACAATGGGCATAAAATTGTCCATGTTTGTGGATCCCTGCTTATCCCATATTTCTTCTGAAATTATCAGGCAGTTTGTGGTGGCAGCCAGTACCATGTATTTTTGGGAAAGCTGTACAATGAACTCCATCACTCCAAAGAACACAGTTAATTTGCCCAATGCTGTGCGGTTATAAACCCCACTACTGGTCTCTTGATATTATACACTGTAAACGTGGATTTTGCAGCTAACCCAGAGGGTCCCAATCTATTGGTCAGTGTTTTTTCTATGAAAACTTGAACATTGCAATGTGTCTGATCTCCTCAGAATTGTATATTTATTTATGTGACTGTGATTTGTTCTTGCAGATGCACCATTCAATTGTCCCAGTTGGATTCAGTCTTGAGGTAAAGAGGTGTAGCACATGCTGCAATCTTTATCATTGCCCGCTCTGCCCAAATTTTAAACCCACCAAGCCCAACAGGTTGAAAAGCCACCTGGACGTGCATTTAAAAAATGCAGTGCCTTTTCAAAGTAAGTGTATGTTGTTGTGTGTGTTCTGTAAAATAGTTCAGATATTGGTTAAAGTTTGTGACTATCATAACAAACACTGGTGTTTTTTTCCCCTCAGATTTGCAGATCTGTAGGTGCAGTTTGCTTTGTAGGCAGGAAGGACACTACCATTGCCCTCAATGCGAAGGCACACTTTTAAGGAGAAATTCCTTCGTTGACCACCTGCTACGGTGCAACGGCTTGAACGAAGGACGTGTAAAATTCAATAATGTATCTGTCAAATCCTCTCCAGATTCCTCTGAGCTCCAAGAAGTTAGACTGTCTTCCTCTCCTTGTCAAGAAGATGAATTTGCTTACCCTCTTTATCAAGAACTCAAGCCTGTCCACATTCCACTTGCCCACTGTTCTCGTCAAGACAACGAATCTGCCCACCCTTCTTATCAGTTTCCTTCCTCTAGAAGATCAGAAGTGAAATGTCCACACTGCCCGTTATTAATTCTCAAAAAAAACCTAAATGTGCATATATCCAGAAAGCACAGAGACACGTGTAGGGACGTGACTGTCCACTCACACCTTCGAAGTGTTTGCGTAGATGCAACGAATGGCATTTCTGCAGTTCAAAGGTCAGGACATGGATTTTCATATCCCATTCATGTTCAAAAGAAAACCTGGGGCAGGCAACATTGGGTTAGATGTGAACTGGAGGAATGCTGGCAGTATCAGTTGTTGGCACGGAGAAGTGGACTTCTGTTTACTCAATGTCACCATATCCGTTCTCTGGATTATTGCACAGAAACGGCTGCTGAAGAGTTCCTGCATTCCAGTATTCTGGATGAAATGATTGCCTGCAAATTCTTGGGAGAAGCAAAGAAAGCTGTTTGCTTGAAAAGACGGCAACTGGCACAGTTAGCGCACACCCCATTTTCTGTGCTTGTAGATCTGGGTGAATCCCCTAACCACATATTTGTTTCCATTCATGAACCCAAAAACCTTCGCTTCAGTCGTCTTGGAAGAGCGTTGGTGACTTACAACAAACTAAGGAACACATGGCACTGTCCGTGTGCAAAGCCACGGATGTCCTGCCCTCACAAACACATTGCAAAGTGGCACATTTTTCAGACCAACAGGGAGTTATTCAAGACACAGGCGAGTCCCCTAGCTGACACAGCAGATTTCAGTCAGCTTCAGAATACTGCTGGGTATCCACCGACCAATGACTTAAAACGGATGGCCAAGTACATTTATGACAAGAAAAAAATTCCAGTTGATCTTTCAGATGTGACCAAGTTCAAAGCAATCTCAGAGTATCCTTCACACTTAAGTCCTTCAGAGTCAACATGCACCCACTGTTTAAAGAGTCCAACACTTGACCATCCAGTTAACATCACTGAAAAGGCAAAGATAATCACAACATTAGGCGTTATAGAGGGTAAGTACAGTGTAACTTAGCGATACATTGATAGATGATCTTTAAAAAAGCGATTTTGTATGTTTTTAATAAAATCAAAGGTAAAACACTTCACATGAGTAATTAAAATACTTTGTAGTCTCTAAATGAACCAGTTAATTCTCCATATGGTGCCCCCCAACATAGAGGTGACCATGTTTTAAAATCCAGACTTCTTTTAGAAAAGCACTACTTGACCTTTTAAGTTAATACCTCACATTTGCACTTTCTTTATCATCTTTCCTCAGATATTTCAACCTACTACAGAAGATGTCCAGAGTGTCAGATGACATACCGGTATCAAGAGTGGCAGGATGGGCTCCACAACTTTGATGACCATGTTGTGTTGAGTCTTGAACTCTGTCTGTTTCTCAGGCATAGTTTACAAGTGCGTATTGAATGATTTTCTTGTTGTCCCCCCCCCCCTTATGAAAGACTTTGCTTTTATTAATCGTTTTTATTTTCCTCTGTAGAACCACACTTCCATCTCAAGGGCCATCAACTCCCTGGAAGGTTTGCGCAAAGTACAGTACCCTGCCAGGGACACCATCCTTCATGCTTACTGCCACTTTGAAGCCCTAATGAGTACTGACTACACATATTCCTGTGTAGCCTGTGGTTACTACCCTTCTGTAGTTGTGATGAACTTGCACAAAAAGTCACCTTTTAATTTGGGATGTAAGTGGTTAAAACATTAAATGTTTAGTCATTTTTACCACCAAAAGTAACAAAAAATATTTATGACTGTGATTATAATTCCTTGATTTTTTTTTCTTTCTCCTGTAATGTGCAGTTCCAATGAGATGAAGAATTAGATTGCTTTGTAGTCCATTAATGATATTCCATGTTCCTCAGTGCAGATCTTTTACAAAGAGGCAGCCATGGTTAAATTAAGGTTATGTCAGAATCTCTGATGCGTCCAGGCTATGAGTCCGTTTCATAATGTGAAGAAGAATGTGACTTAATTACTGCAGAACAGATAACCTGTTAACTCAACATGGTTTTCTTAATTAACCTGTGTGCTTCTTTTTTTTCTGTTTGGACAGTAAGTGAGTTCAAGGAGCCACCTATTAACTACAACGGTGAACAAAACATTGTGGAATTTTGGGACTCCATTAATTTAGAGATGATTTGTCGTGGCTTTGTTCACAGTAAGTTGGTTCAAAGTAAATTTGACATCGGGATTAATTAGTAAGCTTTGCACATGCAACATGCTAACTATACTATAAATATATCTATTCCATTTTTTTAAGGCAGCTCACAGAATCCTTGTGTTGTTCAGCCGAGATATGAGCACTGGGCACCATGGATTGGGACGGTGACCAGGAAGTGTGACACAGTCCTCAACACAGAACATGAGAAAGTTTCATGTCCACAATCCTCATCTGAAGCGGTTCATACAGCTGCATCTGAGGATCACCTTTTTGACAAACTAATGAAACAGAAGGTGAATTTGTTTTTTTACTTTTATATTTATTTAATGACAGTGGTCATTATTTAAGCTCATATTAAATATACACTTTGTTCATCTAGATGAGCAGTATACGACAACTTTGTAAAGCCTGCAACACTGATACCAAAGGATCCCGTGTTGAACTTATTTTAAGACTGAGGGAGGAGGTGAAGGACAGGCAGACATATAATAAAGTATTTCAGAAGATCTGGGGTACATGGGGTAAGTACAGTATAGTGTTAAAGGAGCAATATTTAATACTGACACCAAGCGTTTAAAATCGAAACTATAATACAGTTTCAAAACAGTGGAGAGAACAATCTGCCTCTTCCCACTCCACCCTAGAAGTGAAGCTCGAACTTGTTGCCAGTTTGAGGAAAACTGAATGAACAAGGAAGAGACAAGTTTAAGAACATGGGCCGTAATAGCTAAGAAGATTGTGCCATAATCAGCGTATTTACACATAAATTTGTTCATCGTTCATTAAAACATCTACCTACGCAAAAAATAAGTGAACCTGCGGCTGCCATTTCCCTGCATTTACAAGTGTTTTCTGTCCAAATCCACCTGAAAAATTTTGACTAGACAAGGCTGGTGTTATCGACTTTCCTTTCCACCATAAACGTTGTTTTGGAGGCAGATCTTTACATGTGCCGGTTTGTGAGTCCTAATGGTGTTACTCGCCAGGTTGTTGAATTCTCTGCTCCACCTTAAGAGCCAAAGCTAGCACTAGGTTTATAAAGAAAACTCATTTGAAACACTTCTTATTTCCTATTTTATCCATTTTAAACACAAAACCAAGTGTACATCATGTCACTAAAACATCTACCTACTAGAGAAACTCTTATATTTGCTGTGTGCTACCAAACTTGATTTCTCCGTTCCACTTTAAATAGGTGAATATGCAAGGCTTTTCAAAAACAATTTTTTGTCCTTTATTTGTTTACACACACACACCATAGAGAAACACACATGAATCTGCATCAATATTTTAAAACAAACAATGGTATTTATACATTTCAATCATGTTGTTATTCACCTTCTTTATATAAAACACAAAACACAATCCTGACACCTTTCAAAGTTGCTATGCCTAACTTTCCTTGTATTTAAAAATAAATAAATAAATAAATAAATATTAGCCGGCTCTGGCTCTGTCCTGTAGCGTTGCAACTTGTAAACTGCCTCCAATTTTCAAACATAGCGTCAGTATTTCCTCTCACTTTACTCCGTCTCTGGTTATTGACATTTTTAAAAGGGCAATGGGGCTTTTTGGGTCCAGTAAAATAACATTAACTCTGTTCACTTGGTCATTTCATGGCTGCGAGACTCTGGTTGTAGACTGGACTGGGCACTTCTCAAAGTGAATATACTGCTTTAGCCATGCTGTGAGAGGCAGTGAGATTGCCTTTGATGTACATTTTAAAAATGAATGGAAATTCTAATTCAGGACAGAATTCAAAACCCAAAAAAGTCACAACAGATAATGGCAATCCAAGGAAAAAAAATTGAAATGAAGCTAAAGGAAGCTCCTTACTCAGATTTTCTTTTTAACCTTCAGTGAAATGCTGCGGTATTAATCAGTGTTGACTTTTAACCCGGCCACGCAAATGGAAAACGCAGAAATATGCGTTGGTTTTATATTTGATGGATGCAGCATGTGTCAGTCTTGCAGTTTATATGCCATACAGAAACATTACAGAATAAGTAATACTGAATATACTATCAAGACCAAGAAACATGTTAACAAAGAGCTATGTTTTAAATTGTAGCTGCATTTCAAGTGTTCAAACCTTGAGGCCAACAGCCTGATGTGGTAGCAAGTCAGGTTTAAATTGTTGGAGCTTTTTCAAACTGAAAGCTGTGCTTAAATTTAAACAAAATAGGGGTTGTTTCCCAGTCAAGGAGTAAGCCTAGTCCTGGACTACACAGCAGTTTGTGTTGTGATTTTTCCATTGAACGAGGATGTAGTCCAAGACTAGGCTTAATCCCTCTCTGGGGAAACCCTTTATATAGGTTATTTAAGCCATATACAGATAATAAAGGTTATGTAAATGGTAGTAGGACAGGAAAATTAAGGGGAAACAGAAAATGATTTTGCCTTGTGATGCTGCATCCGATGTGAAATAAAAAGCATCATGAAATGGTCCTTGCATGCTATCAATTTACCTTTTTGTTTCTTTTTCCCCCTTCGGCCTGTGTGTCTAGGTGGTTGGTCTGTCATTTCATGTCCTCATGGTGTTGTCTACAGCTTCAAATTTAACCTCTGGAGAGAAAGTCCAAGGGATTTTGCAGACCTGCTTTTATCATGGAAGCACTTGCCAAATGTGTGCGTTTACGACTTTGCCAGTGAATTAGCTACACACACAAACCTTAGAGTGCCTAGCCCCATACCTTTCTGGCCATTTGAGGGAAGGCTGGCTGAGTCCACCCCCGAGAGCCTCCGGAGTGCTCAGCTGAAGAAACTACAGATATCACTTCCATGGCTCAGTGAGAAGTGTGAAAACCCTGAACCCAATGGCCATCCTCTCACAGGATCGTCACAACACTTTTTGCTGTGTGATACGCTTCGTGAAACTAATACAAAACACCCACAAGATGTGTTGAAGAGGACTGAACTTGTTCCAGAGCTTCGCTGGATGCTAAACAGTAAAATTGTTAGCAAGTTATTTTCTGCCATGCAGAAAAATGACTATTTTTTAAAAAATATGGCTGCATCAACCCAAATGTTTGCAATGAGAAGCATCATTCACCATAGAAACACAGCAACCAACACACGGCTTCTGGAGCTGCAGCCACTTGGTGAAAGTCCTTTAGATGTGGGACACATTACACTGTCTGCCTTAGGACAGCAGTAATTTGTGAGTAGATCAAATAATAACAGAGCTATATGTGATTTGTCCAGTGTTAACTGTGATTAATACTTTTCATATTCACAGATCATGGACTATGCTGATGTAAGAGAGGTGCCTGGATTAGAGGCTAAACAACAGCCTGCAATCTCTGATATGGGTTAGATGCTTTTCACTGTTTAATTTAAATGGTATTACTGATGGGGAACTGTTGTGTGTGACTTTGTATTTTATGGAGCCCCTAAAGTCTCATGGTGGAAAAATATTATTTAGAGACTTTATTGATTACTAAATTGAGGGAACGGATTAAGTCTCTAAATAATATTTTACCACTGTGAGACTTGGGGTCTTCATAGTATTTCATGTATTTTTTGTATTAAAAGAATGTGTGAACCTCTTGAAACTGGATGACATCACTGCATACTGGTAGTTCTGTTATAGTGAACAGTTAGACATTATGTTGCAGAAATAGCTTGTAAGTGTTATCATTTAGGATTGTTTAAATGATGGTGTTTTATTGTGTACATTCAATATTTTAAAGCTACCTATTGAGAGGTAAGATATCACCATAAATAGAAATCAGTCCTTTTAACTGAATAGACTCTATGACAATGGCTGTGGACACTTTCTCATCTTTGATCATTGTATAGCTTTCAGCTACAGGAACATTAGGACAAGGTCAGGTACTGATGAATTATTTTGGAACATAAAACTAATGGGGACCTCTGGGAATGCTGTGTGTCACGTGTGTTATATTCGTTTTCTTTGTTGTTGTTTCCCCCCCTAATTCTTTTTTTTTATTATTATTTTAATTTGTCATAGGAGCCAGCTGTGATTTCACTCCTAAAGGTTGCAGCCCAGTATTGCTATGACAATGAAGGATGTGTTTCTGGTCCCTGTATTTCTCCCCAGAACATGGAGGACAATGAGGAATTAAGATGCGCTGCAGGAGCAAATAGTCAGAGAGAAAGTTTTTTATTTTTCAGTGTTGTTTATTTTCCTAAGTACAATAAAATTACCAGTAATTTATTAACAGGATCTTTGTACTCATTTTGAGGTTTATTACTTTCTTGGACTTCAGTGCCGAGTGCCTTACTGACTCCCAAGTTTACGTTGAATTGTTTTGAACAATATCTTGTGTGAAAATGCCTATAAAGGAATGGTCTCAGGTACAATAAATTACTTCCAAGCAGCATTTAACAACTCTTCTCATCCTTGGCTTTGCCAGAATACATTATAGTTGTAATATGCTGCATAGATTTATCGTTTTTGTCGTCGTCTATTCTGCGCTAAAAGAAAATGTAAATATTGCCAAGAAATTCAGCCTTTTTTGAGTGTTCTGTGCTCAGGCCCAGATGCTACACACTTGTTCCTAGAAGTCCATATTGTCAGTTTCCTGTAAGGAAGAACAATATCCTGTTTCTCATTTTGGCAGTCCTCAGTGAAGACCACAAGGATGCAGACTCAGAAGCAGTCTCCTACTCAAAATTCCCTGAGATACAAGTAAGGAACTTAGGATGGATGGTTTGTTTTTACAGCTGTGTGAACAACAAGGCTGGGAGGTAGATGTGTGTGTAAAAGTGCTTAAGTGAGCATTCTACAAATGAGAAATGGGGACCTGTTGCAGGCAAGCATGATATGGTTGTTAGGAGTTACTGACAAATACTTTCCTTCAAAAACATTGAGGTGTTTGGGAGAAAATACGTGCATGCTGGAATTTGACAACATCACAAACCAATGTCTTTCCTGCCACTATAGTATCTCATGACTTCATATTTCATTGTTCAACTTTATCTGCTCATTTTATGGTAGTATCTCATAAATATTACTTAGCATCTCATTGACACCTGTGATAAAATGGTATGTGCTGAGACAGAAACATGGAATATAGGAATATTCATTTTCACTTAAATGTGAAATGCCAGGAAGCACAAAATGAATAAACAACACTTTAGAGCCCACCCTGGCTCTTAAACTAACAAATCGGATATTCACTCATTTTCTTGTAAAGCTGTGACAAATATTATGCTAATAATCACTATTAACCAATATAGAATATCTTGTTGTGATAACATTTTTCCTTGTTTGCCCAGGCCTAGTATGTTGGTTTAGTAAATTAAAATGACATTTTATAATTAGGAGTAAATATCTCATAGTTATGACTGTGCAATTGATGAATTCTTTCTTATGAGTAAGACTTAGTATCTCATGTTTAAAATGTGAATATTGGGACAGGCTGTTTAGTGCACTAAGTAGGTCATGAGTGGATTGCTCTAGGCAGGCTGCTACGTAAGCGCTCTTAGCCAATCAGCGCGCAGGCATGCCTTCGTATTGAGTTTCGTTTTGAACCCCCGCCCGGAGCCAACATGGAGGTTGATTTCGGGGATAGTGAGCTGTTTGAGCAGCTGGATGCGGACCCTCCGCTTCATAAACACATAAGGTTCACGGACGAAGATGAAGAAGCCGCGGATAATCTCCGTGAACTCAACGACAGATTAGAAGAGTGCGAGGAGACGATAGACCGCCTGAAAGCAGAGAATATCCTTCGCTAACCTAGCTTTCTATGGGAATTTTCAGTTCCACCTTAAGTGGGGAACGTAAACCCTGCGCCAATTAAGGTGGGACGGAACATTCGGAGCTGATTATATTAGCCTAGTTTATGCAGCATGTTGTTATTTCATTTATTTATTTATTTTTTGCTTATTTTATGTCATTTTGGGGTTAAGGTAACAACTTTGTCGCTAGGAAATATAATGTTAAAGTAGCTTAGCTTGTTATTTAATTATTCGTGTTAGCGTACAGTAACCTTAGTCTACTCACTACTACGGATAGCCCTTCTGTTGTTGTTGATTACTGCAGTGTAGTTTTTCTGTTCTTGAATGAACTAGTAAGGTTTGCTCAACAACGAATTTAGCGTGAAAAACCTAGTTAATTTAAGCTTATGCACTTATGAAATATTGTCTTATACCAGGGATTTTACAAAGCATAATAATGGCGGAGCGTCCCAAAATTATTACTTATTATATCTCAATTTATGACATAAAGCCCCAACTTCCAGTAATCGGTGAAATCCATTACAACTCCTTTAGCTTCATCAAAATGACTTGTTATTTAGAGCTTATTTCCAAGAAAAACTACAGTGGCCTGGATGTAACTCACACATTTGCCTTCTTTCAATATGTGCACATCTATGAAGAAAAAAATGTTTATTATATTTAGGTTCATTTTGTAAGAAACCCTGGCTGTCTGAACGCTCGGTCGTGTCACTGACTATTTATTTTGCTCATGATATGTCTTTATACATATAGGTGCTGTTCATAAAATTAGAATCATGATCATGAAAAAGTTTAGTTATTTCAGTAATTCCATTCAAAAAGTGAAACCTATTTTGTAATACTTATTTTATACTCATTCATTACACACAGACTGATATTTCACGTGTTTATTTCTTTTTATTTTATGATTATAACTGACAACTAATGAAAACCCCAAATTCAGTGTCTCAGAAAATTTGAATATTGTGAAAAGGTTCAATATTGAAGACACCTAGCACCACACTCTAATCAGCTTATTAACTCAAAACACCTGCAAAGGCCTTTAAATGGTCTCTCAGTCTAGTTCTGTAGCTACACAATCATGGGGAAGACTGCTGACTTGACAGTTGTCCAAAAGATGACCATTGACACCATACACAAGCAGGGCATAACACAAAAGGTCATTAAAGAGGCTGGCTTTTCACAGAGCTCTGTGTCCAAGCACATTAATAGAGAAGGGAAGGAAAAGATGTAGTAGAAAACATAGGCGGCACGGTGGCTTAGTGGTTAGCATGTACGCCTCTCAGCACTGGGATCTTGGGTTGAAGTCTCATCTTGATGGAGTTTCCATGTTCTCCCACTGTCTGCGTGGGTTTCCTCCGGGGTCTCCAGTTTCCTCCCACAGTCCAAAAACATGGAGGGTAGGTGAATTGGCTTCTCTAATAACTCTCCTGGTGTGTATGTCAATGAATGTCTGTATGTGTGAGTGAATGTGTGTGCCCAGATTTGGATTGGCACTCTGTCCTGGGTGAAACCCTAGTGCCCGAAGCAGTCCTCCAGGTGGACGGTCGTTCCTGGTTGAAAGTATGCATAAGTTGAACAGCTGTCGCGTTCCTTGTGTCAAGCCAAGAGACAGCATCAGAAGCATCTCGCTTCTACAAAGGACTGGACCGCTGCTGAGTGGTCTAAATTTATATTATCATTATGATTATTCTCTGATGAAAGTAAATTTTGCATTTCCTTTGGAAATCAAGGTCCCAGACTCTGGAGGAAGAGACGAGAGGCACAGAATCCACGTTGCTTAAGGTCCAGTGTAAAGTTTCCACAGTCAGTGATGGTTTGGAGTGCCATGTCATCTAAGGTCCAAGCTCAATGTAGCCGTCTACCAGGATAAGTTTTAGAGCACATCATGCTTCCTGCTGCTGACCAACTTTATGGAGATGCATATTTTATTTTCCAACAGGACTTGGCACCTGCACACAGTGCCAAAATTACCAGTACCTGGTTTAAAGACCATGGTATCGCTGTTCTTAATTGGCCAGCAATCTCGTGTGACGTTAACCCCATAGAAAATCTATGGGGTATTGTGAAGAGGAAGATGCAATATGCCAGACCCAACAATGCAGAAGAGCTGAAGGCCACTGTCAGAGCAGTGACAGACAGATTGACTACATGCCATGATACATTGCTGCAGTAATTCAGACAAAAAGAGCCCCAACTAAGTATTGAGCGCTGTACATGCTCATACTTTTCATGTTCATACTTTTTAGTTGCCCAGCGTTTCAAAAAAAATCCTTTTTTTTTGGTTCAGTCTTAAGTAATATTTAAATATTCTGAGACACTGAATTTGGGGTTTTCATTAGTTGTCAGTTATAATCATCAAATTAAAAGAAATAAACACTTGAAATATATCGGTCTGTGTCTAATGAATGAGTATAATATACAAGTTTCACTTTTTGAATGAAACTTCATGATATTCAAATTTTATTACCAGCACCTGTACACTAATCACCTTGGGTGGTCATTCTAAGCATGGCTGTAATACTGGCTTGTTGTGTAGTACCAGTACAAGTTGATCAGACATTGTCTAATTTATTACACATTGTTTTATGTGTTAGTCATCCTCTAGTGTTTCCTCACTGGTCCACAATCTACGTTTGTCTATTACTGTTTTGTTGAAAAATGCTTCAGCATTCTGGCATTGTCACAATTAATTTGTCACACTTGAATTGATTTTGCCCTGTGAAGGACTGGCGCCCCCTCTGGGGTGTGTTCCCGTCTTGCGCCCAATGATTCCAGGTTGGCTCTGGACCCACGCGACCCTGAACTGGATAAGGGTTACAGATAATGAATGAATAAATTAATTAATTTATTGATTTTCACACTAATCCTTTAGACTTGAAGGCATGACACACATTATATATTCCACCCTTAACACCTGTTTTACATGAGGAACTGAGGAGAAAATTGAAGATTTTGACTCGGCCTGCGTAAGTTACCTTGATGTTAAATTTGTTTTAATAACCCAATTTGCTTGTCCACACAACTGATGAATGTGACTTTGCTTGATTTTATTGCAGAGGGATACTTGTTGTAAATTCAAAACTTGATGGACCACTCTGCCAAATTTGTTTTGGAAACAACAGCATCTCAAAGTAAGTATTTGGTTTCCTAAATATATTTTTGTTCCTTTTAAAAAGTGAGTTATTATCTGAATGTTTTTATTGTCAAATACTGTGCATTTCTGTCCTTCCAGGGAGCACCGACAAGAAATTGAAGATCACTTATTTGGTCTCATTCAGAAACACCAGCAAGAACAGAACAATGAAAAACAGGGCTCTGCTTTACAGGTCAAACCCCAGGTAGAGTGAACAGGTCTCGTTTTTACCATAAAAAAAAAATTTTTAAAAAAAAACTAAAAAAATCCTTTATATTTAGATAGTAAATTAGCACACTCGTAAATGTTATTTACCTTTGGTGAAATAGAGATTTGTTAATGCTAAACAATGTTTAGGTACTAAATAACTTTGCAGTGTTTTGTGTTTGAAGCTTATTTATTTTTGCGTTGCACCACAGCCCTGAAACGGATTAAGTGTAAATGATGATGATGACTTTTGCGTTGGAAAATTGATTATAAGGCTAGTTTCACTAACAATAATATAAGCTTGTTACCCAATTATTTTGTTAAAATATTAATTATATTTAATATAATAAGTAATATCTTCAGATTTTCATAAGCCAAACTGCTTCTGCTTTGCAGAACTCAAGTTTTGTCATGGAGGAGATCCAGGAAACAAAAGTTGCTTCAACAGGAAAGCAGATTAAAGATGCTTTTACTGTGGGTATTACATTTACTTCACTTCCATTACATTCCTGTTCCTATTAAGACTCTAATCAGCATCCAGATTTTCTTTTCAGTTTCATATAAGTAGTATGTGTGTGTTTTTAATATAATGTATTTAACAGGTTGTGGGCAGTGTGTTGTACTTCACCAGCTTTTGCCTTGATAAACTGGGCCAGCCTCTTCTCAATGATAACCCCCAGCTGACAGAAGGATGGGAGATACCCAAGTATCCTTAAGATCAAATTTGCAGATCCCTGTAATTATATGCTTATTGACCATTTTCTTTTTATATATACTGAAGCTACTCATGCATCTCAAGTGTGTGTATATGTTCTGCCATGCTTAGACTTCCTGAATCACCCCTGTCTAGGTATCAGCAAGTTTTTGGCCAGGTAATTGCTTTAGAGGGACAAGACGTGCAGATAAAGGAGAAAAGGTATGAAATGAATTGGCTGTAAACGTCTGATAAGGGTAGTTGTGTGTAATATGTGCAATTATCATAGTATTTGAAAAATGGGAAGCTGGTTAAAGCCTTAAAGGAATACTTTTTAATAAGTAGCTTTTTTTTGTCTCCTGAGCTCCCCCTATATATGAGGTCATGAGCAGCTCTTCAATGGGCTTCAAAAAATCAAAATTGGGGCTTCTAGTGTTACACATACATTACTTCAATATTGAGTCTGGGGAATGTTTGTAATCAAATTAATGCATGATGAAACCCATATATCACTAATAATACACACTGGATCGTGTTATTACAACCATAAAGTGCAAACTTGTTCATCAGTGACTCTCAAAAACCTGATTGCAGCACTTTGTTGTCAACAAAACTTATTTCCAGAATGGATGCCTAAAGCTAAAAAGTGAGATAATCCATCTAACATTAGCAGGCGCAAACCTGGCTCACGGCTCAGTAACGCTCAAAAAAACTGAATATTACACTTTTGTCACCAAATCTTATCACCAACACTGCAAAGAATGAAGAAAGTGCCACAAAATACTTAATATTACAACATGTGTCTTCATGTCTTTTAGCTCACTCCCCTGAGTAAAGTCAGTCTCTCACTCTCTCTTTCTCCTTTACCTTGTCGTCTCTGCCTTAATGTACAAACTGGAAAAACAGAGTTGATTTTTCTTGTGGCGAGATAATACACCCGTGAGCTGTGTGCTGTAAAGCGTTACGCATTTCTCTTGAGAGATCTCTGCCCTGTGGTTTTGAAGTTGCATGGTTAAGATTTTTAGAGGAGAAGCCCTGGGAGCTGTGGACACTATTTTACATATTACAGGTTGGAGGAGCTTTAGAATCTTTTTGTAGCAGTCACTTTTAAATAAAAAAAATACTACATAGTTTTCCTTTGTGTCTAGCAACCCCTTAACTAGAAGTTCTGGGGAAAAAAATCCATTTTTGGAGTGTGTGAATGCTTCATGACCTTTTTTATTTATTTATTTATTTATTTTTAATCTTTTTCTCCCCCAGACCTAAACCATGCTGTTTTAACTGTGGTGGTGAGGGCCATCAGTTGCGAGACTGTCCAGAGGTGAATGTTTGTCCTATCATTAGACTTGTACAGAAACTTTAATTGCATCTGTAGACTGTGATCTTCAAAAGATCTACAAATGTAAAAGGAGAATCTGAATTGTATTTATCATTCCCCTTCCTAGAATTTCAGTCGGAGCTTAAAAGTTTAAACGAACTGCCAATTAGTACCCAGATCCTTTTCATATGTTAAACTCACTGAAGCAGCATGTTTAAATTTAAGGGACGAGCTAGACTGAAAACTGGTTTTGTAAACATCATTTATGACTTTCTCATAGGTAAAAGAACAAAGAAATACTTTTTTTAGTCTGTTCCCTACAGTGAAAATGAGAGGAAATGTGTAGATTTTAATGTAATTGATACTGGTATTATACTTTGCAGTGTTACCTGCAAATTGTAAAAAAGCGCACCTGCAACTGTGAAAGCACATTTCTTTTTTTTCCAGCCAAAAGACATGGCCCGCATCAATGAGAAGAGAAAGGAGTTTGCGCAGGTCAACAGTCAGGGCAACAATGTGAGTAACCAGCGCTACCATGAAGAGGAGGTGGAGGAGAGATTTGCCAAGTATAAGCCAGGAATAATAAGGTCAGTAACTCAACAGCAACACTGAAAAGGGGCAAACTATACAATTTAGAGTTACCTGGTTTGGTCACAATACCACAAGGATGAAGCAACACAGGGCCAGGTGGTATGAAGCTTGCTAATGATTGCCAAAAAATATTTACAAATGGATTTCTGACATTTTAGACAATCAGATATTTTAATTGCTGTTCTTGAAGTTTGAGCGATCTTGCAAGCTAATTTACTGACCTTGCAGTCTCACAAATGGCTTTCTATATTTAAAAATGCACAATAACTTGCACAAAGAGAGCTGAAACATTGTTTTGACAGTGCCAGGTGAACTATCTCCATATCATGTGTGGCCAAATGTTCATGGAATTCTGCTTATTTAAAGTTTCACCTTAAGGTGAAGGATTTCTGGGTAAAATATGTCAGTCCAGCAAAGCTGTCCTCTTTCTCTGCCTCTTTTATATATTTACACTACTGAATGGAGAGTCTCTCTATTGACAGACACACCTTTTTGGGGTTGTGTTTCACAGACAGTGTGAGCACTCCTATCACATCATGCCGTTCGGAAAAGTTACTTTAGTGCAGAGTTAACTGATTCTTTGGAAGCTTGGGCTGTACACAGCATATTAAATGTGCAGTTTTAGTTGTCATCCATGCAAAACATTTTGGAAATTAAACAGTGTGTGCCTGGCTTTAAAGAGTCCAATCACTGTCCGCTTTGATAAAGCCACCACTCTAATATGGCTTAGAACAGTCTGAAATCTTAGTGCCATGAATTTAACAAGGCATTTAACCCATGTTAAGTGTTAAGCATTTATTTAAACAATTTAACAAGGTGCCTAAATGTGCATGCACACTGCAAGTGACAGAAGTGTCACTGCGACCAGAATTAGTTTATTTCAAGTGGGTGAATTGAGAGAAGTTGATCTCTGCTCAAATTTTTATTGAAATGAGCAGTGACAGATGTTGGTGACTACCAATCAGAAAACAGATACTCGTGTTCTCCTAAAACCTCTCAGACTTCTTTGGTTCCTACTGAAGGTTGGTTTCTTAGCAAAAATGGAGGAGGGGCTCTTCATTGTGTCCAGGTTCCCCATTGCTTTATGATGTGTCCTTGTTTGTATACAGGGGAATCTAATTGCAAACTTTTAATAAATACATTGATAATTAAATGTGTAAAATACACTTTCTTGATTCACAAAAATGATTTGATGTTTATATCAGGGAACATTTGGAGAATGCATGAAGCTTACATATGCTTTGTTTGTTTGCACTGATTGCTTTTCCTTTTAAAAATATGGTTAAAGTTCAGTCCAACACACCACCTGCCCACATGCTGGTAGGCACACCCACTATCCAGTCATTGTCTGCTATGTGGGCAACGCAGAGTGACATGTAACTTGCAGTGTGTATGTGGGTTTAGAGATTCTAATCCATTTTACAATAAGTAATCACTGCCGATTTTGCAGCTACTCAATCACACTGTGAGTCTTGTGCTCTGTCACAAACCAAAGAACTTATTAGATTCAGATCTGTGACTGGGTAGACCATTAATGCACAAACAATTCACTGTCAGATTCATGAGACCCTTTTGGAGAATTTTCCTTTGCAACAATAACTCTTCTCTTGTTCATCCCAAATGTATTGGATGGAGATTTATAACACACTCTCTCTTTATACCTCTTCAGTTCATGCTTGACATTGAGCATGGTGACCATGGCTCATGTGCAGCTGCTTGGGAGTGTCTTATTTCATGAATTTCTGTGGATTATATTAAAACTGTGTGCACAAAAACACCCAAACGTCTGCATTCACCTTGGGTGTACATTAAAATAAGTACAAGGAGTGATGACTTTTTGTTTTGTGGCATGTTGTGTTTGAATGAATTCTGGGAATGTCTATTGAATCAATAGCATATGACCAGTAGTATCCCCTCTCACAAGGATTGACGTGTATGTTTATTTTGACTTGTTTGCATTTATTTGAGACCAAGACTATTTTGGCAAGTTTACAAAACCTGAAATGTTAAATTATTTTAAAATGTATTCAAAATATTATTTAATCTTTTAACTTTTCTACCCCTTCTTTCTTACAGTAATGAGCTTCTGGATGCCCTTGGTGTAGTCTCTAACACTCTTCCACCATTCATTTATCGCATGAGGTCACTGGGCTACCCACCTGGCTGGCTGAAGGAGGCTGAGATGGAGCATTCTGGCCTGACGCTTTACGACGGCACAAGTAAGTCCTTCTGACAAAATGTTACACGTCTTGTGTTTAAAAAAAGAAATCACTTTATTTTCAGCTCCTCAAAATACTGAGCTTTTTGGTGACTAATGTATTCAGCATGTTACCTCATAAAACAAGCTTTATAACATTTGTGAAAGACATGCAAAAATTTTTTCTTCAAAGCATCAGGTGATGGAGAGGACGACATGAATGGCCGTAACCAAAATGTATCCTATGATGTCTCTAAGCTAGTGGATTTCCCTGGTTTCAATGTTTCTGCACCTTCCAGCGTTAGGGATGTAAGTGTATAGTGAAATTTGGGCAGGATGTTGTCTGCTTGTACATGTGTGTTCTTTATATTAATATATTTATACTAGCAAAACAGCAAAAGTAGTGTTATTAAAGGTCCTCTATTTTTTTTTTTTTTTGGCCTTTGGGTTATGTCAGTTCACTCTGACTGGCTGTAACACGGTAATTACCATAACCATTTAAAAAAAAAATAATTGTATTTTCCTGAGTTGACCATTCAGTCTGTCTGTTGTGCTATAGATCATAAGTGATTAATCATGGCTAACTATGCAAATAATTTGAATAACATTAGTTATATTTTCAGCCCTATTTCAACACCATCTCAGTTTTTAAATTGGCTCAGGGATTAAACAGTTTTAAAGCTGTTTTGCACATACTATATTGTTAATCTTGTTTAAATGTATTAAAATGAAGATACTTGTTTCATTTTATGAAATAGTGTTTAAAACACAGCCATTGGTTGGCAACATATAACACACATTGGCTTGTAGAAACCATCCCTTTTTTCTTCTTTTTTTCCACAGGATTACAGGTCTTTTGGTTCCATTCCAATGCAGCCTCAACACTGGAAACAAACCTTTGCTGCTCATTTGTCTAATATGTATCCAGTGGTAAAATACTTCTTATTTCTCATCACTTAAGATACATTATTATGGGTCTTTTGAGTGAACCTTCATTCTTTTAACAGCCTGGGTCTAAATGCAACAAAAGATGTAATGACTCGGAATTAACCCCACGGCAGACAAAGAAGCGGAGGTCTAATTCTGACGTCTACGCAATCTCAGACATGGACACGGATTCAGGTAGTGGTGACTTGCCTTAGTTTACAAATGTTAAACTAATTTTTATTGACCTAACAGTGTCTCGAGCCAAGTCAGTCAAGTCTTGACTCACAAGTGTGGTCTCCTGTCTTTCCTTGAAAACTTTAGTTGAGTTAAATTTTTATAGTAGCTTTTGTTTAGTTACTGATGTTATTTTTACATAATACACGGCACATAGTTTGAATTAAGTTGCAAGGTATGAGGTACTTATCAAGGCATATGTGTTGTTGTTGTGTTTTGTTTTGTTTTTTTCAACCATTACCTCAATGACACAAGTGTGTTCATATGTTATCTTCCAGTTGCTAAACTCCAAACTTTTAAACTATATTAAATTTTTCTCTTAAGAAACTAATCCACATAAAACCCTAGCGATTTTAGATTCAGTAGCAGCATTTAATGCCATTGTACTGTGCCCATACAGATCAGGGCACTCCTGACCGAGCGACACCTGATGGTTTCCAGTTCCAGCCACCACTTCCCCCTGCCTCTCCGCTCATCAGTACACCACCACCTTTACCTCTGGGAACGCCTCCTACCACTCCCACTCGGCCTCCACTTCCTAAAGGCACTCCTCCTCCGACGCCTCCCACAAACTCCTCTCCGTTTGTGCAGGGTAAACCTGGGGCTGGAGAGGAGTCAGAAGATGGGCTCACTCTAGAGGAACTGGAGGAGCAGCAGAGGCTCTTGTGGGCAGAGTTAGAAACTGCTGACAACGTCAACAGTGATTCTGAGACTGGGCTGGGCTCCTCCAGTGGAGTGTCTCCATCAGCTCAGCCTGATGCTGACATAGAGGAAGGGGTGGTGGAAGAAGAAGAAGATGAAGAAGAAGAAGAAGACGGGGAAGTGAAGGAGTCCATATCAAGCCAAGTTTGTGAACCTATAAGCACCCCTGCCTCACCTGATGAGCCACAGGTGAATAAGAGTAGGCAATGTGGAAAATTACATCACATTACAGTATTTTTCACTATGCTTTGCTTTTCATCATGCTTTGATAAAATGAACATGGAAGTTACTCAATATATTTGATGTAATTTATCTGCTTGTAAATATTCGTATAAAGTAAATAGAATGTTTTTTCTAGAATTACACCATGGATTACTGTAGGGTTACACTCAAGTATCAGACATCTAATATCTGTAGATGCACCTGCTGCACTGAATTTGTTACATCATTAATCATCATCATCACAGTAACACATATTGCCCTCACCTACAGGTAACTGATGTGAATGAGGATAAAACCAACAATGCTCAGGTAAGAGACAATCTTAACGAAGACAAAAGCGACACAGGAATGGAGTCTCAAGATGAGCTTCTAGTGCTGGATGAGGTTTCTCAAGAAAGTGAACGTGACAGTGAAAAGAATGGATTTACTGAGGTTACCAAGGTTGCAGAAGAAACCACTTTGCATGTGGCAGATATCCAAGGGCCTGAGGAAGATGGGGAACCCGTTTTATTAAAAGTAACATCTGTTCCACACAGAAGTAAATTTGCTGAGGGAATCATTCCTTTTGAAGATACGCCAGAGTTCACAGAGGTTGCTGAGGCTACGGGGGTTTATCTCAGAATCCGAGAGTTGCTGAAAGAATCCCCACGAAATCAGGCAAAGACGAAGAAGTACACTTGATTTGTCTCCATTGGCAAATACAGAAATGTATGCCTGTGGGAATGGAACATGTATTTTCTGTTATGGATGCTCCAAAGGGTTAGTTCCAAACGGTGTCTGATCGTTTTGGTGTTTAAAATTTTCCCCGTACTTTTTTTTTTTTTTTTTTTTTTTTTAATTCAAGCCACAAATAATCTTCCACAACTTCTTTAGCAGTGTCAAAATCATCAAAATGCAAATCAAAATGCATTTGTCAATCGGTTTTGTGATTTTATAATTACATGGAGACCAATTTTTGTAGTACAGGTTCAGACTAAAATGTAGTGTTTTATGTATGTGCAGTTTTATAAACAGTCTTTTTTTTTTTTTTTTCTTTTATAAACGGCTGGTTCTCTCCAGTCTGCTGTCTTCACTAACAATTCATTGCCTGTTGCTTTTTGTCAGTCTCTTCCTTGTCATCATCACTGAACTGTGCACTGCAATTACTTTTAACTCTAAATTATTTTTTTACAGTGACATTTTTATGGTTTCCTTCCTGTTCTGCATTTTATTTTTAGTGCTTCTCAATCAGGTGATGAGGACACCAGTAATAAAAATGTTCAACATCCAGAATAAATTTAGCAGCATCTTTATGGCCTTTAAAATTAATTAAAAATGATAGCACTTGTTCATTAAAGACTAACACTGTTTTGTCAGAAAAAGTTAGGAATTTGAGATTTAAAAAATTAAATTAAAGAGGGAGAGAGAAATGCTTTAATGACCAGGTGAGTTACAAGCAGCTGCATACAAAAACATCTGCAATTCTGGCTTTAAGCTCACTGCTCTGACTGGCCGTGTGGTTGTGTGATGATAGCCTCAACTGTATGAAAGGATTAAAAACTGCATATGGTTGTGTTGGGTTTGTTTTTTTTTCAAGAATGTTCTGTCTATAGTACCTAGCCTGCATTACTTTAATATAAATCACATTTCCAAAAAGGTTTGGATGCTGTGGATAATGTAAATTTAAAAAAGGATGCAATGTGCAGGGCGGCACGGTGGTGCAGCAGGTAGTGTCGCAGTCACACAGCTCCAGGGGCCTGGAGGTTGTGGGTTCGATTCCCGCTCCGGGTGACGGTCTGTGAGGAGTTGGTGTGTTCTCCCCGTGTCCGCGTGGGTTTCCTCCGGGTGCTCCGGTTTCCTCCCACAGTCCAAAAGCACACGTTGCAGGTGGATTGGCGACTCAAAAGTGTCCGTAGGTGTGAGTGAATGTGTGTGTGTCTGTGTTGCCCTGTGAAGGAGTGGCGTCCCCTCCAGGGTGTATTCCCGCCTTGCGCCCGATGATTCCAGGTAGGCTCTGGACCCCCCCGCGACCCTAAAATTGGATAAGCAGTTACAGATAATGGATGGATGGATGCAATGATGTGCAAATAATTTAAACCCTCTATTTAAATTAAATATTACAGAGATACCATTCAAAATGTTGAAACTGAAATATATACCTATTTTCAAATTGATACCAGCGACCCATTCCACAAACCATAAAAAAGCTGGGTTTATTGGCAACAATTCAGTGATGTTATTGGGTTTAAAAAGATCAACCCATATAGGCAGAGTCTGTCATAAATAAAGATGGGTAGGGATTCACAAATGTTTCATAGCCAAATATGGCAACAATTCAAGAAAAACGTTTATCACCATGAAAGAAATAACCTGTGGTTTTCGTAATCTACAGTACATATACATCATTAAAGGAATTAGAGAATCTGTAGAAATCTCTACATGTGTGGGACAAGGCCCATAACCCACACTGGGTGGTTGTGACCTTCAGGCCCTCTGGTTGCATTCAATTTAAACATTTTTCAGAATCATTGTGAATTCAGTCCATTACTTTATCCACAAATGCAAATAAAGCTATATCAGGCAAAGAATATTTTATATATAAACAGGATCCCGAAATTAAAGTGGAACGGTAGGTTTGAGAAAAACTAAGTGACATGTTTGTATGTGACTGAAGTTAACTCTATAACTTTTTATTCGCTGTGTGAACTACCACAGAATCACTTTTTAACTCGAGTTGTTTAGTTTTGTTGCACTTTCAGATTGTTTACATTCGTGCAGTTAGCGTTCGGTCACTGTAATGTTTATCACTTCAATTTCCTGACTGAGATTAAACACTAATATAGAAAATTGGATTTAAAACTTCATTTTTTTTAATTTGGTATAGTTTAAAAAATATGGGATTTCCTTTGTTTTTCAAATTTTTCCATGTTCAGCAGGTTGCTCTCCCCCGCTGTGATGGTACAGTCCCATCACTTTCATTACAAGACCCAGTAAAGGTGAAAATGTAATCGAGTGTCGTTTTTTTTATTTTTCTGAAATTCAGATTTTTTTTTTCTTACTATACCAAATAGGAAAAAAGATTTTGAACCCAATTTTCTGTATTTGTATTTAGCCTCAAACGAACAGGAAATTTAACTGATAAACGTTACACAGACCGTGTTCTCCCAAATTTGGAGACATTTTCACTTTAAATAATATGAAACAGCAAAAAGAAATCACTATTACCTACCTATGGAACAGGAATACCATGTCCATATCCCTTTACTGTGCAGTGAGAAGAGAGAAATCCTAGCATACTGGAATGAGACACTTTTTTTGAAACACCAGGGCAAGCATGCAAACAGACTGGAGGGCAGCAAATGGTATGAAAATGCCCTCAGGATATATATATATATATCAGAGGCGATTGCTCTAAGACTGCAAGGGAAGCTCAGCTTCCCCTAAAATGTCAAAAAATAAGTGATCAAATATATACTGTTGTGTGTACATGTCATTGAATAAATATGCACTACAACGCGCTCAACTTTTGTTCAGAATCAGCTTCTTATCACTGGTAAAGATGCGGCTTTCCTCTCAATCATTCCCGCAGCTTCACAGTGCTTTAAACAGTGAGGACGCTGAGCGTCCACAGAGAGTCATTGGATAAATGCTGGGCTTTGTCCCGCCCATCGGACGCTCAGCTTCTCTGGGGGTCTATGGGGCAGTGGGCTGGCCTCGGCTGGCCCGGACGCTCAGCTTCTGCATGATGATTGGATGATCTGTCTCAGTCTGAATCCCTTTTTGATTGACAGCGAAATGAGCGAATCAGCGATCCTTTGGTGTAAAGATCTGTGGGAGCACAGGCGGACACACTTCACATGGGCCAAGGCCGTTTAAGCAGCCTAGCTCTGCTGGCCATTGAGAGGACACTAGTCAAGTCCCTGGAAAAGACGCCTTGTTGGTACGACCCCCTGAAGGGGACGCCAGTTCTTCACAGGGCAACGCACACACATTCACTCACACACTCAAAACTACGGACACTTTTAAGTTGCCAATCCACCTACCAACATGTGTTTTTTGACCGTGGGAAGAAACCGGAACGAAATGTGTATTAATTCAGCTAAACTCATTCATATGTGTCATTTGACAAATGCTCTGATCCAGCATTTTTAATCATGTTAGATGAAGTGGGCTAATGCAACATTTGAAGTCTTTTCCATGGACATTGTTTGGCATAGTGTGGTGTTCCTGCTCAAGCTGTTACTTCCACATGTAGAGCAGCAGTGTCCTTCATTGTGCTAGTTGTTCCCAAAATGGGGGCTCGCAGCAAGGCAATTGAATGTATACATAACGTATATCACTTTTAATAATTCCAATGTAAAAGGTGATCTGCCACATTAATAAGTGAGAAATAAGACTTACAATAATGAGGTTAAAAGATGTTTAACATAAATTTCAGTGGAGTCTGGAAGATGACATGAGAATCACAGCTGAAAACCTGTGATTCTGAGATGAAAAACACATGTTGGTAGGTGGATTGGCGACTCAAAAGTGTCCATAGGTGTGTGTGTGTGTTGCCCTGTGAAGGACTGGCGCCCCCTCCAGGGTGTGTTACTGCCTTACGCCCAATGATTCCAGGTAGGCTCTGGACCCACCGCGACCCTGAACTGGATAAGCGGTTACAGATAATGAATGAATGAATAATTCATACTGCAACTTCTTATTGAATGAAACAAAATAAAGTGACAAATCACTACTTCATGAAAGAGCATGCTTTTGCATATTTTTAACATTGTACTACTGAGATGACAAGTACATTTTGTTTTATTAGAATCACAAATTATCACAACAAGGTTTTATTTATTTAAATGAATAATTTTATTGAGATATTGAAAAAACACCAATACATTCTGTATCTTGGGAAAAAAAAACTTTGCTTTCATGACTTCTTGGTAAAGATGTCTCCTCAGTTCCAGAATAATGACAGGGGCATGCTGAGACAGAGGCATGGATGAATCGAGTAAACCACTTTTAAAGGTGCTGTATGACATAAAAAATATGGGTATCGACCGTTGGTGTTGGAATTTGCAGTGGTGCAAATGCGCCCCTCCCTTAAGTGCTCCTTCAGAAATTGAGTTTTGTGTTGTATTTTTCAGTCAGAATGACTGATGCCCGTTTGCAGAGCTAGAGCTAGATATGAAGACCCAACTTTTTCCAGTGTCCAAAAAGATCAGAGCACTAGCGAACTTGCACTTGATTTCACAAAAAAAAATCTAAGTCGTATAAAAACGCTTTAAAACTTTAAGGAATCGTATTACTTAATAAGCTCTAAATATGTCATTTTGTAGAACAGAATGAGTTAAGCTGCTTAATCTATGACCACCCACCTACGACGCACGTTACTCTCAGGAGGGCGGGAGGAAGCTCTATGAGTGAGGCACGTCAGGGCGGCGCTAGTCACTGAAGACTTCTCAGACCCTCAAGTCTTACAAAGTCGCGGGGATTAGTTCAGCTCCTCTACGTGGACGCGGCTCTGCTTTCAGCGCTGCAGGTAAACACACGGCCTCTTTAGCAGTACACATCGCCCTCACCTTAAAAAAAAGCAGGACGGGCATGTGTTTTTAGTCGCTGAAGGGAAAGAGGAACCAGGGATTGAATGTTAGCTAGCAGCGCGAGCGCCTCAGTGCGTGAACGGTTAGCTAAGCTTTAACACGGGTGTAGGGACTGTAACGCTAGCGAGTATGTGACTGAAATGTTGCCCCGTGGCCTTTAAGGGCTTGTTGGGTCGAGTGTTTGTGGTTTAAGAATCCAATTCAGGCCGGTTTAGTGTTGTTTGTGGGCTTATAATGTGGTGGTCCGTCGTATTTTCCGGTGTTCCTGTAGCTGACGTAGTCAGTGGCCGTTAGCTCCGTGTTTAGCCGGTGGTCGAGAGAGTGGGAGAAAGGGGGTAGATGACATTGCGGAAAGTGTCCGTTCTCAGACCTGTGGAATGTCAGGGCACTGTTTACAGACTCACGGCTGAACTAATCTCACAGGCATCTGCTGCTGCCGAAAATAAGGCCAGACCTCTAGCTACGTGTCGCTCTCTCTGCAAGGTGAGGAGTGAGATTATAGTTCAGAATTTCCCCTCAGGTGACAGTGAACTGTTTACCTCACACCTTAATGCAGAAAACACAAGGAAAAAAAAAAAATAACTCCCTCATGTGAAACCCAAGTACCGTACCCGGTTAACACGTCCTTATGTTTTTTTTTAATGCCAAAAGTGGTATCATGAGTGAACTAAGCAGGCAGTGCATGACTGAGAATTTCAGCTTTGAAAAAGCAGATTCCCAAACAATGTTTCAATGGGACGGATGCAGACAGGAAGTGCTTCTTATGTCTCAAACCTAAGGAAAGATCCCAACAGCTTGTGGGCTGGGGAACCCCAGGGGTGAGTGTAGCTTGAGAGAGAATGCAACTGGACTAGAGAAATAGACATGAAACACTTACCACTTACATCCAGTCGTCATCACTTAGGTGAGCTGTGTCTCCCTGTACTTGACATTGTTTTTTTTAAGAGGGTCATGTGTCTGAAATCAGAGTGTGGTTGATTCCGAGTGTTGTCAAGAAAAGTAAATGAAAAGATTAATTTCTGTTATTTACTACTACTGCAAATTTGTGGCTCAGACCAAGCTGATGTCCAATGGAAGACACAGTAAATACACATTATTTACATACGCTGTTTTTACCTTTTACCTGCACCATTTTCACTTTCACATTAATTGCTGAATTTGTTGCACTGTCTAATTAATGCCATGTCACAAACTGTACCTGACTACACTTTATATTCTATACTTCTGAGTGCCATTCTGATAATGATGCAGGGCTTTATTTTTTTTTTAATACACTTATATAGTATATATAGTATAGTAGTGTGCAGTTTGGGCTAAAGCAGATGTTACAAGTTGAGATTCCATTTTATTTATGATTACTATGTTTATTTTTACTGTTTACTTTTATGTTTATTTATGTTTACTAACATAATATCCAAGACAATCAATGAGATGGATCTCTTGTGAGACTGGAGAAAGGATTTCTGTTATATTCCTTCATGTGTACAACTCTGAATGTTGAAACAGACATAAGTGATTTCTATGGTCCCAGTTCTTTTTCTTCATGTATTGTTTACTGGGTGATGATGGTTTAACTTCCTGTAATTGGTCGGAAAGTCCAAACCATCCCAAAAAGTTTTTTTCTTTTCTTTCACATTGCGTATGAGTTAAACCATGTTTCAGTTTCATGTAGACCATCACTTCTTTTGGTTGAGACAACAAGTCCTATTAATGCACGTGGGAACCAAAGCTAGCCCATTGCGTCCAGTCCCACACAAACTGCTGAAAAGTTCATGCTTGCTGTGATAGAAAGGGACACTTAAGCTTGCTGCGTACGGCTGTACAGCCACAGAATGATCAGAGTGCTGCTGCTGACCCTGGGCCACCTCCAGAAGTGGCCACGTATGGCATGTGACCATCAGAACCTGATTGTGTGTATGGCCTCTTTCTGTAGGATAATGCACTGCTGTATTGTAAAAATTGTTCAGGACTAGTTTCGGAATATTACAAAGAGTTTAAGGTGGTAACTTGTCCTCAGACTGTACCTCAACATAACTAACACCTTTCTTTTATTTTAGGTATGCATTTCATGTTTTATCATGTTATGTTTGGGGTGCAGTTAATGTGGTTTGGGGATCTGGAGGACTGGATTCCTGCCCATTCTGTTAATTTTTAAGTAATATTTTTTCCTGTTCAGACTTATTCTTGAACATAACTTTGCTGGAATGTCAGAGCTGAAACATTACCACACAGTGCTGGACACCAACTACTAGGGATTCTCCAAGACTTTTTGAAGCACCAGTAACCAGTAACCCCCTAAAAACGTCCTCATTTTATGTGGACGGCTAATAAACACAGCTTGACAACTTGTTTCAGAAGTCCTTTACAGCTTTCTGTTTGAGGCCTCAGTTGTAAAATTGTTAAAATGCAGTGTTTCCTTATGCATTGATTCTGTTGTTTGGAGTATGCAGAGAAAGTGTGGTTGTACTGTGCCAAGACTAATTTGACTTGCGGCTTGATCATTATCTGAGTTGAGTTAGGAATGTTAAAACAGTGGAAATTCCAAAACATTGCAGTGATGAGGGAATTCAGAAAAGAAATGGATGGACACTGCTGGCAGCTCCTGTACTCCGTTCAAACTACTCCATCAAAAATCAGCACTTTCTCTAATAATGCTGCTTTTTTTTTTTTTTTTTTTTTTGCAAGGATGTAATCTCCTTGGCAAAATGTGTTGCAGATGCATAGAAAGTTACTGTTCTGCTGCAACAACAGATACCTTTACATTACTGGGGGTGCAAGACTTTGTGATTAACTCACTAATAATATGATCACTTCACAGTATTTTAAAGAACTTCTCTATATTCACTTTGTTTTTCAATGTTCTAATGAGAACAGCTATGAGGCATAGATGAGTGTCATGAACATGACATGAATCTTAAATTCTTGCAATTCTAATTGAATGAGTTACAACTAGGGCTCAGAGATTAATAATTTTTATATTGAAGTTTGTTTTTTTTGCCCAAATTATCAAGAATAATATCTTAAGTTTCAAATGGGACGTTTATCTTCTATATTGGTTTACACCAGTTAGAGCCAGCTGAACACTGTATTGTACAATAAAATGTGTAGGCACTGTGTACACTAATTCATCATTTTATGCATGGTTTTCAGTGTTTGACATCATATTCATATATAAAACAAAACTTAGTTTAGAATTGTTTTCAAGACACTTAAAGAGTCCATTTTAAGGTCCTCAAAATAGCCTAAGTTTTAGCAATAAGTTAAAAAAATAGTGCTAAACAACATATTTGGTTAACACATGTCAGCAAAAAAAAAAAGAAAAAAAATGCTCCAACAAGTAACTAAACTGTTTTGCAGTGAGGAACCAGACATTTACAATTCAATAATTTAACTTCCTTTCTGCCCTTTGTAGTTCTTTTTCATCCTTCCCTTTTTCCAACAAAAAGGGGTGGCTTTACAGACTTAAACTGTTTTCTGATTCTGAATTCACCTGATGCTTGCATGTACTTGTTTAGTCCTTGCCCTTCCTTTTGAATGCCTTGACAGCTTGCGGTTATGTACCCTTGCCACGGTTTCTTACTGTGTCCCAAAGTAACATTTAAACACTTTTGTGCACTTCTTTAAAAGTTTGTGCCACACAATAGACTGCATAAAGACATGTAAAGTAGTAAGGCAATAAGAAATTCAAGATGTAAATCAAAAGTTTCTTGTCATTCATGTATCCTGTAAAACAGGTGCTGTACTCATAGCAGTCTTAATTGCAGTGTTGATACAATGCCAATTTCAACTTAATAGTGCATTGTTTACCTGAGGAGTTGAATCAGATCAGACATTAGAGAAAATTCAAAACTCTAGAGGCTAGTATGTCATAGATTTAATTGGTGATTTTGGGAACCATATCAGTATGTGAAAAGCTGAATGTTTATGTGGTGCAAAGGTTTCTGAATTTCATTCATTACACTGCAGTTTTTGCCGGACTGCCTGCAGGGCAGACTTAGAAGAGGCAAAAAGAGGCTGTAAATTAGTTACAGCAAGGTTTTATCAGTCGGACCCTTATAGAAATGTAAGTCAGTAATAAATATCTAGTTCCCAGTGATGCCCTGTTTCTTTATCAAGTGTAGATTACTTGGTTGATAAAATGTTTAGGTGCTTGGCTTTAGAAATGTTAAAAAACTTAAATGTTATCTTGTTGCTTTCTGGTAAACAAGGTGCTTTAATGTCATCTCAACACTGCTTCAGTTTTGTACACACACTGTCAGCAACTGACAAGATAAACTATTTATATAGTTTGTTATTATTGTAAACAAAGACGTTGATATGAAACAACAAAACTTCTTCAGACCTTTAAATGACAAGGGTTTGTATTTTGGGCTTTCTTATTTTTGAAATGCCTAAAAAACCTCTGTTACAATGGCTATATGGCTAGTCGCGGTCCGGCTAAACTAGGCTTTCCTAGATTCTCTTTGCTCTTGTTATTATAAAATAAATGTATTTTATTTTTCTGTAATGCTAATTCTGGTAAATGTAGTCAGTTTACATATTTTTGTGATTTGTTTGTATTTGCATCAGCATAACTTTTTATTAATATGTGGATGGTTTAGAACCCTATGAAGTCAAGGTTGGAATGTAGGATTAGATAGAGGGTTATTTGAAATTATTGTTTGCTCTAGCTGCTTTTTTGCGTATGAAATTGGTTATTTTGCCAAATTTGCTAACACTTTTCATTTTTGTATATTCACAACAAAGAATGAATTTACATTTTATTTGTGGTGTATCACAAACATTTTTAATTAAGGATGCAACAATACCACTTTTTCCCTTCCGATACTCCATCCATCATCTGTAACTGCTTATCCAATTCAGTATCACGGTGGGTCCAGAGCCTATCTGGAATCACTGGGCGCAAGGCGGGAACACACCCTGTATACACACCTGGCCAGTCCTGCACAGGGCCCCTTCCGATACTGATACAGATATTTTATGTTCAGGTATCTGCCAATACAGAGTACATATAACAACTCTATAAATCTTAACTACTAGATAGGTTCCTATCAATCCAGATATTTATATTGCTATACTTACAGATTTTATTTTGTTAAAGCAGTGTTCTTGAATGAACAACATGCACTTCTTTATTACTTTTTTTATTAACTGCACATTAAATTTACAATTTCATAGCCATAAAAAATAAATATGTCATGAGGATATTTGTCATGACTGTGAAATGCATTTTCTAAGGACTGCTTCTGAGTGTGTTAGCATGTTACTTTGTGGTTGCTTGAATTAAACATGCTTCTTTTGCATGCTGGGGTTATACACCACGACGACTTATTTGACTAGACGCAGCTAATCAAATGTTTTATTTTTATTTTTTTAACATGTTGTGTAAACTCTCCACCGACTCAAGGCTGAACAGCCAATGAGGACAGAGCACAGAAAGTAAACACGGGCGCGTGCAGTGGAGCTCTAGAGTGGGGGGATGGATTAAACAGTAAAACTATGTGAAACTACAAGATATTACATAGTGATGGATACATGTCTCCAATTAATGTGTACTACCTGTAGGAGAACATGGTGCGCCACAATATACGCTGTTACAGCCTTTATTCCAACTGTATTCTAATTTTCCATTCCACCTTAAAAGACACAGCACTACTGCTCTTTCTAAACCATTTAAGGTGGAACATAGCCACAACTATGTGCTGTTCTACTAATTTCCAGCTCCTGCTGCATTGTGTAGAGACCATGCTGACCAAGTCTCCACATCCATGACCCAAAGACATTTTTTTTATTTGTGGATTTACACAAATAGCAGCACAAACAATAAACGCAGTGAGTTGTATGTCCGCATTTATTTGTCTCTAAGGTAATGTGAGTTTCGTGTTTGGTTGGGGAGTTTTGGTTTGGGGTCGTGTTTGGTTTGGGGTCATGTAGTGTCTGAAATATTTCCATTCTCCGCAAAAATTGACAAACAGAATAATGTACTGTGAAATACCCAGTCTATAATCTGCCCCAACTTTAAATTTGAGCTGCATTTGGCAGCGCACATGTGTGTCAGTATCTGCTTCATCGGGTGTATCCTAAAAAGTGCCACGTGTACTACACGTAGGGAATAGTGAGTAGCAGGCCATTGCCAACACACCTATGGTATCAGTGCTCTCTGTAGCCGATATCGATACTGTGTTAAAGTTCCAGTATCTGTGCAGATACCGATACCGTATTGGTGCAACACTAGTCATGGTATTGTCTCTCTGCTCCTGGAAAGATCTTTTATTACTATGCTCTAAATAGCTGTTGCCATTTTTCAAGTCTTAAAGTCGACTACACCAAAAGATATTTCAAGTGATTTCACTCTCTCAGACAATTTGCACAGTCAGAATAAAGTCATGCAAAATCTTGCTAGAGTTGCAGAGCTCTCCTGTCATCTCGATCGTTTGGTGTAAGGTTGTCAGGAGAGCTGTCTTAATTCAGTCTTTTTCTCATTTTGAGTTTAATATAATAAGTTTTTAGCATTTGCACATGTAAATAGTGACAGAGAAGAAAAAACACCAGAGTCATTGTTGTTATTATTATTACTAATTGTTTGTAGTTTTGGACAAGTTATTGGACGTTGAGACAGTATAAATGACGGAGAGGGATGTGACCAAGACAGTTTACTCATTGTCTGCACTCCCAAAAAAAAAAGTGTTCCACCTTTTGAAAATGCAAAAAGGTTACTGACAAATAAAGAAATCTTTAAAGACAATGTTCTATAGTTTTCTCTCTTAAAGGTAGTGTGAAACCAACATAAAACAACCAAAAGTATACAATGTACTGGACATTTAGGTCTGAAACTGTTAGTGTTATCGATCTTGAAAAAGCCAGTCCAGTGTTGATTCCTGTCTTGTGGTATTCTCTGTCCAAGGTGTTTTTAGCAAATTAACGTGTTTTATTCCACTCTCTCCCAAAAATGCTTGCACAATTCTTGTTTCCTGAGGGAGCAAACAGTGGGACAGGCCAAAGTTTCCATGTGGGGGACTAATGTACATGTGCGACCATCCTGGCTATGAAATGAGCTGTGAACAACACAACAATGATAATAATGGATGACTTTCTCTTCTCTGGATATCTTTTCTATACTGGATCTTTATTTTGAAGTTAGTAGTTGGGATTTTGCACATTTTTAAACCTCTTATTGAATTAAAAAAATCAGATTGGCTTAGAGACAAAAATAGTACATTTATACACCTTGTTCCTGAGGAATTAATCAAATGGGGTACTGGTACTGCACCTTTTTTTTTTTTTTTTTTCCCCCCCTTCTTTCTTTTAATAGTAGAAATTATGGTAAAAAGTGGCATCTGTGATTGCCAAAATTTCACCATAAATGATATGATCAAAATGTATATGACATTACAATATTATTTTTAGCAATCTTAAATTTTACATTCAAGAACTGTGTTGGGGTTTTTTATTTTTTGAAAACAGTAATTTTCTGTTTAAAAAAACAAACAAACAAAAAAAAAAAACAGATGTACATCGTAAAAAAAATTAACATGTAAATAGTGTGACAAATGAGAGATTGGAGACTGAGATATAGCTGTACCGCATCCTATATTCAGGTAATGCCAAAAGTAGCATGTGCAGTAGAAATGTGCAGTATCTGGGTGCCACACTTCAATACTTGGGACACAGGCTGATGGTGAAAATTCTTGACCAATGTGCGCACACACATCTTGTAACAACATGCACAGAAACAAAAACGCACACAAAGAAATGCACAAAATTATCACCCCAATGCAACCCAAAGACAGAGAAAAACAAAAACTCTGAAAATATGTGAGCTCTCTAATGGGTTTCAGCTCCTTCCAGTCATTGGAAACTTGTACTGCCCCTAATGGTTTGTGCATTTAACAGTGAAATAATGTATTGTTTATAGTAAAGAAATGTAAAAATTGATTTTCTTCCTTTTTCCTCTTTTACAGAGTGGTTCAAATCATTCCTTGAGCATCACTGCTTTCCTGCCAACCCCCCCCCCCCCCTTTTTTTTTTTTTTCTTTTCTTTCTTTTTCTTTTTTTAATTGTTGGGGTCCTCGCATGTAAAGTGGTGGTGGTGCTGCTAATTGTGAAACTGGGTCAATGTTTTGTGGTAGAGCAAAGCCATCTGACATAGAACAAATAGAGGAACCATGAGCACAGCCAAGCCCAGTGGGCTAAAAGCCCCGAGCAAGATCAGCAAACCTGCTGGGTCTGGGACCGGGACAACCAAGACATCTCCTTCATGTATGTATCCTTACCCTACACTACCTATAGTTTACTTTGTTTTTCTGTGGCTCTGTTTGTTCTCATACCCACTCTACTATAGATTTAATAGCATTTACAAATATACAGTCATATGCAAAAGCTTGGGCACCTCTGGATATGTGACGTGTTTTGATTTCAAAGTTAATGTAAGTACACATCTTTTACAGGGAATAATTCTTCTAATTTTTTTTTAACATGGTGGGGGGAGGTCTAAATAAAAATGTGCAGGAAAATCTGAAGGAAATGATACATAACATAATAACACTGACCTACAATTTTTTTTAATTTAAGTTTGAAGACTATTCAGAGAATATATTGATGTTGTAGTTTATTGGTAAAATTTTTAATTATAACCAGAATTATATGCTATTAATAAACCGATATGTGTTATTCTTAACCCCTTGACCCTGAAAACTTTAAGCGGAGTCTTATATCGACCTTATAATGAGTTTTCCCTATTAAGTCAAAATTAGACAGTGCCGTTTCAGTGTATGAGGTACTGTCTCCATCACTATCTTTCTAGAGCTCTGAACCAGCTCTTTGCATCTCTCCCTAATGGGAAAGGAACCAGAACATTTCCCATTGGAAGTGTTAGCTTGTTTCCACCGACATAAATTGGTTTGCAAACCAGCAAAGTTTGTTCCTAGCTAGTTTGTTCCTAGAACCAGAGAAGCGTTGGTTCTTCAGTACAAATTGTGACGTTGAAATTCAGAACTTCCTGAAAGAGCTCAGAGCTTCAAATGCAACATTATCATGCAGTGGAGCTAGTAGGATTAATTTACAGCCAAGTGTGGTAACTAATAGGAAATAAATCAGGAAATACTCTCCTTTTCATGCGCGTTTTCTGAGGCTATATTTAGGCACGTTAACTAGAGCCACGGCTCTGTGTTGGTTACATTTCTCTGCTGTTCACAAGCTCCTCAAAATTGCTTGGAGCTTGGCAACACTTTACACATCTGACACCGTGGTAAACAAAGAATAAAAATAATTATTCTGTCATGACTCTGTTCGTTTATCTCTGTGCTCTGTATTCAGCCACAGCAATGTTGAAACCGAGCAACCATGCAATGCCCCCCGCTGATGGTGTATTCTTAGTTTAAACTTAGTTTAAGCTGCAGACAGCAGGGAGAGTCTGGAAGAGCAGTCAATGGAGGACATGGTGAGCTGCCTCTTGTTCTCACTGTGCTCTTCACCTGCTATTCCTCCATCTGAAGCTAGAGTCTGGATGACTTGGTCAGCAGGGCTCAGCATGATACTGCAGGAGGAGAAATAAGACACTGGACTTTCCAAGTGTGATCTCCAAGTGTGGTGCCCAGTATTGACACTCCATTTTACACTGTTGCTGCCCTGCCACCAGACGCACTAGCACTCCACTTCATAACATGCATTCAAAATAGTATTGTACACTTTTATGTTTGTTCCCTGTAAAGGATTGTGATTCATTCCAACTTTGAAAGGTAACCTGTCATTAGAAATATCCAGACATTTGCTCACATCTATAGATAAATCCAGAATACAGACGAGGTGCACACAATTATAGTTAAATATATTTATTTAAATCTGCTCAGAATAAAATACCTGAATTTACAAATATCTATATAAATATATATTGACTGATTGATTTTTCTAACAGCTGGTCCAAAAGCAGCGGACAAAGCAGGAGATAAAACCTCAGCTGATGAGAAAAATGCAGCAGAAGACTTCAAGGTTGGGGACCGTGTGTGGGTCAATGGCAACAAGCCAGGCTTCATTCAGTTTCTGGGCGAGACACAGTTTGCTCCAGGGCAGTGGGCAGGCATTGTCCTAGACGAGCCTATTGGAAAGAACGATGGCTCAGTGGCAGGAGTCCGCTACTTTCAATCAGAGCCATTGAGGGGTATATTTACACGGCCTTCTAAACTTTCTCGTACTGAGGGTGAGGCCAATGGGACTACAACAGCACCTGCATCACCTACCCCTTCCACCACACCACCAGCATCTGCTCCATCAACCACTGTCACCACCAAAAAAGCTGCCACACCTACAAAACCTGAAGTTACAGCCTCTAACCTCACTCGTTCCAACAGTGAGTCAGTGTCCAACCTGTCAGAGACCGGTTCAGTGAAGAAAGGCGAACGAGAGCTAAAGTTGTGCGATCGTGTCCTGGTAAGAATGTTTACAACTACTGCTGGGCCTGTACTCTCTGCCACTTCTGACATATGTTTACAATTGGTTGTGAGTTTAACATTGGAAGTGATTAGTTTTACAATTACAGACTGTAGTCCATCTTTAGTTTTGCATACTTGGTTTGCTCCTTCCACCCTGTTCTTTAGTGCTCTGGACAATGGAAGAGCAGGTATTATTTGTGCTGGTATGGGTTGATCAGACACAGTAGTGCTCCTGGAGTTTTTAAACCCCTCAGTGTCAATGCTGGACTGTTGAATAGTCCACCAACCAAAAATTGTCCTGTGGCAGGGTTCAGTGACCACTGATGAAGGACTAGAGGATGATCACACAACACATTTTCAGTCAGATTATTTCTATTTTTATTTATAGACTCAAAATAAAAGATTTTGTACTACTAAAAGTAAAGATTTTTAGTCACACTACCACCACTCACTTGTTTGTCATTTTGAGCCAGAAGAAACATATTGGTCAAAAATAAATTAATTTTTTAATTAAAATTATTTCATGGCTATAAATATTTTTGGGCTTAACTGTAGGAGGTGCTACTTAACTCTCAGTTCAATTTTAAACAAGTTAATAGAAAACCACGACATTGTTGCAGATGATATCAAAGCCTTCAAAATGGTAACGAAACCATAATGAAATCAAATTCAATTACAATATGTCCCTTTTCCACTCTTTTCATTTCTGTGGTTCACATCGCCACTTCCCACCCACTCATTCGTTGCCTTACAGCAGTGTTGGAGGGTTACGGAATATTTAAAGAATCTCTCTCTCTCTCTGTGTGTGTGTGTGTGTCTGTGTGTGTGTGTGTGTGTGTGTGTGTGTGTGTGTGTGTGTGTGTGTGTGTGTGTGTGTGTGTGTGTGTGTGTGTGTGTGTGTGTGTGTGTGTGTGTGTGTGTGTGTGTGTGTGTGTGTGTGTGTGTGTGTGTGTGTGTGTGTGTGTGTGTGTGTGTGTGTGTGTGTGTGTAAATCTAAGTAGATTTTGGAATATGTAGGTCAGAATCAGTGTTCAGCTGATAATATGGTAAGCTTGCTCTATAAATGTTATGGATTGAAGAAGATTATGGGTTGAAATAAAATATGCACTGTGAATATAGATTATCCTAGGCTGTGAAGAGGCACTGCCCTCTCATCACTGGTTTTATGCTTATCTTCTTTTCCAGGTTGGTGGTACTAAAGCTGGTGTAGTGCGCTTCTTAGGGGAAACAGATTTTGCCAAAGGCGAGTGGTGTGGAGTTGAATTGGATGAGCCTTTAGGAAAGAATGATGGTGCAGTGGCTGGAACCAGGTATTCATCACATCTATTAAAAACTTACCTGCACCTAAACTGTCTTTTGTTTAGTTTTATCTTATTTTTTATGTATGTGTTTGTAATACGTCTTTCATAGCATTACAAGTTGAGTGAATATAAGGCTGCCAAAATAATTTGCCTTCATTGTACAGATATTTCTGAAGGCTACAATATATAAATGAGCAAAAATATCCAATAACTAAATATTGAACAAAAAAAACCCTAAAAAAATATTAAGTAAATATTAAGTAAATGTGTTATGGTTTTAGGTACTTCCAGTGTCAGCCCAAGTATGGCCTTTTTGCTCCTGTGCACAAGGTGTCCCGCATTGGTTTCCCCTCTACTACTCCAGCCAAGGCAAAAACCACTGTACGGAAGGTAGTGGCTACACCAGCAGGTTTAAAGCGCAGCCCCAGCACCTCCTCAATCAGTTCTATGAGTTCTGTGGCTTCATCTGTAAGCGGCAAGCCCAGCCGCACAGGACTGGTGAGATATTCACACCATGACTTCCTGTTTAGTTTAATTAAAGGCAACATTCACGATTTTAATCAACAAGCACGTTTTATAACAGAGCAGGATAGGATAATAGAGCAGGATATTGCTCTATTTCTGCTCCATAGGTACTCAAGTAACAAATGAGTATCTGGTAATTCTTCAGCCACTTAGACACTACAGGTTTTATTTTATTTTTTTATTTATTTATTTTTTTTGTCAAACATACACTTCCACCTTAAAAGACACTGAGCTTCTGAAAGAAACCAGAGCATAGTGTTTGCTCACAATTGTAAATGTTGCCTTTAACTGAACCAACTGGTCTACCAGGGTTATTATTCTTAATTAAAACCTGGACCTTAATAGTGTGTGTGTGTGTGTGTGTGTGTGTGTGTGTGTGTGTGTGTGTGTGTGTGTATATATATAGAAGCCAGCATGTCATGTGTTTGTTTGTTTTTTAAATACATTTTTAAAAAAACATTATACGTAATATATACGAGTTTTGGTGCACAGACAAGTGTTACTTCTAGTGCATATACGGTGTTGGTCTACATGCAGTTAAATCGATCTAACTGTGCTGTGTTCATCATGAATCAGGCTGTGATTTTAAAGGGAACATGTTATACAGGGTGGGCCATTTATATGGATACACCTTAATAAAATGGGAATGGTTAGTGATATTAACTTCCTGTTTGTGGCACATTAGTATATGGGAGGGGGGAAACTTTTCAAGATGGGTGCTGACCATGGTGGCCACTTTGAAGTCAGACGTTTTGGTTCCAACTTTAATTTTTTCAATGGGAAGAGGGTCATGTGACACATCAAACTTATTGGGAATTTCACAAGAAAAACAATGGTATGCTTGGTTTTAACGTAACTTTATTCTTTCATGAGTTATTTACAAGTTTCTGACCACTTATAAAATGTGTTCGAAGTGCTGCCCATTGTGTTGGATTGTCAATGCAACCCTCTTCTCCCACTCTTCACACACTGATAGCAACACCGCAGAAGAAATGCTAGCCCAGGCTTCCAGTATCCGTAGTTTCAGGTGCTGCACATCTCGTATCTTCACAGCATAGACAATTGCCTTCAGCTGACCCCAAACATATAAGTCTAAGGGGGTCAGATCGGGAGACCTTGGGGGCCATTCACAATGACCAATCCACTTTCCAGGAACCTGTTCATCTAGGAATGCTCGGACCTGACACCCATAATGTGGTGGTGCACCATCTTGCTGGAAAAGTTCAGTGAACATGCCAGCTTCAGTGCATAAAGAGGAAAACGCATCATCATGTAGCAGTTTCGCATATCCAGTGGCCTTAAGGTTTCCATTGATGAAGAATGGCCCAACTATCTTTGTACCCCATATACCACACCATACCATCAAGACGTGCAGCACCTGAAACTACGAATACTGGAGGCCTGTGCTAGCATTTCTCCTGTGGTGTTGCTATAAGTGTGTGAAGAGTGGCAGAAGAGTGTTGCATTGACAATCCAACACAATGGGCAGCACTTTGAACACATTTTATAAGTGGGCAGAAACTTGCAAATAATTCATGAAAGAATAAAGTCACGTTAATTAACTAATTTATTGTGAAACTCCCAATAAGTTTGATGTGTCACATGACCCTCTTCCCATTGGGGGGGGGCAAAAGCTGAATCCAAAACGGCCGCCATGGTCACCACCCATCTTGAAAAATTTCCCCCCTCCCATATACTAATGTGCCACAAACAGGAAGTTAATATCACCAAGCATTCCCATTTTATTAAGGTGTATCCATATAAATGGCCCACTCTGTATATCTTTTTTCGTGCTGGGTCAAAATACCACAAGGATCAAACAGAGCACTTTTCTCACCCTGTCTAAACGAGCCTGTTCAGGTTTTAGTCATTATTGCTTTATTCTTCTCAAACAACAAAAAAAAGTGATGTGTACACAAATAAGCATTTCATTTACTATCAAAAACTATAAAGCAAACATTACATTTTCTCTGACTATATATGATTTTATAATGTGTAATGTTTGTATTTTTTATGTATATACAGAATTTTTTTTTAACCTTTTTTAATGAAATAATTTAATGTGAAGTATCTTAGGATTACAGAATACTTTGCATGTCTGCTTCTATTCACTACCAGTGTGAAATATTCTGATATTCTGACTTGGTAGTCTTCTCTAGAAGGGAATTTATTGACTTGTTCTATACTTGTTAATTAAAGTATGTAGAAATTATAGTATAAAGAAACTTGGAACTTTTCTGGAGGAGCAGACTTGAGGAACAGAAGTGTCTGTTTTTCAAAACATGTAAACAACAGCAACAGGATAAGATCTCTCTTATTTTAATCACACTTCGTAGGTTACTTTCAGATGTGCTGTTATTTGGTTTTGCTGACTTGTATTGTCATTTTTCAGTGACTCCAGAAGTGATGACCTTTGTAAGATCTGCTCCAACAGATTAATTCTGTTTTTAGGAGAATGGTTTTTAATTACAACAATACTAAAAAAAGCATGTATGTCTGAAAACTACTAATGTTTTAACCCAGTTATGCCCAAGTGACACTTTTTATTTATGCGTTCCTTCACAACAATGAAGTTAACAGAAACATCATCACGGTATGCTCGTAAGATTTCTGGGACCACTGCACTGCAGGAAGCTCTGAAGGAGAAGCAGCAGCACATTGAGCAGCTTCTTGCTGAGCGTGACCTGGAGCGGGCTGAGGTTGCCAAAGCAACCAGCCATGTGGGAGAGGTATGATTTTTAAAAGATATATAAATAAAAAAATAAAAACCATGTACTTTTTTTTTTTTAAAACCAGGGTTTATTTTTTTCCGTTCCTCTCCTTAATTCTGTTTTCTTTGTTATTGATATAATATGAAAATGATAAATAATTTATTGGAAAACAAAAGTCTCAAATGGTCCACTTTATACTACGTGACACTTTTGTTAAATTTGCATGGAATGGGTTTGCATCAGAAACTGGGATTACTTACTCCAAGTGACTGTAGTATGTTGATCAGATTTGGGTGTTTGTGGTTCAAAGCAAAATAGAATGTTGCATGCGAAAGGAAACTTTCAAACAAAAACCCACCGCATCATGAATCTCTCACACTGAGTGTGCATGAATATAACTAACTGAGGTATTTTTCTAAAGTAGCCTCCTAAGTAAATCTGCCTTAAAATTAGTTTCAAAATCATTGTGATGGTTCATGTACCTGTAATAGGGTGAATACATTTGATTTACACTCTGAAACTATAGTGAAGGCCAGGAGAAATAATACCAAACCTTACCTAGTGTTCCATTATCAAATGTATGAAATTGTCAAACAAACTGATTAAGAACAGTAACAGTCAAAGATTAAACATATCTAAAACATCACTAGTATTAAACACGAATGCCTATATTATCACACTAAGAGTCCAATAGTAATAATAATCTGACAGGTGCCATGCAGATAATTCAGGTTTTTTGGCCCTTGCTGTAAATAGGTGTAAGTATTAAAATGGGTTAGCTGATAAAGTACAGAGTTGTAATGTACTTTTTTTGGCTATAGATGGAAGGCAAGATGGATCACCTACGAACCCTGGTGGAGGCTGCTGACAGGGAAAAGGTGGAGCTACTAAACCAACTGGAGGAAGAAAGGAGGTGAGCTGGGTATAAATAGATTGGTTTATGTGTTTCTGAAAAGTTTATTATGTAATTTAAATTAGTGATGCTATTTGATTTTTGAAAAAAAGAGCAAACAAACATTAGTGATGACTGCAGTTAATGGGGTTGCATTATTTTAGCAATGGAAATCTGAACAGGCTGCTACCAGTCAAAAAATTTGATTCTTGATAGGAACTATTTCCTTACTTTGTGCAGAGGAAATGGATTCTTATCACCATTTTGTGCGAAATGCAACCCAACCACAAAACAAACTGTAAATCCATTAGTGAGGATACATCAGAAGCAGTCAACTATCTGCTTCTCTCTTGCAAAATTAAAATAGCCATGTTGTCCTATTCTGGCAGTGCTGTGAACGAGATGAAGGTTAAGCTTCTGCAAGCACAGCAGTTGTCTCCCAGAACAAATGATATTTTGTTTTTTGAGAAATCTGAAAATTGTTAACTAGAGCATAGTGCATCAACTACAGCAAAGCTACAAGCGTATCTGTCTATTAAAGATCTTTCTGAAATTATTTAAGTAAAATTATCAGTCAGTGTGGATTTTGATGATAAATCTTTTTTTCTTCTTGATCTAAAATATACCAGTCCATTAATTTAAGGTTCTATCAGTCTTTGAGCTCTAAATCATTCTTAAAACTGTTTTTAGGTGCTGCTTTATTTGATGTCAAATAGTGTATTGTTCACTTTAGTGATTCATAGGTTTTGAGAAATGATTGGAATTAAACTTATATCAAAGATGTTACTGAGACTGCATGATTGCAATAGTGCTACATTCTGTGTTAATGATTTGCTGAAGTTGCAGAGATGTAAGGGCAAAAATGTATTACTCTCATTGTTACTATGATGGTGAATGTAACTGAAACTTTTTTCCACCAACAGAAAAGTGGAGGACCTTCAGTTTAGAGTGGAAGAGGCCTGTATTACCAAAGGCGACTTGGAGGTAAGAGTACGTGGAGACTTCAATTAATACAGTTGAAAAGCACGGTATATATAACAAGGGTGCACAACCTTCATTAAATTGAGGAACACTGCCGCCTAGTGTTTAACTTCAAACTTTTGATTTACACTACACATGCTTTACTTTCAATCATTCTTCACACAGTGTGTGTGAGTGTGATATATATATATATATATATATATATATATATATATATATATATATATATATAAGAAGTTGTGCACCCCTGGTTTAGCATTTCATATTTGATAAGTGGAGAAGATTAGACTGGCAATTTCAGTGAAAGGTGTCTTAAAGAAAGACTAATGCATATGTATTACCCGTTTATTTATTTATTTATTATGTTGAACTCTGTTTTGTGAGAATAGAGCAATGCTAAAAAAAAAGGTCCATTACATTTCATTTACCCTGTATTTCATTTTCACTTCTCCCTCACTCTTCCCTTTTCCTCCCAAATATCACAACATGAATCACTGGATTAAAAAAATATTTCCTCAGTAGTATTAGTAATTACACACTCAAGTGGAGATTTATACTCCCTTCTATGAATGGACAAGGTAAAAATTATATATATTTTACAAGTTTAAATTAAACTACCATAGTTTTCAGTAAATAGTCAGTAATTGAAATACAAAGGAAAATTGGGAACCGGTTCAGGAAAGAGTGAAAGAATACCCATCCTTACTGCTGATGTAGTGTAGTGTCCCTTTTGAGAGTTTTACTTCAGCATCAGCAGGTTTCCAAATACCTGTTAAAATATTTTACAGTTTTTAATGTACAAACCTTTAGGAAAGTGGGGACACAGCTTTACACATTTGAAATATTGGCTTTGTACTAGTCTGAATTAAATATAGGGTTTAAATGATTTGCATTCTGTTTTTTAAATGAGGATTGTTTTGAGAGTTTATGTCAAAAAGACTGAATCACTTTTTATATGTATCCACTGATATGATCCACTGATATCCCAAAATTAAATTATTTAAATAGTTTATATTAAGTTGGCAGTTTTGGGATTATTAACTTAATTGCCTAATAGCAGGTATAGACTTGAGTAGTACAAATATTATGCAGAACACCCTGGGGCCAAGGACTTGAGAAACGCCGTTAAATATAGACTCACTTTAAACTGCTACTACAGAGATTTTTGCTTGTGTAGTTTCACCAGGATAATAGACAAAGGAAAGGCTTAAGTAAATGTTGCTGACAACAAAAAAAAAAACATTCAGCTGTGTAAAATGTACACTCAGCATGCATTCAGTTAAAAATTAATATATGTAGCAGGTTTTTTTTCTGTTAGTAATGATGATGAGCGTATATCACTAGAACATAACAATCAAAAACAGACTCAATGCTGAAGTTTTACTCTCAGTTGCTATGTTATGATTTCCATTTCTTGTGCTATATGACAAGGGAAGACTTAGTATTGCAGAGAGCTGGTCGGTCTAGACACACTAATGGAAGCCGAGATATGCTGAGGTGATGTTATATAACCTGGGTGTTTAATGTTTGGCCTACTCAAAAAAAATAGTGCAGTATACAATTTACTTGAATGGTACACTTTTGTGCACTGTAATGGCATTGCATGAGTGTTGAAACCATGTTGTCTTTTTTTTTTTTTTTAGCTATATTTGGGGGAAAAAAGCACTTCTTCTAGTGAAAGTAAATGGCTTACACTCAGTACTAAGTAAAATTTTACTGTGTGAATATGGCAACATATATACTTTTTAAAAACATTTAAAAGAAAATTTAACGATGCAGAAATTCAGTTATTTTTTCTTACCTTTTAATTTTGCCCAAGTACTACAAAAAGTATTCCTGCCTTGGTCTTTTTAGTTTTGCACCACTCACCCATTAGACGACAATATTCCTGAAGCTCTGTTTGTAGGACTGCTGTAGAATCAAACACACGGTACACCACGGTATTCCATTTTAGCTACATACTTGAAGAAATAAGTCTTATTTTTCCTATTGCTCATTATTATTTATGGGTAAATTTTCAATGTTACTTGGTTGAATGGCTGATTTTTAAAATAAAATATTATTAGTCAATCTTAACAGTTATCTATTTGTTTGTTTGGACATTTTTTTATTTCATTGAACCTAATGAAATTGATGAAAATAAATTTCAGTTTTTGTCCTGGTACTACCGCCCAAACATTGTATTGGTAGGATTTGGCCAAGGTTTTGTGCTGTGATTACAGTGTAGTCCATATCTCCTTGGATGCTGACCGTTTTGATAGTGTTATCTTTTTTACTCTAGCACCCTGGATTTGAAAATCATGGGCTTACAGTATCGAAGTACAGAATGTCAACTTCTCTTTTGCTACTTTATTTATTTTGGGATCATTTAAGCAATTGAACATGTTCAAAGTTCAACAATGAAAAATATCATTTGGGACCAAAGGTTTTGATTCTAGTTTTCAAACATCGAAAAAACTAGAGATTTGTGTATGTGTGGTACAAATACAATCTTAAATTTGCCTGACTACTTGATTGGCCCTGAAGTACTTCGTAGCAACATGAATATTATATACTTTTTTTCATTTCAAATTCAAAGTGCTTGGATTATCCCATTATTAGTGAAAGAATCTTATATATTATGAGTATATTGTTTTTGGAGATCCCGTTTCCTTTTGCTTTGAACGTTTCTTTCATATACAGTGCAGTGCTTAAAATCTGGATGATTCTACTCCTTAGCTGGGGCTTTCTGATACACTTCAGTTGAGGGTAATCTTGGTTGCTTGGTATAAGATCACATTTTGAAATTTAACCTTCTCAAACTGCATTTTAAATTAGTGCTTTGTAACTCTATGATCTTTTCCTCTTTGTGTTTATTTGATGTCTGCTTGCTCACCTGCTCAGTATGTCATTTTAAACAGCGTGTCATACTTCACCTCATTCATTGTTCTCCAGCACAAGCTTGTTTTTGGTTGGCTGCAGGCCTGTTCAACATTGACATCCATCATTGCGTCTGCCTCACCTCATCCTCAGCTGTGATATTACCCTGGCCTGCATGTGACATCAAAACTCACCCTCCCTCTCCCTCCTCCCTTACACTTACACTTTCCTCACCTGTGTGCATTGGGCTGGCATGTGATGGTGGCACTGGATGTCTTTCTTCCTCTCCCCTTCTGTACTAACAGACGCAGACCAGACTGGAGCATGCCCTCCTTAAGGAGCTCGAGCAAAGTCTGCTTTTTGAAAAGACCAAAGCTGACAAACTCCAGAGGGAGTTAGAAGACTCTAGGGTAATGGATCTCAACCTGTGCCTTAGTTTTAATGACTTTTGGGTGCTTGATGAATCAATGAAAACATTCTTAGACTGGGTCAATGGTTTGCATTATTTTCAACATAATATTAGACACATTAACCATTTTGTAGATTTCAACAGCTATTTCTCTTCAGTCCTGGGTCAAATACACATGTAGGACATCATGGGCATTTGAAATACTTCAGGTGAAACATTTGGAAAAAATTTTTCATTAATTCAGTTCAATAAGAATTCCTCCTATTGCAAATAATTTTATTACTACAAAACACAAGTTTTAAATTTGGAAAGAGATATACACATCAGGTACACTGAAGCTAAATAGCAGTTGAATATATTTTAAAGTTAGACATCGTAAAATTAGTTCATATTTTAATGCATGTAACTCTAAGTATTAATCAAACAGTGTCCAGATGGGTGGCACAGTGATGCAACAGGGCATGATGTTGCTGCCACACAGCTCCAGGGTCCTGCTCAAGCAAATGTAACATTCAGACATGGCTGAAAGTATTGGCACCCTACCCCTTCAAAAAACAACAATAATAATAAATAAAAATAAACAAAAATAACAACTTAGTTTTGTATGCTTTTATCAAAGTATATTTGTATTAATTTTGTCACTGGCCAATTCATCTTTTCATTTTTAACCATCCTTTATTTCACATTGTACTTAACACTTTATGACCTTAAAATGCTTTAAATAATAATAATAATAATAGTAAAAACTGCATGGACAATATATCAGAAACCTATACTTTCTAATATTATAATGCTCTAGTACATAAGAGGCAATAAAGAGTGAAATTTCTACACTACTTAGCTTTTAGTTTGGCTCAATCCTCTTGAGTAAACTCAGCTTTTTCTCATTTGGAGATTCAACAATTTTTAAAAAAAAATTCAGAGCAGGACTGATAACAGGCCGTGTGAACATTTTTTTAATTAATTTTTTTTTATTGTTTATTGTTACATTTGAGTCATGTTTTAATTTATTATCTAGGAGGACACAGGATCTTCAACTGAAACACAGCTTTTAGACACACTGTGTGATTTGCTTAGAATGGTCTAATAGTTGATTGGTCAAATTGTTCATGGCACCTCAATAATTAGTGAGTGTCCTCCATGTTTCTTAGAGGACTTCTTGTCAGAAAGCATTGTATTTCTTTCTGAACATAGAATTGGTGGTGTTTGAGTTTGCCTTTGTTGTTCATGCTTTGTCATTATCTTCTAATATCTTCAGACAAGTTTTTTCCTTTCTCTATGTCCATGTTTAGTGTGTTACACACACTTAAGTTTTTAATTTTATCCCAATGCATGCCACAGACGTACATCTAAACTTAACACAAAAAGTAAGGTTTTGTGTTTTGTAGATTATGTTTTGTAAAAGTGCTTCTTGGCTATAAATCTAATACAGTTGGCGCAACCCACATACTCAGCTCTACTGCTTATCCCACAAATGCATGTTCCTTGTATATATGCCACCATTTAAAAGGGAAATGATTACGCTTTCCAACGGTATAAGATTTATAGCCAAGAAGCATTGTTACAACAAAGAAATAATCTACAGAACAGAAATTTCCTTACTTTTTGTGCCAAGTTTATATATGCTATACAGTTCTTTACTTTCAAAACCGCTTCAGAAAAAAAAAGGTTTTACCAATACTTTCAGCCACATCTGTATTCCAGACATTTTTTGGACTACCTCTTTGTCTACTTTCACTAAAACATTGTTCAGAGTAACTGATAGGAACTGTTAAACAGCGAGTAAATGAATACCATATGGACAGTTTTCTGAATTTGCTAGCTGCTAGGTTATTTTCAAGCTCATGCTGACGAGCAAAAACTAAGTTGACAGAAACAAAATGCGACCATATATAATGGATGCATGCATTAAGTTAAGCATATGGAACAAGCTATCATTGTAATTGGTGAGGGAAAATCTGGAAAAATGTTATTTAATGGACACAAAAACACAGTTCACAAGACGTACTTTCTACATGTATGGTGTTTACCCTCAAGAGCATTATTAACCTACTTAAAAAAACAAATCAGTTAAAAACTGTCAACATTAGCCTAAATGAAAACAAAGAAAAAAAACATTTTTCAGTGCGTAACAGTTTGTTTGGAAGTGCATTCCTATTAAAGTCTATTTTTATTACATTTTTTTGTATGCACATAAAAAAAAGAAAAGACAAATGCGTTTCAATCTCTGCCTTACCACCTTCTGTGGTGTGGTGGTGGGTCACAATCAAACACAGAAGAGCACAAATAAATAAATGTCTTAATAATTAATTACACTTAAAAATAAAATGGGGTTACAGTGCACATAAGAATACCTTGGTGAAATAAAAACAAATAGATATAAAGAATAGATAATGTTCTAGGATGAGAGCAAGAGATTTCACAGAATGGAGCGCCATCTTCCATGTTTCAGTTGTTTCCGACCTTGAACTGTGCATACGAGCAACTGAAATTTCAAGTGAAATGTCTAAGAAATAAAACAGCCATTGATTTCTGGGAGTGGAATGAGATGGATTACAAAGATTAACCAGTAACTCCTTTGCAGCAGTTGGCGGACAGAGTAATAATCGTTTCTGTTGCACATTGATGTTAGGTGAGGAAAAATCATTCTGAAGAAAAATATGAGCTGCGCATGGAACATTCTTTTCTACCCTATTGTAGTCTTTAAATAAAGCTTGCATATTAGCCAAGCATGGTTTATTGTTGTGCTATATTAGCATGGCTAAAACATCAATAATGAGGCTAATGCTTAACGGGAGTAATGTTGTAATACTCCTGCTGCATGACATTCAGATAGACAAAACTACCTAAACAACTAAATTAAAAGCTCAAGTGCAGGTGGTTACCATATTTTTGAGGAAAACAAACTGTAAATTGACAATTTGCTATTCAAAAAAATAAATGGCTGCATGTTTGCATCATATTTTAAGGATGTAGCTGTATGTATTTGTCCCAGGTCTGTGTTATAATTATGTTCAAATTAATATATGTGGCAAACTAACATTTAACATAAACTGTAGTGGCAGTGAAGCTTTAATCATAGACTAACCAATACTGTAATCATAATCACATCCGCCAGTTTTTTTTTCCCTTCATAATACTTTGTGCCTTTGAATTCCAAATATTCTCCTATTGACCTGAATCATGTTATTCAGCTGGAATCAGAATAAAAAAAAAATAGGTTTGTTTTGCAGATTATCATCTACTATTTTTTTTTAGTGTGATTACATTGTAAAGGGAACTTTATTGTACAAGTGCTATAATTCAGAATTTGTTTTTAAGTTGAACATCAATTTGAAACATTAGGCATAACAACAAATATGCCTTCAAAGGCTTTGGCTATTTAATTATTAGTAATTCAGTAGTTTTATTAGGCATTTTATATTTGTCAAATATTAGGCATTCAAAGCAAACTGTTTGGGAACTAGTTACCAATCATGTCTGGTCGATTAGGTTTTCTTGGAGAAAAGATGGAGTAAACAAAAAGAATGGGTAGTTTCAATGCTCACTTGAGGACCGCTAATGGACCAGCAACATGCCAGGCTAATTGCACATACAGAGTCAGACCTTCCCTGGCAGCCTCATGATCATGTGTTTTGTGTCTTTAACCCTTTCTTAGCTTTGCTACCCGAGGTGTCTTGTAAGCCCCAAAAACATGCTCTTTAAAACTGATTGAACCTAAAGAAAGATATTTTGAAGGTCACCTAGCCTCCTCTGATGGGGCTGTTTGGAACTCGCTCCAGCACTGAAATCAGCCCTCATTGTACCCCTTTGTGCCCATTTCTTGTCAAGATATTTAGGTAGTGTCCTTAAATCCAGCTTTTGTTTATACTTGCTAGAATATTCTGTTTGAGATTTCAACACTGACAAATGGCATCACATGATCAGAGCCTCAGTCTTATTTCATACTATTATAGGAATATTCCAGCATTTGTGCCTAAACTGTATCTGCCACATCTGTATAATACTGTTGAATACCAAGGACAATAAATTAGTTTTTATACCCCTGTGCTTGAAAAACCATGTGAAAATGCACTCTTTTACTTTAGTACAGTGGGCTGTTGCTGAAATCTCTTTATAGGTTTATAATGTATGCTTGTGTAGTTTACATTTCAGAGCTATAACCATTCTTATCATACTTGTTGTTGAATGAAATGCACACAATGTTCTCTTTATTATCCACTTTAAAATCCACAAAAATATCTTGTGGACTAGTTTAATCTTTGCAAAAGAAAAAAGAAAAAGTAAAGAATTCTTTTGTGTGCAGTATTCCTAGAAGTTTTCTACAAAAATGCTGGGAGGGGGGGAAATAAAATATTTACTGATGAAATTTGGCAAATGCCTGTTGAACTATATTGTAATTGTGTAGTGAATCAGTAGGTTTCTCTCAAAGCAAGAGGAACAGAATGGTAGATACGGACTAGGAATACTTGGAATATTCTTCTAACCACAATATAATTTTATGTGAGACTAGTGGTTGTCCTGTCTTTAGGTTGCTACAGTATCTGAGAAGTCTCGCATACTGGAAATGGAGAGGGAACTCACTCTGCGGAACAAAGAGGTGGCAGCCCTTCGAGAACATCTGGAGGCCGGGCCAATAAAGGGTGCTGCTGCTCAGGACCCTACAGCGGCAGTCCTTCAGGAGGAGCTCAGTTCACTTCGTGCCCAGCTCTGCTCTCAAAGTACTAACCATGAAACAGCGATAGCTGCCTTGAATGGCACGATACAGGCTGAAGAAAAAGCACACAATGAGGCTTTGGCTAAACTCCAGGCCTCTTTAGCACTTTTAAACAAAGACAATGAACAGCTTCGTACCCGACTAACCGAGGCAGAGAAGGAGAACGACGATGTTATTGAGCTGTGGCGCTCCAAGCTAGCCTCAGCCATCACTTCACATCAGCAAGCCATGGAGGACCTGAAGGCCTCCTCAACCAAGGGAGCCAGCGACACTCAGGTAGTTGAACTTGAATTGAGGGCAGCTTTGGAACAGCTAAAAGCAGAGCACAAGCTGGACTTGGAGGCATGCATAGCCAAGCACAATGCTGAGGTTAGGAAATACATCCAAGAAGGTGAAGCGCTCCGGAAACAGTTAGTTTCTATTACGGAAGAGAAAGATGGTATGGTTGAATCTTTGCGCACTAATCTGGAAAGTGCAGAGGAGCAGCACCTGGTGGAGTTGGAGGAGGCTTTAGGCAAGTTGCACAATGCTGAAATGAAGGTAAAGGAGTTAGAGGATGAAGTGCTTAAGCTGGGGCAGGGGGTGGAGGGAAAGGCCAGAGAGCTCGAGGACCAAAAAGCAAGTCTTCAGGCCCTTCTCTCGCAGCAGAGCCAAGGCAACAAGGAGGTCCAAAGTCTATTAACCCGTCTAGAGGAAGCTGAGAGGAAGTCCAGGTCACAAGAAGAAAAGGTTAGGTCCAATTTGTTAATGTTCTATGCATTCCTACAGTATATACTCATTTGCGAAATGCTTAAAGCAGTATGACTGTAATTTAATGCATCTTTACTAACTTAATTTACTTTTTTTGGTGCATCAAAATATTGAAAATATTGACAGAAGCTTATTCTTAATATTTCTGCAAAATTAAAATTAAACCCTAGCATTGCCCCTTTTTTTAACACTTGTATGAGAAACAGATTTTAAGTTGCTTCTTGTCTTATGCACATATTTTATGTGAAAATTTGAGGCAACGCATTATTCCATTTTTGCAGTGCTGTATTGTGCTTTTCTTGATTCTGCTAGGTCACTGAGTTGACCTCTAAGTTAGAGGCCAAGCAGCATGAGATGGAGGAACTGCAGCAGAGCATGACCTCACTACAGCAGAGTAATAGCTCTTTGGAAAAAGAGTATGTTGACTTGGTAAGTTAAAAAAGAAATGGGTTATTATAAAGTGTTAGACTGTGCTATTTATATGCAGTAAAAATGTTTTATGTGCAAATGTTGTATGTTAATAAATCAGTAGACTCTGAATGATGTAGGTCAGAACACAAGTATCAATATCTAAGGAGAACCGCATCTATTTATTGTAAGCAATGATGGGACAAAACTTCTCCACTTTTAATGAAGCTTAGCACAAAAATGAGTCATTCAGTGTTATTTTTTTTAACAATTTATACATTTTAAAAATCAATGTACATGAGTAAATTATTTAAAAGTATAAGGGCAGCCTGTATTTTGGTTTTAAGTAAACTATGTGCTATCTAATGAGAAAGACTTATTGGTTGTTTTACAATTGTTTTATAAAAGTTGTGCTGATCATTTTTATATCTTTTATTACCCTTTTTGTTTAGGTTGTTCATTATTTTTATATCTATTTTTTTTATAGAAAGAAAAGCATGCCACGTCTTTAGATGAAAAGACAGAGTCTTCAAATGCTATGCAAAGTAAGTGTATAGTTCTTCTGTCTGCAGATTAATGTATGCAGACGTGTGTCTCATGTGGTTTATTGTGTAGTTTAGTATTTTGAACCATCCCATTTATTTGGCTTATTTTTATTTTTCGTCAGAGTTAGAAGGATTGCTTCGGAACAAAGAGGATCAGTGCACATCTCTTTCTACTGAATCAGAATCTCTCAAAGTTCAGCTGGCTGGTCAGTGGATAATAATTCTCTATTGTAATATTCTAAATCTCGAGTTTGAGCTTTTATATGGTTGTTAAAAGTAAATCTCTCCCTGTATATGCCTTTTCATTTCAGGTCTCGAAAAAAAGTTAAGAATGGGTGAAGAGAAGATAGACCAGCTAACTAAAGATAAAGCTAAGCTTGAAAATGATATAAGCGACCTGATTAAATCTTCTGGAGACAACTCTTCTCAGCTGACAAAGATGATGGAAGACCTCAGTCAAAAAGAGAGGTGTGTGTATATATATATATATATATATATATATATATATATATATATATATATATATATATATATATATATATATATATATATATATATAAAATACATTTCATAAGTAGCTGTCGAATGCTGTTTGAGCCTACATTTTTATAAGTCATCATTAAAGATTGTCTTCTGCCAGAAAACGCTTCTGGAACCAAAAATATTGTTCCAATCTGATTACTAGTGTAATTACACATGTTATTACTTGTGTGTAATTACCTGAGAGAATATGCTGTTACAACTGGGGGTGGGCGATATATCGTTCGCAATGATACCGGTGTGTGTGTGTGTATTTTATATATTTTTTTTTATTCATTTATTTTTGCCATATCGCAATATTGTGGCGTAAACATGAGCTTCTAACACAGGGGTGTGAACGTGAGTTGAGCTCAAGCTAAAGCTGGGGGATATATCGCAAATATCCATACATTCCATAGTATTTTTACCCATTTTTGAAAATGACCATATTCGTTATATCGAGCATACCAAGAATACACAGGTTTCCATCTGACTACATTTAAAACGGTGCACAAATGTCCTGTTCAGCTCGGGTGTTTCTCTCTCATGCACGCACCCACCCACGCATGTGCATGCACGCACACACAAACAGACACACACACACCACGATGTCCTGCCATTGTTCATATATGTTGCTGGAGCAGTTCTCATTATATCGCGCTCACGCATATCTACCCCTCTGATAACTGTAAGTTAACAATGGAGAAAAACGAAACCAGTGGCGAAGTTTTAATTCCAAAAAAAGAGCCCCATTTTTTTTTAAATTAAGCCAATGAGTTTTTTTGAAGCACGCTGCTCTCCCTCATCACTTTTGTTTAGCCAATCAGCAGCCAGAGTAAGCTGTCCCATCATTTAGTGCTGCAGCCAATGGAGTCACAGTCTAACCTCCTAAAGGGGTTTGTTGGTTTTGTGGCGGCGCTGAGAGAAACAGGTCAGTGCTTTAAAAAAAAAAAAAAAAATAAATCAGATTTTTTTTCCCACTGTATCGAAGAAGCTACATTTAATTTTTCACTCAACACATCAGTGATGACAATAAAATGGACTGACTTTTAGAATCAAAGTAATTCTTTATACATACAAATCACATTAGATAATTTCATATAAGATTAAAAATAATATAAAATTATTTATATGAACTGTTTGTGAAGACACCATTTATTTGCTTTTGATAAAACAATAAATAAGCTGCAGGTTGGATGTAGGCAGCTTGTTTCTTAATGCGAGATGTTCAGTGTCACGCAGATACACTGGGTTGAGTTTACTCAAAGTGTGCACTATATAACAGCACTATCTAGGAAAATTTAAGTATCTGATCGGGACTCTGCATCGCCAGATACTCAATAAAAGATTCTAATCGGGATCAGGGGCAAAAAAAACTTGATCGGGACATGACTATATTTTAGTTTGATAATTACGGTTAGATAATGCAGCATATTCTTTTTGGTGTTAAAAATAAACACAAATACTTCGACATTATTTTTTGTTATGGTTTTTCTAATATCTTATAATATATCACCATTTATTTTAGGCTTATCGTGATATGAGATTTTGGTCATACTGCCCAGCCCTAGTTACAACTATGAAGATCCACTTATGTAATTAAAAAAGACACAAAACTGAAGTTGATAAACATATGTAATTACACAAGCTTTACTACTGTAATCCATCTGTAACAGGTACTAATTCATCAGTAGTTATTGTTGTTCCATATGCTGTTCATCTGTAACTACAGTTATAAGACACTTAATATAAAGTGGGACAAAAATGACCTTCCACCACCTGAGCTGCAAATAACCTTAGGGATATTTATAGTGCTGATTTTGCATTTATTGTTGAAGTATATTGCTGAGTTATGTGGGAAACCTATTTTGAATAGTAATAAAAAAAATTTCTCATGTCTACAATGTATTTCTTTAATCTATTCTCCTGTTTGAAAGGAATTCTCCTCTAACATTTCTATTCACAGGAGAATTGAGGATTTCCAGAACCAGCTTTTAGAGCAGAAGGAGTTGCTTGCTTGCTCCGAGGAGAGCAGGCACCAGGAGCAAGCTCAAGCCAAACAGGAGATGATTGGCACCATTGAGAAACATCAAGAAGAGGTTGGCAACCTGGAGAAAAAAATTAAACAGCTGGTAAGTGCAGATAATCAAATATACTGTAGTAGATTTGAAGTATAGTATTAAATAATAATTATTCCAAACTGGTAAATCCAGTTCCCACTTGTGCATCCTTGTCTGTTATGTGATGTAAGAGTTTTGCTAGTTAGAATTCTGCTCCGTTAGTCTGTTAGTAACTTGCAAACTAATTAAAAAGTTTTGATTTAAACTAGGGCCTATACCATACTTTTTCCTGGACTGAAAATACAAATCAAGGACTTTTTGTGAAACTTCACGACAGGTAACCCTGATCATATTCCATCATAGAATTATTTGCCATGTTCATTGCTTTGCAGGAGAAGAATGTGGAAGAGACTCAAGCTAAAGTTCAAGAAACCCAGACGTCTGGAGAGAAAGTACTTGCCAGTGCCTTGGAGCACCACTCAAAAGAGCTACAGGAGCTACGTGGTCAGGTTGAAACAGCACACCAGCAGCTCCGTGTCTCTGAAGAAAAGTGCCAAAAACTCGAAGAAGAGGTGGAGGAGTTGGTGACCTTGAAAGAAAAGGTTCAGGTAAGGAATAACAATTTCTGTGCTTTAAGGATTGTAGTTCATAAAATGATATCTGAGTAGCTGGAAAACGGATGTGTGGGGTGATGATATTGACCAATGATGATTCATTTCCTTGTCAGGGAAACACTGTTACTGTATCTGCACCTGTTACTGTATTTGCAGTATTTAGCACCTCAAAGCATACACATTTAACGCTGTAAAAATGCCTATTATTAAAGCTGTATTAGGTGATTTTATGTAGAAACCAATAGTGTTTGAAAACTTCCAGCCAAAAAAACCCAAATCCCACCATATACTTTGTGCTCCTCCTGAAGTCACTCCCCTAAAAACATGAACAACACAGCTTGGGTAGCCTTGACAGAGAGAAATGTATTTATTTATTTTTAAAAACTATCCCTACCTCATGTCTCATTCACATATGATCACAACATTTAATATTTTGCCCCATACACAAAACAACTCAGATAATTACTATTCTAGTAAAAAACAGCAAACTTTTACATTTATGCATTTGGCAGATGCTTTTATCCAAAGCGACTTACAAAAGAGGATCTAACATTCAAACTACAGCACAATTTATACAAATTACCTTACATTGAGTGCAATATGCCAGGAAGTAATAAGTGCATTAAGACAGACTTTCTTACTTAGCAGGTCTTTCTGCATCCTCGCGTTTGTCTGCTGTTGTCCGCTGGTGTTTACTCTGGTTTTCCCCCTGGCTTTATCTAGCCTAGTCTTTATTTTTTATTTATTTATTTATTTTTATTTTTTAAAGGATTTTCTGTCCCTGTCTAGTACTCTATTTGTTAGCATTGTACGAGGTTGTAGATTTCTCTGCCATTCTTCCAGCCTTCAGAACTTTGTGTTTGTTTCTCTGTGAGGGATCTTCATGCATGCGCAAATGAATAACGTGAAATGTGGGCAGGGCCATGACAGGCAGGTAAGCCTTCCACATAATTTTGGTCTGACTGAAATGATTGGGGCCTATTTAGAGAATAACACTTTTTATTTATGCCTTTAGAGCATTTGACTTTTTAATTGAAATTGGAATGTAAAAAGTATTTCTAGACATATAATTTACAGTTATTAACTCAAACCGCCTACTCCAGCTTTAATAATAATAGTAGTAGTAGTTGTAGTACTTCTAGTAGCGGCAACAAGAGCAGCAGAAGCAATAGCATTGGGACTAGTTGTGCTATTCATTTGTTGTAGACATTAGGCACTATTAGCAGTTAATGGGTAAAGTGGATAGAGTCTACTGACATCCCTTTAATTTTTCTTCTGAAAATATTGCAGAAATGCAAGAAGCTGAGGTTACTGTTTTCAAATTTTCTGTAAATGTGAAAACTTTCATATAACACACTCTAGACTTGACTAATTAGCCCATCATTGAAAGTCTTCAATTGCCATCATTTAACAAAATCTTTGTTAAATCTGAGCTTGTGGTTTCAGGGTCCTGAGCTTGTCTGGGTTTTCTCTGGGTGCTCCGGTTTCCTCCAAGAGTACCAAAAACACATGTTTTTAGTTGGATTGGCTTTGCAAAAGTGTCCATAGATATGAATGAAGGAGAGCGTGTGAGGTGCCCTGTGATGGACTGTTGCACCGTCCAGGGTGTGTTTGTCCCCTGCACCCAGCTCAACCCTGAGCAGGATAAATTGGTTACAGAAAATGAATACGTTCTTTATAGTGAATCTAATGACAGAAGAAAAATACACAAACAATTAACTTACATTGTTAAATATTTTTTGACAACCTCAAGTTTTAATAAAGTGCCATGAACCAGCGCTGTTGTACTGTGGAACACTGGAACTGTCAGTACTGAATGTCATCTAAATTAGACAACATTTTTTAACATTTAAGCTTTTAAATTGTTTCATACATTATTTTATGTATTTTAATATTTATAAGTAGTAACATTTTTTAAAGGGGTTTAACTATTTTTTTGCTGACCGACAAAAATAAACTGATGAGGTGGTGAAATTCTATTTTTTTTTATTTATTTATTTTTTTTATTTTATTATTATTAACAAAAAAAATGATCACAGTCAAAAAGACAAGTGGAGGTCTATTTGTTCTAAAATGACACTTTTTGCTCTAATTCTATACAGATTCTGTGCAGTGTGTGTGTTTGTGCATATATTGCAGGGAGGACAATACAGAACAAGCTTGGGATTTGTTTTTTGCATTTAATATGTTGCACATTTCACAGCCCCCTAATTTTATTTTTTATTTATTTATTTTTATTTGGTCCTTTATTCCTAGATTATTTTGACATGTGAGGGTGTTTTTACTTTTTATTTATTTATTTTTTTTCCCCCTCTCCCCCTTCGGTCAACATAACATCCTTTTCTTTTTTTTTTTTTTCCCCCCCTTACTCAGTCACTTACTGCTGAATTGGCTTTCTCCATGCAAGGGGCTGAGAAGCTTACCTCTGAGGTTAAGGATCTAAAGTTATTGTCTGAACATGTGTCTAAGGAAAAGGATGTTCTTCATGCTCAGAAAGAAGATATGGAGAGACAACTTTCAGAGTCTCAAGTGAATGTCTCCCATCTAGAGGCAGCTATTGCAGATCTTTCATCCAAAAACAAGGAACTATTGGCGCATGATGAGCAACTAAGTAATGAAATTAAAGAGATGTGTTCCACCAACCAGCAACTGCACGAGGAAAAGTCAGCTATTAACACAGAGAAGGAACTACTTTGCAAGGAGTTGCAGACAATAATTAAAGAACTGGCAGAACAGAAATCTGTGAATGTTGTTTTGAAGGACACTGAAGTAAAACATTTGGAAGAAATAAAGAATCTTGAAAAGAGTAATGCTGAGAGACAAGAAATCATTTTGAAATGCCAGCAAGAGGTCCAGTATCTAGGGACTAACAGTGCACATAGCGCACAGAAACACACTGAGGTCTGTGGGGAAAGGGACAGGCTTCACGAAGAGCTGAGATGCTGTCAAGATGAACTAGAGTCCATTAAATTGTGCTGTTCAAAGAATGAAGGCCTTCTGTCAGTGCTTCAGTCGGAGAAGGAGGATCTCACTTCTCAGAATGGTAAACTACAGGCTGAAAGAGAGTTTCTTCGCAGTGAGAATACAAAGGCTTTGGCAAGCCTCAATTCCACTACTGCAGATAAAGAGTCTCTTGTAGCTGAAAATGCAGAGCTTCAGAAGGCGCTTCAGAACTCCAAGGCAGCACTGGAGAAGTCTGAGAGATATAATGGAGAGCTTCAAGCCTCTAAGGACAGCTTTGCAAGAATGCTTGAAGAAATCAAGACTAGTAGGGAAATCACAGATTCTGAGAGGCTTGTACTCATGCAAGAGAAGGAAAATCTGCTTGAAACCCAAAGGAAGATGAACACTGAGAAGCAGGAGCTTTCTAAAGAATTGGAGATACTAGTTGAAAAACTGAGCCTAAGTGCTGAAGAGACAAAGGCTGCTAATGAAAAAATCCAACTGAATTCTTCCAATTTGGCTCAAGAAAAACAAGTTATTTCTGAAAAGCTCTCTGAGACTGAGAAGACACTTCAAACCTTTCAAGAAGATGCAAAATGCCTAAAGGCTGCTCTTGAAAAGCAAAATAAGGAAAGGGAGCATTTGGAACAAGAGATTAGTAGCTTTAAAGAGAAGTATGAAAAAGAAATATTGGTGAAGCAATCTCTCTTGGCTGAGCAAGAGCAGCTAACATCAGAGATGTGCAGTATCAAAGAAGATCTAAAGAAAACGTTGACATTAAATACTAACTTACTAAGTGAGAAAAACAGACTAGAATCAGATTTGGAGAAAATAAAACATATACAAGAGCAGTTCAATTCAGAGAAGATGAAACTGACACAGGACAACGTGAATTTAAAAGATCTTCTGGAGAAGAAGAATTCTGAAGCAGAGACTTTGGAGAAGACTAAAATCAGCCTAACGGAGGAAACCCAGAAGTTACAACTCAGCTTAGATCAATTGAAGCAAGAGCTTGCTCAAAATACTGACAACTTTGCAAAGGATAAAATGACCTTTCTTTCCCAGCACACAGAGTTAAACAAAGTCATAGAAGAGCTTCGGAAGACAAACAGTGATTTACTTCAACAAACTGAATGTCTTTTTGATCAGAACAAAACACTCTCTGATGCCAAGACCTGCTTAGAAGCTAATCAGCAGACTCTAGAGAAGGATAAAAATGAGTTGTCTGCTGTTAAAGAACAACTTTCTAGAGAGGTTGAGGGATTTATGAAAAGGATTGCTGATTGTGATAAAGAAAAAGCCAAACTCTTAGAGGTGCAGTCCAAGTTAAATGCTGAAATCGAATCAATCAAGACTGAAAAGGAGACGATTGGAGTGGAGCAGCAATTACTGTTCAACAAAATGGAACAGTTAAGGAACTCCTTTAAAGAGCTGTGTTCTGAGAGCAAACATCTTTTAGAGGACGAAACAAATCAGAACGTTCAGGACAGTGACCAAAGTTCAGTTTCCTGTATTCAAAAGGTTGAGGACATGTTCTCTCTACTCCAGAAGGTCAATGAAGAAAAAACATCCCTTGTACAAGAAATCAAACTTTTAAAAGCTCAAGAGAAAAAGAATGATGAGGTTAGATCAGATATGGTTGTTGCAAAAGACTTGCTTAGTTCCAAAATTGAAGAGCTGGAGCAGGAAACTGCTTGTCTTAAGAAGGAAAAGAGTGATCTACAAGCTTCACATAATTCTCTAGAGCATGAGGTCCTGTCTCTTCGTGAAAGTCTGCAAAATAGTGACCAGAAATACTCTGACTACAAGACTAAGCTTGAAGAAATGCAAAAATCACAGCTTCACTTAGACGAATGCCTACAGACCCTTCAAAAGAACAATGCTAAATTGGAGGAGAAACATAAAGATGCAGAAATCCAAGTGGCCCTTTTAACTAAGACGCAGAATGAGATGTCTGCCAGTCTGGCTTCAGTGCAAGCTGAGAGGGATGCTTTGTGCAGTGAGAAGGAAGAAGCCAACTCTATGGTGACCCGACTTGAGGCCCAAAATAAAAGTGCTCTTTCAAAGCAGCTTGAGGTACTTTTGCAACTAACAAACATCTTCAGACCTACTAACGATCACAAAGCTATTAGAGTTGCTTTCTGCACGCTAACTCACCTGAATGGTTTTACCACTCCAATCTCAGGCTTAATTACTTTCCTTTTTCTTTTCACATGGATCACTAACTACTCTAATTTACTAATTTTTCCCATGACTTAAACTTTTGTCTTTGTTATAGATGACTTTTTAATCTCTAATACAAGTTAAATGCCACTACGTTACTGTACGATGGATTGAAACTTGCAACGAATGACACTCTAATGCCAGTGCATGCATCTGCATGCAGGTTATAAACTACATTTTTGTTCAATACACTTTGTCCAGGTTTTAATTATTAGAAGCATATTCACATATTTAAAATGATTCTTTCAGATGTACAAATAAGCCATAACATTTAAATTGACCTCCTTGTGTCTGCACTCATTCTCCAATTTATCAGCTCCACTTACCATATAGGTGTAATTTGCAGTTCTACAAAAAATAAACAAAAAAACAGCTGTAGCATATCGGTTGCTCTGCATGTTTCTTAGCACCCTTTTGTCCAGTTCTTCAGTGTTCAGGACAACCAGTGAGCAAGTATTTGTTTGTTTGCTCAGTAACACAACAACATCATGTCAGTGTCACTGCAGTGCTGAGAGAGTGTGTTGCACTCAGACGTTATAGGCTAATAAGAATGGACTGGATGACAGCAGTTAAAGCCAAAATTGCTTTTAGGCCCTCTGGCAACTTGCTGCAGTTCAACATTTAATATGGCCTCTTCCTATGTAAGTAAATGTAGAAAAAAAAAGGGAATTTCAATTTAAAATTACACATAAAAAATTATTCCCTTTTTTTTCAGTTACCAAAACTTCAAGCTCCTTCTACATTAATATTCCCACCAGTGTTTATCTTTACAGTTATATGACTTTTAGAGGGATTTTTATTTAAATGTGTGTGGGAGGTGATTGACATCTGTTGGCAAGTGGATAGATACGCTCATGGTATCCTTACATTTGATGTCATTGTGTATAGTCATCTCCATTAAAATGATATATTAGAATTTTAATTATATTTTATTCCATTATTTATATTTAATTTAATTATCATTTATAATTAGAACTTACATGCTACATATTGTACCTCATAAACTCTAAAACTTAGACTTCTACATCCAGACAATGCACTAGTCCGACAGGTAGACATGATGCTTTTATCTGAATATGAGACAAAAAATACATGTCTTCTGCATGTGTCTCTTACACACTGAAATAAAACATGCATGAAATAACACAATTACTGAAGCTTGTATACAATCTGTGTGTGAGTATCTCACAGGTTTTGTCACAAGAGCAGTGAAATGCACTGGAGGCTAAAGTGCTAAAAGTTTTCCATTGGATTGTATGAAGAAAATATTAATGTTAACTGCCACAGCTGACCCGAGAATAGTCCTCCAGCCAATAGCGTCCTTTGGGCCGGATTCTGTCACCATTTAATGGAGGACTAGATGAATAAAACAAACTGTGCAGCAACAGAGAAGCTGGTTCTCAGCATCGACATTGTGGGACCAGTAAGATAGCTGAGCAACAGGTGGACTACAGTGTGTAGTCTGTAGTAGAACTACCAAGTGCATCTGTATGGTCAGTGGTGCTGATAAAATGGACAAAAAGTTGAACAAGGATGTTCTTTTAAGTAATAGCTGATCAGTATATATTTTAAATTTACAGCATTTTTAGGTTTATTGGAGAAAATCTTTGCATGATTAATTAATTCATTGACTTAACAGTCTTATTCCACACCCTGTATTTTTATGGAAGTTGGAGAAAAGATAATGAATATTATTCAGTTCATTTTCTTTTCTGCTGCCTCTATGATTTTCTGAAAGCATGATTGGATGCTCTGTAGAAAATATATAATAACATTTAGAATCTGTGAGATAATTGGTGATAATTGGTTAAGTAATTTCAGCTTGGCTTGGGTAAAATGTGGAAATCTGACATGAAGCAAGAGGTTGCTTTGCTTCAGATTCTCAGGTTTCTTCTCCAGATTTGACATGTACAACTGTATCACATAAAATAATATTCAGGATATCTCATGCTTTAAAATCCATTTCTTATAGCAGTTTTTGAAAAGCAGAGATTCTTTTAGTTCATAATCTTGTCCAAATTTATGGTGTGCTTTAGCCTGCAGAGAGTGCTGGGCAGACTGCGCAAGCCTTGGAGGGACTGACTCAGGAGAAGCTTGCTTTGCAAAAGCAGAAACTGGAAGCAGAATCTTTAATAAATGAGTTGAAAAACACCAAAGAGGAAATGCAGAGTCAGGTCAGTGGATTGATAAAGGCAAGGTCCTGATAAAGCAAATAGAAAATGGACTGAGATCCCTGCATTTGTTGAACTGCACATTGCTTTACATTTACATTCTTAAAAAATGTCAAAATATGTAAATGCTTAAATAATATACTTTAATTTGTTTTCTGTCTCTAATACAGCTAAACAGCCTGACAGAACAGAACTCTCAGTACCAAGAGGAACTGGCGAAAACCAAAGACCAGCTTAGCTCTGAGAATGATAGGATCAGCAGACTTTGTAAAGAAATGTGAGTATTTGTATTTCTAGTACGTCTTTTTGACATATAAAGCTACATAAATGCTAGCAGTGCGAGGCAGTGTATTAGGTGTTCATTCAGACTTGTTTAAGTATAGAAGTTACAGCTGAAATGGACAGTCTGTTTTAATTGACAGTTACACATTAGATGAAGTAGACTGAGATTAGATTAAACTGCAATCATTGTGCCTTGAAACAGATTTTTCAAAATTGAGTTTGTCTGACTTGAATTAGAAAAACTGTACATTTAGGCTAAAGTTTTCTCGACTTTAATTTTAAACACACGGTTTATTATGAAATATTTCTAAATAATAGTACTTTATAAATTAAAAGTAAGCTCTTCTTTTCTACTGTAAGCTCTGTTATTAGAATATTTTAAAAATAATATAAACTTTTTTAAAAGAGCTCTTAAAACAGCGCATTCACATAAAGTAATTGTGCACTTATACAGTATGCATATTTTGTCCGGTGTATTTTTAGTGATTAAATTCAGTTAGCATCTAAAATTAATTCTGCATGTGATTTACAAATTCTTGTTTTGTGCATTATTCTCTTGTTCTGTTTTAAACGTGAAACAATAGGCTAAAGTAGACATCTAGAGTAAACATGCTGAATGAAATTAATGATAGTGTACATTACATTGTGGAGATGTCATTTTTTTGTGGTGTATCTCTGGATGCATATCATGTCTCTTAGTGAGCAGCTGAAGAAGGCCGCATCTGAAAACACACTGGCCATTGAAGCTGTAACAAAGGAAAAAGCAAAGCTGGTTGAAGAACTTTCTATCAGCCACAAGGACAATGAGAGCCACCAAAAAGTATGTTGGCAAATATACTTTTTTTTATTTTTTTTATTATTTTTTTTTTTGTATATTGTTCCTATTATACTTCAGCCACTTAAATTGCATATTTAGTTATAAAATGTAGCTCATGGTTTGTTATTAAAAAGGTTTGATGTCCAAACTTTGTTTATCCCATCACTGAGGTTTTTTGTAACATTTGCTCCATACACAATTTTTCCCCCCTCTCGTATATTTTATTATTTGGTTATTTCATTAAAATAATTCTAAGGCTTATTTGGTATTTTTATGCAAGTTAATATTTACTTCCATCTTTACAGCTTATAAAGGAACTGGAAAGCCTTCAAAGTCAGTTGAAGGATACAGAAAAGAGGTGAGACCAAAAGTTAAATTAAGACTGTTTTCTTGCCAGTAGAAGCATGCCTTTTTCTCCCTGGTAATTTAATTATATCAAAGTAGTGGAAATTCCGCTGAACATTTAATCTTTTTTTTATTATTCCTTTGTCTACATAGATCTGTTTTGCATGATTTTTTTTTTGTGCTAGCCATTTTTTTTTTAAAGAATTATCATTGAGTCTGAGTTCCCTACCAGTCGATTCACTTGGTACATCACAAACTGTATGGGATATCACACCCTTTCATATCTGGCTGAAGATATGCCTGCAAGGCAGATGACGCATAGTGATGGGGTATGCCCCCACCTATAACCCCGGGACACCAGAGTCTCTCCTCAGTTCTTGTGCTCTCACCTCGCTAAGAACACCTCACATTTTCACTGCTAAAACTAGCTAGCTAGTTAGCTGTTTTTCCTTAGCAAAGAGACTACAAATTGCTTACTGTTACAATAGACAACAACAACAACCTCATGGTAGTGAGTCGTCTTCCCACGGAGCGCTATATTGGCGGGTCTTTGCTTATATATATTGGCTTTTGCTTCTCCTTCTGAGACATTTGAGCTTACTTTGCAAAGTCTCTGTGCTAGCCTGTTTAATTTTGCTGACAGCTATCTAAAATGAGCTCACAAGCAGCTACCTGCCAAACAAGAAAGCCCCCACCCTTGTCCTCAATTGTGTGGGCTTGCTATTCACGAGAAAGACCTGCATGATTCATGCCCAATCTGCTTGTGCATCATTCATGCTAAGAGAGCTTTAGTGCAGCCTGAGGCATATGAGTTTTGTCCTTGGCCTAGATGCTCTACCCTGGAACACAGTGTTGTTCGTCTGATGGAGCTATCGTTAGCAGCTCATCTTGTCCCATCACACAACCTAGGAGTCGCAGGGCCAGCTGTGCTTCCCTAAAAGCACTGCTGTTTTTCCTTCTCTCAGCTGGATAAGGTTTACCACACAGAGGCGGGCATGGCTAGGGTTGTGAATTCAGTTACCCTCCTCCAAACATATCAGGAGACGTGTGTGACTGAGCTCGGAGAACAACTGCCTGTGGAGAGTCCATGAACTGCCTTACTCAACTAGGTCAGAATTGCCTCGAACTACATCCTACACATGTTCCACTGTGCTGCACTGTCGCTGGCCAGAGGAATGGCATCGACAGTGGTGGCTCAGCGCCACTTGTGGCTGACGCTCTCTGATATGCCAGACAGAGACAAGGTGTCTTTTGGATGAACGTCTCAACTGTAGGTCGGTTTGGTCATTCTCTCAAGGCCATTTAGGCTAAATTCCAGTTAAGAAGCAGACAGGGGTGCTGTGCCCTACTCTGCCAAGAAGGGAGGTTAAACAGAAGCACAGATAGTCACTCGTAAGCCCTCCACTTCCCACTATGAAGAGATTTGCACCAACAGTTTTTCTGGGGAACCCCCTTCCTAAGCAGCAGCCACAAAAGCAAGCCCCTTGCCACTCTACCTGGAGCAAGGGCCCCTCACCCTCGCTTATGAAGGACTCACCGGTGAGTAGTGTGGGAGAGGTTTCTGAGGATCGGGGACACCACAGCTTCGCCCCTCATGCCACCCAAGAGGCATCACCCTTCCCCTGTGCTGGGGCCCAGTCAGAAACTAACACTTTATACTCCAGCATTGACCCAAAGCACCTGTTCTGCCCAGACAAATTTTCACAAGCGTCCCTGCAATCCATTCCCAGTGCTCAGTTGTAGATGGGCCCCCAGTGCAATAAATAAGCATTATGTTCATCAACATTAAATGAAGGTGCCTGTTCCAAGCACAATAAAAGATGTAGTGTACATGAGCTCAAGAAAACTTTTTTTTTTTTTTTTTTTTTTGTTCTGATCTTGTTTTTATTTATTTGCTCTTAATGGATTTTTATTGCTTCTGATTATCCTGTAGCACTTTGAGATTTCCTTGAAATGTAAAGTGCATTACAAATAAAATGTATTATTATTTGGTGTGCCCCCCAGCTCAGCCACAGGGTGGCTTCATTTTCCAACAAATGAGCTGTCAACTCATTATGGCCGACTCACTGCTCATGCAGCAGAATGATATGCATGCGTAGTCTTTCTTGGGTAAAAAGGACTGTTGCCATGGGTTACCGCATACAGTTTGGAACTCCTCCTCCTCAATTTTCCAGCATGGTGTTCACCAATTTATCAGGCAGTGCTGAGGCGGTTCTCAAGGAGATAAAAAATCTCTTCAGCAAAGAGGCAATAAGAGTAATTCCTCAGGCCAAATCTCAAAAGGGCTGGTACCGCTGTTATGTTGTTATGCCGAAAAACAACGGGGGGAGGGTCTCCTCCAATTATGGATCTAAGAGTGTTAAACAAGCATTTGAGAGGTTTCACATTCAAAATGCTAACACTGTGCTAGTTCCTTTGTTCCGTCAGCCTGGTTCACGTTTATAATTCTGACAGATGCTTATTTTCATATCTCAATAAATTCAGATCACAGACAGTATCTGAAGTTTGCATTCAATGGAGTTGCATATGAGTGGCTCGTTCTCTCGTTTGGCCTTTCTCTAGTTCCTCGCACTTTTACGAAGTGTATCAAAGCAGCTCTCTGTCCGCTGCAGGGGCGAGGAGTGTGCATGCTTATGTATCTGGACAACCTTGCATTGATAGCACAGAAGATGAAAGCTCTGTCAGATACAAAAGCTGTGCTTCTCTGTCAAATTAAATGAGTTCTCTAACACCCAGTCAGAAACTTTCTTATCTCGTGTTGAAAATATGCTCTCTCCAGCCAAGCATCCTCTGTCAGAGCACTGAAAATGTGCACTCAGTTTCAGTTGGGAAGCAAACTGTGCTTTTGCCAGTTTCTCCAGCTGTTGGGTCCAATGGCCTCTTCGATAGTGGTAGTTCTGCTAGGTTTACTTCTAATGCATTACTTTCAGTGCTGGTTATTATCTCACCACCTGATTGCCTTGTGCCATTTAGGGAAAAGTATAGTTGTGACAAATGAAGAAGCTCCGCCTGCTTTGTTAGGGCTCGATAGGCAGAGTTCTGTTTTGCAAAGTGATATTGACAGATGCATCTCTGACGGCCTGGGGGGCAGTGTGCGACCAGGTTGTCACCATTCAGGGTGCAAGGGCAGCCTCTACAAGATGTCTGTGTGCTTATAAATGGTGTGCATTTGAGCTGGCGTCAGGTGAGGGATTGGATCCTTTCCAATGTTCCGTTGTTGACATTTTAGCTTTCCTTCAAGAGTTATTTGAACAAAGGCTTTTGTTTTCAACAGTTATGGGCTTAGGTGTGTTGTCGCCCAGAGTGCACTCTCTAACCATAGGTTTCATGAAGTTGGTGTGGCATATAAAGCCTGTATCTAGGCCTGCTGTTCCTCCCTGGAACCTAACTATGGTATGTGCTACATGCACCTCCTTTTGAGCTGCTGGAGTCTGTGGACAACAAGTTTGTTTCGTGTAAGACGGCTGCTCTTCTAGTTTTAGCGGGTGGGTGGCCTCCACACACAGTGCCTCCTTCTTTTACTCAGTTTGCACCAGGGGACACCAAGGTGACTTTGTCCTAATGCAGCATATGTGCCTAAGGTGAGTTAAGTTCCTTTCCCCCTCTGTTACGTATATTAATCATACTTAGATTTTCCATAGGTGTGACAAGCTTTTTGGCTGTTTCACTTGTTTGTTCATGTTTGGCACCTGGATATGCTTGCCCCTTCTGAAACTCATGCTGTCCTTTCTTTGGGGTCTAACATGCACTAGGCTGCATTCTTGGTTCAGTGTCTGTTTCTCAGGGCATGAATGTAGGTCTCATACAGCTTATGTTGTACTGGGTGAATCGACTGATAGGGGACATAAGGTTATGGATATAACCACTGTTTCCTGAAGAAGAGAAACTTGGTCAAGAACAACATTTTGAACTGAAGAGTGACACTAGTGTCCAGGGGTTATAGGTGGAGGGACGGTCCCACCTACCCTCGCCACTCTGCGTTATCTACCTTGCAGTGCCTGCATCAGAGATGTCTTCAGCCAGATATGAAATACTGTGATATCCCATACAGCTTGTTGTACGTTGTTTCTCCTCTTCAGGGAACAGTGTCTATATGCATAACCTTACGTTAAAATGATTTTTAATCATTTTATGTTTTTGGACAGGCCTGCTGTGTTCAGTTAGAACAGAGGTGGGGCTTTGTGTGTTTCTGTCAACAGTGCATGATTTACCAAGACAGTTATGGTCACAATCCACTGTACACACGGCCCTTCATTTATCAGCTCAGCTTTTTATCTTATCAAATCATTCAACAATTCCAATCAATCGTACTATTATGAGCTGGAGTATCTGAATAGGGAGTTTAGATTTTAACATCTTTTCTAAAATGTGTAAATGTTGGGCATTTAACCAGAAAAGCCTCTAAGATATTTGCATAAACAGAACAGAATTAGGCTTTATTGGCTAAATTTTGGTCTTTGATTTTAGAGCAGCTCACAGTGCACAGAAACTGACATAAAACATCACACACACAGAGAAAGAGATGGAGAGGGAATCTGGTTATTTCAACCCTAGTTTGGCTGAAGTAATGCCTAATATTGGAGCTAGAGTATATCTTATAAATGAAGGCCCCGAACACGAACCAACACAGTCTGAGTCTATTTTTATTCAAACAAATGAAGTCTGAAGTCTGTTATGAAGGGAAGACAATTGGACTGGAATGTTGCACTGGTACCTAAAAGAACCTCACTCACACTGCCCACACATCACATCTCTAGCACTTCCTTGCCTAAGAGAAAGTTGTTAGAAGAAGAGACATCATGTAATGCACAACTGTTAGTGTTTGTTTGTTTATTGCTCATATAGCACTTAATTCCATCTTTAGTACTGTACAAAATCAAGTGGGAAACATGCTCAGGCACTCTGTTCAGTCTTTGCCTTTGTAATAACTCAGATTCTGAGAAGAGGCTTTAAAGAAATTTGCAGGGATGTTTTTACACCTTGAAAGCTCAACCTTAGTTTTCTGCTACTGGCAGTCGGAGTAATCCCAAACACATTCCGTGATGTTAATGACTGGGCTTTGGAGTGGCCAGAGCGTCATGCATGCTTTAAAATACTACACATAAAAACAATAGTATTATGTTTTTTTGATGTAAGGTTCTTAAGAGAATTAGTTTATTACACATTCACATGCTCGTGCATATATACACAGTCAGGTTTAGGAAATGTTCCATTCAGTGCTTCACATCAATGGCACTATGTCCCTGTTGTAACCTTTTTTAAAACGGTCACATTGTTGTACAGTATTATTTACATGATATTTTAGCTCATTGTCTTTTATCTGATGCTATCTCTCGTATTTAATCTGCAGAATATTGTAGCAATTGAGTTTTTAATAATTGCTTTTATTGTTTAATTTATTTTTGCTCATTTCATTTCTAGGGAACATGCCTTGAAGAGTAATTCAGACAAGGAGAAAGTTGCACTACAACTATCTATACAAACAAAGAGTGCCTTGATCTTAGAAAAAGATAGAGAACTGGAGAAACTGAGAAACGAGGTATGGTCATTTTTTTATTAAATACGAAATTTATGGGAATAGTTTAATCCAATAAATTATAAACTGGCAGTCACAGAATCAGGAGACATCAGTCAATGGCTTTCACTAAAAGAAACTGTTAACAGACTTTTCCAAGCGCTGAAAATCCTCTGGGGTGCAGAATCGGAACGAAAAGGGCTCTGTGCGTGAGGGGAAACTTTAAAATGGAAAGGGTATAAACCAATTGACAATGAAAAAGACTTGAGGTTTGAGAGTGAGATTTTGATGTGTGCACATGCAATTCCTCTCTCTGTGCTTGCGAGAGGGATATTTACAGACATGAAATTTTAAAAGGTACAGGTTTGTATTTTCCACCCATTGTTTTTGTGCCCTCTACTTTTGACATTGATGTGGCACCACACTAGTGATTGAAATGTACTGCATAATCAAAAAGTATAAGACATTCCACACTGTAAATGATTTAATATGATGTGGCACCAAGACACCAAGATGAATCCAGGGGTCACCAAGGCAATACTGATGAACCAATATCTCAAGGCAGTCATTTCAGCCAACACTGCATTAGGATGATCTCCATGAACTTCAGCCAAGGAGCACTTCTGTTTTCCAAGATAGACACACAAAACTTGTAACCTATGCAAAAGTCAAATTTTTAAACTGGACAACAGAGAAAGCTTTATATCATCATTTCTGGTGTTGGATGAAAAAATTGTGTTCTTTGAGCAAGTGAATATGGCTGTCCTTTAGTAAAAGAAAGTAGAATTGGTCAACTCAAAGAAAACCATTCTGACAGTCATTCATATGAAATTACATTGACATGTTGGCCTGGCCAACATCACTAAAAACATCACTAAAACAATCAGAATCACGAGGAAATTGGACTATATACATATACAGGATGAAAACACATGACACTCCCCCAAAAAAACTTGGTCTTGTGCTATGCTGGATCTTCCAACAAGACCAGCAGGCTTCAAAACATTAAAGTTAAGTACAAACCTGGAGAGTATTGCAAAAGAGTAATGGTCCGAAATGGAAAAAAGCCTATTAGTAATTATAAGAACCATTTTATTGTGGTGGTAAATAAAGGTTTTTATAGTGATTTTAAATTTAAGTGTATGAAATGGCTCTGGAAATGGCATTTCTTCATAGAAAAGGAAATATAAAATTGTTTTTAAATGTATTCCTCTAGTACAATGCCTGAAACCTAGTACAAAGTTTCTGAAACCTTTTATTATTGTAAAATAAACAAATTTGGCATATGTATGAATCATTTTGTGCTTAAATTTGTTTTATTATTGTATTTTTACTCTTTTTCGTGAGTAGTTTTCAGTGCTTCATGGGGACAGTACTACAGCAAAGACATTGCAGTCTGCTGTGAAGTCCCTTGAGAGTGAAAAAGCTCAGCTGCAGGACCGATTGCGCAGTTTGGAAAGAAACTTGGCTGAGACACGGGCCAGCAGATCTGGGGATGTCCCCTCAGGTATCCATTTTAATGGCATCAAACATCAAAGGATTTTAAAATAAAATCATGCTACAAAAACTGAGGATGCTGTGATGCCAGTAGTTAAATTGATACATGTATTTCCACAGATTCTTCTGCTCTGGACCAGTTGAAAGAATCAAAGGAGACAGCGGAGAGTCAGGTACTCCAAATGAGATATATATATATAAAATATCTGTAAAATGGCTGTATATCTTTCAGATTCAGGTTGTCTGTCAGATACACAGCTTTTGTAAGAAGTGAACCTTGCTTTAAGGGTACATATCAGCCAAACTTGTGTGATCATTTAAGAATGTGATTTAGATTGAATCTGTTAACGTTTGTGCCAGTGCTGTAACTAAGAAACAAACAGGAACTTAAAACTTGTCTTGGTGGATCATCCACATTTGGTTTATAAGGGAAATCATACTGACTTTTAATTTCCATTAAACTGTTTACTTTAACTCTGCATCAGAACTTTATCCATTGCTCAGTTTTTTTGTTTTGTTTGTTTTTCCATTTGTCTGAAGACACTAGGTGGTCTGCGAGTCCTTTTAATTTCTAATTCTCTGTTTTGTCTTTTCCTGTTCTCGTCCCTCCTTTCTTCCTCTTTTCTTCCCTTCCTCCTTGATGTTGGCAATGCTTCCCTCAATCAGGCAGCGGTTTGTAACAGTGTTTCATCCAATTCATTTGTGCATGTGCTTAATTTTCTTTGAGGGGCTGCCAACTTTTAGCAATAATGGATGGATTTTTTTGTTTTTTCCTCAGATCCAATGTACTATCCCATTTATTCACATCAGATAGTGAAAATATACAATTTAATATATTCAAAAACAACTGAGTGTTTATGGCACTTATGGCAGTCCTTTTTTTGAGATTTCAGTGGTATAAATACGTTTTGAACCATGTGGTAAATAATTTTACTGCATATGTATGTCATTCTGTACCCTGCATATTTTATGTTGAAAACAAACCAAAAAAAACAAAAACAGATATGAAGAACAGCAGAATTAGCAAAATGTTATTGTTCACGCGTCAACAGAGTGTAGTGGAACTGGTTGCTTTGCTATGCCTTGTTGTATAAAATAATTTCAGTGTTACAATTTATACTGTGTACCATTTTCAAATTGTGATTTCATACTTCTAATTAGTTGCTAATTATTTAAACCTAATTAAAATGGATTAGGTTGGGACAAATTTCTTAAATGTAATTATCCTCAGTATATAGGCACCTAAAGTACAACTTTCTAAAGTGGCTGAAGGGCTAGACTTTATTACCCTTCAGCCAACACTTGGCTTTGGACATAGTAGCCTCACTCCAAAGTGGGACTGCTCTAGAGCACACTTTTTAAAGGTATTTGTGGACAGTTGGATATATAGAGTCTGTCTCAAAACCTAGTAATTTCTCTATATAGACGGCATATTACATTTTAATGTGCCCACTCCAGAAAAGCAGGCTGATATAGTTTTTATACACTTTTTTAAATATGCTTTTATGATGTAATGCTAAGGGAGCTTTGTACACTTGCTTATCTGCTGAAGTGCTGTGTGTTAGATGTTGAAGGCTAAAAGTGTTTACATTTGTTTTTCCTTTAGAGTGTTTAGAAGAAACCTCAAAGAAACTTTATTCAAGTGGCACTCATCCTATAGATTTGTCATTTGACCACAGCACATCCAAAGTCTTGTCCATATTTCTGATCCTTCAGAGCGAGTATGCCTAAATTATACTGGAGCAGAGTCTATGGCCCTTAACTCTAATGTAATTGAGAGCTTAGGTTATGTGTGGTGGGAGTGTACAAGCAGTGATGTCGTCATTGTCTGTCCAGTGTCCCAGTCTCTTATGAGGCTTCGTGGACTGCAGACTACTTAAAAAGCCGCCTCTCTAGACAGTGGACAGTAAGGATGTGGACTAGAAACTAGGACACATACATTGTGTAGGAAATCATTGCGCAAACTGAATCAATTAATTCATTTTCTGCCCAGTTTTAATAATATTGACACAACACAATAGTTGTATAACTCAAATCATCCAGATTTTTAAAGACTGAGAGTTTGCAGCCCTGCTTTATTTTTATTTTTTGTCTGTGCTCTGCTCTGTCTTTGTTTATTTGCCTAAAATGGGTTTTTAATGTGATTAAATTTAATACTGCAAGAAAATGCTGTTATGTAACAAAGTGCAAATGTTGTGTGTATGTAGGAGTACTAATGTAGATTTTTTTTAGGAGTTACTGGAGTAATTCTCTAATTGGTGACTTGTAGGTGTGTGTTAATAGTTAATACGTTTTCTGTGATGCATGTAGTGCATTTTTCTGGAAGAAATTGCTTGTCAGCAACCCTCCTCACACAAATCCCTGGGATTTATCCATTGTTGGGCATCAAGTTCATGATGAGCTGTGCCATTTGACTGAGGAGAACAGAAGAACAGAATATAATTGCAAATTGTATTCAGTTGATTAAGTTTTGGAATCAGTAATCATATCATTGCCATGAAAAGACAAAAGAATAACAGTTTCTGCAGTGTGAGATTATTTATTAGGTAGACTTAGCTTTACAGTCTTAAAATTGTACTTTTGCTTCATATAACTCAAAGTAGTTAAAAAAATAAAAGTTTCCCAGGTAGCAATCACATTTGGTCTTAATCTGTACCATTTTTGGACTCGTGGTTCAATTGTGCCACTAGCAAGTGTTGTGTGCGGCAGCCATAGGCCAAATATTGATGGGTCTAGATTTGGTCTGCAACACATCTGATATCTGGCCTATATAAGGTGGACCTTTGACAGAGTTGATGCCGTTAGACTCATCATTCAAGGCTAAACTGCCGATATGGGCCATATTTGGGCTAATGATTCATTACTATTTGGGTTGACAGTACTGTGCAATCATAATTGTTATTTTAAAAATATACTTAACAGAGGTCTTAACAACTAAATGTAATACAAAGTTTTTCAGTAATCAGCATTTCTCCCGCATGAATTTATTAGAGCTTCCATTATTCTTCTTTCCAAAAATCACAATTACATACCAACAGTCAATTCATTCTCACTGTACCTACTGTAATCCAGGCCTTTAGTTATGGTTTAGTTCATGATGTAACCAGTGAATAGATATGTCCAACCCCATACATGATGAGCAAAGCTGTGAGGTTGTAAATTGTAAAACCAACAGTGCCACATACTATAATAGTTCCGAAGATAACTGTTAATCCAAATAATAATTATCATCATCAGTGTCCCTTGCCTTGCCTAGGGACCTAATGTCATACCAGAGATAATTCAAGTAGATGGTAAAGTTTTTGTTTTCCGAGCTGCTTCCTTCCCAATACTAGGGGTGATTTCAATGATGAGCAGGTTGTGGAGTAATGAGAGGAATTGTCTCAAGGTAGATAGTGTCAATGCAGAGCTTCAGATCCATGTGACCCTTGCAGAAAGAAGTGTGTGCACACTCCTGACGAGAAACTCCTTTTGGAGGCAGCGAGGAAATGACTCATGTAGGCATCATATTTTACAGGTATAACAATAACAGTAATAGATTTTTTTGATCACTTGTGAACATTGTTATACAGTTTTTTTTTTTTTTCATTTTGTGTGTTGTAGTATCATGCTCTCCTGCTTCTCATGTGATTGTTCACATCTTGGGGGTGTTCTTATGTCTTCTGTTTTTGGGGTAATGGAAGTGGCCACCCTATGCAGGACTGGTGAGAAGTGATATAATAAACCTCTCTTACTTCAGCATTAAAACTAATAACACGTCATCTCTGTGGAACAGATTGAATTCCTGAACTCTGTCATTGTGGACCTACAACGCAAAAATGAAGAGCTGAAAGCTAAACTGGAGAAGATGGCTGAAGCAGCGCTCAATGGTAACACCACCAGTGAGATGGATAATCATGACAGGTAGTCTACATTTTCCTTGCCAAACCAACATTAAATTCTCTACACTCTTAATGCAGAGAATAATTTTACGTTTTAAGCATTAAATTTTATATTGAATTAGCCACATCACAAAAAAATCAGGGTTGGTTGTCTTGTGGTTTGTTAGTAGGTACATAAAAGCTTCAGGACCCAAAATTAATATGCTAATGTACTGAAAACTTTATTTTAAAAAAATCACCAGCCAATTTATTAGAAACGTTTACCTTGTAGTTGCTCTTTGCTGCTGTTGCTACCAAGTGTAGTCTGTTTCGGACGTCTGTTGCTCTTGGGCTGTTACTATTTGAATGTTAATTGAGTGTGAAACTTTCTCAACTCAATGTGTGAAAACTCCAGCAATAGAGTCAGATTTATACCAACATCACATTACAACTGTCAGTGTCACTGCTGAAAAAGATCCACCGCACCAATAACATCTGGACCAAAGGGGCTTGGTGGTCAAAAACTGACCAGTGATAAATGAGTTAGAGAGAGGCTCATTAACTGTGAATGGCTACTATTGTGTTAAATTTTCAACAAGTTAACACACTTGGAATCTTAATGTCTTTTGACGTTGATACCAATGTTTTCTAAATTGGGTTGCACACAAATTGACTTGTTTTATATATTTATTTTTTTAATTGCATAATTTATGGGTTTGTATCCTCCAGATCCTAAAATTAACATCAGTGTAAAAAGGTCTTAAACGCTTAAGTTTTGAACCTGATGTGAGTTTTTATCTAGGGGATATGTTTCAATTATTTCATTAAGAAAAATCAACAGAACCTGGCACTGGGCCAGCAGTGTTCACTTTTTGCATACCACTATAAGTTTGATTATATTCTACTTCCCTCTTTCTAGCCTGGCTGAGACTAAAACCAAAAAGAAACCCCCGCCACGTCTCTTCTGCGACATCTGTGACTGCTTTGACCTCCATGACACAGAAGACTGTCCCACACAGGAGCAGGAGCCTGATTCCCCACCGCACACTGCGTACCATGGTAGCCCCAATGATGAGAGGCCTTACTGCGACATCTGCGAGGTGTTTGGCCACTGGACCGAGTCCTGCAACGATGACCAAACATTCTAAATCCTCCCCCTTGTCCCTTTTCCTCATTATTTATACCTGCAATACCACACGCGCCTTCAGTAACACATTGCACAAGTGTGTTCATCTCTGTGTGAGGTGTGTGTTTGTGTGTGTCTGAGACTCTTTGTGTGTGTGTCCACTGGTTTTGCCATGCCACGTGACACAATCCTCAGTTTAAGAATATATATATATTTGCTTGTCCATGATTTGATGGGTTTGGATACATGTTATTGCTGTATTCGTGAATTGAAACATTCAGATCATAATCGTTCTTAAAGAAACGGTTAAAAGAAGATACATTTATCTTTTTTAAACCCACTACTCTGAATTTGACGTGTGTGTCTAACAGAAATGATTGTGGAGGAGGAAGGAGAAGTCTGCTTTAAGCCATCAATATGTTCTGAGATCTTGGAACAGTTCCAGTAAAAAAGAGAAAAAGCAAAGGGCATGTGATTCTCCTGAATGTCTGGTGAGGAAAAGGCGCTACAATCCTGATGCACTTTACTCCCTGATCCTCTTCCCCCCATTTCTAGCTCTCTGTAGAACAAAAATTGCTTTCGGTATAAGCAGAATATCATTCAAGGTGATATCAATGCTGTTACTTTATAGTGATTTTGTCTTTTGGAATATCTGATCTGTACAAAGTAAATCTGAAATAAAGTAAAGATTATTGTTTAAATCTGGTGTTTGTGCCCTTCATTTATTATTAAACCATAGGGTTTAATATGATGTCAGCCCATTTTGCAGCTATAACAACTTCAACACTTCTGAGAAAGCTTTCCACAAGGTTTAGGAGTGTGTTTACGAGAATTTCTAACCATTCTTTCAAATGGATGAGAATGCCTGGCTCAGTCTCCGCTCTATTTCAACCCAAGAGTGTTCTGTCATTCTGATCTGACTCCACGGTTAAAAAAAAAAGAACAATGACCCTATCATGACTCTTAACAGTTTATCTGTGGCTCTGGTGCTGTATTCAGCCACAGCGACGCCCCCCGCTGACAACGTATTCCTGGTTCCCCTCTAAACTTGTAGAAACGTCGTGGTTCACTGGAAAGAACCAATGTTCCAAGAATCAGGAACAGAACAGGTGTTGTGGCCGATTCAGTTCCTCGTCCAGTTCATGTTTCTTGTAGTGATGTGTCGGTCGCGAACGAACCGGTTCAAAGAGCCGGCTCTTGTAAGTGAACGATGAGAGCCGGTTCCCGTCTGAGACCGAGCCATTTTTTTCTAAGGCTTGTCATTCAACCAATCAGAGAACAACAAGCAAGCTCCAGCCCTCCAACCCTCCGAGCTGAGACACTTGGTTTTCCTGAATGCCAATCTGCCTTCCAGAAAATAGTTGAAGAAAATGTTAAATCAGTTAAGTGTTTGTTGACAGTTGTGGTTGTTTTAATCACTACCGTTGAATGCTGCTGTTTTGCAATTTGCATTGTAATTGTTTATTTTATTACCCAGAAATGGATGATTATTTAATTTAATAAGCTATTTTGTAATACCTACCTTTTGGGTTCCACTGGCTGTATTTCAGAGTTTACAAGTGATTTTTATTAAGGTGTTTAAATTAAAAATCCAGTTATTTATACAATTGAATGTGTGAGTGCAATCAGTGAGTTATTACAAGACAGCCATAAAAACAATTGGCCATTGCAACACTATTTATTATTTTTAATATTGAACAATAATATTTTGTCCATACAGTCATGTAAAATATAGATAATATTGTTCTGTACCAGTGGAAATAAGTGGTAAAACAAAGAGCCATTTAGGAGCCGAAAGAGCCGGCTCTTTATGTAGAGCCGAGCCAAAAGAGCCGGCTCCCCAAAAAGAGCCGAAATTCCCATCACTAGTTTCTTGAGTCTGCGAGAACGCGCATTCAAGAAATCACCCTGCACGCGACCGAGTGCTAAATCTACGGAAGCCGAAACACAACAAAAAGTACTAAATAACGGATAACACAATCCGCTTTGGAAAAAAAAGTTTTATGCAGACTTTTCTTAATAATATTTTGTCTAATATAATTAAAAAAGCTAAAGGAATGATTTGTGTGTTTTATTAAGTACAATAAAGACATTTTATGGAGACAGTGACAATTTTAATATTTTTAAAATGTTGAGTGAATGAAACATTTATGCACGACTATGTAATAGGCATTTACTCAGGGATTACTATCATTAAAATAAAATAAAACAAACAAACAAAAAGGAGGCTGGATTTTAGTCAGGTGAAATAGTCCAGATCTGTTCCCCTGTCATAAACACCTTAAAGTAGTCTTTTGTGATCTAGTACTGATGTGTGTGAGATATTTAGTCATTATTAATTAATAAAGCACAGGGATTAATGTAAGTGAATATAAAAACACAGATTTCTGTAGGGGGAACACTTTTAGACAGGCGAAATTTCTCACCTGTACCTAGTTCAGAAAACTTTTTTTAATACATATAATAAGGATAAACCTTTTCACCTTTGATCAGCACAGTTCTTATATGTACATTTTTATTTTATTTCCAGGTCTTATTTAGAACAGCAATATGTCCAATGTTATAGGAACAACAACAAAAAACAACAGTATTAACAATACGCTATATACAGAATTAACAGTATTAAATTAGTAACTATTTCACATGTTTTAGTTTTCTTATACGCATGCTGTGCACATGTATTCTTTATCCAGTGCTGGATTATCAACACAGCTGGTATGGAACCACCTTCCACATCTGTCCCAGGCAATCTGTGTAACACATTCATGTTCAAAACATCAACAACTGTCTGATATATTTATTGGTCTTTATGCTAATTTTTGATAAGTCATCAATTTATTACTTACCCACAAATTTTCTGCAGCTGACTTATCTCCCCACAGACATGACACAGACTGCTAATGTCATCTAATGATTTACCACAATGTTAATCCATGTCCATAGACATTTTTAATGTTTTCAACAAACTGATTTTTTAAGTAATTTAATATCTCTTAAGAGGAAGTCTAGCGGGATTTATTTTAACTACATTTAAACACTACACATTCTACATACAGCCAGATTATTTAAAAATGTGTACATGTAATACCTTCACCTTAATTATAATTCTAAATACATTTAACTGTAAATTTACCAACCTGATTAACAAATTCTTTGCCCTGATCTGTTAGGATTCTTTTTGGTGCACCAAATCTGTAGAAAAACTGCACAATGCATTCCGCAGACCTTCTCTGCTGTCTTATTAGGGATGGCAAATGCTTCAGTCCATTTTGTGTAGTAATCAATCATTACACAAATGTACTGATTGCCACGTTTTGTCATTGTTAGTTTTCCAATCAGATCCATTCCAACAAGTTCAAATGAACTGTGTACCTTAAAATGTAAAACAAATTATTAAAGAGAGTGTAAACACATTTTCCAATCAGGTGATATTAATTCAGTTCAATTTTATTTATAAAGAGCTGTTAACAACATGCACTATCACAGAGCAGTTTAAAAAAAGCCTAATCTTATTCCCATAAGCCAAATATGACATTTAAGACAAAATGAATGAATATGGATATGTGCTGAATGCATTACACATACTGTTATAGGGATGTGAACAGGCTCCTGCTTAATGGTCACCCTGGAAAGCTGGCAATTTTTGCACTGGGAAACCTGTAACATAAAATATTATTAGACTACAATACTTAACCTCAATTAACAAAAAAGAAATCTTACATACCCATTTTTCGATATCCACACCCATGACAGGCCAAAAAAATCTTTTGGACATGGCATCCTTCGTTTTGTGAATTCCACAGTGGGAGCCTATAGCACTTGCATGGAATTCTGTAAATATCTGGTTGGCCTCTTCAGGACCAATGACAACTTTTCTTTGTCTTTTTGTACCATCTTTCATTTGGCTCACATGAAAGAGCTGACCATCTATTTAAAAAAACAAGCAAATTATAGACACTATACACGAACGAAGCACAGAAATAAGGGTACTAATCCAAAAAGCGATTTGCATTGGGGGTAGGGGGTAAAACAATTAGATGGGCACAGTTTTAAATTGTGCAAACTGGTTAACGATGTATTATTTTCTATTAAATCCTATGAATGCCTTCATCTTAGCATGAATATGCCGTGAAAGTGGTGGATAATATTTTATAACTTAAAGTTCTTACCAACGAACTGAAAGGTGGAACACCGTCTCCGAATTACATATTTTTTGTTCTTTCGTAGCATTGGGCGGATAAACACCTCGTGATTAATAATTAACAATTTCGTGTGTAAATTGTAGGATCCATCCTGACGATTCTGACGCTGTTTTTTTCCTCCAAACACAGGCCAGCAAAGACTCACCAGCGAAGATTCACAAACAAATATTGTTAAAATATTGATGAGTTATTTCAATAAAACATAATACCTGACTTGTTTATGACAGGTGAACAGATCTGGACAGATGTTTTTTTTTACCTGTCTAAAAGTGTTCCCCCTACAGAAATCTGTGTTTTTATATTCACTTACATTAATCCCTGTGCTTTATTAATTAATAATGACTAAATATCTCACACACATCAGTACTAGATCACAAAAGGGATACTTTAAGGTGTTTATGACAGGGGAACAGATCTGGACTATTTCACCTGACTAAAATCCAGCCTCCTTTTTGTTTGTTTGTTTTATTTTATTTTAATGATAGTAATCCCTGGGTAAATGCCTATTACATAGTCGTGCATAAATGTTTCATTCACTCAATTAACATTTTAAAAATAATAAAATCGTATTTTACTGTCTCCATAAAATGTCTTTATTGTACTTAATAAAACACACAAATCATTCCTTTAGCTTTTTTAATTATATTAGACAAAAAATTATTAAGAAACGTCTGCATAAAACTTTTTTTTCAAAGCGGATTGTGTTATCCGTTATTTAGTACTTTTTGTTGTGTTTCGGCTTCCGTAGATGTCGCGCGTTCTCGCCTACTCAAGGAACATGAACTGGACGGGGAACTGAATCGGCCACGACACCTGTGTTACACCGAATTCTGTGACCGTCGAGTCCTGTGACCCTAGAGGGCGCTAATTCATGTCCAGCATAGGGGTCACAGTTTCTGACAGCTGCCGTCAGAATTTGTGACCCCACTGAATATTAATTATATAAATGTACTTAAATCGGAATGTTTGTAAGGTTTATAGGGAGATTCAGTTGGAGTCACAAATATAGCTATTCCAAAGCTATGAAGTAGCGCCCACTAGGGTCACAGAATTTGGTGTAACTCCGGTAACGCCGCAAGCGCGACCAAACTATAGAAGTATTTGGACACATAAACTTCTGACCGTTTAGTACAGGGTACGTCCCAAATTACTCTCTACTGCCTGTATAGTGCACTTCATAAGTCAAGGGGTTCAACGTTTAAATAAGGAATAACATTTGCAAGATATACATTTGCTGTCACCGCTACCCTGAAAAGGATGGAGAAGAAGAAGATGATGATGATGACGACATTTATCCAGCCATAGTTTGTACACCACTCAAATTTTTTAAGTATAATATTTGGACTTGTTTAGTGCACTATATATAATGGAACAAGGAGTCATTTGAGATTTGGACACAAACACTCCTAAATAGGATACACAAACCGGATAAAGATATGACGAAAACATGACGCAAGGAGAGTAAACATTTATTTTACTAATAAATATATATTAGTAAAATAATAAAAATAACGTCAATAATAAAAGTGTATAATAAAAACAGTGGCTCGAGGGAGGCGGAAATTGAGACTCGGTGCTAATTCCAAATTTCTCCCTACGCCCTCCGGAGTGCACTGAATGGTTCATGAAACCACTGTTTCTACACTCAGAGGGCATCACATGTCTATTATAAAGTTATTTACATTAATTCATAAGGTGTACGACCTCTCACTAGCACAGTGTGCACTATATTGGTGTAGAATCCATAGTCTAATGACCTACCTAGTGCACTATGTAGGGAGTAAGAGGGGATTTGAGCGGTGCACCCGATTACACGGGAAACGTTTAGATGGCGCCAAATGCGAGTTTAATATGGAGTCTGTAGTTGAATTGAATGTTTACTATATAAAAGCACAAAATATCCGCCTTTATTCTGTCGTAAAAGTGGACAATATATGCGCGAAGGGCTGCGAGTAGTTTTAAGTCTTTTGAATAAGGTCTAACGGGTTATTTTTGCGACAAAATCGATTTAACTGACTGTTTTCATACAAAAGAGTATCACCGAGACCACTGACACTTCGCCAGAAAAGTCACGTATCAACCACGTTTCTAAAGTTTTAATGATGTGGAATAACGTCGAGCTTCTGATAAACGAGGACACGAACACGGTGCGTTTGTCCAGTGACTCGGAGCAGGGCAGCGCTCTTTATCAAGTGGACACTCTAGTGAGAATCTCTCCTTCTGAACAGGTACTTCATTATCATGCTAAGACTGAATGTTAAATGAACTAACGTTACGAGGCTGAATATCCTCACTGGAATTTCCTGTTCCATGTTGCAGCTGTTAGATGCTGAATTTTACAAATCGAAACGCTCGTCCTGGCTGCAGTACTTCTTTTTTGGACACACTGATAAATACAGGCTTGTGCGATGTGGATATTGTGGTAATAAATAGACTGTGTTAAATGACCGAGCCTAGTGAGGAGGATGAGCTTATATCTTATAATGAGAAGTGGGTTGGTGGTCGCTCTTGCAGACCCTATAGAAAGTTTCAAAACATTTAAACACATGGAACATCCATCCATTATCTGTAAGCGCTTATCCAGTTCAGGGTCGCGGGGGGGTCCAGAGTCTACCTGGAATCATTGGGCGCAAGGCGGGAATACACCCTGGAGGGGGCGCCAGTCCTTCACAGGGCAACACACACACTCACATTCACTCACACCTACGGACACTTTCGAGTCGCCAATCCACCTGCAACGTGTGTTTTTGGACTGTGGGAGGAAACCGGAGCACCCGGAGGAAACCCACGCGGACACAGGGAGAACACACCACACTCCTCACAGACAGTCACCCGGAGGAAACCCACGCGGACACAGGGAGAACACACCACACTCCTCACAGAGAGTCACCTGGAGGAAACCCACGCAGACACAGGGAGAACACACCACACTCCTCACAGACAGTCACCCGGAGGAAACCCACGCAGACACAGAGAGAACACACCACACTCCTCACAGACAGTCACCCGGAGGAAACCCATGCAGACACGGGGAGAACACACCACACTCCTCACAGACAGTCACCCCGGAGGAAACCTACGCGGACACAGGGAGAACACACTGACTCCTCACAGACAGTCACCCGGAGGAAACCCACGCGGACACGGGGAGAACACACCAAATCCTCACAGACAGTCACCCGGAGGAAACCCACGCGGACACAGGGAGAACACACCAAATCCTCACAGACAGTCACCCGGAGGAAACCCACGCAGACACGGGGAGAACACACCACACTCCTCACAGACAGTCACCCGGAGGAAACCCACGCGGACACGGGGAGAACACACCAACTCCTCACAGACAGTCACCCGGAGGAAACCCACGCGGACACGGGGAGAACACACCACACTCCTCACAGACAGTCACCCGGAGGAAACCTACGCGGACACAGGGAGAACACACTAACTCCTCACAGACAGTCACCCGGAGGAAACCCACGCGGACACGGGGAGAACACACCAACTCCTCACAGACAGTCACCCGGAGGAAACCTACGCGGACACAGGGAGAACACACCAACTCCTCACAGACAGTCACCCGGAGGAAACCCACGCAGACACAGGGAGAACACACCAACTCCTCACAGACAGTCACCCAGAGGAAACCCACGCAGACACAGAGAGAACACACCACACTCCTCACAGACAGTCACCCGGAGGAAACCCACGCGGACACGGGGAGAACACACCAACTCCTCACAGACAGTCACCCGGAGGAAACCCACGCAGACACGGGGAGAACACACCACACTCCTCACAGACAGTCACCCGGAGCGGGAATCGAACCCACAACCTCCAGGCCCCTGGAGCTGTGTGACTGCGACACCACCTGCTGCGCCCACACATGGAACATAAATAATAGTATTTCGGAAATAATACTGACGCAGAAAATCACTCCTATAATAACATCAGCTGCAACTGTGAGAATTGCACTAAAGAACAGTACAATAATAATGTGAATATGGAAGGTGCTTATCAGTTAAACCTATTAACAGCAGAAGTTTCATATTATTGCAGTATCGGAGAAATAGCTTGATAAAAAGTAAACGTCTGAAGTGGCACAAGAAGGATGTGAGCTATTTACAGTTAATCGGAATAATAAACTTGTCAAATGCCTTAGATAATGTATACTTAAAGCTCCAGGAGCTATCGCTACACTCAGGAGTGACTTAATGCAGCAAAACTAGACAGAGGTGTATACAAACGATTATCAAAATAAGGCATATGAAGTTTTTTTTTTGCCAGCATTTATTGCGTTATATGGAAAAATGTATATGGTTATGTGGTCCTTTAAAAATATTAACAAGATAGATTAAATATGCAAACAAACCATGGATTTTGAAGCGGATAGCAAATGTATTTTAACAAAAAATACTATACAAGAAATTTCTTAAATTAAGGACAAAAGCAGAAAACAAATATAAGATATAGAAAAATCAACTAGTGTGAGATAAGGAAGATGTAAGAAGCAACATTATCAGACATTACTGGAGAGGTATATGAGTAGTACTCAAGAAATAAGGAGTGTGTTAAACAGCATTAAAAGGTCCTGGCAGGAAAGACAATCTAGATTACTTTGTAAAAAGAGGGCAATACAATTATAAATAAAACAAAAGAAATCACAAATTAATCGCTACTTTGTAAACATTGGGTACAGTTTAGCGAAAGATATTGGGGAGCTAAAAAATAAAGATGGTGTAAGTGAAGTTATTGTCAATAAAACCTCTCACTCCATTTTTGTTAGGGGAACTGAGGAAAAGGAAATGCTGGGTATGGTAAATAAATTTGAAAATAAAAAATCTACAGACTGGACTGAAATTGATATGTCATTGGTAAAAAATACCATAGAATCTACAATGAAACCAGTTACACACATCTGCAGTCAGTCTTTTATTTCGTAATGAAATGAAAACAGAAAGTGTTTATTTTTTTAAATGTTGATGAATATGGCTTACAGCCAATGAAAACCCAAAAGTCATTATCTCAGAAAATTTGAAAAATCAACACAAAACAACTGCAAAGTTTTCCAAAGCCTTTAAAACAGTGCCTTAGTCTGCTTCAGTAGGCTACACAACCATGAGGACGATTGCTGACTTGACAGATGTCCAGAAGGCAGTCATTGACACCCCCCTGTTATATCCAAGCATATTAATGGAAAGTTGAGTGGAAGGAAAAAGTGTTTTAGAAACTGGTGCACTAGCAACAGTGATGACTGCAGCCTTGAAAGGATTGTCAAGAAAAGGCCATTCAGAAAATTGGGGGAGATTCACAAGGAGTGGACTGCTGCTGGAGTCAGTGCTTCGAGAGTCACCAAACAGACGTATCCAGGACGTGGGCTACAACTGGTGTCAAGCCACTCGTGACCCAGAGACAACGTCAGTAGCGTCTTTACTTTGACATGGCAAAAAAAGTTTGGACTTCAGTGTGTGTGTGTTCACTGCCACAAATTTCATTGTAAGTTGTACAATGACATATAAGTGCACAGTACACGTTACGTTACTTGGAAATCAAGGTCCCAGAGTCTGGAGGAAGAGTGGAGAGGCACACAATCCAAGCTGCTTGAGTCTAGTGTGAAGTTTCCACAATCAGTGACGGTTTGTGGAACCGTGTCATCTGCTGGTGTTGGACCACTGTGTTATATCAAGTCCAAAGTCAGCGCAGCCGTCTACCAGGAAATTTTAGAGCACTTCATGCTTCTCTCTCCTGACAAGCTTTATGGAGATGCAGATTTCATTTTCCAGCAGGATTTGGCACCTGTCCACACTGCCCAAAGTACCAATACCTGGTTTAATAACCACAGTATTACTGAGCTTGATTGGCCAGCAAACTCTCCTGATGGAAACACCATAGAGAATCTAGACCCCACAATGCAGACAAGCTGAAGGCTGCTGTCAAAGCAGCCTGGGCTTCTATAACACCTCAGCAGTGTCACAGGCTGATCCCCTCCATTCCACGCCACATTGATGCAGTAATTCATACAAAAGGAAACCATTTTTTTATTTTTTATTGTTTTCTGAGATAATGGCTTTTGGGTTTTCATTGGCTCTAAGTCATATTCATCAACATTAAAAGAAATAAACTCTTGAAATAGATCACTCTGCTTGTAATGCAGCTGTATAATAAGAGTTTCACTTTTTGAATTGAATTGCTGAAATAAAATGTATTTTTTTTGTTATTAATTTATTGAGATGCACCTGTATTTGGATACAGGCTTGATATGTTCATAAATAAACACAGTTTATTGAGTGATTCTCAGTATGGTTTAAGAGCAAATAGGTCCAATTCGAAGGCAGTGATGCGGCTGGTAGAGGAGATTTCCACTACAATAGATAATAAGGAGTATAACGTTGGGGTGTTTATAGACCTAAAAAAAAAGCATTTGACACTATTGATCATGACTTACTAATGAATAAACTGACGAGATGTGGAATTAGAGGAGTAGCATACTCATGGCTCAAGAGTTACCTTGATGATAGATATCAATATGTACAAATAAACAATAACAAATCTGAACTAAAGGTCACGTGGAGTTCATATTGTACCTTGACATCTGTTGTTGAAATGTGTTTTATTTGCTGATAATACTAATTTAGATTGCTCTGGAAAAAGTTTGAACAACTTCTAAATACAGTGGAACAGGAACTAAAAATGTTTAAAAAATGGTTTAATACTAACAAGTTACTGAATTTGAGTAAATCAAAGTTTATAAAAATTTGGAAATCGACAAATCAAGAAAAATACTAATGCTAGGATTAATGATGTTGAAATAGAGAGGGTCTATGAAAACACATTTCTAGGTGTCATAATAGATTATAAATTATGTTTGTAACAACACAAACAACATTAAAGCAATATTACATAAAAAACAATATTACATAAAACCAAGGAAATTCTAAATCAACGGTCACTCTATATACTGTATTGTGCTTTCAAAATCCCATACATGAAATACTGTGTGGAGTTGTGGGAAACACTTATAAACTTACAAATCGATCACATTATGAGCCAACAAATAAATAATTTATTAATTTAAAGGCCTTAAATTTCAGCAACTTAGTCAACCTTCATATACCATGGATATTGTGACCTTTGTTCCATCTAGAGGCTATTAATTTATTGTCACTTAGAAAATCAATAAGATAACTTATTCAGGGGTGTCCAAACATTGCATGAGACTGAAAACATTTTTTTATTTTATTTTAGGGGAAATCTGGATTGTGTATGGATAGAAGTGCGTGTGATATGTTATGAGCCTAATTCAGAAAGTTATAATTATCTTTGTTGAAATGTCAGCTTTCAAGTACCTGACATGCAGAGTTGTAAATTTTGCCAATGCGATGTACCATCTACATTGCCAGTAGGTACTGGCACCTATAAATGACTTTAAGTTCTCGGCTGCTCTGACACAGACATTTATTGTGATGTTAGCATGGGAACAGCTTGTAGTTTAGTGATCCGTGAACACAGTTACATTGAGCTATGTGCTAATATGGGATGCTATGTTTGTAACATTCCACTTGTTTGGCTTTAAGGTCTGTTTGCTAGCATGCAAGGCGCCGATGTTTTGCTAGCACATGGTCATTTAGGCACACTACGTTTAGGTAAGTGCTAGTTAAACGTAGGCTACTGCCAGATGTTCCACAGTGGAACATTTGCCACTGTCACGGAAAAAAAATAAATATATAATAATAATACATGAAAAATTCAATGCCACTGTCATCCAAACGGTACATGCAGATGCCTTTTTTCATGTAATTACTGCCTCTCCAAAATGTTCAACTCAGCAAATATATAGACAGTTTTCACTAAAATTAGCTAATAGAAAACCGCCATATTGAAAATCTTGTTTTGCATATATTTTGTTTATGATGCAGTGTTTTAAAATGGCACACAGATATTAACAGGGGTAGTCAGTTGATTTTTACTGGAGGGGATATTTTAAGGGGCAGATATTTATATATAATCATGACCAATACTTTTTGTTAACAATCCACCGTTTGTTGACTAAATAAGTGTTCTTTCTATATACATAGACTATATACTACTATACATATGTATACTATATATCTTTTAATTATTTTTTAAATGTTGCACATTAATATAAGCCCTGCTTGAGTAACTAAATTAAACTTTTACTTTTTTTTTAATAGGTGCAGGCTAACCCCAGGATCTATGCCTCCAATAACCAAAACTGCTGCCTTGTTGTTGTGGATGCCACTGTGGTCCTCTTTGACCCAAGTTTCCAAACCATACTTGCTCACCTCTATTTTGGTAACCAAACATTTATACTCCTCATTATTGTTTTATCTGATAAGCTGTTATTTACAAATAAAATTATAAATGACCATCTGTGTTTTGTACAGACACTCCTGTGGATGCTGTGAGTGTTTGCCCTCAGGGGAGTTTTTTATTTGTCGGAGAGAGGAATGGCAACCTTCACATTATATATGTGCCCCTGAAAAAGACCATTTTGACCAAAGTAAGTTTTTGACATAGCTCTCAATTAATTAATGCTTATTATACAGTTCTTATACACTGATAAATCATACCATTATGTCTAGCTCCTTGTTTCCACATTTACTGTCCTTTCTCTCAGCTCCACTGACTATACAAGAGCACTTTGCATTTCTTCTGTTGTCAATACCACTACAAAGCAGGTAAGATTTGAGTGGTGCGTTATCCTCAGCACTGCAGTGACACTGCTGTGGTGATGATGTGTTAATCAGCCATAAATGTGCTGCCCACAAGTAAATGGAGGGTGCTTTAACCTGGCCTCTCTGTCAGGATTCTGCCAGCTGCATTTTGTTTCACTATCTATAGATCTGCATGTATGCACTTCCATGTATCCTTTTGTACTGGCTCTGCTACTGGTTTGAAATTTGTATTTTATTATTAACATAAAATGGGTGGTACTGTGTTGCAGGAGCTGTCACACAGCTCCAGGGTCTTGGGGATGTGGGTTCAAGTCCCGCTCCGGATGACTGTCTGTGAGTTTGGTGTGTTGTCTGTGTGGGTTTCCTCTGAGTCCTCCGGTTTATGCCTACAGTCCAAAATGCATGTTGGTAGGTGGATTGGTGACTAAGTGTTCATGGGTGTGAATGTTTGTATGTGTCACTCGTGTATATGGACTGGCGCCCACTCCAGGGTGTGTTTATGCCTTGCACCCAGTGATTCAGGGAATGCTCTGGCCTCTCCGCGACCTGGACAAGCAGTTACTATTAGGTACTGGTCCAATGTCAATCAAAGATGGCCTCTGCCTACATGTCATGCCAAAAATCAGACTTGTGATTGTTCCTTTTGAGTGCCAGTCAAATTTCTGTTCATGCAGTAGTAGATGAATCTTGGCCATGTTAAGTAGCAAAAGGTACTGGACTCTCCGTAGAGACTCTGGCAATGCGAGTCTAGTGTCCTCTCTCTGTCCAGTCTATTAGACACGCCCACATTATTGGTCCACCTTGCAGATGTGAACTTTTTCAGTCCAGCAGTGACATTGATTGGTATAAAAACTTCAATGCCCCTGCTGTGTCTGAGCCACTTGGTCCAGCACAGCACACACACACTAAAACACCACAACAACCTCAGTGTCACTGAAGCTCTGAAAATGATCCACCACCCAAATCATACCTGCTCTGTGATAAATGCTCCTGTATGGTCAGTGAAGCTGAGAGAATGGATGATTATTGTAGATACAAGGAGGTGGTCATGATGCTTTGGTTGATTGGAATATAATGATTATATTTTTATATAATTTAAGAGAATTTAATGTTGTCTTATCAGACTCTGCAGCAGAACCTATCAGATGGCCATGAGACGACCTACAAGTGTCTAATTCTGCATGAAGCACTAAATAGTCCAGGTATATCCATTTGAAATCTGTTGTTTCAGGGACTTTCCCTTGTCCTGTAATAATTTGTTTTTAGATTAAAATCATATCTGGTCCATAGAATAAATGTCTCTTTTGACATTAGCGTTGTCAGAGTTAGAATCGGAGTAAAATAAGCAGATTTCTTAAGCAAAATTGTCTGATTTGGTGCTGTAAAACTTGTGGAGGGCTTGTGCAATGTTTTTTTCCTAGGCATTTTAGTGGTTTTATTACAGTTCTTAGCAATACGCAAAATGTCATTATATACATTTCAGTCATTTTTATGACAGTTAAAAGCGCTGTATACAATTTCAATTCAGTAAGATTTTTGGGGAAAAAATCAGCAAATGTTTCCTCACTTATTGCTAGCTTCCTGTTCTGTTTGTGTGCTTGAAAAAGTCCAATACATATCCAGCCCTGGCTCTGCAAACGGGACACAGAGCTTCTAAAGGAGCACTGAAGATACTGGTGTTTTTGCTCTGCTGCAGAAAACAGTCATCCAGTATCTCCAGAATTGTATACAGCGCCTTTTAAATTGTCAGCTAAAATCTCCTGGTTGTGACAAGCCTAGTTGTAAAATTACTTTTCCTGTGTTATAGGATTGTACCATCTCTTCGTTGTTGTCCATGATGGGTTCTTTCATGTATCTAGTCTTGCTTTGGAAAAGACACAGAAAGGTTTCTATGCATTTTTTTAAAACAAACATTCAGTACATATGATTCATTTGAATGTGGCCTGGTGTTGCATTGCAAAGTTCATTTATTTTTCTTGTGTATCAATAGCGGTTGAAAATATGGATCTAGTCGCCTTAAATGAGGTTGGTAACTCTCATCATGAAATAGATTGTTTTTCATCCTCCAAATGTGTTCCTTATAGTCATATTTATTTTTAAATTTTTATTTATTTATTCATTTAGCTGAGCCTGTAAAACATTTTCAGTGTTTTTTTTTTTTTTGTTTACCTTTTATTTCAGATTCAAAGCCACATTCACATGGACTTCTGCTCCACTAAAGAGATCTTCAGAGATGGTTGCATTTCAGCAGCATTGACCTGTTTTGGCAGTGAAATGCACATCATGATCGGAGTAATGCTTGCAGTTGTTTTTGGATCTCCCTGTATTTTTAGATGAGAAACCCCTCATGGAACGTGGAACAATGTGTTTGCGTCAGTGTGCCCTTGTCTTGTCTACAGAAAAAAAACGATCCAAATTATTTACTTTTCAAAATGACCATTGAACATACTTGAAAGTTAATAACTAGGATATATATATATACACTAGTTACCCAATATATACAAAACATCATTAAAATATACATTTTGAAAATGTATTTTTGACCAAAATCATACATCTATACAATTTTCTCTGTGTTAACGATTGATTACTGATTTTATAAGTTTAAATTTTAAGCATGCAAGCTTACATTTTTGAGACATCTGGTTCCTATAAACACCAGTATGTTTCTCTAGAATGGTTAATTTCACCATGCACCACCATGAATAACTTTGTTAATATATCAGATATTTAATTATGAATTCTTTAATCGTGAAATTTGCCTAGGCTTTAAATGTAACTCAACTTATTTCTTTTATTTTATTTAATCTTATTTCTTTGGTAGGCAAATGATGAAAATATTCTTTCCCTTTGGTGCATGGGCCCTGATCAGAAGATGTCGCTTGGCAATGTTCTGGACTCAACTTTATTGCCTGGTAACATTACATGTTCTTTCCCTAAATAAATGAACACAATTAAATAAGTATCTTCACAGATATTTATTATATCTGAATATTTAATTAACAAAGTCAACATCTGCTTAGATAATTACTAGATGAAATTGACTTTTTTTATCATGTTCCTTTATTGCATTAGTGTTTTGGTAATTGTTAGGTTTTTCAAGTATTGGAATCAGTTATATGACTGTCAAATATCTATATTTAATTGCCTTTAAATTTTAAATCCCTGCAAAGGAATCTAATGTGATCAGTGACTTGTAAATATTTTTCTTTGTTTGTCCCTGTGCCCCAGGTGTTAAAAAGATTCAAGTGGTGGAAAGCTTGATGTATGTGCTAAATGAAGAGGTGAGGGAAATTTTAATGGGTTTCAGTAACATTAATAGACACACAATGTTTGAAGTTTTTAGACTACATGAATGCCTTGATTAATCAGAACCCCCACAAATATTTATCTCTTATAAAGAAGAAAAAACAGTGGAAAGCCTGTTTCTTGGTTTTATGCTGTATTTTTTCTTATTATAATTTTTTTTGTTTCTGTGAATTCAAACTAAGCTCACTCATAAACCTAAGTCTACCTCTAATTCTCCCTTTGTTTTAAGGAAATGCTGAGTTTGTGGGACACTCGTTCCATGGTCATGTTGTGCTGTTGGCCTAACCTCAACATTGTTGATTTCCTGCTTCTCACAGAGGGGGACTCTACCTCTAATGGAACGCAAGTGTCTCTTTATTACTTTAACTCAGTGTAACAGGTTGTATTTTTATCAGGTAAAATAAAGTGTTCAACAAAAAAAAACCTGTTATACCACTGGTGCTAAATTTGAATAATATTTTAATAATAATAGTAATAATAAAATCATCAGGCTTATCTCTGTTAAGATGAAAGGTAACTATGGTAAATTAACTCATGTAGTTAATGTTTTTCTTGGACTGTTATTATATTTACTAAATTATTGTTAAATTCCAGCCAAGAGGGCAGCCGCATGAAGATCATGACCTTGACTACTGTTGAGGGCAAGGTCTGTACCTTTCTATGACTGTGTTGATAAATATTCCCTTGTTTGTGTTTTTCTCTATATGGAACCAACTGTGTACACATTTAAAGATTTTCTTCCTCTTTTATTTTCTCTTAGTAATTTCTTCCAGTTTAAAATCGTTGCAAAATAAAGACTTTTCTTAATTTCTCTGGCTTTTAGAAAGTCATTCATGCATTATTTTCTTCTAGAATAGACTACTGTAATTCTTTTTTTCAATCAGTGTCTTTTTTAACATTTGTACAGGGTGGGCCATTTATATGGATACATTAGTATATGGGAGGGGGGAAACTTTTCAAGATGGGTGGTGACCATGGCGGCCATTTTGAAGTCTGCCATTTTGGATCCAACTTTATTTTTTTTTCAATGGGAAAAGGGTCATTTGAAACTTATTGGGAAGTTCACAAGAAAAAACAACGGTGTGCTTGGTTTTATCGTAACTTTATTCTTTCATGAGTTATTTTCAAGTTTCTGCCCACTTATAAAATATTTTCAAAGTGCTGCCCATTGTGTTGGATTGTCAATGCAACCCTCTTCTCCCACTCTTCACACACTGATAGCAACACCACAGGAGAAATTCTAGCACAGGCTTCCAGTGTCCGTAGTTTCAGGTGCTGCACATCTTGATGGTATGGGATAGTATATGGGGTACAAAGATAGTTGGGCCATTCTTCATCAGTGGAAACCTCAAGGCCACTGGATATGCGAAATTGCTACATGGTGATGTGTTTCCCTCTTTATGCACTGAAGCTGGTATGTTCCCTGAGTTTTTCCAGCAAGATGGTGCACCACCACATTATGGGTGTCAGGTCAGAACATTCCTAGATGAACAGGTTCCTGCAAAGTGGATTGCTCGTCGTGGGCCAGTTGAATGGCCCCAAAGGTCTCCCGATCTGACCCCCTTAGACTTTTAGCTTTGGGGTCATCTGAAGGCAATTGTCTATGCTGTGAAGATACGGGATGTGCAGCACCTGAAACTACAGATACTGGAAGCCTGGGCTAGCATTTCTTCTGCACTGTTGCTATCAGTGTGTGAAGAGTGGGAGAAGAGAGTTGCATTGACAATCCAACACAATGGGCAGCACTTTGCACACATTTTATAAGTGGTCAGAAACTTGTAAATAACTCATGAAAGAATAAAGTTAAAACCAAGCACACCATTGTTTTTCTTGTGAAATTCCCAATAAGTTTGATGTGTCACATGACCCACTTCCCATTGAAAAAACAAAAGTTTGATCCAAAATAGCTGACTTCAAAATGGCCGCCATGGTCACCACCCATCTTGAATATTCCCCCCCCTCCCATATACTAATGTGCCACAAACAGGAAGTTAATATCACCAACCATTCCCATTTTATTAAGGTGTATCCATATAAATGGCCCACCCTGTATTTAGTATAGATTGCTGCAGTTAGGTTACTGACCCGCACCAAGAAAAGAGGCCATATTACACCAGTCTTCACTTTGTTTCATTGGGTACAGTCCGGTGAAACATGTTGAGTAAACGTTTTATTTGTTTTTAAAGCACTAAATGTCTAGCCCCCTCTTTGTTAGTTTGTTCATACCTTAAACCTCCTAGGTCTGATCTGAAACTTAAAGATGATTGTGCTTTTTTTTATGCTCCTGGATTGCAGAACAGTCTAACATCCAGTATTTGCCAAACCACTTGTGTCTGGTTTTTAAACCAGATCTAAAAACGTGCTGATATTGTGGGGGTTTTTTTATATAAAAAACCTGTGTTTTATTTCTTGTTACACATAAGCTTATTTGATTTATCTCTCTTAACTCCCTCCCTCCTCTTGTGATCTTACATGTTCTGCTTCTTGTTAGTCATCATCGTATGTGTTCTACTTTTTACTATGTACAGCAGTTTTATCAGCGTAAATTGTTTAAAGGGTGCTGTATATATACATCTTACTACTTGAATTTAAAGAACTATAAAAATGAAACTGCTTTATAGTTTGCTGTTCCTAAAAACATAACCTCAGCTAAGCAACAGTAGAAGAATTATAATCTTTAATAGTGGCCAATTATATTGGTAATTATGGGTGAAATTTGTCAGTAGACAATTTTATAAATCCCTGTTTGGGTAGGGAAAATCTTTGTCTTGTAGAATATTTAGATTGACATTAATATTTAGGCACAATAATAACTAGATTTTGTGATGACATGCATATAACTTGAATAGAAATGTATGCTCTTATACATGTATTATACTTGCATTGATTTCTTTGTTGTTAGCCTCACCTTCGGAAGCTTTTGGTTCAGTCTCTTCCAACTATGGATGTCCTCTACTCTCTTGAGGTGTCAGCACTGTCCTCACTGGTGCAGAAAACAATCAGCATGGTAAAACTAACACTGCAAACAAAATATTACTTATGTAGTCTTAGACCAAATGATTTTTTCCACATTAATAATATTGGCAAATGTTAACTGGGATTTGTTTCGTTGCATTTCCATACATTTAGGATGTCATCTATTTGCTGGAGGGTGTTACTGAAAATTTAAAGAGGTGAGATGAACACTGAGATTGATGCACTTTATTTATCACTTTTACAAATGCTTTATTTCCTTAGTTGTCCTTTCTGTATAAAGCAGATTTCATAGTGATATTATTTGCCTAATTCATAGATGCCAAACTCTGGTTAGACTTTCCTTGTTAACCTAGATTTATGTCATCATGCTGTCCATCACTGTTGGACAGTTATGTGACTATGAGTGGTTTATTTCTAAATGAATATAAAGATGATTAAACATGTAGATAGTAACGCATTTATAAAATATGTATAGTATATTTAATTAATCACAAAAAAGCAGATTTCAGTAGAGTATACACAGCAGCAGTGATTTTTTCCCCCACTGTCATAATTACAAATGATCATTTGTAATTTTTATTTTGTCTTTTACTTCTCACTGCATTATTTATTATTGTTTTACCCTGTTGTCCCCTGCTATTGTTGTACTATAAAGTGTCCTTGAGTATCCTGAATAGCACTTTTAAATAAAATGTATTATTATTATTATTTCTTTTTCTTTTCTTTTATTGAAAGTGTGTGCTTCATCCACATATTTGTTTAGCATCATAAGCGTCATAAATAAGGTTAATCTCAGATTAAGTATCGAAACCTGAGCTGACAGAGGTTGTTCACTTTGCTTTATCACAAATTAACTGTTATTGTCTTTATGGATTTTGTATAATTTAACCTTATTCAGGTACGTTGTGCTTTGGGGGACATGTTATGTATAATATAACAGAGCTTGTATTATCTGCTCACTAACTGATGAATATTTACTCTTCTTAATGCAAAGCCCTCCGGACGCATCAGCCTTTGGGTTAGTCCTGAGGTGCTTCACAGAAGCTTTACCAGAAAACAGGTGTGATCTCATATATTTTTTTGCTCTGTTTAATTCTAATAAGTTCTATTGTTATATATACATTATTTTTATTTGTATTGAAGCCTTAACTGTCATCTACAGGCTGAACAGGCTTCTGTACAAACATAAGTTTGAAGAAGCAGAGAAGTTTGCAATAGCTTTTGAGCTTGATGTTGAGGTAAAAGGGCTTTACATGTCACACTTTTGTCTTTAATGTTATGTATATTTAGTGGTACATGGAGTGGTTTTATTCTCTTTCTAGCTGGTGTACAAGGTAAAGTTGGACTTCCTGCTGGAGAAGCTAGCCTCAGTGGCAGTTAACGGACAAGGCCAGGATGTGTGGGCAGGCCTTGTTGAAGAGGCCAAGACAAACCTGATGAAGATTATGGTACAGTCTTATTTTAATTGTTTACACCTTCCAAAATTACAGAAGCACTTGTAATGAACATATAGAGAACATGTGTTTTTCCTCAAATGTGTTTAGCTGCATTACTTTGATATGTATTTATTTCAAATGACAACCTAAGTGTTTATACGTCTGTATTTTTGCAACATACCTTCTAATAGACTAGCCTTCTAACACATGCTTTAACTCTTGCCTATATATTATTTATATCTCCAGGATGAGCAGTATGTGGTGCAGTACTGTCTCAATGCTTTCTGGCCCACACTCAGTACGGCGGAGGAGATGCTGAACTATGCTGCAAACCGCTTCCCTTCATCACAAATTCAGTCAGCTTTGGCCAAACTTGCCACATACTGCAACCTCTATGGCTCAGACAACTTCAAGTAAGTTGAGTAATAACTATAATAAGCCGTTTCCTAGCCCAAACTTCACAGTTTTAAATAGCTTTGTTCTTAGATATTTGAGTATGAAAGTAATAACATCCAGAAAGGTGGAAAATGGGAAAACTTAGATTCAGAGATTTTTCTGTCACTCTAATCAGGAATTACAAAATGTAGGGATTCATTGAAGAAATCCAACCCAATGTGTCTAAGATGAATAATTGCCCACTCTCTCTCTCTGTGGGTAGAATGGCTCAAATTCTCCCCTCATCACCAGCATGATGCTAGCCAATGTGGCTGTCAGTTAGTTTGCATAACAGAGTTGGCATTTAGTGTTCTACAAGCGTTGAGCTGTCCAGTGGCATTCTCTTAGGAGCATTAGCTTATAGATAATTGTGACAAATTATTTAGCCTTTTTTATTTAATCATTTTAAAAAGTTGACAAATACTTAAATGAAATATGTTCCCACTCATGTTTTGCTTACATTGTTTTAGTGGCGTCTCCTGGATTGAATTCCTGAACAGCACCGATTACCTGAAAATTATACTCCGACTCCTTCGAGAAGGAAATCTCAGTGGCGCACAATACCTGTGGCTCCGACATGAGGTGAAACTACATTTCTACAGATGGCCTTAAGAAGGATAGATGATATTAGCTCTCATTCATCTTCAACCCTATTTTACCCTTTGTACCTGGCCATTAAAGTACTACAGATTGCTGTTGCTAAATCATGCATTTGGTGTTTTTCCATCATCTTTCAGAAAACCACCAAATATTAACTTTGCACCACAATTATATTGTGAGTAAGATTGCATGATATGTCGTTTAAGGACATGCAATGTCACTTGGAGCACAGTGTGATTGGGGCTAGAGCTGCGTATCACATTTTTTAGCTTACCCAGAAACGAGAGAGAGACCCTTTATTTAGAGTAATAAATATGCCTTATTAATAAAATAACATATTGGATTGAATTTACTTCTGGTGAATCTGGTGCAATTTTAATATCACATTTTAAATCGCAGAAAAACTAAATATTGCATTGTCATTTTGTATTGTTCAGCACTAATTGAGAGGAATTTTGAAGCATATAATACATGTGTATTATATAGTGCATGTGTTTTTCCCTGTAATAACTTTACCACTCTGGGATGGCCGTTCAAGTCATCTGTGCACATATTTAAAATGTGAATTTTCCCCTGTGATCAATTTAAGATGAAGTATGTACATAAAATGAAGCCTTAATTTTCTTGCTTCATTAGATTGATATACCTCTTTGTCAGAATCAATTAAAATGGTTTGAAGTTTTTAATGCCCTTCTATTTTCTAGTCCTCATGTCATTGTTCTAAATGCAATGTTTTGGAATTGGATTTTTGGTGCCATGTCAGCAATTGTTGTGTTAGCAAAGTAAAAGAGCACTACAACATCTTTGCCTGTTGTGAGAATATTTATGCTATATGAGTTTTAAAAAAACTTTTTGTTGTTTGAGTGAATTTTTAATTAGTCTTGGGGATGAGCTATTTATGATTCTCTCTGGATATGTTTAGAAAATTATGCTTTCCATTGTATTCCTACAATAAGTAACCATGAACTCTGTGCTGCAGCTGAGTGCTGTGTGTGTGTTACATTGCCAGATATATTAGTCAAGGTTTTGTTTAGTCCTATAAAACAAACATCCATCTGAAGGCAATTGGACATCGGATGACAAGCCCTGTGCCTTGAAAAAGAAAGTGCAAAGTGACTCTATTGCTTATCAAGTTTAAACTAATATTGTACTACCTTTTATAGGTTTATTTGAACAAAATTCTAACAGGTTTTTATCAAATGTTTGTCAAGTTCCTGAACTGACTCTTTAAAAGCTTGATGTTTTCAGGTAAAAGATTTGTGAAATAATGTGTGGTATAACTGGACTGCTAATTTTAAATTAGCATTAGCCTATATCTGTTAACTGAATTTTGACATTGTTGAATATACCTTAAACATTTCAACATAAAATCTGAAAAATAATCTGTGAGTTTTATAGATTTTTTTTTCTTTTTTCTCTATAGGGTGAGTTTATAGCTAAGTTTGATGAGAGGTCCCTGAATGCTCTGTTAAATTCCATCCAATCAGACGTCCCATCACTGGACCTCAAAACCTGGTTCAAGGGACTAGTTGTTCCCTTCATGTGGAAAGTTTTGCCAAAAGGACAGGTAAGATGGCAGGAGAGCAGACTTAAACAGGAGGTTGTGATCATTAATTTTTCCAGAGAATGCATGCTTGGTAGGGCTTGGTGATATAGCTGAAAAATATATCACAAAATTTTACATTTTTGAAAGTATTGATATTTTAATTGCCTTTTTATAATACAGAGCATGAGAGAATGCAGAATAAAGAGAGATCTCACTTTGATATACTCATATCAATATGTGATTGGCTCTTTGAGAGCTAGGATGGGAGTAGATGTGGGGTTTGTTAAAAAAGCCATTTTGCATTTAATGCGTTTATGTGAAACAACTGAGTGTTCTGTCAAACATTTTTCTTATTGCTATTGATGATGTGTTTATCACAGTACGTGTTGGTGGTTGGTGTTTGATGAGTGTTAAAGTCTTGCTGTTTGCCAATATCAGCAAGTTTAAGCTTCGATATTTGCATAAACGTTTCAGAGAAACATATCTCATTGAGTATTTAAAAAATGGAATTAATCCAGGACAGTGAATGTTTGAAAGTGACTGTATGTTCATTTTGTGTGTTCACAGAGAATCCTGGCCAAATGGTTGGAGCTGCGTGCAAGAGATCTAGAATTAACAGAAAAGGTATCGAGTCCATCAGTACAGCATGCCAAGATTTGTCAGCAAATTTGTTTGATCCGTGTGTTTCAAATTTTGGCCTTTGCCATTACATGATTTGGATTCAATAATATGTGTGTTATTTATTGTTTGTTCTTTATTTTATTTTAGAATGGCTGGCCTCAAAATGGACTAATGCTTGCTGAGCTTGGCCTGCCATCCTTTTGGATGTCCACCAATATGGTAGCATATAGTTTATTTGTCTTTGAACATTTTTCAAGCTTCTTGACCAATTCAACGATCACATAAGCAAAACCAAACAAGTTAATGGCTTTTTGTTCAACTAGGTTGCATTATATTAAAGAAATGTTTCAAAATTATGGTTATGGGGAATTACAGAACTCCAGTTGCACATTTTGTCAAATGATCATTTGGTGTTGATGTGTGACAGTTACCTGATGTTTAACTGTAATTATTTTTTAGCTGTGGGTCAAAAATTGTGTGCATAATCACTTCAAAAATTCAACAAACAGGTTTTGTATTTTACAGACAGAGGACTACAGATCAGAGGAAGTGGAGCATCTAGAAGGGCTGGTGAAAAATTTACGGCAGCTGTGCGATCTCTACTCTAAATACAACTGCCGACTTTCACTCTCTGACTTTGAGATGGTATGCAGATCAGAATATATATATCCTATATACACTGGCAGCCTGCACATCATTTTTACTTCCAGATGTAAAGTGGTTAAATTGATAATAAAAAACAAATATTATGTCAGCTCCATGAGAGTCTCAGTGCAAATCTGCAACAAACAATGAAAAAAAAAGTTACTGTCTGTTATACTGATTTAGTTTTTATTCTGCCAACATCAATCTAGAAATTGATTCCCATGAAAATGTTAGAAGATACTTATGGTTGCTAGCAGAAAATAGGATTATTTTATTATAATATAAAATAAGCAGAAATAGCATATTTGACTATAATTTCTTTTACTGTATTATCAAGTTGCAGTAACATTTGTAATGAAACATTTACATATTAGTTACAAGTTTTTTGCAATTTAATATACAGCATAACAATTGGTGCTTTTCCGCATGGGACGAGCTCTACACAACCTCACTCAACATGCTTAAAGCTGGTATCTTTTCCACTGGCAGGGCTCCCCCCGATATAGAGCTGGTGATTTTGCAAAACCCTGTCTCTAACAGGAATCGCTGGCTTTGAAAACCATAGCAATGACAGCGGTAAACGTAGGCGCTGTTTACTCATCGTCTATTCGGGTGTTATTTTAGTTGTTTGTACTGAACACTCCGCGCCCCAGTTCTCACAGATGAGTTTTACTTGTTGCACGTTCAGCTTTCACTGGAAATTTTTATCGGCCATCAGCCCAAGGAACAATTCTTCAAAACATCTCAGGTAAATTTACGAGCTGCCATTGTGAGTTTGTGCTGGATTTAAATGGGCTCTGCATTACGTGGTGATAGACATGTCACTGACCAGTCAGTGCTCTGCAGGGTTTACATGTCAACATTTAGTACCTACTCTGCACGGTTAGAACCTGGAGCGAGCTGGGACTGCAAACCAGGGACCAGGTACCAGATTTGGCCAGTGGAAAAACAAAAGAGCCATGTCGAGTCGTGTAGGTCCATGCATTGGAAAAAACGCCAAAAGACGTCCTTTGGCCTTATGACACAAATTATTGTAAACTTGGTAGTATTTACTTACATGAGTGATCAATAATAATGAATGTGTAGTTGTTATTTCCTGTGTTTGTATGTTTTGGGTGTTTTTTAGGGAAGTACACGCAGTATGGCTTTTCTGATGCTCGATAAAGTGCTTGCTCCGGAGCTGATTCCTGGCGTCATTGAGAGCAGTGTTAGACCTTATGCTCTTGAGCACAGACTTGATCTTGATCATGTTCTCTTAGACTACATCAAGGTAATGTGTGAATATAATCATTGTTAGTGATTGTGAATGTAGCATATTCAAATAAAATTTTCAAAATATTATTATTATTTTAATAAAACAACAATTGACATTATTCATATTACCTAGAGCTTTCCATCAAATGACAAAAGAGCAGGGCAATGTTTAAATTTTGAATTACAATTATAGATTTAACAATAACATCTTAAAAGATATTTTTACACCTAATATATATCACCAGACAGTTAGGACAGTGTATTTTTGCTGTGGATATTTCTGTTTTACTGTGTTTCAATAGCCCCCTCCAGAGTGTATTCCCACCTTGTACCCAGTGATTCCGTCATGCCATCATTTTCAAATTTCTTTTGAAGTCTCAAATAACTTTAGGACTGTATTTCCACCATACTGGCTGCCATAAAAACAAATAGGTCTCCTTGGCTACATGACTTTCCCTGCACTTTTTGTAAAATACAAACTTTTAAAAACATATAAACATAAATACATTTTAAATATCAGTGATTTTTGTGTGAACAGTCATGTTATAATAGAATATATTAATTTAAAAAGATGACATGATAAAATAACTATTGATCAAATACATTAAATTGCTATTTCTTCTCAGGACTTGCTGGATTGCTGCAGTTCTCAGATCACTTCTCTTTTCACTGAGTGGGAGGCGAAAGCAGTTGCTGTACTCCGCTGCATGACTGACACCAATGTGAGAGCAATTGTTTCGCACATTCCAATATCATCTTAACAAAACATTTAAATATATTTTAAAAAATTCTTATTTATTAAACTGGGAAGTCAAATAATATAAAAGTCTTGATCAGATTAGGACACATCCAGTAGCATAATCAGCAAACTGTGTTGTGGCCCACAGGTATTTCAAACCAGTCAGCTTTTCAAATGTTTATTTCATAGCTTCCTATAGAGATGATTATAACTTGCACTTTTGGTTAATGAAGAAAAGAAAGTTTTATGCACTAGAAATGTCTGATTTCCATTGTAATGCTATGTGTTTCAGCTGGTGATGGATGCTGTGCTTGAGATAATGTACAAGGCTGTGGTTCCATGGAATGAATCCATTGAGAAACTAGTTCAGCAGCATCTGGAAAAAGAGCACCCAAAGTAAGCTAAGGCTCCAGTATCATATTGTAAATGATCTATAGTGTATGTTGTCCAGAATTTATATCATATCTGTTATAAAGACACATTGTCTTTGATGTATAGCACCCTCATGTGGGGAAGTTCAGCTAACCATGATGTTTAACCATGAACATTTATACAAGTATACAACCTAATTCCATAAGGTGCTTTACAGCTAAAAATATAACCCTCCCAAATTGGGTTTGTGAGATTGCTGCCGTAAACTGTGATGAAATAGTTCACCAATTTTAAAAGGGTTTGTAAACCCCCCCCAACCCTGATAATTAGGTATGTTTAATATGTACAATTTTGAATAAGAACTATACAACTTCTTTAGAACACAGGGGTCAAAGACTTTTTAAATCCATTTTCTATTGCTCTCGTGCTTCTCTTTACACTTATAGACAGGAACTCTTAAAGGAAAGTTATCGTTTGATGGAGATGAAGAAGCTTCTACTTTGTTATGGGATTCGTAACTTAACACTTTCGAACTCAAGAGAGACTATGGTAAGTGTTGAAATCCACCTTTTTTATGCTCGTCTGTTACATGTGATGAGTTTGTATATTTTAGGTATAAGGTTTTTCTGCTTGTAATGAAAGCTGAGAGTTTTCGAACTGACTTTAGGCCTACTGGAGTTTTCCTTCGTTGCTGTCCGACAAAATAGTAACTTTAATAGTAATTTAATAATTTTCCTTTAATAAAACTTTAAAGGAGAAGGAAAAAACCTTCACACAATGTGAAGGACTCCTTTTGTATACAAATGTTGCAGTAAACTAAAAATATCACAGAAAAGGAGATACAAGGTTTTTATTTGGATAGCGACAATTTAATTTGTTTACCTTTTAATTAATTAATTTTTTTAGGTTTTGTGACTAGATTAAAAGATGGGATAAACTCCCATCATTTGGATGATTCAATGTGCATCCATGCACGTATTTTGTTGTAAAATAAAAAAAAAATAGACCTTAATTAAACTGTCCAGGACTACCATGCTACACTGGGAAATTTAGAGCCCTTTGTTATGTAATTTAGTTTTTTTAGTGGATGACTTTAATCCATGAGTTCTATAATATATACTATAACAACACTCTCTGACCAAACTTCAGTTCATAAAAGGTTATGTGAAGGTCATATCATAATGAAAAATTGCTCTCCATATTTTAAGTACTCCTGTGTGTTTATAACAGATGCTCGTGCGGCACATTCTGAAGCAGGACCTGCCTACCTCACTAGAGGACTCTCTGAAGTTGGCTGAAGCCTATAAGCTCAGTTCATCTGAAATCCACTATATCCACTGCATTCAGCTTTTGGAGCATAATGAGGTATATTAATCCCAAAATATAAGCAGCAAACACAAAGCCCTTTGCTTGGCCTCTTTTTTGACATGTCAAAGTAAGTAAGAAAACATATTCAGATAGCAGTGCAAGCAAATGTTTTCACCTGCTGCTATACAGGTTACAATAAGACATTTGATTCAAGAACACCCGAGTAAGAACTGGATATATTCAAACCTAAAATAATGCATTGGTCAGTTATGTAGCATATTTTACAGTTTAATCATGTGATGGAGGTAGGCGAATGAGACATTGAGTCTTGGTGTAGTGTACTGTAGTTGTCTGAGTTGGGAATCAGATCCTAGTTTGGTGTGTGTTTTACCCTCTTCACTACACAAAGATTCCAAACAAAAAATCCACAAGCAGCTAAATGCTATTGTACATTATAATGCATTTTAAAAAGAAGCTTGTGCACTCACGCTCAGCTCTTTTGTCTTAGCAAAATGCTGATGTTGGAACCTGTTTAGCATAAAATGGATACATACAAACTCTTGGAGTATAGTTCCTTCGGCCCTCAACTTCATATTTACCAAAGTTTGTCCTGGTTTAATGAGAATTCTGTTTTCCTGAGTTACTGTTAAAAACAACATACTATTAAAATGAAACAAGGTTTTATAAATCAATGTAAATTATGGCAGATGTGCTTGCTCTGGACCATGAAAACAGTGAGCCTGTCAAAACTAGATGTATACACTGTATTTAATGAAATGAAAGTTCATGGTACACACCATAAGTATTTACATTTTTTTGTTTCAAGCTGTTAATAGTAAGTAAAAAGAGAGTCTTTGCTTAAAATTTGTTCTTTCACTATGTTTAGAATAGTTGCTCCATTTTGATATTAGCTTTCCCTACACTTCACACAAGAACAGTGGTCAGTCAAAGGCCATGTTAAGGGTCAAAAGCTTGCAGATTTTCTGATGATAATGTTTGTGTATATGTATTAATATATGGATTTGTATTTGCACACAAGGTCTTTATGGTTATATATTTAACAGAGGGAGAAGTGTACGGCACACCTGAAAAAGTTGCCCTCTGCTGAAGCAGAACTTGTAATCGAGCGACTAACCAGCTGGGCAAGATTTCAACTGCAAAATAAGGCTCACATTAGTGAGGAGGTTTGTGGAGTAATTACAAGAACTTTTGAAGTACAACTTCAAAGAATACAATTTTACATGAAGTTTTAAAAGTGTAAACCTTTCCTCATCAGCTCAAGAAACTGAGGATGCAAGTTGCCCAGACATTGGTAGAGGCACTGAAATACCTGCAGAACATTCAAAAAGGTAACCTTTTGGGGTTAAATATTTAGGATGTTTAAACCACTTAAGTCTGATTATTATATGCCAAATAACATATTTTGTTGATTTTTTATTTTTTTTTAATGCCAATAATTGCATGGTGTGTTTTTTTTTGGTTTGTTTGTTTTTTAATTCTGTTTTATTATAAATAAATGGAAAGTGAATTAAAACTATCTGAAGAAGTTGCCTTTTTAAATCTCTAATTTCTCTAAGAGAATTTACTCTTAGAAAATCCACATGTAATTTAACGGGGGGGTCCAACATTTGCATATGGCGCATAAGCTACTATGGTGTTTGTTTCCTGTTTGTGCCTGATTTTTCCTTTTTGGGGAATAATTGCATGTAAACAACATTTGAAAGTTTTTGTAGCTCAAGTTAACCCTTTTTGTTCTCACAGATGATGCCTTAAAGAGAATGGGGTGTGAGAACAATTTGAAAATGTTTACAACCATCGCTCACTTGCAGGCATGTAAAAACCATTTTATTTGTAATGCACTTTACATTTCAAAGAAATCTCTAAGTGCTAAAAATATATGTTGTATATTTTGATTTTATTCAACAAACGTTTTGTTAAGCAGGGCTTTACTGAATAATGTTGACGGATTCTCAGTTATCACACTTCTTAAATATATGTAAGAAATTTATGAAGCTTTAAATAATGTATATATTGTAGAACTGTGGGTTCTGTTAGATAAACTAGCCCAGACCATCTCTTGGTTTTGGTTGGTAAAACCTATAAACCTTTAAAGGACATGCTTAAAACTGCATTGTGTATGAAAGTCTTCTCTTAATTCTCAGGAGGACTTTGACATCTTCCTGACCCCTGAGGAATATGATGACCCAGCAGTAAGAAGGCAGTTCAACCAACAGCTCATCACTGCATATGAGAACACAAGAGCTTGGAGGCACTCGGGGAAAAAGCATCCAGACAAAGTTAACATCTTCAAAGCAGACGACAAGGTCAAAGCAACAGTGGCCAATGATCCTGATGGTAAAACCAAAACCCTGTCCACTGAGGCTGGGCTTCACCGACTGGCCAGGCACCTTCAGAGAACAGAGCAGGAGCTGTGGGCAGACCTGGCAGTTAGAGCTTTAGAAGCTGGTAATGTGGAGAAGGCCCTTAAAATACTCAGGTAAGTTCTAAGGCCAGAATACTGTTTTCTTAAGTTAAAAGCAACCCCTATAAAATGAGGTGTGCACAATATTGATAAAATATCGTATTGCAGTTTTATAAACCACAATACTGCACATAACAATATATAACAATTATACCGGTGAACATTTGAAGCAGTATGAGTAAAGATTAGTCTACACCAGTGGTTCTCAGATATTTTAGACCAAGTACCACCTATTATTAAACCAAAAACTCCAAACACCACATGAAAACACTTACGCTGTAGGCACACCTATGCATTTACGGCTTACTATTTACTGAAAGGGTTGAGCTTAGCCATGCATTGGAAGGGACTAGATAAGTGAGCTTATATATATATATATATATATATATATATATATATAATATTTTCTTTAAATTGAATTATGAAAATTCTGAAACAGATTGTTTAATAAAAACAAATATATTTTCAATAATTCCTTTTTTTTTTTGGCAAATATTCAGATATCATCTGGCATACCACTTTAGGATGCCTTGCGTACCACCACTGAAACATGTACCACAGTTTGAAAACCACAGATCTACACTATTTTTGACTTTATTATTTTTGTTGCTTTTTGCTTTGAGTCTACAACCCAGAGTTAAGATTGCTGGGTAATCTATGTAACTGATAAACAGGATGTATACCAAGATGAATTGTTTAGTAAATACCAGCCTGTGCCCACCAGTGACGTTGGTTTTAAGATTTGGGATTAGGTTGTGTAATCTTTTTAAAGGTCACTCAGAACTGTTGGCTGACATAACAGAATTGGCGTCCTCCTCCGAGCATGTTGAGCTGCCCTAGGATGTTTTAGCAGAGGTTTTAGTGGCAGAATTGTATGCATACATTTTTGTATTTTTGTGTTGTGGAGAATATGAAATAGTTCAGAAATAGGTCTGTGTCTCTTAGGTTAAAACATGAAAAGCCTTTAATGATCAAAAAACATGTTTCTATAACAACGCTGTCCTTAATACCCAGTCACTTTCCTGAAGGTAAACAAGTAATCATGTAATCACCCCCATAAGTGAGTAATGAGTTGCTGTTTGTCTTTAGTGAGCTGTATGAGCATCATCCCAACTCCAGCACTGGCAGCGTTCTTTTCAGCACAGCTCAGCGGCTGTGTCAGATGCTGGAGGATAACGTTCCCATGGTGCTACCTGAGAGAGTGAATCTCCCAGTGCTCATCCACAAACTTGCCTGCCAGGCAATCACTATCTGCCACACAGGTACCTCTTCAATTCTTCCCATAGTAAACACTGACTTCATTATTTATGCTGTGTAAACACTTGTGACATGTATGCAATCTCTTGTTTGCTAAATGTAATTTTCTAAAGATGACTGTAGTTTAGCCTTGTGCCCAGTGATTCCGGGTAGGCTCCGGACCCACCGTGACCCTGAACTGGATAAACGGTTACAGACAATGATTGTAGTATAATTATTTTATTACAACCTTGAATAACATTTAAAGAAAGCTATTAAAAAATTTATATGTTTCTCACTCATTCATCCATGGGGAAATCTATTATTTACCAAGTTATTAATTAACACAAAATATATAAATAAAAATTATGCAGCAAAGCATGTTAATAAATGAGTAATGACAAAATAATCTTCATATTACAAAGTAATATATATAAAATCACAATTAATTAGTATAATTGTATAATTAGAAATGTATAAACACAATTTTTTTTCCATTTCATATTGAACTTAAATATTTTTCAGGTAGAATTTTGTTTTTATCTTTTATTCAATCAAATATTTAATAGAAATGGGAAAAAAAAGTTCTTGTAAGTTTGTAATGAGATTGTTTATCAAATAATTTTTGAGCATTCCTGTTAGTTTATTCATCATAAAATTTTAAGAGGCTAGAGCAGTTTTATATGTTTTTATATGTATAAAACAAAAGTGTACAAAGTTATCTACTGAGAGTGACAATATATTAAAAATACATGAATATTCTTGGGTAACACCTGCTTAAAATACAGGATCAAATGTTTTCAGCTATCTATTCTGACACACACATTACTGTTTTCTTCGTGTGCAGTGTAATTACTCTGATGGAGAAATCATGTTTCTGTATGACAGATCTTTTGCTGGACTGCGTGGAGTTGTGTAAAAGCACTCGAGGGGCCGCTGATGTTTATCGTCAGTGTCAGATTGATGACTACGGGTTTGTCACCAAGGTACATTTACTGCCTTAGTTTGGCTTCATCTTTTCTTTGTGAAAACATCTGTTCTTTTTCTAACAGTAAAAATGGAATCAAAATTATATACACACAGTAATCCAAAGTTATATACCTGGTATTGTAGAGTTGGAATCAGACATTTTAAAATATTGAACCGGGTACTGAGTTCTGTGAATCCCTACAGCCCTAGTGCTTGCTGTGTGTATTTATATGTGATCCGTGCTGTATGTACAGGATGGTGTCCTGAATGGCGAGGACGATGCCTACACCGAGACAAGTGTTCAGGATGTGTTTAATGAGGATGGAATTGTGCTGGATCCAGTCTCGGTGCTTCCAGTGCAGTATAAGATAACCAACAGTCTACTGCCACTCTCAGGTATGTATACACAGAGGAAAAATGTTATATATATTTTTATATAATTAAATAGATATAATGTTATATAATTTTATATAATGAAATGTGTGTCTGTGTATTATATATATATATATATATATATATATATATATATATATATATATATATATATATATATATATATATATATATATATAAAATATAATATATTAAAACCTAGATGTAAACAGATTTTGAAGCCTATTTCAAAAATATTTTTGTTTTCTGCTGTTCTAGACTCTACATTTCATTCATTGGGTTGCTCCTGCTTGCCGTATTGTGCTCTCCAAGAAGGTAAAAATTACTTATGATTATATGTTGTATATATTTGATTAAGAATTGCAACATGGGTGATCAAGGAAAGTTGTTTTTGTCAGTACACACACACACATACATACATACATACATACATACATACACACACACACATTTTATGTATATATATATATATATATATATATATATATATATATATATATATATATATATATATTTGTTTAATTCTCAAGTCAGAGTGTTAATCAATGTTGAATTAATATTTCAGATGGTCCAACTAATTTTAATACAAGTTAAAGACATGAGTAAAACTTATTTTTAAGTGATCATTCCATTTATAGAAAATAAAGATTTATTCAAGTTATATCCTTCATGGCAGTGACAACTGCAGTCTAACACTTGTGATAACAGTGACACACTGTTTTAATTATCCCAGAAATCATAAATATTTATATATTTATGAAATATAAAATAAATATTTTTCTGCAAATGCGAGACGATGTCTGCCAGTTCTCCCATTTATGTCGTTTTTGCCCAGTGACTTTCTTACTGTGGAATCATGTACACTCATTTAAATGAGGTTCTTTAATGGTTCTGTTGGACTTGACTGCGATGGCAATGTGTTCTTGGAGAAGTTTAGGGTGATCTGGCCACTCCACGGAATGTTCACCACTGAGCCTTAGCAGTGGCTTTGTGATCCTTTCCAGACTGGTAGATTACAATGACTTTGAATCTCTTAAGAACATTATATCATGTGCTGCTTTTTGAGAGCTTTTAGCTTGATTTTAGCACATTGCCAGAGGCTCCATTTACATTCTTATGGTCTGTCAGTAGTCATGGCTAGGTGTGGCTACTGACAACTGTCAATAGAATTTGGTTAAACAAAACCAAACATTGGTTTAGTAGCTAAATGGCAATTACTTTTTTCATAGGGAACAACAGCATTGTTTTATATATAAAATTATATTTTTGATCTGAAATCTTTGAGGGTAACAAAAATTCAGGAATTGAAGGTATTGGGAAAGTAAAAATTCACAATCCACATATATAAACAGCTGTAGTGTTCATGTTTTGTGACGATACATAAACCAAGGATGTTTAGAGACAGAAATAAAAGCAGGATATGAAAGTTTTTAAATGTAATATTAGTCATTTTGCAAGGCTGCTTGTTTTGTGACTGTATTACTGTATTGGATAATCTCTCTCTATTGTTATAGGGACTGACTTTGTTCGTCCTCTGCTGGGCCCAATGGCCACAATGCTTCAGAGTCTGCAAGAGTGTAGTCAGTTAGAGCTGGCTCTTCGGCTCCTGATGGAGTCTTATGGCAGCATTTTACAGCACTTTGTCTCCAACAACATGGATCTAACTCTGAGCATGAAGGTAAGTCTTAAGATTAACAGCACTGAATCTGTTACAGTGAAACAGAGGAATTAGTGACAAATTAAAAATCTATCACTGAAATAGGACAATGTGAAATGCAATCCACACACGTCATTGTTCTTCCAAACCAACATGAAGAACCCGTGCCAAAATTAAAAGCAAATTACATTATTTTCACGTTGCTTGATCTTTTTACTGAAAAACAATACATGAGAGTTAGCATTTAAAAAAATTACATGCTGAATTAGTGTCAGAATTGAATACAATCACCTCAAAATGTACACAACTGTATTTCTTTACATCATGAGATTGTGCCATAAAGAAAAACAAATATTCATTACATTGATTTAATGTTGCTCTGTCTCTTACCAGAAAAAAAAAGTGTGTCGATTTTCGTTTAAAGAATAAAATGCTGAATTTGTGTCAGAATTGAACACAAACCACCGAACAATGCAATCAGCTCAACTGTATTGTATTCCACTGTGTGGCGCTGTGAACGTGCCAAAGCAAAATGCAAAGCAGGAATTGCATTTCAGCTGAGAACTGTGCTGTATTTGTGCCATGATTGAAAAGCAAACTCTATCCAATCCCAGTCCTCTAGGCAAGGCAAGGCAAGGCAAGTTTATTTATAGAGCACCTTTCATACAGAAGCAATTCAAAGTGCTTTACAGAAAAAGAAATTACATTAAAAGCCAGAGTAAAATCATAAATTCCAATAAGACAATTACATAAAAAGAGTAAAATGATTAAAACAATTTAAAATGACAATAAATGAAAAGAAATAAAAGAAATAAAATGCCGTTACAGAAAAGTGCAGAATATTTTAAACTGAGCTGTAAGCCTGCTCAAACAAGAGAGTTTTAAGTCTTGATTTAAATGTGTCTAACGTTGGGGCACTTCTAATATTCTCAGACAGCTGGTTCCATTTAAAAGTGGCATAGTAGCTAAATGCTGCCTCTCCATGTTTAGTTTTGACCCGAGGCAGGACTAACTGACTAGTTCCTAAAGATCTGAGATCTCTGCTCGGCTCATATCTCTGTAGCAGATCTGATAAATACGCTGGTCCTACCCCATTGAGACATTTATAAACCAGTAATAACACCTTAAAGTCTATTCTATAACAGACTGGTATCCAGTGTAAGGATTTGAGGATGGGGGTGATATGATCTCTTCTTTTGCTCCGAGTGAGAACTCTGGCAGCTGCATTTTGAATCAGCTGAAGCTGTTTAATGGTCTTTTTTGGAAGTCCAGCTAAGAGACCATTACAGTAATCAATCCTGCTAGAAATAAAAGCATGGATAAGTTTCTCTAGGTCTGGTTTAGTCAGAAAATCTCTAATCTTACTGATGTTCTTAAGATGGTAAAATGCTGATCTAGTAACCGCTTTAATATGACTACTAAAACTGAGATCTGAGTCCATTGATACACCAAGGTTGCGAGCCAGTTCTTTAGATTTGAGGGCTCTCGAGTCCAGATACGTAGCCAATCTTTGTCTCTCAGTGCTATTCCCAAATAGTATAATCTCAGTTTTATCTTTATTCAGCTGCAGAAAATTGTGTCCCATCCAGTTTGTGATGTGTTCAAGGCACTTGCTTAATAAGTCAACTGGGCCAGAGTCGTTTGGGGACAGGGCCATGTAAATCTGAGTATCATCTGCATAGCTGTGATAGGACAGCCCATAGTTCTGTAGAATCTGGCCAAGAGGAAGCATATATAAATTAAATAAAAGTGGACCAAGAATAGAGCCCTGGGGGACACCACAGGTTACTGGCATGTTCTCTGAAATATTATTTTCTATTTCTACAAAGTAGTTCCTGCCTTCCAGGTAAGAAATGAACCACTTCAGGACTGTTCCTGAGAGTCCAACCCAGTTTGCGAGTCTATCTATAAGAATCTTATGGTCAATGGTATCAAAGGCAGCACTAAGGTCAAGAAGTAATAGAAGAGATACCTTTCCAGCCTCTGTATTTAAGCGGATGTCATTAATTACCTTGATTAGAGCAGTCTCAGTGCTGTGATTAGACCGGAACCCGGACTGGAATTTGTCTAGGCTACTGTTTATGGACAAGAAACCAGTGATTTGCCTGAAAACTATTTTCTCAATGATTTTGCCCATGAACGGTAGATTAGAAATTGGCCTGTAGTTACTTATCAGAGAAGATTTACAGCATCTCTGTAAATTCATCAATAAAATTAGCGCTGTACTTCGGAGGCCTGTAGACAGTTACTAGTAATATCTGTGGTGTCCCTTTCAAAACTACACAGAGATTCTCAAATGTTGTGAAGTCTCCAAATGATAACTGCTTGCACTGAAAAGAACCATGGAACAAAGCAGCTAGACCTCCACCTTTTCTGCTGGCACGAGATGCATTTAAAAAATGAAAATCTGGAGGAGCCGACTCCAATAAAACAGTTGCAGCACTACATTCATTTAGCCAAGTCTCAGTTAAAAGTATAAAATCAAGCCCATGTGCTGTAATAAAATCATTAATTAAGTGTGATTTGTTTGTGAGAGATCTGATATTTAGAAGAGCTAACTTAGTAACTTGTGCACTTTGCCACAGAATCTCTGTTTCACATTTTATTTGCTGTAGATTGGCTACATTCACAGAATCTGACCTGAACTCTCTGTTCTTTCTCTCTCTGATAAGTACTGGAATGGGAGAGATTACAGGCATCAAAGGTCCAAGCTTGTTTTGAACAGCTCTACAGAAATTGGGACATGGTTCTTTAATAAAGACTGTGGTTCAAAGAGCCAGGGGTGTAACCATGGCTGGGCTTGGGCAGGCCAGTCAACCCTAGCTGATTGCTTTTTAATTTGGCACTAATTCCTCTCCTAAGATCTCATATATCTGAAGCAGTTAATTTGCTATCACTTATCAGTAGTACAATATATTATGGCTTATTAAGCAACATTTTATGACACCTCCATAAGACATAATCATATATTAACATTTATGAAGGCTTTTTTTTTCCTTTTTTTTAGCAAGTTCCAGGTTTTTTATAAGGGCATTATTAATCAAATTCACTCTAGAAAGTGTTTTAATCACTGGCCCTTGCTGGAAGACAACTTTATAGATGTTTAAGTAGGTTTATGTCGTATGATTTTTGTGAGAGTTGAAACATGTAATATTGTGAGATTATGTCCTAACAAATAAGCAAAAAGTAATAATATAATTTACATTTTTTTTTCTTTTGAACCCTTCCTGTGTTGTTTGAATAAGAAACATGTTACACTGATATTTTTTCACTTCAGCTTCATACTAACAGTCGTTTAGTCCGAGACAAACAGACTCTTGATGCAATAGAGAAGACGGCTGTGTCTGCCATCAGAGTGGTTGTGGTTTCCTTGTTACATAAGGTGAGTGTTCTATGAAATACCCGAAATTCATTCAGTTAGATTCAACATGTCATTTGCATTACTTTCATATTCACTGCATCCTGTATTAGGTTCTAAATTGGAGAGTTGTGGACTGTGATTTGGCCATTGGACTTTGCACAATTCTGTGTAAATCTGAGGTGCTGGAAATTCTCTGGAAGATAATTACAAGTGCTTGGCAAAACTATGATAAAATCATGGTAAGAAAGTCTTAGTTAATAACCTTCATCTTCATCCTTCCATGTATTTTGTATGACTTATTCCTCTGTCCCATTCTGCTCAGGCTGTGGCTATGGTTGGTGCTCGTTTCTGCTCACTGAATAATGATGATGAAGAGAAACAGAAGTTCTTGCTAGTTATTACAGATGCAGACTGGGGAATTAAGCTTGGAAAATTTGGGGTTAGTAATGAAGCAAATCTACAATTTCACTGTTGATTTTCAAGTGGAATATGCCATCCAGCCATAATAATCGCTTCCTTGTTTTCTACACTCATCATCCTTTCTCTCTGCTTCACTGACTGCACAGGAGCACTTTGTAATTCTGAAGTTTTTGAACACTGTGTCCACTCACTGTCCATTCAAACAAACACTCCCACCTTGTTCGTCCACCTTGTATATTAGATGAGAAAGTACGCAGAGCAACAGACACAAGTCTGTAACAGTAGAACTATGGAATGCTCCTTTATGGTCAGTGAAGTTGGAGAATGGACAGTCAGTGTACAAACATGAGGTTGGTCATAAAGTTATGGCTGGAAGGTGTGTGTGTTTAAAAGGGGTGTGTGTGTGTGTGTGTGTGTGTGTATATATATATATATACCTTTTAAAACATCTAAAACTACTTATCTTTTGTTTACACATTCATAAGGGTTTTCCAGATCCGGAATGTTAGTATTCTATCTCTTTAATATTTAATAATATAAGGCATCTTTAACTATAATTGCTGACTTTGTCTTTGCTGTTATATTCATGCAGGTTTCTATCCAGTCTGTATTTAGACTGTGTTCAGAGACTAAGAGGAGTCTGATTCCTGTCCTTGTGAAGAACAGAAACATCACAGCGGAAGTATTACAGGAGTACTGCAAGTATGTGTTCTCCTCAGTTAATAACAAAATGGTGAATTTTCTATTTTGAAGATATGCTGAACTTTCATCTTAAAACCTCTAGCAGTCCTGAAGCAAGTTTTAAACTGAGAACATTCATCTGTCCACTTTATCTCACTATTATCACACTGGATAATGTTCATAATTGTTTATTTAATGCCAGATCAGTGTAAACTTGCCACATGTAAATTATATTTTAACTTTTAATTTGATATTATTTAAAGATAAATGTTAAGTTATTAGGTTGTAAGAGGACGTACACGCCAACTACTTGCTTTGTTGGAGATTAAGCTATATTTCCAATATTGTTGTACTATTGTGTACTAATTTTTTATTTAAATTGTAAATTTAAATTTGATGTGTGTACATCTAAATACAAAATGAGCTGTGTTTTTCCTTCTCTTTTCCTTTTGTTCTTTGTAGCACATATGGGCTGGACAGTGACTCTGCAGTCAGTCTTTACATCACCACTCTACTGCTGCAGGATGAAGGAGAATTTCAACAGAGTGCGCTCGGGGCTGCTGACCCTAGATTGATCTCAGGGAATGAGGACACTCCACTAGGACATGAGGACATATTAGAACGCGCACTGAGGATTGTTCCTCAGCTCAGCTCCCCTGGAGACCTGGTTATCAGTCTGCACACAGCACTGACCAAGGTCTGCCTTATAGCATTTTCCATATGGAAAAATTCAGCTTTTCTCAACTCTCATTTACATGCTTGTCTGGCACACGTCTAAGATCTGTCATGTGTTTATATGTTAAACTGGAAGGTTATTAGCCAAATCAGTGCATAGATTTTAAAAATGCATTTGTAGTTAAACCATACCATGCACACATCAAAGTTCCTTCATTCATTTAATTTGCAAGCAGACATTAAAATAATTTATTAATTCATCGGGGGGTAGGGGGAATCCACAAGACATGTTTTCACCGTAAACTACATTGTTTTTTTAGTATGTCAGCCTTTACGTTATTTAACATTTCCATTTTTAACAAGCCATTTCATTATTATATATGATGGAATTATTTTTCCAAAATTCGTTTTGAGGGCTCTTTGCTGTTTTTCTTTTGTGACTGTGAGAGTTACACTTTTTTATGTATTTATTTATTTATTCTTGTTTAATGACACTGGCGATTGGTAAATTATCTCCAGACTGGGGAGATAGTAAATGGTGAGGAATCTTTTGAATTTAATAAAAAGAGCTTGTAGATTACAGTCGTGAAACTCACCTTTAAAAACTTTTAATCAGAATGGGCTGCTGACCTCTAACTTCAGAATGTCAACAAGGCAACCCCTTTGGTGTTTTTACTGTTTCTGCATTGGATCATTTCTCTTCTACAGTTGAATCCATACAACTATGAGAAGATTGAGAGATTGCTGAAAACCATTCAGACTGCTGATGAAAGCACTGCTGTTTTACCCTTATGTCAAGTAAGACTTTATATCCCTTCATCATTTACATATATTATTCAATAAGAATAACTAGTATTCTAGAAACTTTGCATCTTGACTTTTGTAATTGATAAGAGTAAACTGGCCAGTTAGTGTCATAGATACAAGTGATTACAAAACCCATAACCAGCAACTGGATTCAACATCTGGATTTGAAAGCTACTCTTATTTGAAGGATAATTTGTACATAATGGTTGTGATGTGATGTTACCCAACTGCTTTGGTTCAGTGTTTTTAATGGCCTGCCTAATACTGTCTATTGAAACTTTTTTTTATGAAATTAAATATATGTTATGTTGTGGTCATTAATATTCATGTAGACAGAAATTAAAGTTCCCATCCTGTGAAAATCTGAGTAAAACATTTTTCCCCCAATAGTTATGTGCCTGTCCATTTACATTTATGAATATGCAAAATGGTAGCTAATGATTCAGTATAATTGGTTGGTTATATGCTATTTCTGAAATGGTGATTAGGGGCCAGTGTAAAATGCTGGATTGCATGACTTTAAGAAGGTGGCACGGTGGTGCAGCAGGTAGTGTCGCAGTCACACAGCTCCAGGGACCTGGAGGTTGTGGGTTTGATCCCGCTCCGGGTGACTGTCTGTGAGGAGTTGGTGTGTTTTCCCCGTGTCCGCGTGTGTTTCCTCCGGGTGCTCTGGTTTCCTCCCACAGTCCAAAAACACACGTTGGTAGGTGGATTGGCGACTCAATAGTGTCCGTGTCTGTGTTGCCCTGTGAAGGACTGGCGCTCCCTCTAGGGTGTATTCCTGCCTTGCGCCCAATGATTCCAGGTAGGCTCTGGACCCACCGCGACCCTGAATTGGATAAGCGGTTACAGATAATGAATGAATGACTTTAAGAATCTTCTCATTTGTTGTTCCTCACTCTGAAGATGATGGGTTTACTCCAACACCTGAAGTCACACAAACGTATTTCTCCCCCCACGGACTTGGAGAACACTTATCTTCTGGAACATTCTCTGGAGGGTACACCACTCGCCAACACTCGGCTGCCATTTCATCTTCTCCTCCAGACAAACCACTACTTCTGGAAAATTATTTGTGAGTATCACTAATAGTCAAAGTGGTTTTACTGCTGTCAATTTTCAGCAAATCTGTGGATAGTAGATTAATTCAAGAGCAGTTCTATTGTATTTAGAAATGTCTCCTTTGATAGCTATGTATCTAGGTTACCTAGCAAAATGTAGATATTGTGGTTGTTTCAGCCAAAATTACTTTTGGAATATGACACAATACAAGTCAAAACAGAGCTCAGTTATATACTCTACAATACACAATTACCAAATGTTTGCTGATATCCCTTATTAGTTAGTACATAATTAGTACATTCAGCTACATTAAGGTTCACCGATTGTGGATGTAGGGGGCCAGTTGTGTGCACAGACCTTTCAATTTAGCGTATTGTATAAGTATTTGCATGTTCTTTTTCATCTTTATTTACAGCTCCAGAGCTCAATGAAGAGACCCTGCCCACACTACTCCTTATATCCAAACTCATGAAGGTAAGAAAAGTGAGTGGAGGTGGCATCAGCATGTTCATTTTTCAGGAAAAGTAGTATTTATAAAAGGCTTATGATAGAAGTTGATGACAAATGACATTTATTAACATGGGCAGAATTCCTAAGTCTGAAGTATGGCTATTTCTAAATGCTATGTAAAAAAAAGAAAACAATGTACAGAAATGACATGTTTTGAAACTGTTTTGAAAAATATCTGTTACTCATTTATTTGGAAGCAAAGCATTCAGAGTTATGTTGTTAATTGTAATGATTTATTAGCAGCTTGATTTCTGTTGAAAATCTTTGTATAAGGAATCTAAGAACTGAGAACTGGCCAGGATAATCATTGCAGAATACTACTGTGATTAATTTGCTTAACTAAAAGGTTTGGTGTCTGTAATTTTAGACCATTTAAAACTAAAGTGATAAATAGTAGGATTATGTCCTAACTGTATTTCTGTTGATGAAAAGGTTTCATTCTTTCTGGGTGTAATAAATTTTTTGTGTTTTACGCAGGTCAGCCTGGATAAGCTTTACGTCTTGGTTGTGAATTATATATTCAAGCACAAGATGATGCCCTTGTTACTGGATCAGAGTAAACGCTTGCATGGTCATGGCCCAAAGAGAGACACAGCCACTGTAACACAGAATATATTTAAACATGCCCGCTGCATTCAAAACCTGGAACTGGCTGCAGCCACCATCCACAAGATTGCTCAGGATGTGCCCCCAGGTCAGTCTAAAGCTGTCTCTAGACTATATAGCTTTCAAAATCCTAACAGATAAAAAAAAATCTGAAAGAATCTTAAATTTCAGCTATGAAGAAGTAATATAAATCCAAAACAACCTTTGTCACAGGGTATGAAAAAAGTTAAACCGGACTGAACCTGTTATGCTTTTTATGTATATGCAGGTAGAGTAATAAAAGAGTAAATTTGCAATGAATATGTTTAAAACGTGCAGATATAGCAGTAAATGTTTGAGAAATCTTTAACTACAAAATGGCAGCTTACTTGAAATACTAAAGAGAACTCATTAAGATCATTTAACATGTATTGTAAGCATCAGAATGAAAAATAATCCTTGAAAAATTACTTGAATATCAAAACCTCTAATCATTTTGGTGCTTGATCAGACAAACATTTGTTATCACTTATATTGTTTAGTGTTATGATATGTTACTGTGTATGTAGCCCTATCAAACGTTTAACATCTTGTTGCTCCACCTAAAAAAGGAAGAGAGGTAAATGATTTAACTATTGGCTGTAATACAATGTAAAATAACCCATTCGTTTCTCATGGTTCTTGCTTTAGTTACTCCTGTTTTAATAAATTCACAACTTTTTAAATCAGTTTGTTTTATAGCTACTGAATAATATACATAAAATTAGGCTAAAGTTAACAGTCAGATCCCTGCCTTTCTTGTTTGAAATTGTTTGGCTATGGCGGTGGTGAAGCAGGTAGTGTCGCAGTCACAAGGTCCAGGGTCCTGGGGTTGTGGGTTCATATCCTGCTCCAGGTGTCTGTGAGGAGTTTGGTGTGTTCTCCCAGTGTCCGGGAGGGTTTCCTCCCACAGTCCAAAACACGTTGGGAGGTGGATTGGCTACTCGAAAGTGTCCACAGATGTGCGTGTGTAAGTGAATGTGAGTGTGTGTCGGCCTGCGAAGGACTGGCGCCACCTCCAGGGTGTGTTTCCGCCTTGCGCCCAGTGAGTCTGGGTAGGCTCCGGACCCACCACAACCATTAACTGGATAAGCTGGTTACAGACAACGAATGAATGAATGATGTTCATGGTTCCTTGCAAAAGGCATATACACTCTCTATAAGCTTTGCCATATGCAGTTTTAGTTTTATGTTTTTTAGTTCATATATTATTATATTTTTCATTTATTTCAGGTGCAGAGAAGGCCATGTTTTTAAAGTTCAGCCTGGAGCTTGTGCACAATTTACTGAAGTCTGATACTCTAGAGGTTTGTTTTCATGAATGGATGTTCTGAGATCTTATTGGGAGCTTATTTATATACCCTTGTTTTTGTCATATGTAATAAAATATACAAAAGAACAACGGGAAGTAATATAATTCCTGTTGGGGCAAACTTCACATTTGAGAATGAAAAGTTTTAACAGTCCTGTGTTATGGTAATGTACTTTGAATAAATGCAACATACAGCAGAAGCTCTTATCCTCATGTATAAACATAACATATATTTAAAAGTAGGTTGAAATGGTATTTCTGCAGTATTTATGTTTGAATTTGGCAGAAAATTTTAACATAAATACTTAAAGGGGTTTTTCCACATATCTGATCTGCAATATAAAGTTTGATATGCTTTACCAAACTTTACAGTTCATAACACAACACTATTGAGTTTCAGCTGAAATTATTTTTGTGCCCACAGTATTAATATGCAGTTTTTTTCAGGTGGAGTTACAGATGAAGGGAGAAATGTTGATCTCTAAGCTGCAGCTGCAGTACCAGCGCTCAGCCACAGAAAATGCCCTTATAAGTTTTCAGATGGACTCCCCTGAGTTCCTCAAACTTACCGGTCTGCCCGGTCGCCTCATTGTTGCTCTGTTTGAGCACAGCTCAGTGGTGGAGCGCATGAAGAGCCCTGCTGGACACATCTACCCTGGTGAGAGTAAACATCACATTTTAACCATGGAACAGAAATATTGTACATTGGTTAAACCATTGGCCTTATCGTCGGGATGTCACCATTTTTATTACTTATGTATAAGCACTCTATTGTTCAATATTTCTGTGACATGCCCCTCCAGAAGAATGTAGCAGAAGAATACCATCTGCTACAGAAATATTGCACAACCCACAGAGCTACCTTCTGTTCAACCACAGTTCTGCCATTAAGACATTTGATTGCCAGAGACACAAAGGGAATGCCTATATTGGCTTACTGTAGCTTACATTTGAGAGCTCTAAATCTTCTGCTATATATAATTAATGGGAGAGAGCACAGAAAATTTAGAATTAGAACTTAATCAGGCAAGCCATCTAGCTTTTACAGATCACACAGTATAAAAGTAAATGACTTTTAATCAAGATGTTTCAAGTTGCTTGAAGGATGTAAATATTTTTGGGCAGATATTCACACTGTGGCTAAAGAGATTGCATCCATCAATGGAGTCGACCTCCTGAAGATTCGGAACATTCTTTTGGAGAAGTGGATTTGCAAAACTGAGCAGGCAAATGGCAAGGTGGGTTACATAAATAATTACCCGTACAACACCCTAAACTATTTGTGTGCTGATGATTATACAGGTGCATCTCAATAAATTAGAATGTCATCAAAAAGTTAATTTTTTTCAAGAGTTTATTTCTTTTAATGTTGATGATTATTGTTTACAACCAATGAAAATCATTATCTCAGAAAATTAGAATAATTGACACAAAACGCCTGCAAAATGTTTCCTAAGCCTTTAAAATGGTCCCTTAGTCTGCTTCAGTAGGCTACACAATCATGGGGGAGACTGCTGACTTGACAGATGTCCAGAAGGCAGTCATTGACACCCTCCTGCTGTATCCAAGCAAATTAACTGTTTTAGAAACTGGTGCACAAGCAACATGGATAACCGCAGCCTTGAAAGGATTGTAAAGAAAAGGCCGTTCAAATATTTGGGGGAGATTCACAAGTAGTGGACTGCTGCTTGAGTCTAGTGTGACATGTCATCTGCTGCTGTTGGTCCACTGTGTTATATCAAGTCCAAAGTCAGCACAGCTGACTTTCAATGGTGAAATAAGATTGTAGCTGCTGTTCTTGTTCTTATAATAATATGTCTTTATATCACTTTAGGACATGCAGTACCATGAGCAGGTTATTGATATAACTGATGACCCTGATCTAATGAGGTACAATTTTGTCTAGTATACAAATATATTTTCCCAAAATTAAAAAGAAAGTCTATTTCTATTGTTCAATTATTACTTTATTTTACTTTTTTTATTTTAAAGAGTGGTGTACTTACTGCAGATGCACCCTATGGATATGAGTGCCCGTTTACTCAGTCCCATCTTGAGTGCAGAGACATGGGTAAGAAATAATGCTGATATTTTTAGCCTCACGCACCTAATTAATTCTAGTATCATTTATTTTAGCTTTTCCCATCATGTGTGTTTACTTTGCAGCCGTTGGGTGGATCAGGTCTCAGATTGACTTTTGAGCATCGCAGTCGTGCCCTGTTCTGTCTCATTCACATTGCAGACTCAGCAACACTGGAGGCTCTGTCTCACACACCCAGCAATAAAGTGAAGTATGTGCCAACAGACCAATAAAAACGACTACATTTACTTTCAAGATCCCACCGGTTATACACTGTCAGAAAAAAATGTCACTGTGGTGGTATCTTTTGCTGTAGATTTTAAAGTTGGGACTTCATACGTCCCATTTCATCTCCAGGACTTATATTATTTTTACCTAGTTCTATAATGAAATATCCCCAAACATTACAAATATCCCCCTCTCCTCCTGGAGAAGAGACTGTAATGAACCTTTAGGGAACCCAGCTGGACTGTAACACCACTGCGGTACCTCTTTAAAGGTACATTTGCACTGTTTGTACCTTTAGTGACCAATAATGTACCGCTACCTTACCTTTTTTTCTGAGAGTGTATGGTACCTGTTTGTGTCTAGTAATAAGAAAGGCTTCTAGAGATTTTTCCTGATATGTGGAAGTGCAATGTATTTTTTATTTTTTTTTAAACCATGGCAAATTGAATGGTAGATTTTAAATACACAAGCATTCTCGAATTTACATTTACATTAAAATAACACATTTAAATGTCTTAATTATTCTTAATTCTAAAGTAATTCTGTATTATATAAGCAGTGCAATATTTTATAAACTGGCTTTACAATTAAATATTCTTGTAAGCTAAGTTCATAAAGCAAATTCCCATCTAAATGCTCCTTTATGGAATTTAGTTCCTCAATTTCTGTGGAGGTTTGTTATTGCTTAAAACATTTTTCCCAGAAAGCCATAATTTATGTTAAGATGTAAATTGTGCTTAAATGTTTTATTTATTATTTTTAATTTCTATTTAGAGGTCTTACCGAAAGCTTAATTTCTCATAGGTACTACCTGAAGTGCTATGTGTATCTCTCTCAACTGGAGGCTCTTAACATTCCTTATAACCTGGAGATGTTTCTCAGCAGCCCTAAGGAAGGCATGATTAAGGGCTTATGGAAGAATCACAGCAATGAACCTCAGGTACAAACAGCTGGTTTTGTCAACCAGTTGGTACATATTAGGTTTAGGGTTTCTCTAACTTTGATGATATTTATGGCAATTTACAGATGTTTTCCCCAATGCAAACCCTCTTTTGACATAAGTACAGCTGTTGCATTTTATGATGAAAATGCAAAAACCCTTTAACTAAATTAAATCAAAAAGGCAGTCACTGTTCATTTGCATTTTTGACTGATTAAATATCAATTTAAAAGTTCCTTTCAGGTAAATTATTTTTCAACCATATTCAAGTAAACCGTGAATCGAGACCATTTTCCTCCAGGATCATGGTGCAACACAACAACTTTTCTCTCAATAAACAATCTGGAAATAATTGAATATTTATGAATTTGTAATAATTAATTGCTTTGACATCCTAAGTCACAAGTTTGAGGATAATTTTACTTGTTAAGTTAAATAGAGAAAGCAAAGTATTCTGTCAAAATATCAGCGTACTATTGCCAGAAGATAAAATTGGCTACAACAGATTTGCTACTTTGTTCATTAGCTTGAAAATTCTAAAGAAAATTCATCAGTAAACTGTAGGCCCTCTTCACAAATTGTGTGTAAACTGTCAGTAATTATTGGGTGATTGTTCCAAACAATTTATAAGCACTGTCACTTATGTACAATATCTGGAGCATTTGTATACTTTTTCTTTTTATAATGAGCTATAATAACACTTCCTGAACCATATGCACAAGTTTGAACAGGGCATCTCTTAATTTCTGTGCAGGCTGTGCGTCTAGTGGCAGACCTTTGTTTGGAGTATCAGGTGTTTGATCCACATTTATGGAGTGGAATCCTGCAGAAGCTTCTGGTGTTTAATATGGTATATTTTTTCTAATCTTAGCTGAGAATATTGTCATTTGCGAATGTCTTTATGAAATCAGTGTGCACTCTACAAAGGTAGCATTAAAAATGTGATCTTTTGTTTTTGTGTAGATAAACTACCTGCAGAAAATTCTGGAAAATCTCCAAGCAGTGCCCAGTCTTTTAGAGGTATTGAACGGCCTTCTGCTTGCTTTTATCACACACGTGGTCATATGAGATTAAGATAAGTTTATTGTTTAGCATAGATTTTTTTTTTCTTTCATATTTTGAAACTCACTACCTTCTGTACAAAGTTTAGAGCTCTTTTCACTCCAGTGGAAAACATTGTTAATGTACTTATTTCTTAAGCCACATATGCAGTTTTTCCTATTTGGTCATTTGTTGGGTAAAAAAACTGTGCCTGTGGCACTGGTAGAGCTATATATTGTGGTACGTATATCGTCTTAAAAATATACTAGCAAATTTGCTGTCTGTGACCCTGTCTAAGCGCAAACACAAGCATAACTCAGCATTTTCCCAACTATATGCCGGCACCAAACAATTATTTTTCATTTAAAGCAGTAGCATTCTTGAGTGTGGAGGGTGCAAAATATTATAATGAATGATAGCAATATATTGGTGTAATTTATTAATTCTGAAAACAGAGAGGTCTGAGTTTTCTGGCCATTTTGCACACCTTTATGTACATGTTTTATATGCACAGCCTCTAAAAGCAGATTGAAAACACCTTTTGCTTTTAACCTGAGCAGCTTCATCCTGATTACAAGAGCTACTGGGAACATGGAGGTATCAGAATGGCAGATTCAGGCTTGATCTTCTCATTCACTGATTAATTCACAGAAATACAGAACGTTACTGAAGACCAGTAAACCAAAAGAATGTGCAACAGATACCTTGTAAAAACAAGGCTTAACATTGGTTAGATGTTTGCACCTGCACTGGTCATCAAATTACCAGATATCGTTTTTGTAATTTGTAAGTGCAACTTTCAAAAAATATATTTACTTTGAACAGTGTCAGTATTTTGTCACATTTTACAGATCCCAAGCTTGTCCAGAACCTGGCGCAGTGTGATCCTCGCTCCATTTATGACAGGTAATTGTGCTTTCTGTGAACATAGCATTTATATTTAGGTCAAAAGTTTGTGTAAGGTAGAACACTGGGTTGTGTGTATTATTCTGAACACTGTTACTCTTTCTTTTACAGCTTCGCTTCCATTGAGCCCCCATCAACAAGCCACTTTCTATAAGACATTTGTACTCTTACTAAAGTAAGCGTACTTAGTTACATAGCTTTAAACCTAGTTTATTATTGATATTAACCACTAAATGGTTAAAAGCAATGATATGTAAGAATCATAATACTGACTTCACTGTTGAACTCTAATGACTCTGTATGTTGTGGTCAGATGCCCTTTTCTTTTGAGTTTGGATCTGATTGGCATTGCCAAGCGTTTTGCTCAGTTCAACCTGATGGCCTATTCTCTCGGGACCCTCTTATTTATCCCCTGTTCCAGAAAGAGGGAGCAACAAATCCAGGTAAATTTATTAGCTGTGAAAACAATATTTGAGATTTCATGTAGAATTTGGGCAAAGTGCAGCTTATTTTTTGAGCCAAAGAATTCCACTTCCGAACCAGATCTCTAGGGGTGAGCGTGGGTTGTGTTTGGGTTAATTCAGAAAATCTGCATTTTCTGAAGCTCCTTGTTAGACTCACTTGCTAATCCCACCACTAAAGTCACAGATTATACACCAGTTAACCAGGGTTCGCTGTCTAATTTCATGTACAAAGCCCAAAATATGAGTGGAGTGGTGCATTACCTTTATAAATTGCCACATTTTCCTAAGAATTAATATCTGAATCTCAAAATTAAAAACAGAATACATAAACAAATTAATTTCTGAATATTCAGGGCCAGCCCTAGTTTCTAGTTGCAGCAGTGTGCTGTTTCTGATTCTGCATAATATACTGTCAGTAATGTTCAGAAACCAGACATGCCCTGGCCAGTCCAATACATCTGTGATAAGGGGAAGATCTGTGTATCCTACATTAAGACAAAAAAAAATGAAACACTAAAATGTAAGTCAAATAGGTGAAGTGACAACGATGTAATTAAACTAATGAAATGGAATTATGTGCAGTTGAATAAAACAAAGGTAGTATATGACACACCCCCCCCCATTTCTCCCCCTCTTAAGGCTTTAAACACTCCTGGTCAAATTACATGTTTATTTGATTATTAATTCATTCATTCATTGTCTATAAGCACGTATCCAGTTCAGCATCGCGGTGGGTCTGGAGTCTACCCAAAATCACTGGGCACAAGGCAGGGACACACTCTGGAGGGGGGCGCTAGTCCTTCACAGAGCAACACACACTGACACATTCACTCACACCTACGGACATGTTTGAGTCGCCGATCTAACTGCCAATGTGTGTTTTTTGGACCATGGGTGGGCGTATACCGCGCTAATGTTTTGAGACTGTATGACGGTATGAAAAATATGGATACCACCCATCCCTAGTGTTTAATCTGTCACTGTGTCTATTCCAAATCTATTTATTTATTTATTTCCCACCCTTACATTAGAGTTTCCTTTCTTCCTGTAACCCTGTGGTTATTTTGGATCAACTGGAAGAGAACATGAACACTGGAGAGCTTGCTGGTGTCCCATCCCAGGTTTTAAATGTTGTTATTATTGACATTAGCTAGTTCTTCATATTTCACCAATATTATTTCTGTGTTTTAAATGTAATAAACCCAGACACTTTTTTGTAATGTTTCTGAACTTTAGATCAAGGGCACGGTGCTCTCTTTCCTTTTTCAAACCGGTCGCTACCAGGACTTGAAGAAGACTGAACATTTTCAGGCCCTCACAAAGCACTTTGTCTTAAAGGGTCATTCTGAACAAGTGAATGAACTGGTGAAGTACCTTGTAAATCACAACAGGTCAGTAGTGTTTAATTACAGCAGGACTTCTATACACGCCATAGCCATTTTTCAGGAAGTCTGCCTGATTGTGTACAGGGTGGTAGATCTCCAGGAACAGGCCTCCATTGGGCAGCCCTGGGCTAGAAATTCTGTTCATATTAGTCATCATCATTTTTCATTTTGGAAAGGGATAGCCTTATACACTTGTGAGGTATATGCTCTAGTCCTTGTGTTTTTTTTTCCTTCTGTCCCTAATAGGGAGGAGGAAGCTGTTGGTCTTGCTCAGGAATATCTAAGATGTAAAGGGCTAAAAGTAGCAACACAAACTTCAGCAAATACTCCTTGTTCTGACCCCATCAAGGTAATAAAAACAATGAATTCTTTCTTTTGTGTTTTTATGAAGTGAAATAATATACATTTATACAGAGGCTGGCTTTTGTATTTAGAAGGGTATGAATCATTACCATAATTTTTATCCTCTTAGCTATGGCTTTTAGGCAGTTGGCAAATATTACAAATATTAAATGTAATTGTAATGAAAACACTGCAATGTAATTGTATAAACAACATCTGAAAAATTAAAGAAACTACATTTTAATCACAGCTCCATACATAACACCTTAAGTATATGACAGAATACCTTTTATTTTGTCGGCTTGTGTAGACAAAATGCTTGTCTCTTCCTCCATTTCTACAAATAATCAAGTCCACATAGTACTTTTGTTAGTGAACTTAGTCTACATGTCTTTTTGACTCATAAATTATTCTCTTTCTTCCCCGTTTCAGGACTTCTTAACAAAAACAATGGAATCCAGGGGTTGAGAAAAACCTATGTATTTGCACTTTTAGATAAGATAATTAAATAAAGGTTTTGTAGAACATAACAAATTTTGGCCTTAAAGTTATTTCTCTGCACATGACATGACTATTATATTACACAATTGGTTATCATTAAATAATGTTATGTTTTTGTGGTTTAAAAAGTATTTACATTTAAATTATAGAAATGATACGTTTTAATTTTGCACACTTCTAAGTTTGTGTGTATTCACAGATGCCAGCTTACTATTTATAAAAATGGCATTATTCTCATGATCAATGTAGATGTATATGACATCAAAAAAAGAGTTTAAAAAAAGACAGATTTCTTCATAACAATTACAGTAATTGTGTATTTTTATTGAATAATATTTGTGTCAATTTAAAAGTAATGTTACAAACTTTAAATTTCTACAATTAAAAAGATAAGTAGCTAAATCCGTCACTTATTGGAAGATAATTGGGTGTTACATGCCAGCTTTTATACTACAGAAACATAATGTTCTTTTTATTATGCTATGTTTTTCTGAAATAATAAAATATGTGGAAAAAAAAACTATTCTTTATGTGAATTTGTTCAGTTCCTTCAGCAGCGGCGCCTGTCAGTCCTAATTAGCTTATAGAGATGTTTGACCTGTCCTATAAGGCCAGAGCAAGGGAGAGAGTGCTGGCCATTTACAAACCAATCAAATATGCCGGGCAGTCTACTACTGGGCTTCCTTCATCATGGTCATGATATAGTGGCCTCCATCCCACTAAATAGAACAACCCCATTTCCAGAAAAGGAATTCTGAATAAAATGTAAATGAAAACAGTGCAGTAAAGTTAAACCGGAAAAAACAATACACAGGTAAAGTTGTGTGATGCTACCAAAAATAATGTTAGTGACATGATTGGCTTTAAAACAAGCCTCAGAGAGTCTTAGGTTCCCCACTCTGGAAATCACGGATGTTGCCTTTCCCAAGCTAAAGAGGAGAGGGACTATCCGACTTGTTATAAGCGCATAGTAAAAAAGCCAGCATCTGTGGTAGTATGAGGGTACGGTAGTGCACATGGCATGGGTGACTTGCACATCTGTGAAATCATCATTAATGCTGAAATATATATTTAGGTTTTGGAGCAACCCACTATCATCCAGATGTCTTTTTTTGGAGGAATGGCTTATTTATTTCAGTAAGATAAGGCCAAATCATATTCTCCATGGATTACAACAAAATGGCTCCTTAGTCCAGGTGCTAGGACCTGTTCCCAAATGCTTACAGCGTGTTGTTGAAAAGGAGCTGATGCCACATGCTGGTAAACATGCCCATCTCAATTTTTCTGGAACGTGTTGCTTTGTCTTTGTACTATTTTCACTTAAACATAGTGTTAAATTGATTTGATGATTGTTCTTTTGTCAGTGTCGCAAACGTTTTGTAAATGGGATCGGCACATATCAATCTACACCACTGTTGTGCAATTTTAATCTCAATCAGTTTAGAAATGGATATCTACATCAGTACCACACACAAATTACATTCTTGTGGCTGAAGGCCATCAAATCCTCATAGGCATGTTTAAGCTGATATCTTTCATTTCAGAAGAAATGTTGAATCAACTGTTCTCCTCAGAGGTTTGGCCACGTGGTGAACCGGTGAAATGCAGATAAAATTCTAAGGCAGTATTTCTTTAAAATATACCCAAAACCTCTGTTGATTGTAACAGTATTTTTATAGTGATTTTTCTACTAAAATATATATATTTCTGTTTCCTGAGCAATTGAAATGATCTGAAATGCCTACATTTAGTAAATGGATGAGACTAACTGTTTTTAAAAATAAATAAATAAAAATTCAGTTAGAATTCTTCCTCATGTTTGCGTGACAGATCTGTGTGTGTGTGTGTGTGTGTGTGTGTGTGTGTGTGTGTGTACAGTAAGAGGGTACTTTGTTGTGATTGAGAGGATGGAAGGTGTAAGCTAATTTAGTTGCATGCTCAGTCTGAAGGGATTAAAGCAAAGGTGATTTTCTTTCTCAGCTCTAACCAGGATTAAAAAACCTGACAGTAGAAATCTGACTGCAGAAGGAAACCAATGCCTATAAAATACACATCAGTTACGGCTAAAGCCAGGGACGTTCTTTGTCACTATTTGCCATTCCCCATTTCATATAGCACTGATGACTCCAGAATTAAGAGCACAAACTCTCCATATTCATGGTGACTGTTACACAAAACAAAAACATTTATTCAGAAAATAATGTTTTCTTAATAATGTAAATATTTTTGAGAGATTTTTTATTTTTAAGACAAAATCAGTCCTTCACAAATGTATATTTAGAAGTTTATACACTGAATATTTCAAAATAAAATTGCAATAATACAGTTTTAAAAGTACAAGTATTAAGTGCTGTCATTTCCAATAAAGTTCTCATTTAAAGTAATTTTATATATATACACCACGATTTGTAGTAAGATTTGCAATTAAACTTGCATTCAAAATGATTAAAATAATGACTTATTTTCACTGTTAACTCTGCAGCTCATTAGTGTTTGTTGCTTTTTGTTTACTCCCCGGCTCATGTTTAGCTGGATTAGTGAAGCTGATCTGCTCTTGTGTCTGCATCATGACTGAACATCACCTCACTAGTGACAAAATTCAAACAAGCCCCGCTCCACCCATATTCTACTGAAACCCCGCCTCTGTACAGCTGTCTTCTTACAAGCCCCGCCCTTCTCCACCTGTATTCAGCCTAAGTCCTGCCCATGTCATATTCTTATTAAACCTCCAACCATATTCCTCATAAATGATGCTCAGTAGATTTGTGTGTAAAGCATCCCAATTAGGTAGTTATTCTTCGCTTACAGAATGTACACATCTGTTTTCCCTGTAATAGTGCTCTGTTGAATGATCCTGATTTCCATATGTAGAGTGTAGCAAGACTGGATCAGCTCTTTAAAATAGTTCTCTGTAAAGTGATCTAGATTTCTGATTGTAGAGAACAGTGATTAAGACACATTTCCATTGCCATTAATAATGATCCAGATTTGTGTATAAGAGGAATTGTGTTGTTTTAGAAATGTACAGTTGACTCTCTAGTGAATAGGGACCTTTTATATTCTCTGTAAATTCTGTGTTAGTGTCTCCATTCAAGGGAATAGGGACTCCCTTCTGTTCTCTGTGAAATTGCACCAGATAGTCCGGTAAAATTAGTAGTAAAAAGGGACCATTTTCTTCCTCCAATGGCAGCTGGTGAAAAATATTTTAGGTGGGGTTGTTTGTGCCACACTGTCAGTATCAACAACCATCCCAATTCAATTTAACACTGAGAACTTTCTCCAGGAGAGAGATATGGAGGAGAATCAAATTTGTACACGGTTTGTCAGGGTGTGCGGTAACTTCGTGGCCACAATATATTATTTTGTGGCCTCAAAATACTATATAGTGGCCACGACTTGCTAAATAAACCCACCATGTCACCTTAGGGGCTCCGTAGGTTCCTTATTCTAGTGAGATGGGTCCATATCCTTCACAGTTCTTTTTCAGAATCGCAAGAACCCACCGCCAATCCGTGCGTGGTAGGTGGGGCCTGCCCGGAATACGGGTGGGAAACGAAAGTCCACCTTAGTGAGTGTAATGGCTGTGTGTTATCCATGGTGCTGAAAATCACAGCTCTCCGTGGACAATGTAACGGCGATGAAAGAAAGAGGTGAGCGCGGAGACCAACGGCGCCATTATGGACGATGATCTGTTCCAGTTGAGGCAGCTGCCGTGAGTGTCCGCATACGTTTGGTTTCACAGGTTTCTACACAAACTGGGCCGTTTTACCGAGGCGCCCTCGTCGCCCATCGTGCTCTTCTGTAAACACGGACACTAAATGAGCGCTTCTAACGCCCTACACGGAACATTATATTCCGAAAAACAACTGCTTTGAGCGAAATCACGCGAGGCGGTGCGTGTTTTGTTTCCCGTGGGCGCGAGGAAGGTCTTTCGCCGTGTTGTCGTTGTTGTGTAAACACCACAGTGTTCCCTTTCTAAAGGCTACGGAGCCCGTTTCACATTTACTATCTCAAAATGTATACTTATTTAACACCTCACAGTAAGGGCATCGTACCATAATGACTTAACATCTTATAACTTACTTAACATTTCATACCTATGACTTGGCATCTCATATAAGGACCTAAAATCTCATAATAATGACTCATTCCCTTATATTTAGCACTTGCTCCCTCATAATATTGACAATTGATAAAGTCTTAGGGTACTATACATCAACTTCTCATGACTATGACTTAATTTCTCATAATAATGGCTTCATCTCATTAACATCTCGCAACGACTAAGCAGCTCCATACTTTGAATTAGCACCTCATAATAATGACTCGTAGTAATGATCCATTTTCTCTTAAATTTTTGACTATTATGGCTTTTTCATAAAGAACAATGGTAGGATCTCATTATTGAAAAACATTACTGTGCGGAAGTCTTAGGCACGTAAGGTTTTAATTATTTTGATCGCTTTTTCTTGTCAATAAGCAGGGTGCTTGTGTAAAATTATGTACATTTAATTCAAATAAATGCAAAAACTTAAATAAGTACGTTTAAAAAAATACAAATTTTTTCTTGTTAAAAGTATATATGTTGTGATGTCGTGTCGTGTGTGAAGAAAAAAAGTTTGTTTCCAGATGTTGATTGTATTCATTTGTTTAATTGTTAACTTGTTTTATTTCACTACTATTCTATCAAACTACTCTGGATAACTTTATTCAGAACCAATTATTTATGCAGAAGTGTGGAGATAATGGATGGATTTCCCATTTAAAATATACTAAGATTTTTATTATTTATTTTTGTAGCCTCAAAATAACTTTTTTTATATTATATAAATATCACACACACATATATATGTAAAAACAGATGTTTTTTCCACAAAGCAGTTATATACAGTCAGTTCCAATCATAAAAAGACATTTAAAGGACCTCCAGGTTGAGGTTGGTGTTTGCATGGATGTGCTCTAGTGGCACTGTAATTCCTGAGATCCGGATCCGCTAAGAAACCATGCTGCTTCCCATGATTAATTTAAACCTTCACGGTTGGTTGCTGTTGTTACATAATGGCACGTCACTGAATTCATTTCAGAATGATGAGGTTACATATACCTTGCAGGTTACACTATATTTCTACATGTTTAAATTAATCTCTTTTTATATAGCTTGTTTAACTCCCATAGAATGCATGAAAAGGGATGCTGTGGGGCAGATGCTCAATGCCAATGTTGGCTAAAGGGTCATAAACCCACCACCACTGAACTGTGAATGTTGAAGTCCCATACATAGCTTTTGAGATGAGTTACAGTGGAGTTTGTGATCCAGTATTAATGGTCCAACGTCAGTCCCTGACTTCACTAACAAACTTAAGGCGGAATACCATCATATCCATAACACTGTTTTTTAATCACACTGCCCTTCATTTTAGATGAAATATTGAATGAGAATGTGTCCACAAATGTTTGACCTTACGGTTTGCTGGTAATTACTGTGAATTTTACTGTGAGTTAATTTATGAGCTACCCCAGACAACTGAGGGAAGAGTGTATCCTGCATGTTAGTGGAAGGAGCATCTTTGGCATTAGAACTGACGCAATGAAAGCCTGCTTCATGACATAATGAGGAATGTAAATCTCACTCATGTTAATGCTTCCTGCTGTGCTGTGTCTCAGGGCCTGAATGTTGCCCGGTCGAGCAGGGGTCAGTGGCGTTTATTGGCATCTGGAGAGCGATTTTGGGGAATTTGGACTTATGTTTGAATAAAACGTATGCTTTTACAAAACTTGTGTTTGTACTGTTCCAAGGCCTCTATTATGACTCCCGTTGTGGTGCACTACGCAAGTCAGGATATTACTGAATCTAGATCTTAATAGTGCATTATATATCTCTAATACAACATCATATTTATTCATATGTGAGAATCTGAAATGTAGTGTTGTCTGCATGTATAGATTGTGGTTTAAAGAGATTTCAAAGATATTTTAAAGATAATTCAGTATATAGGGAGTGAGGAGCTATTTAAATTTCAGCCTGAGACAGGCACACTGTATGACCTCAGTGTTTCCAAAAACCTGTTTTCCTCATCCACACAAAAACACTAACAATGGCGTTTTCAAAAACCTCAGTTTTCAGTGATCTAAAACATAGATTTCGTGCAAACGGGAGGCCAAAACGCAGAGAGAAAGCTTTTTTATTAAAATATTTTCAAAGTTTTTCAAGTGAACATGGTATGAAAAGTCACACTGTAAAAAATGTCTGTAAATTATATGGTAAAAAAAACTGTAAAACCATGACAGTAAACTCTAAAATGTTTGAAAACATTGTCTTCTGTAACAGTGAAATACCGTGAATACTTATCAGCCAAAACACTATTTTTTACATCTATTTACTTTAAAAAGTAAATGATTTCACAATTAAACGCACAAATGATTAGGGGCGGTACAAGTGTCCAAGTACTGGGAGGAGCTGAGACTCATGGGGGAACTCCCCCGCATGCCTTGTAGTTCCATATTTTCTTTGATTTTCAGAGCTTCTTAGTTTTTCTCTGTCTTTGAGGCTTATGTTGTGGGGATTATTTTGTGTAATTGTGTGTGTATTTGTGTTTCTGTGCATGTTTAGTGTTAATGTGTGACAAGATGTGTGTTGGTCAGGAAAGTTCACCATCAGCTTGTGGTGAAGTGCTGGAGGGTGGCACCTAGATACTGCACATTTATTTGATACTTTCGGCAATACCTTCTTTTAAGGGCTGAATGTAGCAGTGTGGGCTGAATTATTAGCAGTGTGGCTATATCACACTGTCACAGTCTTCATTCTCACATTCTGATTTGTTAATTTTATGGCAAAACAATGTTGACAAAACAATATTTGACAAAAATAGTACTGTAATGTCATATATATATTGACCATATATTTTACAGTGAAATTTTGGCAACCACAGCTGCCGTTTTACTGTATATATATATATATATATATATATGTGTGTATATGTGTATATATATGTATGTATATATATATATATATATATATATATATATATATATATGTATATATATATATATATATATATATATATATATATATATATATATATATGCGTCTACTTTTTTTTGACAAACAACAAAAAAGTTGGGGCGGCACGGTGGCGCAGCAGGTAGTGTCGCAGTCACACAGCTCCAGGGACCTGGTGACTGTCTGTGAGGAGTTGGTGTGTTCTCCCCGTGTCCGCGCGGGTTTCCTCCGGGTGCTCCGGTTTCCTCCCACAGTCCAAAAACACACGTTACAGGTGGATTGGCGACTCAAAAGTGTCCGTAGGTGTGAGTGTGTGTTGCCCTGTGAAGGACTGGCGCCCCCTCCAGGGTGTATTCCCGCCTTGCGCCCAATTATTCCAGGTAGGCTCTGGACCCACCGCGACCCTGAATTGGATAAGCGGTTACAGATAATGAATGAATGAATGAACAAAAAAGTTGCTCTTTATGAGTCCTGTGTTCTGCTATACACTATTTCTGTAGTTCATTCCCCACTCTCTGTGCCGTGTTCACTCTCAGTGGTGAAGCAGCACCGTTGAGCTGATTTAGGCAGTCGTACCGTAAGAGAGACTAAATGAAAGCTTGTGGTTAATTACACTGCCTTTCTCAGCACAAGCACTTTATACTCTCGTGCTGCTGTAATTACTGTTATTAGAGACACTGGTTGTCCTCGTCTCTCACTGCTCTCTGAACAGTGGAGAAACAGCTATTCACACACCAGCTGTGCAGTTACAGTAATTAAACCCCAAGTTTCTTTCAGGTCTCAGATCAGTGGTAATGCTTCACTTCAAAAGCAGTATTCAAATTGACACTTCTTCTGAAACCGCCTTCCGATGCTAATCTAACACACTTGCCCAACTAAAGCTTAAAATATTTCTGTACCGAAGCACCAACGTCTTCAGAAAGGCTTAGTTTGCTGGGTTAAGTGTGGACGTCAACAACAAGGGCAATGTTTATTTAGAGAAACGGAAAATTGTTGTGCATTTTCCCAGCTTTCAATGCTTCTCCAAAGTGGCTAACATGTCATAAACTGTACATAGTCACATTACTAAAGGAACACTATGTAATGTTTTGACCTTAAAATTACAGCTTCAAAATTATTGTAATACTCCACCGACCTGTAGTAATGAGAACAGAGCTTTTGTCTTTGCTACTCTGGGCTCAGCACTGCAGAAACTGCACTGTAGGAAACCACCTCCTTTTCTATTCCCTTCCCTCAGTACAGTTATAGAAAAGTTAATTACACTGGGGTGTGCCCAACTTACCTAGTGTTACTTTAAAGGTGAATTAATTTGTTTCAATCATCATTGGAACCTGTTAGTGTTAACAAACTGTTAAGAGCACTAACAGAAATTAGTATTATCATAAAATGTTTTTTTTGCTGGGGTGAGTTTCAGCTGAAGTGTGAAGAATGTAGTGTCCATCTACTAATAGATCACAAGCTCAAAAGGCCAAGAGGGCATAATTGGTCTTGCTCTCTCTGAGTAGGATGGTCACCCTGCATTACCTCATTAATGCTCTCCTCCAAGTGTGCTAAACTTTCCTTTCTTTGGGCGGGGGTTTAGCAGTAGTTTGAAAAGTTGAGGTGGCACCTTTCTCTCAGAGAAATCCTGTGTTAGACGTCACCCACCCAGCTTGGCAACACTGTTGTTTGTGGTGAACAGCAGTTGAAGATGGTCCAGTCTGTTCTGTTTATCAAGAAAACAATTTCCATTTTAAGATGCCAGCTCCTTTTACTTTACACGTTATGTATATAACAATTTTTCTCTCTGGAACAAAATCAAGCTGTCCTGTCACCTTGGCAACAGTTTAATTCCACCCATACATACTTCAGTAGCTGGGCTGTCCTCAGATAAAGTCACTGTGGATAATGTGCACTCTGTTTCACTGATTGCTGATTCATTATACAATATAGAAAAAAAAATCAGTCTCAAATTTTTGCAAGTGCCACAAATCTGTGTATCAACAGCCATCTGTGTGACACTGCCAGGCAGTTAATCTTCTCTCATACTGCACCAGAATTGTCTGTCTTTGACTGAGGAAAGCTCGCTAACATTTCAAAAACAAATGTATTTGTGTTTTCTAAAGTGTTTTGGAAATTACTAGTTAAATCTGAACAAACCCACATATTTGTAGCAGCAAATAATGCCAGAGTACGTCTCTGGCGAATGAGGGCTCTCTGTCAGGCTTTCACTGTAAACAGATGCAGTGTTTAGCATTACATCTTTTCCCATTAATTTGTGAATCATTGGCCTGCCTTCACCTCCAAGAGTAACCTGAACCTCAAACCCAAGCCACAGTTACAAAAGGGAGGCTGCTTTAAAGTAATATACCGTTCAAAATTGGAACCACTTGCCTATGTTCACAATTCTGGAAGCTTCTGTTTTTCCTACAAATTATTTGAAGCTTGTGAACCTGCAGAGTACTGGCATCTGTTTAGAATATTTTACATATTAAGCAAAAGTGTTAATTTACATTTTTGAAACATTCTGTTGCTGTCTATGGATAGTTTCAAATTTCAAAAAAGAAAAAATGTGACACTAAAATGTGTAAATGTAGTTAACACTGTTTTTTAATCACACTGCACGGAGTAAAATAGTTACACATGTCATAGTTAATTTAAATTGAAAGTGTTATAAATTGTCACTTAAATGTGTAATTATTTCATATTTAACACTACAGCAGTTGCATTTAGTGTATTTTTTAAAGCATAATTCTTAAATAATAATTGCTTTATACTGTATACCTTAGATTACATAATCAAACAAAACCAATAACACAATAATATCATCATTTATTGTAGCCAATTTTTTGTAGCCCATCCACCTACCAATGTTTTTGGACGGTGGGAGGAAACTATATTTGAAGCATGCCTGCCTTCAATTAAGCCTCCAGTAATGTCTTCACTTCTTAATTTTGGGTTCAGTTTGATGTTTTTTCTTTAGAATCCCACTTCATTCATCATTCTAACCCTAACTTTTACCAGAAAGTGTCTGATAAACGTGCAGCTGGGTCTTTAATAACCTAACTGGTGCTACAGATGGTGTCACAGTCACACAGCTCCAGGGATCTGGAGGTTGTGGGTTCGAGTCCCGCTCAGGGTGACTGTCTGTGAGGAGTTTGGTGTGTTCTCCAAACAATCCAAAAACACTCATTGGTAGGTGGATTTGTGACGTGCCCCTGAAAAAAGCGGTTACAGATAATGAATGAATTAATAAATTATCTCGAGATCCCGAGATAAAGTAAAGGAAAAAAAATTAATGTACAAAAAAAAAAAAAAAAAAAAAATTCCCACACGTACTAAAAAAACAAAAACAATGATAACTCTAATGTATCAAGAAATACTGATATACCCCCCCTCCACACACATGTCCCTTCGCAGGCTCCATATTATATTGATCTATCAGACAAAAAACATCCCCATACACACCACCCCAACTCACTCACTCACACAAGTCTTTTGCGGGTACACATCTCTTTCCCATGCTTATGTGCCGATCCTCCCACATGAACCAACTTCCCGATGAAACAATATATGATATATTCACAGACTAGACAGCTGTGTGTTATGTTAACCCATCTCTTTCCCAAGCTTTTGTGCCTATCCCTCACATGAACCACTTTTCAGACTAATCAATGTATCATCTTCACACAGACCCCATATATATATAGCTTGATGTTTGCCTTGCACTCCTTTTACTCACAATGAGTAGGCGACTGACCAAGCGGGTATCTGTCGAAGAGGTTCTGGTCCAGGTTTTTGAACATAATGAAGAGGGCACTGAAATTGAACCAGAGATAGAGGAAGATGTTTCAAAAGTGGAAGACAACAAAGATTTAGATCCAGACTTTGAGGAGACTGACCAGTCAACAGATGGAGAGGAAGAGGCACCTGAGGACCTGTGTGTCACATGCCACTCATGTGCATGAATTCACACACACACACACACACACAGACACTGCTTCATTTTGAGTTTGGTCTTTGGTTTTCAATTGATTTTTTTACATGTTCGTTTTGTAATACATTTTCAGTGCCTATTTGTATTTTCACTGCAGTTATTTTATATCTAATTCTGTAAATTCACGTTAAAAACTACTTTGAGACATTGTTCACATCACAGCTAAAGAATTTTGAATAAACATTTGGTGGTGAAAAATTTCAGAAACACTAAAGTAAGGGGCGGGAGGTGAACACGACAGAAGGGTTTAAGGTGGAACGGTCGAACTTCCCCACATTGTAACGTGTGAGGGGCCTCTAGAATATGTTTACTGCACCATTTAAGGAGGAACATACACATAAAAGGCAAACTGCTGCACCATTTAAGGTGGAACGAGATTCAGAATGTAACTTCCACACATTTTAAAGTACGAGAGCATTCAAACTACTTTTAGGGTTACATTTAAGTGGATCTTATCGCAAAAAATCTAAACTGCTGCATCGTTTTTAAGGTGTAGCAGAGCGCCAACATGAAAACTTTCATAATTTAAGGTGTAACTGCACGCTAAACTGTACACAGCTGCACAATTTAAGTAAATTAGAATCTCTAACCAGATACAATGCTCTTTTATGAATCTTTATGTTTAAAAAATGAGCAAAAAGACGTTGCCCTTCTACAGAAAATGTCCTAGCTATGCTGCTAAACGGCTAACGGAAAGTTTACCGCGAAACTACCTCAACACAACACTGATCCCAATTAGCATAAATACAACTCTAAAATGACCTCACGTTAGAAAAAGAAACGCTATTTACGGTTTTGAACACGTTAATTACCAAACAGTAGCACTTTGACAGCACAGAAACGCAAATTTATCACTCTGTAGAGTAGAATTTTCACTGCACGTCTTAAGGTTTTTTACACTGTGTTTTAACTCCAGCTTTAGAGCACCTAGGCTCTCCATGGTGTTACATATATTCACTGTGGGTTAACTCTGACATTTTAACACTTTGTGTGTGTGTGTGTGTGTGTGTGTGTGTGTGATGATGACGTCTGTGTCCTCTGTCCAGCAGTGTGGTGAAGTTTCGGCGCACTGGCGAGAGCACACGCTCGGATGATGAGACTGCAACAAGGGATCAGATGGTGCAGGTGGAGGGAGGGCAGATGGACGTGGGCTCTGTGGCCCTTGCTGATGGAGCTCCAGTGCCCCGCGAGTTCGCCAACCCCACTGACGGTAAATATATATTTATTCATTCATTCATTCATTCTAAAGAGATGTACCAGTCGTCATTCATTTATTTATTTTTAATTTCCTTAAATATGAATACTTGTTTATTATGAACCCCTGGCTTGTAGAAGTTACAAACTATATTAACAATTTATTGATGCAGTTTTTGTAACCCTTTAAAGCTAAACGTATCAGATGTGACACATGATCTTTGGAGGTCTTTCGTCATCTAATGAAAACAAGATATCAAAACAAACTTCCATCCTTTTGGGGCAAGTGTTCTGAGTCCTCTACTGAACTGTAAATGAAGTGGAAGCGTTTCCATGCATTTACCAAACCATTACACAATTGTTGCTATCATTTTGGAAACACAGGAGAAAATCTCAAGGCTATTTTTTTTTTCATTTTTTTGCAAATCTGAAGCAATTCCATGAATTTGAATGATGCTTTTGTTCCATTTCATAAATGTACTGTCAAATGCTCATTAATGAATTATAATAAATATTCATTTAGACAATTTCAAGTATTTTTATGAAACAAAAATGTATTTTTAGTTTTCCAAAAGCCTTTGTGTGTAAAACATGTTGACTTAGTTGTCGACATAGATTTTGAGAGACAGATTCAGAGGAAGAAGATGATGATACAGATGAGTATAGAAGGTATGTTGAATGACCTAATACCTCAAACCAAGGTTCAGACAGTAAGCAACTGTAGTTCCTCTAAATATGGAAACACTGTTGTGCAGATCAACAAAAAAGAGCATTTGTGGCTTTGGTGTTATTATTATCACCAGTATACGAAATGTAAAAAGGTCAGAGAGAAGAACGGAGTACCCTTAGGTCAAGGACCTCTGGAGCAGTGTTTAATATGAAATCAATTAAGAAAATTAAGAAAAACAAATGTAAAGAAGTCTAAAGAATAGTTTTAACTGATGCAGTGAACTAAATAAAGACCAATTAAAGAAATAAAAGTTGGTAAATGCCTAAATATGATGCATTCAAAAATTATAGGATCCAAAATTTAAAAATGAACTACATTAGGATTTTCTGTTAAAGGGTTATATAATGTGTGATTTATTTTTTTTTTTGTATTATTATTATTTTATGTGTCAGGTCTGTTTTTGACCTTTGAACATTTCAGTTGAGGTGTTTTCAGGGTTTTTTTTTTTTTTAGCAAGTTTATATTTAAGCACTTCCAAGGGAACTTTACAACACATTTCATTGTTTCTGCTCAATGTCATCACATGCTTTGTGCCGTCACCTGTAGATACATTCATGGTGGAAGATGCAGTGGAGGCTATTGGCTTTGGCACATTCCAGTGGAAACTCTCTATCCTCACTGGACTCTCCTGGGTAAATGCCACTTTTTTCAGTCTCCACTTCAGCTCAAATGTCTGTAATGGCCACTGACGGGAATACACACCGTTATTCTCCGCAGAGCTGTACACATGGTATTAATACACATCAGTATTCTTTGGTATCAGTACAAGGCAGAACATGCTCCTTCAGATATGAAAGGGAAAAACAGTAATGTATATGATATAATCCTCTAACCAAACTAATTTGAAATAGTATACACAGGTGGTTTTAAGTTCAAAGCCCCCTCCCATGAGTCCGTTCTTAAAACAGACATACAGCAGTGGCAGGGCAACTAGAGCTTCTACCAGAGGGGACTGTGTTATTACAATATTACGTTTGGGCAGTCTTCTCAATTAGAGCCACTCATTTCTCAAATAGTTTAGTGACACAACTAAGAGGGAGCACTAATTATACGTAAATTAGGACAGGGCTTAAAGCATATCAGACTCGTAATCATGTGTAGTTATATTAATATTGCGTTTTTGTTGTTGTTTATTTGTTTCAGTAGTATTTATTAAGCTGCTGATGTTGGCTTTTTATTTGTAATCACCTGCCTAGGGACTACACATGAAAATGAGCTCATTAGCTAACTCTGGCACATTTACATAGATATGGACACTGAAATGCCTCTCAATGTGTGTTTTTGGACTGTGGGAGGAACCCGGAGCACCTGGAGGCCCCTGGAGCTGTGGGACTGCAACACTACCCGTCGCGCCACCGTGCCGCCCCAGGATTACATGTTCATTGTTGTTAAATCTGTATTGTGACATAATCTATCACAATAATTATAAATATCGGCCTATTGCCTACCTCCCGTATGAGTAATCTGAGCATAATATATATTTAGATATTGCTATTAAATGCTATGTTTAAAAAACATTGAAATGTCAGATTTAAATAGTAGCATCTGAAAAAAGTGGCATCCTCTCTATTTGTAAATGTACAGATTTTGACGGATACTACTTGCCATGTAACTCCTGTTGGGTGTGATACAGGAATGAAGACGTGTTTGATGTGTGCTGTTTGTGTGTAGATGGCGGATGCTATGGAGATGATGATCCTCAGTATCCTTGCCCCACAGCTGCACTGTGAATGGAGACTGCCCAGTTGGGAGGTGGCCCTGCTCACATCGGTATGGTTTTTACAAGCTCCTTAACAGAAGTAAAGTCTCTATTGAGATAATATAGTCTTGTGCTCACCAGCCCAGGTCCTGGAGATTTTCTTTCAGCACAGACTGCTATATTTTAGTTCAGTTACAGATGAATATTATTACATCTATAGGCAAGGTGATAATTGAATTAAAGTTGGGATGCTTCGCAAAATGTGATTAAATAAAAAGAATGCAATGATTTGCCAATCAATTAAACTCTAGATTAATTGAAGATTCTCTCTCTATCTTAATCTCTCACTCTCTCTCATTCACTGTCTCCTGTGGTGAAGGTGGTGTTTATTGGAATGATGATCAGCTCATCGCTATGGGGGAACATATCTGATAAATATGGGCGTAAAACAGTAAGTGACATGTTTTGAACTCAAATTCTTGGACATTACTGAATGTATAGAGTTTAACTTGCCTATGTTTATATGCACCTGCACATGTGATTATGTGTGTTACAGGGTCTGAAGATGAGTGTGCTGTGGACTCTTTTCTATGGAATCCTCAGTGCGTTCGCTCCCATTTACGGCTGGATTCTGTTCCTCCGAGCTTTGGTGGGCTTTGGAATTGGAGGAGCTCCACAATCGTAGGTTACTTATGATACAGTTGTTGACTTTTTTTCCTTAATCTGCACTGAATTTTTATGTTTATTATTGTTCTGACTTTCTTAAAACATAATGCTGTGACATTCCCCAAGAAGATGCTAGGTTGCACAGTAGGTTTTCCATTCCAATAACTGTTTAATTTTGTATCCACTCGTACAGCATTGACAAGAACTTTGTGAAATTGAGTGAGACTGAGCGCACTCTTAGCCTCAAACTGGAGAAGGATAACTGAGAGAAGGTGGCAGTGATTTAGGCATTCTGCCTGAAGACTCTAGGTTGTCATTAGCTTTTTTGGAACCTAAACAACTACATTTTATTAGTACCATCCCAGGTAACTGACATATTTTGGCCTAATTTGAGCCTTTTTTGGACATCTGTCCCCCTGTGGCTGAGTCAAGGCAGCCAGACTCACACTGAGTCATTGTTGTCATTCAAAGCCATGTGAGGCATAGTGGCTGCAGGTGTGCCATGTTTGGGCCAAACATTCATTGCTGTCTAGGATGTTGACAAATGACATAACACTCTCCTCCTGTTGTCTGTATTTGCTGTATTTGTGTAGGAGTATTGTGTAGTTGTCTTCTTTGTTTTCCAGAGTGACACTGTATGCTGAGTTTCTGCCCATGAGATCCAGAGCTACATGCATTCTGCTGATTGAGGTAACAATATATATCTTAAATATACCTCAGAAAACAGTACTGATATGAGTGCTTTTGGAGCCATAAGCCTGATCATAGCATTTGTACAGAATTATGAGAAATTATGAATGCTCACCACACTATATGTCCAAATATTTTGTGGAAACCTAGTTATGAAATGTTTCTTCGGATAATAAGAGGTAGTTTGTCCTACCTCAAATGTCTCTGGGGAGACATTAAACTAGGTATTGAAATGAAAACCCCAAATGTTCCTCTGGAGAAGGACAAGATTTTGTTTACATTTTATTTAAGTTAATTTGCATTATGGTTTTTGTGGACCAACTCTATTGGTCTGTTCATCATGACATTTTGGATGTTGGTCTGCTGATCAACAAGCTTGAGTCTGCTGAATGCCCGAATATACCAGTACCAGAGCAGCATATACCAGCCTTTAGCAATGCATTTTTAACGTTTAATGCATCGTTTTAACAAAATTATTCATTAAAATACAATTGACATTTATATGATTTGTTCTTACTTCAATTCTTTTTTTACTCATTAAGTTCAGCACATAGCTACTTATGATATACTAAGTAATTGTATTAATATTAATATTATTAATACATTGTTGTGTATGTTATATAATAAATACATTTTATTAGTTTTGTTTATCATTTCAGGGTTGTTTTTTTGGTATTTAATGTTTAGCTATAACGTTTTAACTTTATCCCTCAACTGTAAAGCACTTTGAGATGCTCTGTACAAAAAGTGCTTTAATAATAATATGTATTATTAATAATATTATTAATGGAAACAGAATTCAAATGTTTATGCTGAACAGTTGGTTTAAGTCATTGGATAATGATGTTCTTTGTTTTTGTTTCTCTCTTCTCACCATTCTAACGGTCTACTTACCTGTGTGTAGGTGTTCTGGGCTCTAGGGACGGTGTTTGAGGTGCTGCTGGCCATCCTGGTGATGCCAACGTTGGGCTGGCGCTGGCTGCTCGCCCTCTCCACCATCCCCCTCTTCATCTTCGCCATTCTCTGCTTCGTACGGCATACTGCAGCACACATTGGCCCACTTTTATTGAACCAACACATTATACACCACTAATGCTCCTAGTGACTGCTGAAAAATGGTAGAAGCATTGTGATTATTTTAACTGAAGATAAGTGACCTATCATGGTAGTTGTGGACATGGGACATTTTTGTTTGTTTTTTAAGACCAGATTATTTATGAGTGTACTACCTCTGGCAAAAAATGATAGAATCAACCCACATAAAGGATGTTAACAAATATTTTTACGTTGTAGCACATAAATAAATATCTAAGAAAAGACACAAAATGATTATTATAATCGACCGTTACCTGACAAGCAACCCCATATTGCAGGGGAGTGGGGACACCTTTATTTATTTTGTTAGAACAGTACGAGACATTAGGTCCAGCATAATCCCTTTGGCCAATGCATATTTGTGATTCATCAAATATCAGCTATTTCCAATTATCCACAGTCCATGTGTCCATGCATCTCTTTAGTCCACTGTAATCTTGATCTGACTTCTGTTTAGGTTTTGATGCTGGTTTTTTATATCACAAACATTCAGTCGTGTTTACACCCCTTTGAAAATACGTTTGTTTTGTTGTGCATTTTTTTATTCTAAAGACATTATAACTCTCACATTTTGATTATACTTGGAACAAATGTTAGACACACTATTCCTATTGTTTGTGTTGGATTTTCTTCTTGAGGGAATTTTAAAATCCTTTTCATTGTTTCAATTGACAACTCTCCAACAGCTTATTATGGTCTGTAACTCCTACCCTATTGTTATAGGTTTTAAAGAGGATTTGTGGAATCACATTTATGCATAGAATGAATTCTGACAAAACCAAAAAGTTTTCCATGATTTAGGCTTGTAGTTTCTATGATGCTAATTAGTGGCATATAAGGTACATTCGTGCATTCACTTTATTGAAGCAAACCTAAGACATGGTTAGTTCTTAAACTTTGAGTCATAGGGCAGATCAAGATTTTTTTTATTTTTTTCTATGTATACTTTAACATTACACATAAAGCTGGGTATGGCACTGTTTTTAAGTGTATATACATTCTGCTTGTTTGATTTACAGTGGCTGCCAGAGAGTGCCCGTTATGACGTTCTGTCAGGGAATCAGGAGAAAGCTTTGAACACACTCAAACGCATCGCCACAGAGAACAATGTCCCAATGCCCTTGGGCAAACTCATAGTGGCCAGACAGGTAACATATGTGCAATCTATTCTTTTTAATTTCATCTACCCTAAGAATCTTGTTTAGAGGTTACCCAAAGTTCACCCAAACCTATGAATGTCTGCGCCTGTAAGAAACGATCTTTAAAATAAAATAAAAAAACAGTATTCCATGGAATTTCATAGAATTTAGTGTGAAAATGGCTGTCTCAGATCAACACCCATTCTCACGTAGCAGTATGACCTCTGAGTGTAGAAGACAAATGCGTGCTGTAACTGAATTGGTAAATCCTAATAAATAATCAAACCAAATTTACAACAGAAGTCTGATTTTGAGTCTGAGAGGTAGAGAGTGTTGTCTTCAGATTCACCAGCCAGGCCTGTAAACAAGAGATGCCACAGATTGGGCTGTGACAAATGATGGTATTGAGTAATATTATGGGCAAGCGATAGAAATCAAAATAAAACCACACTCTGTGCAGCACTGCTGGTTCCTGCTGCCACACACACACACACACACACACACTGTATTCCATTAACACAGAAGAGTTCTAGTGCATCACACTTTATTAGCTGCTGTATATTATGGGAGGGTTAATCAGATTTTTCTATTTTTTTTCTCTTTATTCCAATTAAATTAACGTAATATTGTCTGTTACTAAACATTCATTCATTCATTCATTATCTGTAACCCTTATCCAGTTCAGGGTCGCGGTGGGTCCAGAGCCTACCTGGAATCATTGGGCGCAAGGCAGGAATACACCCTGGAGGGGGCGCCAGTCCTTCACAGGGCAACACAGACACACACACACACACACACATTCACTCACACCTACGGACACTTTTTTTGAGTCGCCAATCAACCTACCAACGTGTGTTTTTGGACTGTGGGAGGAAACCGGAGCACCCGGAGGAAACCCACGCAGACACAGGGAGAACACACCAAACTCCTCACAGACAGTCACCCGGAGGAAACCCACGCAGACACAGGGGGAGAACACACCACACTCCTCACAGACAGTCACCCGGAGGAAACCCACACAGACACAGGGAGAACACACCACACTCCTCACAGACAGTCACCCGGAGGAAACCCACGCAGACACAGGGAGAACACACCACCCTCCAGGTCCCTGGAGCTGTGTGACTGCGACACCTACCTGCTGCGCCACTGTGCCGCCCTGTTACTAAACAGTTTATTGAAATATTCCAGTTGTCTGTATGAAACTGGGGTTCAGATTTAATCTTAAAAAAAGACATTTATTTTACCATTATTATTGCTTTACTTTATTAAAAAATAGAAAAACTAAAATAAGAGCTTGGAGGTAAGGCACATTTTATGGATTCAGTTCATCTTACTGCATTAAAACTGCATTGGAACAAGAAGGTTAAATGGAGGACTAGCATTGCAGAATGTAGCATCACTTTAACTGGTCATAACTTGTTGGTTCTTTACCTGTCTCTTTGACAGGAGGACAGAGGGAAAATTAAGGACCTGTTCTTGCCGCACTTCCGTTGGACGACGGTTCTGCTCTGGTTCATATGGTGAGGATGAGTACAATAATTCACTTTCCATACCAATATTCAATTATGAAACCAAGGATGTGGTTTATACCAGATTTAGCGCTAAGTAAATTAGGGATTGATGAAATGAAATGCATTATAAATTTGTAGATACCCTGAATAATTAGAGAGGTTTTCAACCCACGCATGAAATAAAATGGGTCACTCTGAAGCCGTTGCACACAAGCTTAGAACCACCATGCTCAACACCACACTTTGGCTAGAGGTACACTAAGCCCCCTTGCTTTGGGTTGTGGAGCAGTGGAACTGTGTTCTCTGGATTGATTCCTCCATTACCTCTGAGATGGAGTAGTGATTCAGAACAAAGCGTCCAGCATCAATATATGACCTCACTAATGCTCTCTTGGCGCAATGGTATTACATCTTCATAGAAATGTTCCAATATCTATTGAAGCAAACTCAAATAATACCTTTAATTTTAGAAGAAATCTTGAATGAATCCGCAGTTTTGGACATACTCTGATTCGTTATAAAATATCATACTTCATTGAATATACCATTGGTAACATCAGATGTACTTTTTATTACTGTAATAGAAAACATCTGGGTTAATATGAACTTCTCCAAGTATAACTGCTTTCATTTATTATTATGACTTTACTGACAACAACAGGTCTTTGATTAACACGCCTATAAATGTACTGCACCCTGTTGTATGGCTTTTCTTAAAGAACTGTTGTTCTCCCTGTTTCAGGTTCTCGAATGCGTTCTCCTACTATGGCCTTGTACTGCTCACTACTGAACTTTTCCAGGAGGGTGGAGCTTGTGGAGGTAAGTCATTTTTTAGCAACTAGGACAGACATTGTCAATGAATTATTTTTAAGAAATAATAATCCATCCTATCGTACCACTTAAATTCCAGACTAAATTCCTAATTATCAAAGTAAAAATTATTCTTCAAATGTTTTCAGATATTTTGACGACACATCAGTGGGTGGGGAAAAAATACCACCCAAAAACATCATGTTTCCTACCATTCTCGCATTAGATCAGAAGGTAAAGCTTAGATAGCTGAGAGGCCCTTCCTGATATCAGGTTTTACAGGGAAATATATCATAGGAAAAAAAAAAAAGATTTTAAATGTTGATCATGTTGAATTTTGAAGATAATGCAGATCCTAGTCTGTGAAACTCCACACTGTCTATTTGAGGTGTTCTATTGGAGGTAGAGACATCAATTAAACGTGCAGCTTCGTACAATTATCTGGGCAATACATTTCTAATTTCTTTAAAACGTCAGGCAAAAACACTGAGGGGAAATAAATTATCTACAGTTCACAATTTATTGCCAAAAGTTTGAATACAGTAAACTGAGATTAAATCTTGTACCGGTTTTGCACAAAAACATTTCATACGTAACTCCCTTTTTACATTTGCACTTTTATAAATTTTTTTTCAAAACCTAAGTCTGCTTTTAAATCAGAATTCACAAATGCAGTAAGTACCTTTTTGACCTAAATCTGACTCCATACTGGCAGGAACTGGAGTTTGAGAGGTTCCTGCTGTAGGTGAAGGAAGCGCTAGCAAAGCTAACATTGGCCCTCTGTCTCCCCCTAGCGTCTAAAGGAAGTAAGACAGAGCTGAGGTGTAATTTGGAGTGTAAATACCTGAACTCCGACGATTATAAAGACCTGCTGTGGACTACACTCTCTGAATTCCCAGGTAACTTCAGTCTCTTACTGGACACATGCACTTACTTCCTGCATTTTCACTGATTGTTTTCTGAGCGACAATATTCTGTTCTATCCTTAAAGAAGTCATTTTGAGCATCAAAATATTGCAAGGAAACAAATGGCTTTGTAGTCACTGAATGAACCAGCTAGCACTTTACAGAGTGGGTCCCCTTTATTTAGTCAACAATGTTTTTAAATACGTTCAGTACAGAGAAGGTGATGCATCCAGGCCAACAGGTGTCAGTAAATGGTCATTTTATAATGTGAACAAGAATCCCTGGAGAAAGTGACTGATAATAAATCCTTATTACTGCCTAATAAAAACAAAAGGCAGAGTAATTTGATGTACGATGCTATGCTCTAAAGATATTGAATCAGAATTGTTGGCAGTGGTGGTGATAGGGACCAAATATTTACACATATATGAAACATTGACACACTTTTCATAAGGCGGAAACAGGCCCAGGTTGTGTTTGTCTATCACATGGCTTTGTTTAATTATTATTGATCATTTTTATAAATGTTTAATGATTCATTCAGGTGCAGAGTGTATGTCCAGAGCTTTGTAGGGCCTCAGAAAGAGGCTGCAAAGAAAGTAATTTATTTTCAGAATTACCACAATTACATCATCATCAACATTACATAAGAAACTCAGAGGTGACAGGTCAGGACATGTTTTTTTCTTTTAGCATTATGGTACAGAAACATAGAGACATTAATTTTCTCTACATTTAACCATTTTTAATCCAGACCTTCTCAACAACAGCAGAGTGCTCTGCAGAAATGTAAAAAACCTCTTTGGAATTCATCTTTTTGGCCACTGATATTATGGTAAGAAATTTGTCACCATCCCAGGACCAGTGAGTGTTATTTATAAGAGCTCTGCTGCAGGTCTGCTGGTGACTCTGTGGGCAATCGACAGACTGGGCAGAAGGAAGACTATGGCTCTGTGTTTCCTTGTCTTCTCGCTGTGCATTGTTCCACTCTACGCCTGTGTGGGCAGGTACACACCGTACATTCATCCAGCACTGACTAAAGCTCTCTTTCTTGCTTTCTGTCTGTAGCTCTCTCCAACATTTCCCCCTTTCCTTTTCTTTCTCTCCCTCCCACAGTTTTCACTTTTTTTTCTCTCTTGCTTTCACTCATTTCACAATTTCTGCCTCTCCCTCACCCTTTCTATCAATTCATTTTTCAATTTCTCTTTCTCTTATTCCCCATTTTCTCTCTCATTCTCATTCTCCCTTAACTCTTATATTTGTTAATGCGAAATGTTGCATTCTCAATACATACTTCCAGAAGCTGACATCTATTACACAGATGTAGACATTTTAACGATTGTCCACACCAGCTGTGAACCAGTAGTATTAGCTAACAGACACCTGTGTGTACTAATATCATGCTGAGTAATGGGGGAAAAGGATGGACATCCTCCCCACCCTTTGCACAACTTGGCAACCCCTTTTTACCATTTGATTATGCAAACTTATGCAGTACCTTGTACTTCCACCCACTGATTACTTTACAAGCCTACTTCTAAAGTGCACTGCTGAGGCACAGTTTGTCCAGAAATTGACCATTAGGCCTTTAACTCTATGCCATCTACAGCTGAGAGATTTCTGATGAAGTGTCCAGTGAGTATATATTCTACTGTTTACCATGATTCTGGTCGGTTATGATCTGATCTGACCAATAGAGTGGACAGCAATGCAAACATGAGCCCTAAGTCAGACGTCACCCACTAGCCCTTCTGTTCAGACTGGCAGTAAGAAATAGACCTCACTTCATTTGGCTTCTGAGCAATTGCATCATTGATGCCGAGATGTTGGCAGTCGGTAGTGAGCAAATTTTCCAAACATTGGAGCAATTGCGCATTTACTGATGTATTTAGACACGTGGCTTCATATTCAAAATATTATAAACGTGACAGTCAATTTTAATATTTATACTATTGACCGCACTGATGGGCAAGACTGAAAAAATAGAGCATGCATTTTCATTGTTCAAATGTGGACATCAACATGAAGGATTTTGTGAAATTCTTTTTTTTCTGCTCAATTTTGTAGCTGTGCTATTTCTGTAGACAGGAGACAAAAGGGGGAAAAAAACAACGTGTCATGGTGTTAGGACACTACAAGATGTTGAACAGCCTTGGAACATTATTCTTCCTAAATATACAACATGGCCAAAAGAAGATTATTATATTCAAGGGTATTAATAATGAAACTTGTACATATTTGCTACTTAAACTTTTCTGAGACCGTGTTACACCATATGGGGGAATGTACATATCTCTAAGGATCGTGGACATGGAGACCTGAAGTGGCTAATGCTGCAAGTCCCATGGCATGTTTTCTATGAGGATTATCCAAGCTCTTTGTGCATAATTGAATGTTTGTGTAAAATCTGTGACATATTTCACCAATAATGACATTTAGAAAATTGTTCCTAAAAAAAAACATTTTGACTGAGTATGTGAAATTTCTGATTGTTTATTGCAGGACTTCTTTAACGGTTCTGATCTTCATTGCGAGGGCCTTTATTGCTGGAGGCTTCCAGGCAGCTTATGTGTATACTCCAGAGGTATGTTCACATCTTGCAGTCTTGCTGCTGTTAAGCTGTAGTACAGAGTACAGTATGCACCAATCAACAACAATATTAAAACCACTGAGACCTAAATTGAATAGCATCACATTACAAAGGCACCTGCCAAGGGATGGGATATATTAGGCAGCAAGTGAACACTCAGTTCATGAAGTTAATGTGTTGGAAGCAGGAAAAATGAGCAAGCTTAAGCGGCTTTGACCATGGCTGAAATGTGATGGTCAAAATATTTTGGGAAGAGCATCTCATCAACAAAAAAGTGGGACTTGTTGCCAATATGCAGCAATTAATGCCTACCAAAAGTGGTCCAAGGAAGAATATATTACTACGTCATATTAAATATATATATCTCATCAGGTCAATATTCAAAATTTTAACGTGTGTTGCATCTTTTGTTTTATTGCTAAGAAAATTGACCCATTTGCACCAGAGTTTAGAAAGAGATCTTTCTTTCTGTAGCCTCAAAGGCAGGGTCATGTGCTCCATATGCAGAAACTTCATCCATTGGTCGACAATTGGGAGTGTCATAGTAGACATTTCCTTGTAATTTTGTATTTTTTTTTCCTGAAATTTAGACTATTTTATTATTGGACATGCTGTTCAACTAGTCATTTATGGGTTTTTTTTTTTCTTTTTTTTTTAATTTATGCATATTTGTTTGTTGATTTTATTGTGTATCACTTTAGCTATGAATTTACTTGACATCCATATTTTTAATTGTTGTCTAATCTCATGACGTCAGGTAGAAAGACCATGTGTCCCGCTAAAATGATAACAATATTTATATTTCATAGAGGACAATATTAGAGGACAATAGTAATTACATTATGTCTTTATCTCTGCTGATTTCTACAGGTGTATCCCACTGCGACTCGGGCACTTGGTCTCGGCACCAGCAGTGGAATGGCCCGGGTGGGAGCTCTGATCACCCCGTTTGTGGCTCAGGTACCTCAACACAACTTCATAACTACTTTACACTAGACATTAACTCAGTCTGCCTTTAAAGTCCACTAAGTGCAAAACCATTAAGAAAGTTAATTATTAATCATGAAGTAATGATAGATGTTCATTTTTATGCCCACAAAATGTGAAGGACATCTGGTGTGTTCAAATGATTGTAGTAAACTAGGGCAGGACAGTAATTCACTATCAATATATATCTGTCACATCTTGGCACTTTCTTGTTTATTTTCCCCTTCCATGTGGCTCTGTCTTTGTTGTTTTTCCTATCTCTGCCCTCGTTTCACTCTAGCTCCACCTTTGTTCCGCCTCCTTGTCATTGTCTTTCGTTATGTGTCAGGTGTTTCTTATTAGTTCGCATATTTAAGTCCTCTTCCCTCACTTCCTGGGATCGGTCATTTTGTTTTCGTTGTTGTTTGTCATTTGTAGTTTTGCCCTGTTCAAGTGAAGTCGTGTCGTTTGTATTGTGTTTGTGTTATGTTTCGTTCTGTTTCCTAGTTGTTATATCCTCATTCTTGCCCGTCTCTCTTACTCCTTTCATGCCTCATTTGTGTTTACCCTCTAGTTCGTTTGTGTTTTGTAGTGTTTGTTTCTCTAGCTTGTTTTCTCGTTTCTCGTTTCGTCTTCGGTCTCTAGCTTGCCCTGTTTCCTGCTCTTTCCTATGTTTATTAGTTGTTATTTCGTGTTTAACTTTAAGTTCGTTTGTTTTGTTATCTCTTTATTAAAACTCTGTGTTGTAGCGAGTGTGTCCGCATCCGTAAATCCACTCATCACACCCTCGTGACAATATCACAATATAACATGTTTCAATAACAACGATGTGATTTTTATGCACATTTTCAATATTTCAATATAAATTATTTACAGCACCTGTCACTGACTGACGTTCATTGCACTAAACTTTAGTTTAAAAATATTAAAGGCTAAGCACCAACTCTATGAAAGTGTCAAACAAATAAATACAGTGGAATTTGAGTTCCTAACTTGTGTTTATTGATAGTCAGAAAACATGTTATTTCTTAGTAATTCAAGAAATAAGGTTGAAAAGACGGTGTTGGGAAACTCTAATAGGCGTCTTGCCTGTGACGTAGATGGTGGACAACAACTCTAGAAGCTGCACTTAATTTAATGCAAAATGATGAAAAGGTGTGTTGTTTTTGGCTGCAATCATTCAATGTACAGTGGGACATCTGTGAACAAATGGCCCAAAGATCCCAAAATATCCAGAAAATGGACTAAATTTGTCCACTTTAAACGGGCACTTTGGAAAGAACCATCCTCACTCCGTTATCTGTAGCTCATTTCACTGGCGCTTTTCCAACAATATGGGCATGTAAGGACACCAACGAAAGGTGTTCAAGAGCCTCTGTAACATGGAGGTAAACAGGGTAAGGACACTCACTTCGCCTGTTTTAGTTGGTGTTAGTTAACGTTAGCTTAATTTAATAAATTAAGCTAACATCGATTTAATAAAATTGTCAGTTTTAAAGCAAATTAAGCTGCTATTTTCATTTTAATTCATACTTATATCTGTCAGTAACTAAAATAATGTGAAATATTCATGGAGGTCCATTAAGTGGTGCTTGGCCTTTAATATTGACAAATCCAAAAGGTTTTTGTTTGAAGATGATGTATAAGTTGCTTTCAGTTATTGCCAGATTTTCTGTGGTTCTTCTATTGTTCATATCGATATCGGAATATTGTATTGACCAAAATTAAGAAATAATTAAGAAATTTAAAATTAATTTAAAAAAAAAAAAAATATATATATATATATATAAATACAATTAAAAAAAATTAATTAAGAAATAAATTGTGATTGTGTGCACTATAGTAAATTAAACACAGTCAAACATTGAGATAAATGTTTTTAATTGGTCAGTAACAATATGTTAACAACCAAAACCTTATTAAATGAAACTGAATTAGATAAAGGGCGGCACGGTGGCGCAGGAGGTTAGTGTCGCAGTCACAGAGCTCCAGGGACCTGGAGGTTGTGGGTTCGATTCCCGCTCCGGGTGACTGTCTGTGAGGAGTTGGTGTGTTCTCCCCGTGTCCGCGTGGGTGCTCCGGTTTCCTCCCACAGTCCAAAAAACACACGTTGCAGGTGGATTGGCGACTTGAAAGTGAGTGTGTGAGTGAATGTGTGTGTGTCTGTGTTGCCCTGTGAAGGACTGGTGCCCCCTCCAGGGTGTATTCCCGCCTTGCGCCCGATGATTCCAGGTAGTCTCTGGACCCCCCGCGACCCTAAAATTGGATAAGGGTTACAGATAATGGATGGATGGATGGAATTAGAAAAAGTCTGTACTGATTGTGGGGGAACAGAAAAAAAGGTGTATCAAGCTTTACAAAAGTGGGGGTGTTCCCGGATGCAGAAGTAAAATTATTTTTTTTGTGATTATTGTGTTTATTACAATCACGACCAATTATAACTTCCGGAAATTCTACATTTTCTCTACAACTAGGCCTACAGTATGGAAATAAATCCTTGAGTTCCTACACTCTCACTCACACACCTTGTTCGCTCATTTTTCAAATCTGTTGCGTTCCCTTGTCACTGACGTTATTTGATACATTTGTTGTGATTGACTGAAAAATCATCTACGTGTTCATCTGTGTGTGTGTTGCCGACCCCTGACTGGCATATTTTAGTATGGTTTTAATCTGACAAAAGTGGTGGTGAGGGTGTGGACTCATGCTTCAGCAAAAGTGATAGATTATTATTTTGCCATTCGTTTAGTTTGTCCAAACACATAGAGGCTGGTTTGGAAACAGGCATGTTAGAGTGTGTTTAAAATTTGCATAGTCATGGATATTGCGCCCAATGATTCCAGGTAGGCTCTGGACCCACCGTAACCTAAACTGGATAAGCGGCTACAGATAATGAATGAACGAATGAATAGTCGTGAATATACTTTGCATTCTTAATGAGCGGTTTGGTTTAGGATTTGTCTTGTAGTTTTTTAGATATAAAAATGTATTATTCAACATAGATTATTTTATTATGTTTTAAATTATAGCTTAAATGTTAGTTTAAATTGAATCATTAATTAATAATAAGACCACCTTTACCTCCACCATCCATCCTGTAGGTGATGTTGGAGTCGTCTGTGTACCTGACGCTGTCAGTTTACTGTTGCTGCTGCCTCCTAGCTGCGGTAGCTTCGTGTGCTCTGCCCATCGAGACCACGGGCCGCGGCTTGCAGGAGTCCAGCCACAGGGAGTGGGGGCAGGAGATGATGGGCAGAGGATCCAGCCACAGCCCTGACGCGATCCCTCGCTCCAGCTCCGGATCACAGAACTGAGAGAGGGATGAATGGAGGGGGACAAGAAAGAAGGCAAAACATAGAGGGCAGTGGCATAACAGATGTGAATACATTGAAGGAAAAAAACTGGAGTCCTCCATCGAGTCACATGACCCAGGACAAACTGCCACAAAGGACGATGACAGGACTTGGGGAAGCCTTCTTTAGCTGGGAATGGGTGTCAAAAATCAACTCGGAAATGCGAGTTGCGTGTTAGCTAGTAGTTCAGACAAGTGCTCAAGTTCAAAGCAACCATCCATTAAAAAAAAAAAAAAGAAAAGAAAAACCCAAACAAATGAAAAACCTAGCATTGCTAACAAATGAAAGCTAGTAGAAGCCAGTTAGCATTACATGAACAAGGTGAAGCTAACTGCTACCCGTTAGCTTGCATTCATTGTTAACCATGTCAGGTCTTTTTTAAGTTTGTAACTGATGTCTTACAGGGTCCAAAAAAGAGATTCTTATGGATGAGTGCATTGTAATTATTGACTACACCTGATGATTTCTATAACCACTAGCTGGTTATGCTGAACGGCTAAATCACATTGTTTTATCTATTATTTCCCCCATGGAGAAGCTGCATTTGGGGTAAATGTGTGAAAATGAATTATATACTGAGCCAAAGTCAAAGACCAACCTTTATTTATTTATTTATTTATTTATTTAATCTTCAGAAAAAGCAAAGCAGTAAATACTATTTACCAGAAAATAACATAAAGGCTTCTCACACTAGGTGTGATATTATTAGCAGTATTGGTTTTATTTCTCTTTTCTTTCCTGAGGAAATTAGATGTGAAATAATCCACATTCTTGGGAAAGGGGTGAGTCCAAGGAAAATGTAAAAAAATCTTTCCAAATTCCAGTAGTGCAACTCAAAGTATTACTTCTTGGAAAGGATGGTCTTCAACTTCGGCATAGTACTATAGGTGTGGCTATAGGTACTCTCTGATAAACAAATGCCCTTAATTGAGTTGTGTAAGGAAGGTTTTTAACACTGGAACTTGCTAAACGTCTTTTTGTGATGGGGCAAGACAGTCATGAAGATCAAGCAGTCATTCTGTCAGATGTTAAGTGGAGAAGGTCAGGAGCAAATTTAGAGCATTTAGTAGATGTTCTTACCCAGAGCAACTTAACAGTTCTAATAAGGCTACACTGGTGGGTAACTGCACGTTAGGAGTTTTACCCAAGGACGCTTATTGGTGTGTGGGTGCCTAGGCGGGTAAATGAAATGTAGTCTGCTGCATAGAGGATAGTGGCGTTACCAGTACACCACACACCAGAATGTTTAAGACCCTTTTACCAAATTTCAGGTGAATGTCCAGAGAGGTCAAAGAAGTGAGACTAATATTATTCAGTCCATTTATCAGAAAATAAGAAATGAAAACATTTTGAAGATGCCATTTTAGTTATTGGACCTGATGTTAATTTACCATTGCTAGGCCACGTTTTTCAAAGTCTACAACAAAGTAACTGCCGCATGAATTATGCCCTTTTCATGGAAACCATTACAAGCTCTGTGACTGGACGCCAAGAAACAATGGAGATGGTATACTGTGTAAAACATTTATGAGGACAGTCTCTTTTCTGCCCTTACTGATGTTTTGTTATTGGTCTGTATAAATAGCAATTAGGTCCAAACCTGAATCAGAGACCTGAGCTAGAGGAATTGAATCATCCTGAGTAACACTGCACTATGCTAACTGACCACAGCAGGGGCAGTAGTGTGGATGTATGAAGCGATAGAGTGAGAACAGGACGACTTTGCCAGAGATTTGATTTCACAGAGCATTATAGCTCATAATCTAAATTTAAAAAGTTTTTTTAATGACCCCACCTAGGGCCCACAGTTCATTTTGCTGCCATTATCGCTGTGAAGTGGAATGAAATGTGTTGTACACACAAAAGCCGTTGTCATTTTGACCACTCCAACATATAATTGATATTCTCTGGCATTCAGTGGGTTCCTTCTGCCCACCAGGATCCAAGTGTGTTAGTATGGTGTTCCCAATTAACGCAGTGTCACTGATGATCACTTTAATAATGTATGAGATGTGAATTTCACTCTGTTTATTATTTATTAGCATTAAGCATATCAAAGGTCTTTGATTCTACCAGGAGAATATAGTCTTCTTCAACAAACCAGTGGCCCAGTGGCTTCTATTTGATCAATTTAAGTGAAATTGCCCTGATTTACTAGGGCCCATACTGACAAAGTTCCACTCAGCATTTTGCCATTGCTGCATTAAATTAAACCTTGCAACCAGGTCAGAAATTGATGTTGAGCAGAGATGCGGAGTATCAAGGTACCGTTACTCAAGTCAAATACTTAAGTAAAACATTCATAGGATTTGTACTTTCCTGAGTTTTCATTCCCAGTACTTCTACTTAGTAAATCAATCAACGTTTTACCATTTTAACCATTCATGTTTTGTCACCAGTTCCCCTTTTTTCTGTTCAGTTTGTTTCTTTTTTGTTAGTGAGACAGACTTTGGAGCTTTGGACCAAATTATTTTAGACCAAAAGGATCCAAAAAGAAAAGAACAGAGCCAAACATACTTCAGTCCCTGGGCTGTTCTAAGAAGCTCCACTTCATTTTTAGAATTTACTCAGTACTGAAGTAGTTTGTACTGCCACTCAAAATACTTTTATTGTATTAGTATTTTATCCATATAACATCATTTTCACTTGAGTATGGATTCAGTCTGCTCTACACACCTACACACTCTTAAGTGACATAGAACTTGTAATGGCTTTTACAGACTGCCAAATTAACGTCTTGAAAACAAGAAGATTGTTAAATTTTTAGCCTGTCTTTATTACTATCCCAATACTGGAAGAAGAGTTCACGATAAGTAAATTGGCTGATATAAAAGGGTGCTGATTTGAAGTAAATGGTTATGAAATTTGTATCCCATTACCATTCTGCGTTGTTTACACACTGGGCTTTTTAAACAGGAACAGATCCTATAGCGGAAATTTAACTCTGAAGCTGTAACAATCCAGGCCCTGGTCTAGTTCATTTGTCTTTTTTTTCCCCTGTAGTAACAAATCCTTCTATCTCCAAAATGTGTCTGACATACTCATAAATAATTCCTTGGACAATCTCTGTTTGTCCATTGGTTGTGAAATATGACCCACTGCCAAGGACAGCTGGCATTTGTAGAAGATCGAGAAAAAAAACATATAAAGGTTAGGGTGTAACAGCAACTATTTGCTTACTGTAAAGGATTTTAACTTCCAATTCTTCGACTACTTAAGGCTTTGATTTAATTGAGACTGAACATGGATATCCTCCAGAGCCACAGTGAAATCCTCCTGTACACAACTCTTTTAATCACCACTCATTTATTCTGTTCATTGTTTCCACACTTCAACTGTACAGTAACTAAAGTTTTGGTTTTATATTAGGGATGGGAGCTTTTCAAGGCTTATAAATGGTCAAAAAGTTGTGAAGTGTGTGGCACTTTAGGGTTGGGGTCCTTTACGTTTTATTTTCTCTAGACATTGTCACTGAATCCATTTAGGTTTCATTTAGTGCTCCTCAGCTATTTCAGTAAAGTGGCTGAAACCCAGCGGTTTACATTTCAAACAGAATTTGTGAATTATTAAACAACTTCACCTTGCTGAGTTGCCTCTTTGTGGGAACTGACCCCAGCCCTGTGTGTGTCCTGACTGAGAGCTGTCTTGTCTCCTACATGCCTGCCTTTGCCTCAGTTCTGAGTTTAGTGTGTGTGCACAGATATCCCACACCACACTGGATCAATGTGTATCAATAAATTATATTTCAAATAAAAAAGCAAATTAAACATCAATTTTCCATTCTGTTTATTTGTAAATTAGTTCAGTAAGTCATTTGATCACATTTCAGGTAGTTTTTAATGAACTAATTTAAGTACAAACGATTTAGTTTTCGGCATCAAGAAAGAAAGCAGACAATACATTTAAGGGGAAAATTTCACAGAAGCCACAGCATCAGTTATATCAAGAATTTCCAGCATTTTCTTCTCAATCCATTGTTCTGAGAACACCAGCTGCATTTTTTATTTGAAAATTCACTTCTTTTGGGTTTTCTTTTTTTCATTGACAGCTTCTCGACAGCTCAACAGACTCTCAGTCATCGTTCTTGGTTGTTAAGTCTCTATAGCTTTCAGTTTTTTGGTGCATTTATTTTCAAAAACATTCTTTATGCATGCCTGTCATCATCTATCTAGTCTTCTCAAAAATATCTCCTATTTATTTAGTAACTTTAATTTAGTGGTTAATTTTAACTGGAAATTAAGTTCATGAAGGGTGGTCTCCGACTTTTACACTACACTCTACACTCATTTACAAAATGAATACTGTGTTAGGTTTAATCACAAAAATATTTTTATAGAAAACACTGATTTTCACTAGAGTGAGATCACTTTCCTACAGCAACCAACAGCTTGGAATCTTGAAATCAATGTTTTGCGGAACATTGATTTTTTGATTGATTGTTTTTTTTTCTAATTTAAAATTTAAAATTTGAGTTTTGTAAGTGACAAAAGAGTGACATTAGTACATTATGTAGAACATTAGAAAAAATTGTAGAAATCAACATTAAATGGAATGGACCTAGCATCATTTGTAGTAATCCATTATGTAATGGTGTCATAGTGCTGGATTAGTATCAATGTTATTAATTTGACGAATTAGAGACGAGACTTCGGTTTTGTTTGCCAGGTATTCTGCTGAAGGATCTCTCCAAACAAGCGAGCAGCTTCCTCAGCACAGCCTCTGTGGATGGTCAGACCATAGCCTCCATGGCCATAGTTATGGATGACCTGAGACGAGACAGAATCAGGAAAATAGAGCTTAATTCTACACAAGAATATTAAAGCATCATTTCTTTTGCAGCGAAGGGTTTTAATAGGTGGTTGTCCCCATTGCAGTATTAGGCTGGACATTCAATGCTAATACCTTTCTGTGTGGATTTGGCTACAATCAGTCCCAAACATTAGTGAGGTCTGTTTTTGATGTTATACCATTGTTGACTGCTTAGTTCTAGATCACAAACCACACTACAACTTAAATCACTTCAAAGAATGTATTTACACTGCTTCACAGTCCAGTGCTGGGGTATTTTATACTTTTCTGGTTGGTGCTTGGCACTGGGCATTGTGAGCTTGTATTGAGATCATGTATTGTTTCTCTGGAGCATCTAATGACATTTTCAGTGCACTTTAATGGAAATTATACAAGTTGTGTGCACCTTCTATAAGTGGTCTCAAAGTTTAAAGAAAAAGAGACATACTCCTTTTCGAATATGTGAGTGTGTGTGTTGCCCTGCAAAGGACTGGCGCCCCCTCCAGGATGTGTTCCTGCCTTGCACCCTTGATTCTGGGTAGGTTCCAGACCCACCGAGACCCTGAACTGGATAAGACGTTACAGACAATGAAAGAATCAATGAATGAATACTCCTTTTCCAAAAGGTAACACAGTCCCCTATAGTCATAATGAAATGACAATTTTCAGATGATGAAGTAAATATAGAAGAGTGTATTTCAATTTTACCATGCTGATCATTTGCCTACGGAATACAGAACTGTCAAAAGTCTTAGGCATCCATCTTAGGTTGCGATCTGAATTGTTTGCAAACAGTAGGTGTTTGAAACAAAGTTTACATTTAATTATGTAGCAGCGATGCCTTAGCTTGTGCCAATTGTTCCCCCAAGCATTCACTATCATCAGTGAGACCAAAGCAGTCAATTCTGTCTTAAACTCTATGGTATTTTTGGAAATGCAATTTAAGTAAATTAATTTTACTCAGTTTTTTTTTTTAAACTCTTTTCTAAATTGACCAAAACAGAGTTGAACTCTTTTAAGTCATCAGTGATCTTACTGATGTCTTGTTGAACCTTGGCCAGCTGAAGTACAGTTCACTTTTGTTTAAGAGCGTAACAATTAACTATGACTCAGTATTGTCAGCTGATTAAAGGCTAGGCTATTCATCCAGTCACATCCATTTTCAGTGTCTGTGTCATTAGGAATAAAATGATTTATACTGCAATTAAACATCACCCATAATATCCAATGATGAATCAAAATGAGATATAAGATCATCCCAAACATTTGACAAATATTAAAATTTTTGAATCTTTTCTATAGGTGGTATTAATAATATACACTTTGTGCATGAAATGGGATGCGATGAAACTCTTTCAGATTAGCTTAAGGTTACCATGCTTAATGCCAGATGTTGGCTTGAGGGGTATGAGTCCCTCCAAAACTGGGCTGTGCAGCACTGGAACTGTGTTTGTTCTCTGGAGTGATGGAATTTTATCCAAAATTAAAAATCCAAAATTAAATAACACCTGATTTCACCTAATTCTCTCATGGAAGAATGCAACCAAACCATGATAGAATTGTTACAATATCAGTCAGTCTTTGACACATGACTTGAAACCAAAAAGGACTTTCTTTTCACTGCCATTTTTATCATTGTTACCAAGGCCATTCTGTATATTTAGTCAACCCTAGACATTTCATTTCTTTCACTTCCTTTAACTGGTAAACTGTTACATTCATGTTGTGTGAAAGATTATTTAATACGGTCCACTAATAAGACCCACAATGGAAAAGAAAAAAAAAGTGTTTGCCCAAGGGAAAGATTTTAAATCCTGTTAAATTTTTGCTAACTTTTGCTTTGTCCATAAGGCTGTAGCTTAATTTAATACACTTAATTATTGTATACATTTTAGAAATTCTGGTTATTTGTGTGTCAAATGTTGTTGGTTTTCCATTACAATGACACGTTACTGTTTTTGTATTATTTATATTTGTTGGTCAAGGTTTCAGATTTAGGGCTATGTCGAGCCCTGATCATATATACATTAACTTTTTAACATGACTTAATTTTGATTACCTTTACAGCCTAAATTTGGAATATATTTGTAATGTCTTGTTTTAATGAGAGCAAACTTTAAAGGAAATGACGGCTGTGACACTTAGCACAAATTTTCTTGATTACAGTCAATCTTCAGATCTAGTGCTTCACTGCTGTGCAAGAATAAAACATTTGCTCTCAGTAACAATATCTCAGAAATGGCAAGTTGGTGACATCACAGGAAATAATCACACAGGACTTACAAATACTTATTGTAAAGCATTCCCAAAGGGATTAAAAACTTTTACTGCAATACATTTGGGAAATAGATATTGACCTCCAGTCTAATGTCTTTGCTTTTTTTAGCCATTTACTGACACTGGGGTTTTGTAAATTGTCTCGGTCCGGTATGCTAGGGTTCTCTCTCTGATCAACTGGGGTTATTTAGACAAATGCTGAAAAGCTTGAACTGAGATGAGGATGCTCCATAGGTGGGTAATATAGTTTTAATTTTTGCTGTTCCAGATTACTTAATATGGAACTTTAATGTGGAAACTTCGTTAAGATCGCTAGCTGCATGAAAGAAAACAAAGATCTAAAATGCTCCAAAACTAAACAACTCGAGTTACAAATGAGTTTCTGTGGTAATTCAAAGAGTGAATAAAAGCTTAGACAAGTTAATCTTCAACCACGTACAAACAACTTTCCTTCATTTCTTCAAAAATACTGTTCCACTTTAAAAGACGCAGTGCTTCTAAACATAAACAAACCAGAGAGAACAGCATTTCCCCATAATTGTAGACATTCCCTTTAATACCATTTCATTTGAGAAAACTAAGGCCATAGTTGACTGAAAGCTTGTTACTATGTTCTTAATATAGTGTAGTGATGTCACTGCCCTCTATGCATCAGACTGAGGTTCTGGTCCCCAATAAGGTAACCTCACAATTCTCTTTGCATATATATGCTTTGGCAAGAGACCTGACAATATATTCACCTCAACAAGATTAATGTGGTTTACATTAAAATGAGTTTGGTTCACCTCAAATGTGTTTGGTCCTGAAGGAATGGTCTCTCTCTCCAGCCTCACTTTACTGCGTACTGGCCTGAGACCAGTCCAGTCCTCCACAATCTGGGCATGCTAAGTGGCAAGAAAGAGATGAAAACAAAAAAAGTGATAGACATAACAAACACACTTTGGAGAGTAACATTAACTCACATTCCCCACACCTTCCACTCCAATAACTGTCTAAAACTGGTGAAGGATGAATGGATGGGCATATACAAACTAACAAGTTTTCATAGATATTACATGTTTTTATAGCTTAGTTTCCGAATGTATAACCTTTTACTAACTATAATGATGGCTATTAATCAAGAATTACTTACTAATTTGCAATCATGTATATCATTAATTCCACTTAAACCTATGCAATATAATTGATTATATGTCTGAGAATTATGCACCTGTTTTATAAATTCATATTATGAGTCCTCAGATTCACTTTAGATCACAAGATCAGCTCTGTTTACAAATACAAACAAAAAAAATGAATGAAAGAAAACAAGTGCTCATCAAACACATATTTAAAACCCTACTTAAACCAAAACAGTTCCTGGTCACAATAATCCATTCCACAAAGGAAGAAAATCTACTATAGTTCTCATACTTTAAGACTGGGCTCGAGTTTGCAGGCTTCTTCCCAGATTTTTTTGTGGTCAATGGAATTGTTCTGTGTACTCCAATTACCCCGCTGAAAAATTCCACCGACCGTCACAAGACGACTCCTGTAGACGAAAAAAATAAGACCTGCTTAGTGCACAGTTTCTATTAGAATACAGTATCCCTGTAGGGCTAATATATTTAAATGTGTATGCTCTGTTCCCGACAAGAGGGAAGTGAAGAGATAACTGCGTCTGACAGTTTGTTGGACCCATTTCCACTCAGTCTGCTTTTTGAATGAAGCAGAATAGTGGTCAGGCAGTTATTGTAAAGACTAATGACTGTTTGCAGACGTTCTTGTCTGCTAGCATGCTTCCATAAAACAGGGGGCAGCACCCAAACCAGAATTATATACTCCATTTTTATATATAGTGGCTGTTTCAAGTTATATGTTACAATGTGTTCAGCTATACTACCATGCTTGTTGGATTTTTTTTTCTTTTTTGTATGTACACATAAGCAAGTCTACTTGAGAATATTCATAATTTAAATGTATCAGTTCTGTGGCTATCCTCATCCACAGCTTTTAGCTTTATTGGCTGCAGCTTTGCTGCTATGGAGGAAAATTTTATATATGTTTTATTTAACATTTACTTTCACGAGGTAAGCCCTGTGATGGACTGGAGCGTGTTCCTGCCTTGCGTCCAGTGATTCAATGTAAACTCTAAACCTACAATGACCCTGAACTGGAAAACCTAGAATTAACCAAACCTTACCTGGAGGAGCTGTATGTGTGAACGTAAACATCTGTCCCAGACTTTACTGTGACTTTATCTAGCTAGCCCCCTAGTACAAAGTCCAGGTAATACTTTGTCTGAGTAATACTTTTGTGAAACGAGGCACTAATGTTCTGGAGAATTGTGCTGTGTTTACTGAACACGCTGCACAGGCTCCTATGTCTAAAACACATCAAACATTTTCAACTTCAAGAACACATTTGACACAAAAAAGCTCCAGCTGTACACTACATGTGTAAAAGGATAACTCCAGAAAATCTCTGGACCTGTTTCTCTGGAGTTCATACCTGAAAAAGGCTATCTTGGTCAATACTACAAAAAAAAACAAAAAATCCATACAGCCATCCGTATTAGCTTTCCTGTAATTTTCATAGAAATTAAGCAGAAGGAATCATTGCCAGGAAACACATGCTAGTCCTGAACATCTTAACACACTAACTGCCAACCCTTACTGCCTAAATCTGCAATATACAAATGCCACATCCTACCCACCCAGAGAAAGCAAGGTCAACTCTTCTCTCTGAAACTCCTTGCCTCAGATAGCTGAGGCATCACCAGGGCTCAAACAGACCGTCTCAGGTTGACAGAGCCAACAGTTAGATTGCTCCACCACTCAGGAGCCAGAGTACATTGTTTCTGATTGGTTATCACCACCCCAAAGTCATCTGCACAAACGTAGGCAGAGCTGCACATGATTGTCACTCATCATAAAAGACTTTCAGCTGCTTTTGACTTCTTGCCTGAAGAGTTAAGTAACATTAGCTTTCTAATTCAGATTATGCCTTTAATCTATGAAACACATTGCATAAATCTTACCCTGGAATAATATAAGGTGTGGTATAAACTCCTTTTGGGAAATTGTGGGTAAGAATCCAGTGCTTTATCCAAGGAGCATCTACCTAGTAGTAGAAAAATAGAATAAATATCAACAGCATAAGACTCCTTAAAGTCACAGTTCAACCAAAAATACATTGTATGTATCAAATGTAGTGAAAATTTGCCTCTTTTGTTTCACACTGGAGTTATGAGGGTAATGCAGCTCATCATTAACCGAAGCTTATAGATAACAAGTATCATTGGTGAAAAATTCTTTTAGCCAAGGAACACAACTGGCCTCTCTCTCTGGGTTGAAACTGACCCTGTGTTAGAAATGGCTCCCTATTCACTATTTCCTATAATAATCACTATATAGTCCACTATTAACAGGAAATAATTTTAGGAAGGCAGTGAATGATTTCGGACACTAATACAAAATGGCGGAACCCCAAAATAGTGAATAGAGGGCAGTTTCTGGCACAATGTGAGTCTCTAGGTTGTGTTCCCACCACTGAAACCAGCAGGAACTCTATTTCCCAGGGACATTCACTCAGCCAATCATACTCGACAGCATTGCTCAGCCTCCCCTGAGTACTGACTCTTTTCAGCTGTTTTGGAATGTATTTAACAATGTTCACCTGTCTGTTTAACCATGTTCTGTGCTTAGTGTTTTGGTTTTGTACCTACTGAGCACATTATTAGTTGTTTTTTCATGGCTTTTTGTGTACCGAATTTTTTCCTGTTTAAGTTTCCCGTTTTCATGTTTAGACCTTTGGGGTGTGTATGCTCCTTGTATCTATGAACCCTTGTTTGTCCGTCGTGTATGCTTCCTGATTACCCTGTGTACTAAAGGACTTAGTGGCATTATATGTGACTGGTAGAGACTTGTAGATGGGTAAAAATGGTGATGAGTAATAATTGGTGAGAAAATCTGGCAAACATTTAATGACTAATAAATAAAGGAAAAAACTCTAAAGATGGCTGTTTTAAGAACATAAAAATTGTGGGTGGGATTCCATGGCTTTATCCAATCAGCATCTTTCAACACTCCAGTTTTAATGTTTTAAAATGTAAAAACATCTGAACACAAACATATCATAGCTGAACAATTGCATTTGGGCATTGTACATTTTGCAGAATTTGTGCATTACTTCAGTATCTCCTATGTGTTCAAATAATTTTGAGCGTGGTCATGATTTTTTTTTTCCACCTCTTCATTACTCTGACCTTAATGATCTGCCCTCGTCCAGGAGTGAGCTCAGGATCAGGCTGTAGTTCTCCTGATCGAACACCAGAACAGTTGATAATGACATCTGCTCCACTGTCTGCCAGCTGCTCACAAAAAAAACAAAAAAAAAAAACATGCTAGAATAATTATGACATGCGTTTTAACCTTTTTTCCTAAAAGTACATTAAGAATCATTAATTAATTTAAGCAGTGATTACAAAAATCCATTTCTGTACATGAAAATATTTCAATTTATTAATGCTGGAAATGTTAGGAGGACAAGAAAAAGATAGTAAATTAACTCTCTAACAGATTACAGCCACGATGACTTGATAGAAACCTGTGTTTGTGTTTTCTGTTAACCTACTGTACCACAACAATTTTAATGAACCTGCAGTTGCGTAGATATGGAGAGTGTAAACATTTAAGTGGTTTTATGGATCAAACTCAGCCATTATGTGCTTAACCAGTTCTCAACCTCTCTTCATAAATTCATTCATTGTCTGTAACCACTTATCCAGTTCAGGATCGCTGTGGGTCCGGAGCCTACCTGGAATCATTGGGCGCAAAGCAGGAATACACCCTGGAGGGGGCGCCAGTCCTTCACAGGGCAACACACACTCACACATTCACACCTACTGACACTTTTGAGTCACCAATCCACCTACCAACGTGTGTTTTTGGACTGTGGGAGGAAACCGGAGCACCCGGAGGAAACCCACACAGACACGGGGAAAACACACCAAACTCCTCACAGACAGTCACCTGGAGTGGGACTTGAACCCACAACATCCAGGTTTCTGAATCTGTGGGACTGCGACACTACCTGCTGCGCCACCATGCTGCCCTCCTGATAAATTGCACAGGCTTTATTAGGGGTTCGAGCACGAAGTGCTTGAAACCCTATTGTGTTTGTTCTGATTTTAATTTGTTATTATTATTATTCTTTTTCTTTTTCTGCCATAAAACGAATCGCACAGCCCAAACCGTAAGGCCTAGAGACTTGAGACTTGGTCAATAGGTAGTAGTCGGTCTCTACTCAGGCGCAAAATATCAGCCCAATTGGCCTCAAGGTGGCGCTACAGCGAAGGTAAACGCTTTCATTAAAAGATTTTCCACCCCGTGTGGCGTAGAGACGAAATCTTTTTTTTCCCTGATTCCTTGGGTCCTGCCGAATCAAAAAGGTACATACAACCACTAAGCTCCGCCTACTTAGTTTTTTTTTGCTATTTTGCATAATTTGCAAAACCTACTTTTGTGTACTCCTCCGTGGATTTTTGTCCAATTTTCTTGAGCTTGGTGTCAAAATGTTCGCAGGAGTCTGTAGCTTAATAATTATCAATAAAAATGTGAAATTTCGATTCAAGATGGCCGCCATATGCAAATGAACCTTTTCGGCTTATTTTATGTTTTACTTAAAAATCTATAACAAATTCATGCTTTACTCAAATGTGTTTACGTTTCATTTTCAACTTTCAGACATGATTCTGAGGTAGCACGTCAAAGGAGAAGCCAATATTCATATAGGGGGCGCTGTAAATGCTTCAAGTTTATATCTCAGCATCCGTAAGGCGGATTGGACCGCCGCTTGGCACGCTGCTTCTATGGGCAAGGCTGTAGAGGGAAAATTAAGGACAACTCGATTCGGGCAAAATTGTGATCGTCATCGACCAATCAGCTGTCAGCAGCTGTTTGACAACCTTAATAAGGTCCAATCATCATGGGATTTGACTGGTATGTCCCTGGGAGGCCTCCCTAAGAGCAGAAAAATTGTCATAACGATAGCCACTAGGGGGCGCTATATCAAGAAAATATTATATATCTCTGTGAAAATTAAGCATATTGACACACAGTTTGCTTCATTTTATACTCTGCAGAGGGCCTAACAACTTTGCAATTGCAAATGTTGTCAAAAAATGCTTCGTTTTTTCTCAATTTTAAATTGTTCAAAATTGAAGCTTTTCGAACTAGTCCGTGGAATTTTGCGATATTCCCAAACAGTTGACCTTGTTGGAATCTGCAGAGTCTGTAGGTAAATAATTATGAAAAAAAGTTCAACATTTGGACAAACTTTTGTTGTAATAAAACAATTAATTGAAGCGTGTGGAGCTTTAAACATTCTTTTAGCTATAACTCAAACAAATTAAATCTAATCAAGACCAACCGTGACAGACGTATGTATGGTCCTACCCTGAAGAAGTATGTACAATATGATCAAAATTTACCAAAAGGGGGCGCTACAATTGGACAAAAACTGATTTAATTGGCTTTTTTATGTTATAGCGCCATCTAGGAATGCAGTGGCACACCAACTTAATTATGACATCTGCTCCTCAGTCTGATCAAGCATGTGAAGTTTTAAAAATTTTTGGGAAAGCGTTTTTGAGATATAGTTGTATATTAGTGTACAAAAATAGCATATATTTGACTTGTGGAATACATGCTAGATTTCTCTTATTGTGAGGGGCCTGTAAGCTACATAGTAATAAAAGTGCAACCATTTTTTCATTCATTCATTCATTCATTATCTGTAACCGCTTATCCAGTTCAGGGTCGCGGTGGGTCCAGAGCCTACCTGGAATCATTGGGCGCAAGGCAACAATTTTTTGATCAGTATTAAAGTTCGGATCCTTAGGATTCAGCTAATACCACATATGTCCATGTTAGGTAAATATCCACATAGGATTACACGCTCAAATGTTTCTATATGTGCATTCATGGCAGAGCTAAATATATGTGAAAGTAGTTATTTCTCACCAGCAGATGGCAGTCTAAAACTACACATTGTGCTGTTGAACTACAGTGGCTCTGAGACATTATGCAAAATGCAATGTGGAGCAAAGACCATAAGGCCCAGAAACACCTCCGTTGGCAGCAACATCCAGCAGGTGTGAAATGACTCAGCCAAGGAAAATGACACTCTTTGGCCAGATGGTGGCGCTATAGCAAAGGGAAAAGCATTGAGGTCTATATCTCCTACACCATAAGGCCTATAGATGAAATCTTTTTTTTCCCTTATTCCTTGGCTTTAGACAAACTAATTTGCTATTGGATCATTTAGCTCAGCCCACTTAGATTTTGAGCTAATTTGCAAAATATACTTTTGTCAATAAGTCTTTGAATTTTTGACCAATTCCCTTGAGCTTGGTGCCAAAACGTTCACATGCGTCTGACCCTAGATAATTATAGAACGAATGTTGACATTTTGATTCAAGTTGGCCGCCATATGCAAATGAACCTCTTCAGCTTATCACAGGTTTTACTTGAACATCTGTAACTTCTTCATACTTTACTCAAATGGGTTCAAATTTCAGATTCTACTTATAGAAATGCTTTTAAATGTAGCATGTCAGCGATGTAGGCCTATTGCTTCCAAACAGGCCTGTTAAGCGAGAACCCCGTTAATTGCCGCTTGCGGCTATATTTCTTATTGTTTTTAAGACGTTATTCGTAAACCAGTTTTGTTCTGATTACGTGCCTCTTACAGAAATAAACCTGAAAAACCATCTGAGAAAGGTCATATAACTTCACAGATTTTGTCTGAGGCTAATTTTTTATAAGCAGTTAGAACTGAATACATGTGTTCAGGATTGTGACATCATAAAAACAGTGAATCCAAACAAGCAGTTAGTCCAATTGTATACTTTGGTTAAAAAAAATCTCTTGCTTAAAAGTAATATAGACCCTTTTTGATTTCTACACTGCATGTTCTATAATGCTTTTTAAAAATTGAGAGCTTACATAGTTCATCAATGAATAGTGTTATGGAAAAATATAAAGAGCTTTTACATACTACATAAACCTCTTTGATTTATGTAGGAAACTGTTTATCCACAATGCAGTCCCTTTTATGTCCAACAATTTACAGTATGCTTCTAACTGTAAGAATGTGTGTAAACAGGAACTCTTTAACCTCTTTAAATGAACTGATTTTCCGGTGGTAAAACTTGACTCCCCTTTCTGACAGCCTAACAGGAAATAAAAAACAGACAAAAGAGGACAAAGTGATGAAGTGAATCAAGACCAAACATGCGAAGAGCCAGAATGTATCATGTAAAATATACCACATCAGACAGTACCGCATGCCTTTAAATAGAGAATATCATCACACATATTAACACTATGATAAACAACAGATTGTTGTTTTGATAAAAAACAGCTGTTGTTTTGGCCTAGTTTGCTGAATTTGACAATACAATAACAGCAAATTCTGAGTGTGTTGCATGCTGTGATTCATTCACAGCTATTGTTCATTTATTGAACAGTGAGCCAAATTAAGGAGGTATGCTCTAAAAATAGATATTCTGGAATTACTCATTTCAAGTCTTGTCCCATTCACTTTGTCATATATTGAGGATTAGTAAGACCCAGGTAAATATCCAAGAAAATAATAAAGTTTATTCAAAAAGCAATATTTAATTCAATATAGTTAGATGAGTCATAAGATGACTCCTTTACCAATTCATGAGCCAGGGGAGGTAGGTTTTCCCTTCCACCATCAGAGCAGTGTTAAACCAGCCATAACTGAAAAGAACACATACTATTAGAGAAGAGATCACAACCATTCATTTATTCATTGTCTGTAATCGCTTTCCAGTTCAGGGTCGCGGTGGGTCCAGAGCCTACCTGGAATCACTGGGCGCAAGGCAGGAATACACCCTGGAGGGGGCAACAGTCCTTCACAGGGCGACACACACTCACACGTTATCTCAGACACTCACACCTACGGAAACCTACGGTCATCCACCTACCAACGTGTGTTTTTGGACCGTGGGAGGAAACCGGAGCACCCAGAGTAAACCAATGCGGACACAGGGAGAACACACCAAACTCCTCACAGACAGTCACCCGGAGTGGGATTGAACTCACAACCCCAGGATTCTGGAGCTGCATGACTGCGACACTACCTGCTGCTCCACCATGTCGCCACAGAGATCACAACCATACGAATAAAAATAAACTAATAAATGCCATCACAATATGTGAATGTCACCAGTGTCACTGAAACCTGGACAGTTACAAAAGTGTCTGTTGTACTGAGATTGAAAAATGACAGGACTTTGCTGGTCATGTATGGGTTCGACACCATGTTTTAAAGGATACATATCGTGAAAAAATATTTTTCAATGTATTAGCACATTAATTTGTGAATGTGAAACTGCTACCAACATACAAACTGTGAAATTAAACAACCCATTCATTTTTTTTTGACCTGCCCAAACAAGTACATTACAATGAGCTGTGTAAAAAGAAAAATACCAATAGAATACAGCAAAAAAGAGAATGGTGAACAAAGAGAACCAAATTAAAATGTCCAGGGTTAAAAAAAATGTTAAAAACCAGAACTTCTCTTTGTTTCTCACTCTTGGACTCTCGCACAGATTCTCGTTTAAAGGAACAGGCATTGAAACTAGCCAGTCCAAACAAGACTGTTTAGAATGGAAGGGGGAATTGCTTGATCCTTGTGGTATTTTGACCAAAGCATGTCACAGATGTTTCATTAAGACTTTGGTAACTGTGTTAACTTGTTGAAAGGGGATATACTATGTCCCCTTAAATGCACAGCATGAGCAAAAATCTGTCACCTGCTCATCCAACATTTCTTTTGAGAGTAAGTACATGACTAGTGAGTTTTATTCCTCTTTGCTGCAGTAACAGCTTTTACTGTTCTGATAAGGCTTTTCTCTGTACGTTGGAATATAGCTGTGAGCATGTGACTGCATTCAGTCACGGGAAATTTAGTGGGATAGGTTATTGATGTTGAATGCTTAGTCCTGGAAGGAATAATCCAAAGAAACTCATCTCCAATGTATTGAAATAAGTTCTATCCCTCCAGACAAAGAGAGAATCGGAGAATGATAGCTTTTCCACTGCTCCACAACTGTTTGCAGGATTCATTTATAGCCCTTTAACATATTCTGTACCTTTAATTAGGAAACATAATTGTACCTTATTTAATAATATTTGTATATTTTAAGTTGTGATGGTTTTACACAGCTCTACAATGAAATCTTACAAATATTCACTTCTCCTTCTGGAGGAGAGAATGTAATGTACCTTTAGGGAACACACTGTTGTACCTTTTTAAATGTACATTTACACTGATTGTTCCTTTATGAAAATGTAAACGTACCTGTACGTTAGCTTATTTTCTGAGTGTATGGAGACATTTAAACATTTATGAAACACATATTTAGTGCAGTGTCTTAAAGCTGATAATAAGAAAGCGTTAATAAATATAATATGTGTCAATACCTGTATCCTGGAAACACATCAAGCTCGCGCTGGGTGAGCTCACGGAAACCCAACACAATATCTTTAAAAGAGGGCTCCTGCAATAAAAGATAAGTCACTAAAGACTTAAAGAACAAAAACGCTGCAGATAATGTAGCTAGTTTGGCCTGTCATTCAAATTTGAAACACTTACTTGTTAACAGTAATGAATAAATTTCATCTTAAGTCTTAATACTGGGTGAACTATACAAGCATCATATATGATTATTTTCATTTTTCGATAGCATTATGAATATTTTAACCACCTAATAATCTGGAAATTATCTGGAAAAACAGAGAATTCCCTTTTAAGACCACAGTCATTGTTTCAAATCTGATGTTTGGGAATATAGCAATATCTGCATGACTGTATTACTGCCCAATAACTTGTTTATAAAACTCTATTTCAACAAAACAATTTTAAAAAGCATATGGAAAATAGTACACAACAAGATTCTTAAGGATATCACAGAAACAACATGGAAGAACTGACGGGGCGCTTACTGGGAGACGCTCAGTAAGCAGGTTGTAGCCGGACTGAAGAAATATCCCCATTTTAATAGATTCTGGAGAGCTGAGGAAACTCAGGAGGTAATCAAATGTTTCTTTGTTCCATTTCCTGGAAAAGGTTTCAACGGTTTAGACATAGACATAAAAAATCAAACAAGAATCTAACATTGCTTCACGTCTGTGTTAAGAACTCTCCCACCAAAAATACCCAACTAACCGGGTCCTATGGCAAGAAACTGACCACATAAAGGTGTCTCAGACAAGATGCAGCACATTCGTTACAATTTTATGTAATAAATTACTGTAAGAAAGTGTGACAATTACTAAGTTTTTATTATTACTTCTTTTAGCCAAATACTGACCACTAATGGAGGACTGGATGATGAGTAGGACAAACAGTGCAGCAACAAATGTGCTTCCTGTATGTTTATACCTACACTGTAAAAAATGTCTGTGAATTTTACGGTGGAAAACTGTAAAATCATGACAGTAAATTACTGTAAACTCTAAAAAGGTTGAAAACAGTTTCTGTAACAATGAAATACCGTAAATACTTTTATCAGCCAAAATAACATTTTTTACAACTCTTTACTGTAAAATATACATTATTTCACTGTTAAACACACAAACCATTAGGGAGCGGTACAAGTGTCCAAGACTGGGAGGAGCTGAGACTCATTAGGGAGCTCCCAGCATGCTTTGCTTCTCCATATTTTCTGTGATTTTCAGAGTTTCTTTGTTTTTTTCTGTCTTTGAGACTTACTGATTTTGGGTTGCATTGGGGTGATCACTGCGTGTGTTTGTGTTTCTGTGGATATTATGTCGAGACGTGTGTTGGTCAGGAAAGTTCACCATCAGCCTGTGTTCCGCGTGTGGCACCCAGATACCGAACATTTCTTTAGTCCTTTCAGCAATATCTCCTTTTAAGGGCTGAATACAGGATGTAGTTTGGCTTTATCTCAGTCTCCTTTCTCTAATTTATCACACAATTTACATGTTAATTTTATAGCAAAACAATGTTTCTTTGTTATTTTTATGTAAATACCATGTTTTTTACAGTGTATATCTGTTTTTTTAACAGAAATGTACTGTAAACAAAACAGTCCTTAAATGTAAAATGTATGATTGCCAAAAACGTGACCGTGTATTTTATGGTGAAATTCTGGCAACCACAGCTGCCAGTATTTACCGTAAATTTTATGGATTTATTTTTACAGTGTACAGTGTGGAGCAACAAGGTGTCTGATAGAGTGGACAGTAATTTTACAGTGTTTCCTGGCTTTAAATATTGTTCAATGGAAATGAACACTTTACACTAGTAACAACATTTGCCATGATTGAAGTATGTCAGATTCTCTGCTGTGTAGAGAAGGGTGCACCACCCGATAATACCAGCTCAGTGACGGCGATATGTTTTTCTAATGTTAGCTGCTTTTGTTAGTTATCATGCAGTAATATTGCTGTCTGTAATTGTTAACCTACAAAGTGCACCTGTATAAGATAAGCTGAGATAGAGATAAGACAACACAATCTTTCAGCTAAAATAGCCAATGAGTGTTGATACACAATGGGTGTAGTGAATAAACCGGCTGTGTAATATTGGCTCAGCTGCAACTGTGTTAAATCAGAGAGAACATATATTGCCCTCCAGGACTGGAGTTTGACCTGAAGCTACAGAAAGACCGTGACAGTCCTCACGTTTCCTGGACATTGCCCTCGTCGTAGAGGTAGGGTTGCCACAACCCTGCTGCTCCATCGCTGGTGGTGAGAGGGGTGAACACATCTGCATACACCTCTAAATTCAGGGCCTTGACTTTGTCATGGTAATGCTGATAAATACTCTGGGCAGTGGACAGGCCAATGACCCCTGCTCCGATGATTGCCACCCGCATGGCTGCAATGAGATAATAGGACACAAAACATTATAAATTTCACTTTTGCATAAATATTAAGATGAGCACATTATAGCTTAGGCTGTTGTTTCAACCTATGTAGACAGCTGACTAGGTATTTGAACACACCAAATAATGTTATGGAAAAATACATTTTTAAAAGCACTACTTATTTAGTTGTATTTATTTTGCATTTTAGGTACCTCAGGAAAAATATGTGGGAACCACTCTACCACTCAAAACGTTCATGCGTACAATGTGTCCTCAGTGAGGCGACTTCTGATAATGCTGATTTAACAGACACTAACAGGGGCCTGGAGGTTGTGGGTTCGATTCCCGCTCCGGGTGACTGTCTGTGAGGAGTTGGTGTGTTCTCCCCGTGTCTGCGTGGGTTTCCTCCGGGTGACTGTCTGTGAGGAGTTGGTGTGTTCTCCCCGTGTCCGCGTGGGTTTCCTCAGGGTGCTCCGGTTTCCTCCCACAGTCCAAAAACACACGTTGCAGGTGGATTGGCGACTCGAAAGTGTCCGTAGGTGTGAGTGAATGTGTGTGTGTGTGTGTTGCCCTGTGAAGGACTGGCGTCCCCTCCAGGGTGTATTCCCGCCTTGCGCCCGATGATTCCAGGTAGGCTCTGGACCCACCGCGACCCTAAATTGGATAAGCGGTTACAGATAATGGATGGATGGATATATGCCCAAAAGTTCATGAAAATGTATCTTTTGAAATTACATGTCCCCTTTTGCTGCAGTAACCATTTTTACTTTTCTGGGAGAGCTTAAATCTTGTAGATTTTGTCAGGTATTGGTGTTGGATTAGAACGTGCATCCGACTCATCCCAAAGGTACTGATCACCATCACTCAAAAAAAAAAAACATTCCCAGGGCTGTGCAGGCCAATTCTTCTGAGCTGCTCCTAAGCATCACATTCTACTGACCATACTTTTTCAGTGTTAAGATTAGACAAGCTGTGTGTGCCCAGTTGAACCAGTCAGTAATGGGTGACACTAAATTAATTCACTCATTTTAACAGGTGTCGCCAGTGAATAAAAGTATAAAGACATGCATTCATAAAGCATTAAATGTGCATGTTTTGAAATGAGGTGTACAATAAATGATAAAGTTTTAAAATTTAATTTAAAATGTATGTCTTAAGCCTATCAGACTTATATACTATTTATTAAACAGCTGTTGTAGCTCCACTGGCCCTCCACTATATTTTACTTTGTTTACAACGGCTCCCAGACGGACGACTCCCGAAACTAAACCGAGGTGAAAGGGGGATTTCGCATTCGACAAAAAATATGACTGACGTCACTAGTGTCTAAAACCGAAATAGTTGTTTTAGTTGAGTTTACAGCGCAAGCGTGTGTCGGAGAGTTAACCGTCAATGTACTTACCCTGGCGTTGTTCTTACGTAAACCACAAAAACTGCGGAGCAGCGGAGGGATGGTGGGTGGAATGTGGTGAATGCAGAGTTCAAGAGCTCCTCATAAACGGCGAACTGGCCTTTGATGAGGACATGTTCAATATTAACGTGGGTGAATGTTGCTGACTCGTAAAATCATGCCCTTTACATCGTGTTACCTCATCACTTTGGCGATTCTCTGCCAAATGAAACCCAACGATCACTTTGGCTGATAAAGAAACTTTGGTTTATTTTAACAATAAGAAAACACCACTTGGAATGAATATGATTTCGACCATTATATAATATAAGTGAATATTTAAGCTAAAATAAATAACTTTAGGCACTTTAATTAAGGAATTGTATTTAATGTCGACAACATTAAAATATTTTTGCATGTTATCTCAATGTATTTGTGACCAAACTCATGCACCCGAAAATTTGAATCATTACATGTAACTGACTAAAACACAAATAAAATTATATCCAATGTTTTCAACAACCAATTAAATTATGCTTTGTAAATATAAATAAACAAATATTAATTATGACACATGCAACCGCACCGAAAAGGTTGGAACAGAGGCAGGTTTACCACAGTGTTACATCACATTTACATTTAATTACACTCTTTGATAATTTGGGAACTGAGGATACTAAATGTTGCAGTTTTGCGAGTGGAATTTTTATCCATTATTTTTTTTATATAAGACTTCAGCCAAAGGTCGCACTTGTCTGATTCTCCTCTTAATGATAACCCATAGGAGACAGATCTGGACCTCAGACAGGCCAGTCAAGCTCTGCATGGCAAGTCCCCCTATGTCTAGAAGACTCCACTTTGGGAACCACAGGGTTAGTGTGTGATACTTATATACAGAAAATTGTGAAGCAGTGCTGAATTTGTGAGTTCAAGCCTCATGTGGAGAAGCATTTAGATTAGATCCAAAATGCTTGCACCAAACTGGAGGTAGAGGACCTACTCCATGTACATTTTACCTTGAACTGCAAGTGTATGAGCCAAAACTGAAGATGTGCATAATCTGCTGGTCTGCATACATTGGGTAGATACCTTCAGATGTCCCTAGTCATAGATCCACAGATTAAAAGCTGTTACAAAGAAATAAGTTACTCCTTCACTGTCCATCTGTCAGGCAGAACTCAAGTTTTTTGGGGTTGTTACAGAAGGTTCAGTTTTTCCTATCACACAACATCCATATTTCTTTTTGTGCACAAAATCAGGAGGAAAGAAGCCTTTTTACCCCTTTATGTTTAAAAATGATTCTTAACTTGATTGTTCTCTTTAAAGGCCTGACACCATGTGCCATTTCTCCACTACAGAGCTTCACAGTTGGGTGCAAGGTGTTAACATGAAAATAAATGTGGACGAGCAGCTTAAGTACTGGGCCATTTCACTTAGATCTATGGATGTATATGATTTTTCTCATCTATTCATCAAGAACTCACATCAGAATATCAGCTATGGTTTTCTGATTGGTTATTTTCTTAAAGTCAGATGTTACTGTTTTAGGGTTTCCCACAGTTGTTGAAAAAATCTTCCCCTTGAACTCTGCACTACAGTCACTCAATTCTTTCTGCCATATCTGAATCTTGACTAAATGTAAATGTGTAGCATAGCAGCTTAGGCTAGAATACAGTATTAACGCAGTATTAACATTTAACGCACAGCACTTATATGAGAGTATTTACAAAGCAGCACCAAGACTGTGAGTTCAAGCTCCATCTGGAGCACCTATTTAACTTGGATCCAAAATACTAGCCGCTGAGGAGAAATTGCAAATGCTCTGTCATTTTGCACAGAACTGTAGGTGTAAAAAAAAATTATTAAAAATGTAAATAATTTCACAGACCTTTTTTTTTTCAGGCATCATGATTTCAAGTTCAGGTTCTGACTCTGATTTAACTCCATATCTTGGCTGCTAGTGCTAGTCTTCTACTCTTCACTACAATACCCTACTTGTCGGCCTTCCACCATATGCCTTTCTCCAGTACGGAGTGTGTGTCCTGAAATACACACCAGGGGTTAAGTTGAGGTCTTCAGATTCTGGCCTTTATTCTATCATCTCTTTTCCACTTAGTTTCCACTTATTTCAGGCTCAAATGATGGTAACCATGCCCATCAAGCCGAGATATTGCGCTTTAGTGCTTTTACCCTTTGTCAAACAAACTTCTCTGCATTGCACTCCGTTCTTACTGCTATCGTCTGAAGACTCACCACTTCAGTCTCTAATCATAACTACGTTTTAAGTGTGTATGCAATAATAAGGCACAATACTGCAAAATCCAGTAGCGCAATTGGTTAGCGTGAAGACTCTAAAACAGCACAGGCTTATCATTGGGAATATTGGAATACACCCTGGAGGGGGCGCCAGTCCTTCACAGGGCAACACAGACACACACACATTCACACCTACAGACACTTTCGAGTCGCCAATCCACCTACCAACGTGTGTTTTTGGACTGTGGGAGGAAACCGGAGCACCCGGAGGAAACCCACGCAGACACAGGGAGAACACACCACACTCCTCACAGACAGTCACCCGGAGTGGGAATCGAACCCACAACCTCCAGGCCCCTGGCGCTGTGTGACTGCGACACTACCTGCTGCACCACCGTGCCGCCCTATAGGCAGATCATTTTCCAAAATCTTCTTCTATAGTTCAACAGCCTCCTGTTGCTAACAGGACTGTGACATCTACAGATACCTTTTTCACAACTATGCACCTATATGTCTTTTTTGTAATCTGACAGGGTAACCTAACGCAGCAAATAGACTTATGGAGAGGTACCCAGGCTAATTCTAATTGGTGTAGACAAAACCGAAGTTACCTCCTTACTTACCAGCTACTTATTAAAATTTGCCATTGCACCTTAAATGGTACAGCAATTATATCCTGGTGAATGTAACTGCTACATCATATAATGTGGGCTGTAATCACAATATAGAGTTCCCTTCACAATAATCGGCACTCCTATTGAAGGTAAGTACAAAGAGTTAAAAGAAATTCACCTTTTGGTAAATTAATCTTGCAAAGTAAAAGTGAGAAAATTCAACCATTATTTCAGTGGTTTCCAGTGAATTCCACTCTAACAGTGATTTGTCGCATTATTTCATTTTGTCCAATAAGAAGGTTCAGTTTTGTACGTATTATAATGTTTAAAATATATTCCAGTGGTGTCTGGAAGCAAACGATGTGTACATGTGTATATTCTCATCAACAATATTTGACTTTTTTCATTTACACTTTTTGACAAATTTCCTCTTCAAATTACCCACAATCCCACACAATGTACATGAGTCCAGCCAACAGCTTTTTGTTCCGAACTGATGCAGATGTGTCTTCATTGAACATTTTTGTGTGTCAGGGAAGTTTGCAAACTGTCCAGATCTGTCACAAGCTAGCACAATAAGCTGATGTAGGGAGAGGGGGCCATCTTACCTACCCAGACACCAAAGCTAATTGTTGTCTCTATTACTCCAGGCCTCCAATGGATGAGGCATTCTCCTTAATTCAAAGCTGCCAGTTCGACATGATGGATCCATTAAAAAAAAAAAAAAAAAAAAATCCCCAAGAATGGCTGCTGGAGGGATACAGGAAAAAGTAAAGTCTTGGGGATACAAACTCTCCAAAACTACCATCAAATATCACCTTCATGCCAGCAGATGATTTGGAAGACATTCCGGAAAAAAAATAAAGTGTTTTCCTGTTGTCTACGTTGGAGTTTGCTAAACGATAATGTTTTCTTATCAGATGAAACAAAAATTGAGATTCATTAGCAAGAAGGTAGGTTTGGGGTATACAATGTATGACTACACTGAAAAGATGCACACTGTTGAGTATGGTGGAGGATCTGTGATGTCCACCATACATTGATTAGCATACATGATTAGCACATGAATAGTATATTAAACACAAATACATGTATCTACCATGCTCATGTTTACAATGAGAAAACCTGTGGGGCGGGCTAAAAGGAGAGTGCACCAGAAATTACCCAGAACCCTGGATGATCTGGAGAGATTCTGTTAAATTGTCTCATTTTCCCTGTTGTGATTTATAAGTAGAAGGAAGCTGTACAAAATACTGAATAATAATCATTTTGGCATATACCATTTACCATTGACAATTAGGGTGAATCTGGGCAAAAAACATATGTAGAGCAACAAGTAAACTACAGTAGTCTGTAATTGTAGAACAACAGAGTGCCCCTGTGGTCAGTGAAGCTGAGAGAATGAAAACAAGCAGGTGGTCATGGTCATGTTATGGTTGATTGGTGTATGTTTATGTAATGTTGTTTTAACCTAGTCTTGATTAGAAATGTTTTGTTTAAATAAATTGATTTCATTTATATTTTTCTCATGTTTCAGTGTGAGATTAAGCCAATTTACCGAAATATTAATTCCTATAACCTTTTTTTACTTATCTTTGCCAGGGGAGACAATAATAATTTTAACAAATTTTCAGTCTTTGTAATCATTTTTGTCACACTCTTCTTGGCATCTTCACTGGCCAAAATAAAATAATAAGTCCAGTATTAAAATTTGCTATTGTTTCTATCACCATATGGCTTCTCGTTTAGTTGGATGCAAGTCTTTTTCAGGTGAGCAAGCATTGGAAGTTATATAAGAATTTGTTTACTGGAGTACATATATACAGTTAAATATTGGCAAAATATGACTGGTGTGTGACTTCAATCCCCCAGATGGCTCTGCATAAGAAACTGTCAAGAAACAGTGATACACTCAGCCACATGGGATTGGGAGTACCTCAAAAAAAAAAAATGAAAAAAGCAATGAAATTCGATTATGCAAGGCGAAAGCCACACGCCAATTCTCATATAACAAAAGACAAACGCGCTGTGGTTGGAAGAGCCATGTTTCAGCTTGTTTTTGCAAACATTTAATGTTGTGTATTTCCATGCTAATGAAGAAAGGACCATACAGATATGGTCACGATATTGGGAGTGCACTCGTGAGACATTTTCATTGATGTGGAGGCAAACAGTGGGTTTTAGACATACAGAGACATACATTGAGACATACACTACCAATAGCATGATGTCTTTTCCTGGGAACTCCATGGTTATTTCAGCAGGACAATGCCATGCCTCATTCTGCATGTCCTACAGCAAAATGGCATCACAGGCACAGTGTATGTGCATGTCAGACCTGCCTGTAGTCCAGACCAGTCTCCTGTGCTGTATTATTTAAGGACAGCAACCATGGTCTTGTCTTACTGGAATTCTGTGAAGCTGCTTTGTGACAACATCAGTTGTGAAAAGCGCTATATAAATAAATTTGATTTGATTTGATCTTGTATCAAGAAATAATGCACAAAAAACACTTTAACATACTAAAAAAATAGTATCCTCATTTTCTAAATGATTAAACAATAATTAAAATTATTTTTCTGTCCCAACAGTTGGAGTTTGTTGCAGACAGCAAATTTATTTGTTTAAAATGGTTAACCAATCAATTTCAGAGAAAAACAATGTAAATTCTTCTACATTTTCAAGAGAATTAACAAACCACAGATTTTAGTTTTTATTGCCTTTAAAATAATGTCTGACATATTCTGGATACAGGGTTTAAACATAGATAGACAGACAGATAGAATGATTGATAGATAGATAATTATGCATTGTCAAGGACTGGTTTGCTATATTTCATAGACAGATTTAGTTTTCATTGAAAAAACGCGGCCAAAGCTGTTTTATTCCATATTCGACAGAGTAGTTAGTGTTAGTGTGAGTATGAGAAGAACAGAGTCATCTCTGTCCTTCCCCAGACTGAGGTTCTCCACACAGACTCCAGCAGCGTTAACTCTGTCTGTGTGTGGATTCAGATTCAGATTAACCGCCTTCAGCAGCATCCCTCAGCAGACCGTACACAGAGACGGCTGCTTCATATACACAAGAGAAGCCTGCGGACTGACAAGGAGACTGTATTTGGCCTTAACTTATCAGAAAGGGTTTAATCTGGCAAAAGAATACTTAAGAATCCCCCAGATCCCAGTGGACGGGCGGTGGAGACGCTAGCCGCTACGGGAGGACGATGGAGGTTTAACGGCGGTGGAGTCGGTGACTTGACCGTGGGACTGCGCTTTGTACGGGATATTGTCTTCCAGAAAATAACGGCTTTGTGAGCGGAAGGCGGGCGTTATCCGGGCAGGGGGCGAGGGGTGCTTTCCTCAGCCATGGCTCTGGTAACGCTGCAGCGGTCTCCCACCCCCAGCGCCGCGTCCACCGCCAGCACCAGCACCGCCGCCGCGGCGGACACAACGGTAACGCCGCCGAGAGCGCCTCCGGACCACGGCCGCTTCTAACGACACACCGGGGAGGAGGAGGAGGGGGCAGGCCCGACTCGCTAGCTAAAATAGCTTCATAATTATTAACCCACTAGTTTATTGCCAGCGTTTGGGTTACAAGCGTCATAACATTAAAGCGAACTGAGCGTTTTCACTGAACGTTTAGCTCCCTCAGCTAGAGCTCGCTTATGTTGACAAACGCTTGGTGCTCTGCCAACAGCAGCTAGCAGGAAAACCGCCTTTTCCCACACGACTCACTTCATTCGGCCTCTGCGTAATAAATTTTAAAATTAAAAATACGGCTAATTTACTGTCACTTTAAGATGTTTTTAGCCAACTGAACGGCCCATTCGCCTATTAGCAATATTGTAAATCCAGTCGTTATTTCTAATGTAAAACTGTTTTTTAATTGTCATTTCCATCCCTCCAGTATATCAATGACTTGCTCATTGGCGTTTAAAAAATGTATTTAATAAATAGCTACACATTTATCGTAAACTCAAACAAGTTCTAATGACTAACGATAATGTCCTTTTATTTCATTTTATTCTTGTTAGCATTTATGTCATGGCATCCTTAAATCTACAAATGGTTTATTGGCATTTGTACTTCATAGCTATCAAGAAGGCGCTTCTGATATTAATCCTGTCCTAGTCTGACTAAATTATTTTAATAACTCGCCATTAATGACATCTTTTAACATTTCGCTGCGTGCTTATTTGCTGTTTATGGTTATAATGTTGCTCATGTAATGGAGGTAGCGGGTAAGCTAAGCTAAGCTACCTGTCAGTTTTCCTCAGAATTCAGTTTTAGAAAGGCTTGGTCTCGTTTGGCCAAAAAAAAATCACAGCTTTCAGCTTTTGTGTTGAATAGTGAAGAAGTATTGTTCTCTATACTCTCTTAGCAAAAAAAGATTCTGTATAATACAAAAATAAAGAAGGAAAAACGTTATGTTGAGGCAAATATATCAAGTTTTCTGTCATTTAGGAAACACTGAACACTGCAAAGACCCAAAGTGTTCTATATAAAACTCAGGAACCCAAGAAGAACAATTTTAAATGACTAAATTTTAAGTTACCTAAAAATTTAAACCACTTTTTGTCAACATGCGTCATATCTAGGCTTAGAGTCCTAATGTAAATGTAGCTAAATATGTTGTAAATTGCCCAAGTGTTAGCACAAAGCTTAGTCATGTAGGTTTGTGTACATGTAGCCTATTCTTATATTTTGAATTATACATCCTAAGTCCTGTGGTTTAGCCATGGTTGTAGTCAGGACGTTTTGAAAAGATGTTTGTCAAAGCAGAGACTAGGTTTTGGTCATGTGCTTTCAATCTGAATAGAAAAAGAAAAGAGTGCGGTAACACACACACACACACACACACACACACAAAACACACTTGTCATTTGCCTATACAACTTTGCATATACGCACACACCTGGCATTTGCCTGTGCCATTAACCTCATGTGGCACTCAAATACACTAAAACCATTCATCCATGTTTGTTTCCCTGTTTCGGTTGTTTTTATCCTGTAAGGATTCACAAAATCAACCATTGTTGTCCTTATTCCTGTGAATGCAGTGGTTAGTTTGGTACTCAAGTCCACCTTGGATGTGCTTACCCTGGTTCTGTTTGCTCCAGGGTGTTGTGTTGTGCAAGAGATGTGAAAGCCCTGAGGACCACCGGGCTTCCATTTTGCAGTGATTAAAGCTTGGTCATCGTGCCCTGGTACTGCTGGGCTTTTGCCCAAGCACAGGAGTTCTCAGGTTACCGCAGTGTAGCAACACACCAGCATCATTAGAGCAGTTTTAGAGATGCATATCAACAACAGCAGCTCCAGACACTGCTGACTAGTTAGGTTTATTCTGTATAAAATGTTTTAAATCAGGTGTACAATCCGTTGTGGTTTTTCCAGTCTGGCCATTCAGTTTAACCCTGACATCATGTTTATTTTGTCAGACGATGTGCAGTAACCTGTGGCTTTGTCCAGCAGAGGGCGCTAGGTTCACAAGCTTAGAGCCAACCGCGATGTAAACAAAGCGGATTAGGTCCCTGATAGGCACAGTTTTATTAAATCAACCCCTGCAGTATGGTCAGAGGACCTTCACAGATTAGTATGTGGTCTCTGGTTATTGCATAACATATGAATATTGCATATGACCCATGCTTACGTCATGGGTGAAAACTGCTTATTTCTAGCCCTCTCCTCGCAAAGTCATGTTAATGTGTAACAGCAAGAGCCAGATTTGTGCTCGGTAGCTTTGGATGTTCATTCTAGTGGGTGACACTGCAAGGTCCTTGTTGAGGTAATTGTCAGTTTTGCTTAGAGGAACTAAATGTTTTATTTGGGCTTAATGGAAGGTTCCATTGCGGTCCGTATGACATCATTGTCGTTAGTTCCCAAACGGGGCCAGTGAATCTTTCCACATCCTTGGAATGCGCTATGGGATGGTCATAGTTTTTGGGGATGGGTTGGGGTTCCCCCCCCCCCCCCTGTAGAATGAAATGGACTGTCCCTAGTGAGGGTGGGGCTGCTCCAGCGCCTTATGGCTGCACACACTCACACATTTAAATTCACAGCACAGTCTCGCCAGTCCAGCCGAGGAACACACAGCTGCAATGATGTCACCTCTTTGCACTAGCAGAGAGAGAGGGAGTGATAGGCACATGAGGAGCAGAGAATTGTGATGAATAGAAGGTGGAAAAAGAAAGCAAGACGACAGTATTTAGGATGCATAGACACTTGCAAGTGTGGGATGGCGTTGTGGCACCTCTGGCTTTACTGTAATTATTTGTCAAGCAAAATTGGCACAGGCTCAATTTCCGGCCGATCAGTTTGGTTATTTCTTTATATCCTCCGCCACATGCATCATACAGTGTCTCAATATATTTATAGGCACATCTACTTAATTATACTGTGTCCCATTTCTGGTTGATCAAGAGAGGTATCTTTGCTTTTTAGATTGGCACTGGAGCTAAAACTTTCTGACACTAAATTTGTGATCTGTTAGAGATTTATGATAAAGATTTATGCCCTAAGATGCTTCCTATACCTCTTTTCAGCTATGACTTGGCTAAACATTTTCAAACTTAGGCTGAGGAAAATCATATCCAAAACTGTCATTTTGAATGAAATGGCTATATTTGTGTTGTACACATCCAGACTTCGACCAAAACCTACTCTACATCGCAACATTTTAAACATAACTGCTCTAATCGACTCTGTTTACATTTCCGTAATTAAACTCCACAGAAATGTTAAAATATCTATGGTATTCCCCTTGATGTTATATGTACAGGAACATAACTTCAGTTTTGAGACAGAGAACTTTGCATTGTGGAAGAGTTTCCCAGGGCCAGTTTCGGTTTAAGCTGAGACACTTCCCTTCAGGCCTTTGCCCTTAGTTGGCTCACCTGCCTTTCCTATTGTTCTCTGCGTCTGACAGTAACCTAATCACCAGAGTCTCTCATCCTACATACAGTGAGGAACTATTTTTCAAGTGGTTATTGTTGTGATGAAACCAAATTTGTACAACAGGTTTTTCAGCATCTTAAGATATAGAACATATATGTCTGAAAAGCCAGCCAGAATAATGGGAAAGCAATGTAAAATTTCACCAAAACCTTTCACCTCTTGATATTAATATATGTAGGTCTAAGGGGGCCATTGGGGATTCTTCAGGATCTTATCTGATGTAGGGCTAGGCAATAATTCAATATCAATATAAAAAAACTGACCACCCATAACATTATGACCACCTCCCACCTCCCATTGATCCTCCTATACAAGAGCGCCTTGTAGTTTTATAATTACAGACTATAGTCCATTTGCTGCTCTGTGAACCACTGTGTCCACTCACACTCCTCTCTGTTAGACACACCTTCGTCATTGGTCCACCTCGTAGATGTAAATTCAGAGACAGAATCTCATCTGTTGCTGCACAGTTTGTGTTTGTCGTCCTCTAGTCCTTCATGGGTGGACAGAGGATGCCATCCACAGGACACAGCTGTTGGCTGGATACTTTTGGTTGGCGGATTATTTTCAGTCCAGCAGTGACACTGAGGGCTTTAAAAACACCAGCAGCACTGCTGTGTCTGATCCACTCTACACCAGCACAACACACACTAACACACCACCACCACGTCAGTGTCACTGCAGCGCTGAGAATGATCTCCTGACCATTGAAGGGTGAAAGGGGCAAACAAAATATGCAAAGCAGCAGCTGGGCTCTAGTTTGTATTTGTAGAACTACAAAGTGCTCCTGTATGGTCAGTAGAGCTGAGAGGATGGACAGTGAGTGGAAACAAGGAGGTGTTCAAACTGTTATGGTTGATTAGTATTGCAATATAAAATGTTTCAATAACACTGATATGGTTTTTAATCACATTTTCAGTATTTCAGTATACATTATTTACAGCTATATACATCAGTCACTGACTTGTTCATTATAGGGCACTTTCGTCAGTTTATTGACCTCACCTTTAAAGTTAGTTTAAAAATATTAGTATTAATAAAGTCAATAGGTTTATGTTTCATGGTGATTTCATGTTTCTTGTTTGGTGTTGGCAGTTTTTCTGTGTCTTTTATGTTGTTTATATCGATATCAGAATTATATCATTTTGACAAAAATGTAAAAATATATTGTGATATAAATTTTGGCCGTATCGTCCAGCCCTAGTGTGATGTGATCTGTTTTGTAAGGTGTTTTTAATGCCTGAATGTTTCTTTAACGTGCAGAACGGTGGCTTGTGTGACAGCCTACTATTTCAGACCTCTGTCTGGGGTTTTTATGTAGTGGATGATCTGGCAGCCCTTTTAACTTCTTTCTTTCTGGTTTTTTTTTTCAGGACTTTGGCAGTGATGATGAAAGGCGGCTAAATCAAAGGTAAGAATTCTGCTGAATGTGTGTCTGTGGCTGCGTATGTTAGTGTGTGGAAAAGGGAGAGCCAGTGTCCTTTCGCGAGTACGCACCAAGCCTTGGTAACAGATGATTAAGAAACCCATCTGAGCTGTGTTTGGTGGAGCCTTCACCTCAGCCGGCACTTAAGAGGCTGTTGTCTGCATTGCTGCTGTATTGTAACGGGTAATCAAGGAGACTTTGTCTCCAATGGGTTGATCACTACCCTGCGCACTCTCAGCAAGCCATTATTTTGAGATGCACACAGACTTTTAATGTGGTCAGGTCTCAGAGGTCACACAAGTTCAGAATTGAGAGGTGCTTTTAATGCTTGTCTTTTTACCAGCTGCTACATTTTGCCTTGTCAATGTCATGCAGGGTGACTCAGCATTTTTGAATAGAGCTGTATGAAATATTTAAGTCCTGGCACTGTGAGGATGCTAGAATAAACATGACAGGTTATGTTTTGGGGCAGAATGCATCTCAAAATTACTCTTAAACTAGGCCTTGGGTCCTCGGGGAGCGATACAGTCAGCAGTGGTAAAAGTGCTTTCACATTCCAAATGTGGGGCAAGAGTCCGACAGCAATAAAATGTGTAGGTGAAATGTTTTTAACCATATTTACTGATGTAGTTTTGTAAATACTAGGTCAGTATTGAGTATTCATCTCAGAGATGTACACAGCACTGAGTCGAGACGGTCAGCTGAGACACAAAACAGGCTTGACCTTGACCAGACCAGTGACCACTGGAAATCAATAGTCTTAATTTGTTGTGATATTTAAGCAAGCCATATTTATAAAATTATACAACTTATTTTGAAGGCAATGCCAACGACTCTGCATCTTTTAAGGTGGAATGGTATGAGTAAGAAACAGACAGTAGCTTGGACATGGCTGAGGTTGAAATTTTCTGTAAACTTTTATTCAGTGTTTCAAGTTACCACAGAAACTCGTTTGTAACACACGCTGTTTAGTTTTGTAGCAGTTTCGTGCTGTGTTTACTTTCATGCAATTTGCGGTCTCTGGGATTTGGAGACATTTCCACCTTAAGTAATCTGTCACAGTAGAAAAAAACAAGCAGAAATGGAGCAACATTCTTAACCCTTTATGTTTTTGAACGTTCAGAAGTAGTGCCACAATCCAAACACCTCCAGATGCCTTTTCATGGTTGTGGTTCAGCCAGCGATGTACTGCACCATTTTGGACCGAGACCCTTTGTTTTTTTTCCCCATTTACAGAGCCTAGGTAGTGTACAAACACCGGATTTTTTTCCAGCGTGCCAACCAAACAGAGAAGTAGCAAATGGTGAAGAAGTTTTTATATGTCCCTTCCCTTTATGACTGCCAATAACTACTCAACATTACTAATTTGGCCCTTGAGTGGACAGACTTGCCTGTAATGACTTTGTCATGTTTTTCCAACTATTTGCTGTGCATATTTCTCCTTTAACATCAGCAGTACAGTTATTTCTGAGGGTGGGATGTCAAATTCAATCCACCAGTCACTTCCTGTGTTACATGACCTCTGCAGCTCTGGAGACTGACCTGTAGAATCCTCTGCAGACTTCCGCTTCCTCTGACCCCTAATCCTCTCTGTTGTCCATAGACTTAGCAGTGTAATAGCTACAAAGGAGACAGCACTAATAGTCACAGACTCACTGCTTGATGTGCAGCAACGCTTTTAGAAAACTAATCTGGACTTTTCTAGATGGCACATGTAGTTGTGTTACCTGGCTGAGCTTAACTGCTGCCTGATGTTAGTCTACTGCTGAATGTTAGTTGTAATGTTATGGACAAGGCTGAGCAACAAATAAGCATTTAATCCTATGAAAATGTTTTAAATAAGTGTGAATAACATGGAGAATTTATTGTGCCTAAAGTAGTAACTCTATTTACACCGTGAAGGTAAATTTAAAGCAGTAAATCTATATGAGAAATAAATGTATATACCAAATATGGTAGCCCATTTAATGCAAATTTTTAAGGAAATTCTTCAAAGCATTAAAGGGAATATCTATGATTGTGGTTAAACACAGCTGTCTCGTTGTTTTCATTCAGAAGCTAAGCATCTTTTAATGTGGAACAATTTGTTTGAGAGGGAAAAAAGAGTGTTGTTTGTATGTGGCTGAAATGTAAGTAATCCGAAATTGTAAAACTAAGTCAATACTTTCTCTCCGTTGTCTAAAAGTACTCCAGATGCTTCTGCCATAGAGAGACAGACAGACAGGCGTCCGTCCGTCCGTCTGTTTGTTTGTTTTTAAATCAGACTAGTTTCCAGAATGCAGACAGGCTGGAGATCTAGCAAATGGTGAGGAAACATCTCCTGAATTTTATAAAAAGTTTTTTTTATTATTACAATTATGAACATCACTTTTAAGTGCTTAATAATAACTTAGAACCTTTTTATTGATGCTGTTCTCAGATTTTACCAGTTATATTTACAAACTTTATAATTTTCTATAGTCAAAACCTAAATAAATGTACATGCACAGATCAACCTTAATATTACGACCTCGTCCACACTCGCTGCACATTCTCTGAGTCCCTGATCATACAGGAGCACTTTGTAGTTCTACAATTACAGACCAGTCCATATGTTGTCCTGAATACTTTATTTTCACTCTCTCACCCTGTTTTTCAATGGTCCGGCCCACCACAGCAGGTATAATTTGGCTGGAGGATCATTTTGCAGTGACTGCATTGCTGCAGTGACACTGACGTAGTGGTGGTGTGTTATTGTGTGTTGTGCTGGTACAAGTGGATCAGACAATGCAGTGCTGCTGAAGCTTTTAAAGCCCTCAGTGTCACTGGTGGACTGAGAATAGTCAGTCTAGCCAAAAGCGTCCTGTGTTCACTGATGAAGGACTAGATAATTGTTTAAAATTTCCCACTTTGAAAACTACATTCTGTCCATGTAATAGCACCACTGCAGGGCTGCATGAGTTAATTTAAGCCGTTTTGTGATTGCAGCCCTTATTTGTGGAAAGCCATTTTGTGTGATAATGATATTAATAGAATGTTTCATGTAAAAGATAATAATCAAGCTAATTTAAGACTGCTGCGTGATAATTACATAAATCATACTATTTGGACCACAATGATTCTCAATAAATAGATGACAGCTTATTATAAAGAGGATTTTCCCCCTGTCTTTTTATTCTTCTCTAGTGTCCTGTTTAGCACAGAAGGTGTTTTTGACCTAAATAAGTTCATGTGGAAAGTAAAGGAACAATTGTTCTCTCTGGGAACACTACACACCCACTTTCTCTCTCTCTCTCTCTCTCTCTCTCTCTCTCTCTCTCTCTCTCTCTCTCTCTCTCTTATTTATATATATATATAATGACAGATTCAGAAATCAGTGCTTTTTAAATTATTCTCAAAACCAGGATGCGGGAAAAGAGGTCAGATATTTTTAGCATGAAGCCAACAGTGTCTGCCTCTGATGTGTTATTTATAGTGCTTATTATACTTTTTATATAGTTTTTAGTTTTTACTTTTTCTTAGCTTAAAACTTGTGTTGTTACTGTTTTGTGTAAACCCAGCTCTACTGTATGTTGTGATACTTAGCTGTTTACCTCCTGGTGATACTGCTCTATGATATAGAATCTGTTTTACTTGTAATTGCACTGTAAATAAAGAAAGGTTTTTGATATCAAATGGAACAGTTCCCCATTTTGTTGATCAGTCAAGACAAGTTTGGTGTCTGAAGTTTAGTTCTTTAGCAAGCTGTGGAAGATTTATCCATTTCTCAGAGCTCCAGAATAATCACTTTGTCATTGGAATTGGGATGCAAACTATGTTTCAGTTAATTAATTTGCCTTGTCAAGCCAAATTACTGTTTATCGAAATCTTATTATTATTTTTTTTGTTTTTAATGCTGCTACTCTTAGGGTTTTCAAGTTACAACCACAAAATTTCACAGGATTATAGGACCAAAATCACTTTGTTTGTGTTTTTTGGAGCGATCCGACTTCAGAATTTCAGAATATGAGCTTCCAAAATGGGAATTTTTTTCCATAGGAATGCACTGAGCCAAACTGCAAAATTTTCGTACAATTATCATACAAAATCCCCCCATTGAAATGCGTTATGGAATGTTCAGATGATGATGTGACAGTGAGCACCTCCCACCAGGGAGAGAATGCGTATGGCTCCCTTCCTCTCCTTCAGTCCTGCAGTACTGTCAGTACATGGAAGAGCTCAGGGGCCATCCAGCCCTTAGTCAGTGCATTTAGCAGGTAATTTAAGGTGGATAGGACATAATAGGTCCTGTGAATATAAAGTGGAATTAGTTTTAAGGTACCAGACTAAGTATAATTGCAGTCTTTTAAAGGTGGCAATTTATTTATGTGAAAGTTTAAAAATAAAATGGCTGTATTTTTAAGGTGGTGTAGTTTTTAAGGTGGTCATTTAATTAAGAATATTATGTTTTAATGCAGAATGTTAAGGTGGTAGTCTAAAAATATATTGCCAGCCCTTTAAAGGTTTTAAAGATTATATGAAGTGTTTTTTTATTTAAAGTGGAAGCCTAAATTATTTTTTAAATGTGGCATTTAAAATATCTTGGCAGTATTTTCATGGTTTTGAGGTTTATTTAAAAAGGGTAATTTATTTAATATGGAAGAGTAAATAAAATGATCACTTTTGAGTTGACATTTTTATTAAGCTGGTAGTATTTTAAAGGTAGCATTGGATTGATTGTTCTACAAATGTAACCTCATAGCTATTAAGCATATAAGCTAACTTTGTAATGATGTTAGCGATATGTGGCAAGCCAAATTCAAAGTTTGTCCATGAACATTCCCCCCTCACATTTTAAACTACAATTCAAAAGAAGAAAAAATTGTGTTGTTTTTTCCAGAAAACAAGAAATTTACAAACAAGCCTCAAAAAATAAATGTAAATAAAAAAAATATTTTGTTTTGTGTTCCTCCTACTACAGCTTTGACAGAAACTCCTGTGAGTTTCTGCTCTGAAGCAAGTGTGAACTTTAATTTTTGTTGTGAAGTTTTGGTGGACTCACTGATCTTGCACGATTGTCAGGGCTTCCATTTTCTATTGGAGAGAGATTAGTTTCAAAATAATTTACAAATGCGTAAATGTTAACCCACAAATTAAACACAAGTCACATATGTGTTTCACTATTCACAAATTAATACATCCCAATCTGTGTCTCACAGACTGCAATTTGTACAAACACAGTCACATTCATAAATACATGTTTTTGTTTTTCATAGATATATCACAATTTTATGTGAAATTAAACACATTTGTTTAAATTTACATTGCAAATATTTGTAAAGTTGAAGTCTCGAATTTAAAATTTATTTGTAAAATGTAGAATCTGCGTTTGTGAATCAAGTCACTCATGTGTTTTTCGTGACGTGCGTTTGCAATAGGTAGTAAATTTAAACAAATGTATTTATTTTCGCATAAAATTGAGATATATCTATGAAAAACAAAAACATGTATTTATGAATGTGACTGTGTTTGTACAAATTGCAGACTGTGAGACACAGATTGGGATGTATTCATTTGTGAACAGTGAAACACATGTGACTTGTGTTTAATTTGTGGATTAACATTTACGCATTTGTAAAGTATTTTGAGACTAATCTCTCTCCATAATGGAAACTCCACGCAGATCGAGCTTTGAACCCAAGACCCCAGCGCTGAGAGGCGAACATGCTAACCACCAAGCAAGCTTGAAATTATTAAATATAAGAATAATATTTAATAATATACAGGATTACTGTATAAGATACGGAATAAACTAATATATTTAATAATAAACTTTATAAAACTTTAAATATTTACTAATAATGATTCATTAAAATATTTAGTGGCATTAATGCAGAAGTAATAGTAAGTTATGTTACTTATTTACATGAATGACCATCATGTTTACTAATTTATTAACAATGGATTAAGTAGCAGTTAGTTTACAGTTAATGAATAATTAAGATATAAACTAACCTATTAATTACCAGTTCACTTAATTTCCAATGCCTAGTAAATCAATCAATTACTAAGTATCAGTTAATGCTTAGTAACAGGTAATGAAGAGTTAACTATTGAGTAAATAATGGGAAATGAATCATTATTCGTTTTATAATTAAGTGAACATTAGTGTAAAGTGTTACATGAAATTCAAAAGGTGTTTCCTCGCTTGCTAGATCTCCAGATCTCCAAACAGATCTCCAGTCTGTTTGCGTGCTTGAAACTGGTCTAATGTGTTTTTATGAAGCCAAAGTGTGTAGATTAGTAAAAAGACCCATTGGTTTTGTCCGTTATGCTTCTCTCTCTCTCTCTCTCTCTCTCTTTCTCTCTCTCTCTCTCTCTCTCTCTCTCCCTACTCATGGCAGAGGCATCTGGATTATTTTTAGACAATAGAGAGAACTCCAAACGTTAAAAGCCATGAACTGGGATGTAGATATTGCTAGTGACTGCTCCATAGGTGGGTAATATTGACTTATTTTTGCTGTTACATATCACCTCCATTCGGGAGATGCCTAAATGCATTACCAAAAGTGCTATAAAACTAAACAACTTGAATTACAATGAGTTTCTGTGGTAATTCAAACAGTGAATTAAAATAATAATTAAATAATTGATGATAACTTCCAATATAATTGTATACTTTAGATTTTCATTTTACACTTTAGTAGTGAAATCAGAGGTAGAGTCATTTGTTATAACCTTGAATCCAGTTTATAATCTGGTCGTTTGCCCCCCTTTTCCTGATGTAAATGCCTCTGTTCTCCTGGGAATGTTTTAGAATACATGTTGGAACATTGCTGTTAGTATCTGTGGCACTCACCCATGAGAACATTGGTTCTGAAGTTGGATGGTCCGTGTAACACAGTTCCACAGCCCAGTTAGGCCCTCTAGGCTATGCTTGTTATTGGGTATGGTGACCTTATGTAATGATATTTTCTTGCTTTATCTTCCAGTCGATGTGTTTTTGTTTTATTCAGCTCCTTGCCCCTCATTTACTCTATGGTGCACCTGTGAGTGGTTAGTTATTAAACTGACCAATGATTCTCAGGTGCTTGTTTTGTAGCCTTTTGTGTTTAAGTCCATTGTCTCAGATCTGTACTTTTAGCTTATGTGCAGCTGCTCCTAAGTGTCCCATGCTGTTAGCTACTGTTCTGTGGAGATTATACAAGCTGTACATGCACAGATGAACCCCAGATTTACATTTACTCCCTTCATGGTCATGTTAATAAATTGTGTTAAGAATTGAATTCTCTTAATTTTATATTATATTCCTGTGTGCTTGCAGAAATGTGAGATAGCCATGATGAGTTCAGGCCTGTCCTGTGCTGATCTCATCTATCCCTGAAGTAACAGCCGTCTATTACGCAACAAAAAAAAAAAATTCTTGTAAAAATGTTTGAACCCTCACAAATTCCATTACACTTGCATAACACTGACCTGCTTGATATGTGCCTGAAATGACAGGTGGAAAAATGAGATTACTGTACCACATGGTGCAGATTGCTCCATAGATTCTTAATGAGCACATATGGAAAAGACTTTATGTGAAAAGGTCCAGAGCTTGTATTGATAAATCACCTCAGATCCCAGATTAGGACTGATATCACCAAACCCAGGGTAGATGTCTAGCTCCAGACTGGTATCTATCCTCAATTTAGATACAGCCAACAAGCAGAAAGATTAATTGCAATTTGAAAGATTACAGTTTTCAAACTGTAAGAGCTGTAGTATTTATTACCTACAGCCTACATCTTTAACAATGGTGTCTTAAGTTAAAAGTTGGGAAATTGTAACGCAGTGCAACAGAGAATGTGAACTATCTAGAGATATATAATAAGCCTAATCAATGTCTAGCACACTCATGTGTGCTGTGGTATAACCTCCTCCCCCCAAAAAACACATGGTCTTTAATTTCTAGAAAATAATCACACGCTAAATCACGTTTTTGCACTACTACACTGTTAACCCATTCATATTTTATAATTTTTATTTTTAAAAGTATTTGTGTAAACCACTTTGAGCTGCATTTATGTATGTTAGGTGCTATAGCAATAAAAATGTATTATTATTACTATTAATATTATTTTTATGATACAAGCCTTGGTGATACTTAGTACTGTCATCACTGAAACTCATTAGGTACAAAGTCTCTCTCGAATCTTAGGCTTCTCATAATTTGCCTTGTGGAGAAATAATATTTATATCCTTTTTTTCCCTAAAACGTAATGAACAATAAATGGAAAAAATAATTAATTAATTAATTAATTCGTTCATTCATTCATTATCTGTAACCACTTATCCAGTTCAGGGTCGCGGTGGGTCCTTTCAAAATGGCCTTAAATGATATAGCATATTGAATTAAAATAAACAAACTCATATTGTTTGCAACCCATTAGTCTTCACAGTGCAAACCAAAGTTCTGCTCTGACCAATTAGAGTTTTGCGACGTGAGCTGTTAGCATCTTGACCAATCACTGTTGCAGATAATCAGGTTCGGTGGTGTTTTGATATAATAGTAGTCAAACTATTATACATGCTAGTTTTTTGTAAGTCACTTTTACATTTTGTATGGATTGTAGAGCCTTAATCCTGCAGAGTTCGGTTGAATAATATTTCATTTTGTAGGCCTTTACACGTCCCCCAGTGCTGTCTCTAGATTTCAAAGTGCAACTTTGCTGCATTCCTAGGCACTGCTGCCTCTCTGTCCTCCTGGCCCAGTGTAACTGTTCTCAACTGTTCGGCTCAGATTTCGCCGCCCCCGACACAACCCGTCTTTCAGACGGAACAAAGCAATTGCTATTGTGTGCTTCTTGACCCTCCATTGCTTTTGTTTTGTAAGAATGCTTGGCCTCCCACTCCATTTTGCTATGGTCAAGGATCAGCATCACCCCATTCAAATCTTTGCTAAAGGATCAGAAAGCGATATTAGATCAGCACAAAATAGACATTTTCTTCTAACTCTGCCTCCTACAACTGTTCTCTTTCACTCGCTCTGCATTCCAGTACAGTAGAAGTTATCAAACCTTCAAAGAGGGAGAAACAGGCAGCTTTTGATAAGGACAGAGTGAGAGAGGCCAACATAAACACATTCATGGAAGGCTTTTTGCATGAACACTTTTGTAATCTTTGCAGAATTTCACACTAAATATTGTGCACCTCAAGTAGAAGTGTTTGTTAGGTATTAAGAGTTGGTGCTCACACAGGGAAGTTAGTTTTGGTGTGGGGAATCATTAAACTTTATAAACACAAATATTCATCTGGCTGGGTGTAATGCATAGAATTCATTTTTGCTGTTTTTTAGTTTGTAGTATTGTCCAAAACTTATTTCCTTGTGACCAGCCATGTACAGAAGTTTGGTTGCACCAGGTCAGATTGCTTGATTTGTTGCATATTGTCATCTTACAACTACTGTTTGTTTTTTTTAATATAATATTAAAAAAATATATATATATATATATTAATTCATTCATTATCTGTAACCGCTTATCCAATTCAGGGTCGCGGTGGGTCCAGAGCCTACCCGGAATCATTGGGCGCAAGGCGGGAATACACCCTGGAGGGGGCGCCAGTCCTTCACAGGGCAACACAGACACACACACATTCACTCACACCTACGGACACTTTTTTTGAGTCGCCAATCCACCTACCAACGTGTGTTTTTGGACTGTGAGAGGAAACCGGAGCACCCGGAGGAAACAAACGCGGACACGGGGAGAAAACACCAACTCCTCACAGACAGTCACCCGGAGGAAACCCACACGGACACGGGGAGAAAACACCAACTCCTCACAGACAGTCACCCGGAGGAAACCCACACGGACACGGGGAGAACACACCAACTCCTCACAGACAGTCACCCGGAGCGGGAATCGAACCCACTGAGTAATATCACTGAGCACTTGCCCTAGTATCAGGAGAGGGTGAAGATTTTGGCTTGCAGGTCAGGAGCAGGAATCGAACCCACTACCTCCAGGTCCCTGGAGCTGTGTGACTGTGACACTACCTGCTGCGCCACTGTGCCGCCATATATATATTAAAAACGTAATATCACTGAGCAATTGCCCTAGTATCAGGAGAGGGTGAAGATTTTGACTTGCAGGTCAGTTGCAGGTACTAGGCACAAAAGGGTCTTAAAAAAAAGAATATATATATATATTAAAAGAAAAAAGAGTAGAGTCAGTTTATATTCTGAGATGAGCTGATAAGACGAAACATTTTGGATTTCGGTTCAAAAACTAGTTAAAAGAACACAAACTTTGGTTTGGTATTTTTGCTCCTTGGCTCCCCCTACACTTTCAGAATGTAATTCACTTTTGCAGAACTGTTCTGAAATCAATGGGAAATGAGGCAAAATTGATTCAAAGTGACTATTCAAAAGGCTAGGAGTCAGGCCTTGTAGGTAGGATGGTCTCCCCTATTCTCTCTGCTCACGGTGCCAGCTAGCATGGGTGTCTCTAAGCTGATGTGATTGACCTGGATAGTTTGCATTCTTCCCTGGTGTGATAAATTTTTCAGTGGCTTTGTGTTAGCAGCAATTCAAATATAAGTGGTAGGTTCGCTTTACATGTCTCAGAAGTTTTCCCACAAGCTAGCTTTATAAGGCTGTACATTTCCACAATACTGAAAATAGCATATTTCATACTTATACTGTTACTTTCTTCCCGAGATAATTGTACGTGCTTTTTCTCCACAGTGGCATCAGTCATATTGCTACATCTGTGATCCAGCCGGGTAATTTCTGCATGTAGAGACAGCCGCAGGAGCAGCCAAGCACAGCTATCTGTGTTTTTGTTTGGGTTCGCTCTCCTATCAGAGAACACGTGCGAGGAATTTCGGAATTTGGCTAGAACGCATTAAGTGCAGCAGTTGCATAATTACACAGAAATAAATTGGATTGAATTTGGGAGGAGCTCATGCTTCTGTGTGGTACTGGCAATATCTTTTGTTTTGGCCTGTTTTATTTAGACAAGCTTTGTTTCTGAATGGACAGAAAACCCCACACAAATGTGACACTCGAGGACACCTGGTCATCTAATAGCAGAAAACAGGCATTGTTCTGGGGTCCTCTTGGTCGATTCAGTGAAGCAGTCTCCTTCTTTGCCTATTAACTGTGTCTGCCCTGTGGACAATATGGAATAAGGCTAGTTATGAGCATGACTCAGCTTTTCCAGTCTGTTAAACAGAACGCTCATAACTTAATGTATAATTAGGGTAGGTGGATATACGGTTATTTCTGCATGAGTTGAATGAGAGAATGTTTCCAGTTTTTTAACCTCACCCCTATGTGCTGCACTTGAATCGTACCCTCCATAACCGCAAAATATTATTTCCCTGTACTGAGGAAAAGAATCCAAAATGAACTGAAAACTGCTTTACAATTAAGGCAACTGGGCAGGTGTTGAATCGTAACTGATAAGGTGTACAAATAGAATTTAAAGCATTTAAAATTCAAAGACAATTGAATTAAAAAAAAAAGACAATTGTCATTTTATTAAAAAAAAATAAATAAATAGATAAAAAATGTAAAATGTTAATACACTACATTCATGCTCATTCATTCATTCATCGTCTGTAACCGCTTATCCAGTTCAGGGAGTCCGGAGCCTACCTGGAATCATTGGGTTCAAGGTGGGAACACACACTGGAGGGGGCACCAGTCTTTCGCAGCGTGACACACACACACACACATATATTTACTCACACCTACGGACACTTTTGAGTCGAGAATCCAACGAGTTCTACCAATGTTTGTTTTTGGGCTGTGGGAGGAAACCCGGAGCACCCGGAGGAAACCCACGCAGACACGAGGAGAACACACCAAACTCCTCACAGACAGTCACCCGGAGAAAACCCACGCAGACACAGGGAGAACACACCAAACTCCTCACAGACAGTCACCCGGAGGAAACCCACGCAGACACGAGGAGAACACACCAAACTCCTCACAGACAGTCACCCGGAGGAAATCCACGCAGACACAGAGAGAACACACCACACTCCTCACAGACTGTGAGTGACTTGAACCCACAACCTCCAGGTCCCAGGAGCTGTGTGAAAGTGACACTACATGCTACACCACCGTGCCGCCCCACATTCATAATCACTAATATTAAAACCACATATTTAAATAATTTCAACCAAAACTCTCAATTAGTTTTGGATACAATACTATCCCCATGAACAGAACATACATGATGAATAAATTCTTCTCGCATGCAATTTTAAAACTACAAAATCTTTACAAAACGTTTTGTATTTTTATTTATTTATTTATTTATTTTTATAAAATGACAGTTGTATTTTCTAATACCATTCAACAGTTACCACAAAATGACAAAAGAGCAGGAGAATGGTTACACAACAAACACTTTAAAACTCATTTGTACGCCTAACATATCAGAATTACAGTTGTGATACTCCAGCTGTAAAGGTCTTACCCTTGCATGACCATCATAGGGGGAAGAAAATCTCTGTGTCAATTGGGCAGCCTTTGACTTATTGCTGGTGGACAGCAACTTCATAACTTTCTTATCCAACATAAGCTATGCTTAAGCTGTAGAACACAAGAAGGTGTTACCACATGTTCTGTGATTCAGCTGCAGGTCATCTTATCTCAGCCATGATGTTATTTGCAGGAATAAACAACTTTGAGTATTCATTTGCTTTTATACAACAGTGAAATAAAGGGCAAAAAAAGCAAAGAAGTCTCATACATCGTTTCAAACATGCTTTAATGTTGCCATTTACTGGAGCAGCAGTAAAAAGGTATTATTGGACACTTTTTTTCCACCTTGAATAGCTAGGCCTGAGCATTAAGAAGTTTCAGGAAAATAGTTTATTACTAGGATAGTTTACATAGAGATGGCTATGAAAATATGCTCTCTGGTTTGAGTGTTTTATTTTCTGTATTTGTTTGAATGTGTCTTATATCTTACATCTTGATGTAATGCCATTCTTCTGTATACGAAAAAAAAACAACCCTTTTTTGATATCATTCATATAGGTCATGATTTTTTAAATACGTTTAGGTCCATTGTCATCACAGATGCCTTTGCTAATGCAGCTAATGACCAAAAGAACAGCACGATACTGGTGTGCTTACTTAAAAAAGCAAACTTCAGACCACAACCATGCCTTGGCTAATTAGTTATGTTTTACACAACATGATCTGAAGTTATTAAAAGTATGAAGGTGTTTTGTGTTGAGGCTGCTTGTACATCCACTGCTTTCACAAAAGCTTGTGACTGGGCTGGCAATGTACAGCTGTAGATTTAGCCTTTTTTTTTTTCTTTTCTTCAATCTTTCACCATCTTTCATTCCTCCATCCCTCCATCAGTGCGAGTCAGTGACAGAATATACACGTTATGTAACATTGGTCCATGGAGGTTGAAGGGACTTTCTTTGTTACTGCTGCTGGTGCTGAAGTAAGTGTGTGTGTGTGGATGTTGCAGAAGAATAAAGCTTCTCTGTGTTGTAGCACTGTGTGTGTGTGTGTGTGTGTGTGAGAGAGATAGAGTGTGTGCTTATTTTTGTACATTTTCAGGACAGTCCCAATATAATACTCTTGAGCATTTTGCAAAAAAAAAAGAAAATTTCCACAACATTTTTGTAGGGAATAGTGAATTTCAGTTTTGGGTTAGATCTAGAGTTCCATTAAGAAATTTTGTAGAAACCTCTTCTAAAGAGTGATATAGACAGTTTCATGTTATAACTATTGCTGACACAGGTGTTCAGTTGCGAATATAGATCTTGTCAAATCTCCATAGGAAAGCAGGAAATTTAGTGGAACCCTTTGGAGCAGCTGAATAACCGCCAGGCCCGGTGCTGAGTGTTGACTAGATAGCTAAAAGATTGGACTGTGGGGTGAAGGAGCACCATTCAGTGTTTATGAATACTGTTACTTTTCTTGGTCATGCAGGTAGCAGCTGCTGTTTTTGATGTATGCATATATCCGTGTATAGGCTCAATATGTATGACTCCATATCCCGACTGTGTATAAAAACAAACCCCTTTATGAGTGTGGATATGCTGACTGGATTAAGCCAGACGCACACACACCTGTGTGTACAGCTCAGCCAGTGTGCAGGTGGCATCTCGACCCAGGACACCTGTCGGCATTTCCTGAGGTCTGCTTGGAGCATTGCAATTGGATGCAGTCCTCATGGTAATGCTGAGTCACATGGCCTGAGCTGGAGGGTGTTTTGTATGTACTGTGAATCAGCGTTACAGCAGTAGAGCCAGCCAGGGCTAATCTGGAAACACACACGCTCATGTAACATATGGCCAAGAGAAATGAAGATTCTGTTGTTGTCTCCTTTAAGCAATATTGATGTTTTGGGTTTATTATAATGGCATGTTTTATTAATTACAGCAACCTTAGGAATCAGGAAAACTGAAGTGATTGTGTGCCATATTTAAAGGCTGAAGGTTGGTGTTTCCTCTGTTCCAAAGGTAGACTAATATGGCTAAAAATTGTTTCCACTTTCTGCTGGTTTCACAAGTGGTGGCCAGCAGGTAATCCTCGCACTAGACTTTGCGCAGGTTTTATGCCAGATGCCCTACGTGGCACAACTCCACCCTTTTACCCAGGCTTGCAACTGGTAGCAGGAGCAAACAAGCACAAGCCAACCGCAATGTGGCTAAGTAAAGGGACCATATACACACCTGTGCAAAATGGAAGGGCCATGCCTAAAGGGTTATATATTTTGCAAGAATTAAACAGATACATAAAGTTACTTAGCATGGGATTCTTTTCTCTCTTATTATGAATCAAGGAGCCATGTTATGGAAATAAATATGTTTTTCAGTGCATTAGCCTTTTTATTTGTGTATCTGGAGCTCCAACCCACAAACGAGGAAATGAGGAATTTTTTATTTTTTTTATTGAAAAGTACATGCAATGTGCAAGAAAATAAGAATTGTCCCACGTCCTTGCCAGTTTGTGAGGGTCCAAAGATGAGGTTAATCTGAGTAAAACAGACACACAGAGCATAGAGAAGTAAGAGTACTGATCAAATGTATAGAAGAGGAAAATCACTTAAAACCAGAGCTTCTGCTCCTTGCACCTCACTCCTGGGCTCTTGCACATGAACTGAGCTGAGACTCATTGTCATTTAAAGGAACGGGTGCTGAAACCAGTCGTTCTGAACGGGGCTGTTTTGACAGGGAGAGAGTGCTGCTGTGTTGTTTGATTTTGACCAAATATAGCAGATTTTCATTAAGACCTCAGAACTTTGTTTACTTGTGGAAAAGGGGCATTCTATCTTGTTTAATATTGAGGTTCTGCAGACACCTTCACAGAAAAAAAGATCCAGTATTGTTCCAACATTTCTTTGGAAATTAAGAGTATTAACTGGAAATGCAACTTTTATTTTTCTCAAAAAGCTTTAGATATTGGAACATAGATGAGTTTAGCCGAATAAACATTAGTGAGATCAGTACTAGGCTTGTCACAGTAAATACATTCTTTTCATACTATGGCGTTAAAATACGGCTAAAGGTTTTGAGAACCACAGTGGGCGTGGTTTATCTCCAGTAGCCAGTGGCTGACTAGATCCTGCCCTCCCGCTAAAACAGGGCCTGGACTCATAAGTGAGAAGCTTTTTGAACAGAAAGTGAGGCAGAGGAAAACAAAATTGAGAGGGTTTTGGAACTGAAAGCGATGCTGAGAGAAGTGTAACCAAGAAGAAGCCCAATGAAACGTGCAAATACCAAATAAATACAGCAATATTCTGTACACAACCATGTATTTAAATTTCTCAATATTATTAACAGTTCTCTCCTTTTTGAAATGTAATTTCTCAGTTATGGATTCTGCTTTTGGAGAAGTTAACTCAGTGCTCCAACACTTGCAAATATTCTAGCACCAGTGCTGCCTGCTGAAAAGAGTTTAGATACCACTCCGACTCTCAGAACACAAAAGCTGTGCAGTCATGGATGAAGGGCAGGACGCTGAACTGTATTGAACACGCTGACCATATACTGTGAAAAGTAATGTGTTTTGTAGCTGCTGCTCAGCATTTAAATGTGCTGCAGGTAGAAGGGCAGGGCACACAAAGCAGGACCCTTTGTGTCTTTAGTTTGGAGTCGTGGCTATTCATTAATTTATGACTTAAGAGCAGCTTCCAGTGGGAAAAAGTGCTCTCTGAAAGCAAACTGTGATACGTGAATGCGTCTGTGTCCCTGAGCTTCACGTTTTAAAACATTGCTGGTTACCACTTTAGAAGAAGACTACACTTATAAAGGTTTAGAAATGATTTTACAGTCTGTTTTAGGATAGTTGTTAATTAGGTTGTAAACACTTCAAACATTAATAATCATATGTAAAAAAGTGGTACCTATTGTTTTATTACATTTTTTTAAGTGATAGCTTAGGTCAGCATATTAACACTGAGGATATTGACGTTTACGTTCTGTATTTTTGTCCTTCTTTCCTCTGTCTATTTTCTCTGTCTTCCTCTTCCTCTCTTTGTCCTCTCTCTCTCTCTCTCTCTCTCTCTCTGTCTCTCTCTGTCCATTCCCCATTCCTGTATTTCTTTTCCCGCTCTGCTTTGCCTCAGTACAGTCTTATCAGCTTTAAGAGCCCCCCGCCCCTCAGTTCCCCTCTTTAATCTGTTTGTGAGTGCTTGCAAGTGATAGAGTAAGAAAGAGAGAAATAGAGAAAGAGGGGATGAGTGCTTAGCTTCATCTTGTCTACGGCTGGACCCTCTTGCCCACAGCTAGATACTGAAGCAGAGTGGGCAGAGCTGGAGAGCTTCCTTCCTGTCCTGTGTCCTGGGATTGTCGTGACTTCTCCGAGCCTGGTGGGGGAAGCCCTTCTCTGCCTTTAGGCCCTAATAAGATTTAGCCGGAGCTCTGCCAGTTCATCCTATAGCCATAGGCATCCCATGCGAGACAGAGAGGGTGGACAGGCAGCAGCTGTGCTCCGGTCAGTCCAAATAGCTAGCCAGAGAATATCCTGTTGCTTCCAGTGAGGGGATTTTTTTTAGGTCTTGTTTTGCTGTTTGCTATTGGGGACTAAATACTGGAAATACTGGAGCGTGCTTGATTTTTTATTTTTTTCCCCCCTGTCATCCATCAATGCCATCTTGGACAATAACAAGCCAGTACCGACAGACTTAGACCTTGAGGACAAAAAGTTTGGAAGCTTCTTGATTTTCTTCTTATCAGACAAAGGAGAATAGCAGAGAAGAGAAAGCCACTCCTGTGAAGACTGGCCCTACTTTACGCCATATTGTACTATTTGTTATAGGGGTCCGAGCAGGGCAGGAACGCTTTCTTCTGTTATCCATCATCCTGTTGGTCTCTTTTAATTGTCAAAGCAGTTCAGGGTCTGCCAGAAGGAGGTACAAGGGTGGTTCTTTTATCAAAGAAGAGAAGAAGAGCAGCGCTTCTTGAGTTTTTTGTTTTGTAATAATGGACCAAGCAACAAAAGTGTTGCAAACTTCTTGTTATGTCCTCCATTCTGTTCTTTATCATTTGTAGAAAAACAGACGGCATCAGTGGGGAAAAAGAAGGGCATTTTGTCAAGGAAGACAAGAACAAGCGAGTGTCAAGATTGGTGTTCCTTTTGAGTTGTATTTTGCTGCAAATAATAGGGGTCCAGGCACTATAGGTCAAACCAGAACAACAGAACTATAAGTGAGAAGGGCTGGGATTTGATTTATTTTTATTTTTCACTTTTAATATATTTCCTTTTTTTTAAATTATTTTTTTAATTACATAAGCTGTTTGTTTTGGACCATAGAAGGTGAAATGGAGAGATTTTATATTCTCTCTCTCCCTCTCTCTCTCTCTCTCTCTCGCTCTCTCTCATTTTTCCATATACTCTTTTCCAGTCTCTCTCGGCCTGCCGTTAATCCAGCTCTGTTAAAAGCCAGGTAGTCTCTCTATTTGGGCAGCTTTCTCTGAAAAAAATAGACCCAGATTGTATTTGAGAACCCTGTTGGAGTTGTATTTTTTATTTATTTATTTATTTTTTTCTCCTCAAAGACAAAAGAAGATACAGACCTACACACACACACACACACACCGCCTCAGCCTGCCTCAGGCTCAGGGGCGGAGATCTTGCCAGTCACTCAAGAGCACAGAGTTGGGAAAGCCGGTTTGTCGTTCTCTCTTTCACTCTGTCTACCTCCACTCTCTTGTGAGGGAACACAGAGCAGAGAGAGGGAGAGAGAGAGAGAGAGAGAGAGAGAGGAAGCAAATGACAGGGCAAGCAAGAGAGGGAGGAGTAGCAACACATTCCCAGCCCACCAGGAACTTGCTCAAACAGAAAGAGGCTCATTCTGCTGGGGTCTAGCCACTGTGTACGTTCTCTCGTGTGCTGCATTTTGGGACGGGGCGACTGCTGGTTCTGGCTGGAGGCAAGGCAGCGCTCCCTGTTCCCAAGCAGGATGCACCTGGTGCTGGACACCCGTCCACAGGCCGTGCTCACCATGTTGCCGTACTTCGTGGAGAACGCAGTGCTCACACAGAATGAGATCTACCGCATGTGAGTGTGAACCTAAGGCTTAGGTTTTGATGTAAATGAATAGAAAAATTTTTTTTTTTGGTGTGTTTTTGAAACTTAAATTCTTGGACAGTTCTGAAGTCCTGTTGGTTATAGGCACTAAGAATGAGAAATTATGAGAAAGGGAGAAAGTCTAAAAGGTGGCATTGGTATAGAGATATACTTGCAAGGCGTATGGATACAGATATGTATTTTACATAGAGATTCACAGAGCATTGTCTCTAAAGGGACTAAAAATGTAGCAGTGGAATCCTAACATGCATTCAGACTGTTGTATTGTACGGCTGTATTTAGAGAGAATTTATGTGGAGAAACATTTGAAAGACCTACAGATTTACACTACATGGTCAAACGTTTGGCCATCTGCTCATTAAATGTGTGTACTGAAATGAAGGATATCAATAAGACGTCTGTCCACCTTTCCTGTGGTAACAGTTTCTGCTTTTTAAGATACTAGACTAGATATTAGAACTTTTGTTTGTGTGGATTTTATGGCAATAGCAGTGAGGTCACATACGGGATCCCAAACACAACTTCCACTCTTCTCAGAGATTGTGCTCGTTTACTTCAGAGAATGTAGTTCCATTGCTATGCAGCCTAACGCTGGGGGGCTTTATACCCTTCTAACCAAGGACCTTACGTTGATGTGCAGCTTCTCTACAGAGTCACATTTCATTTCATGCTTTTCTACCCTTCAGAACCGGGCATCTGTGTAACATTTGGAATTGTAGTGTAGTTATTAGGGGTGGGAATCACAGGGCATGTCACGATATGATATTATCACGATAATTGCCCACGATAACAGTGATATTACGATACTGTGAATTTACAAGACAAATCTCTATCCACTCAATGTACATTTTAGTACATAGCTAAGCTTGCTCTTTTCTCTTTAACATACACTGTGGTAACGTTAAATGTTTTCTCAACAATTAGTTCAGGATGATGACGGACAAGGTGTCTTTGCATATAAGTTGTGTTGCCTTTATTTTAGTTGTCTGTACTTTATTTTAACAAGACAGTTCTTGCAAATCTCATAGTATTTGTTTATTTCGTTTATCCCTTCTGTGTTGTGAAAGCCAAAGTGGGCTCAAACTTTTGACTTGAAAAAGGATGGTGTTTGATTTTTTTTCCCGCCATTTCTCCACTGAGAATTTCTTTTTCTTCTCCGCAGGTTTACCATATTTATTTGATTAGCGCCAACACATGGAGTATTGAAGCAGTGACTTTATGAAGTCTTGGGGAGTGTAGAGCACCTACGTTTCAGTAAAAATATTGGTATTTGATGCCACTTATCGGTAACGTATTGCAAACGTTAACTATATGATATACGGCTGTATCGATATTTTGTATATTTATACATTTATATTCAGAAGGTACCAGGCTGAAGATATCGATTTTACCAATGCTATAGGATTAATTGAAAGGAACATTACATTGTTTAATGTGCTCCTGTAATTATGTGCATGTGGCATGTGAATGGTTTTCCAATCAGAATAAGCATAATGTGAAATTGATTACAGTATTGCGTGCTGAACAGGCTCTGTTTGCTATTCTTCCTGTCATTTTTCAGACTCTGGTCATGAAACTTTAATATTACAGAGCAGCTTAGGCAGTGCTGAGGTCCCTGAATACTTGCATGGCATATGACTACTGCTCAAAAGTTTGGAATAACTGTTACAGTTTGTTGAATGGATTTGCATAACATTTTTAATTAATGATGATGCTATTTTGCAGTAATTTGTAGGAAGCGGTAAAAATTGATGAACACACACACACACAAAAAAAATAATAAATAAAAAAATGCTAAGCTTTTCGTATGTATGATTATACTGATTAATGGTGGCACTGATAGATTTCTAAACAAAATAAATTTAATTTGGATGCCAAACACATCTTAATTGATTGACTGCATTTTAATGACCAAGCTGTTTTAACCAGTGCATCAATATATTGTTACAGTTAAGCCATTCTGCATGGATCAGCCTTGTAGATGAGGTACACCAAACTACGTGCATGTCAGCAGTTCATTCAGACATATTTGTTTAAAACCTCTCTTGAGGATAGAGTTTGGGACCAAGCCTTTCTTTGTGAAAGATCTCTATTGATGTCAAGCTGTGCAGGTCATTGTTATTGGTTATTGTGAATACACCTTGCTCTTTGCCACATTAGAAATCTCTCATTGTTAAAAATGACAATGTCTGTGCTACTTTGATTACGTTGTTTTTTTCAGGGATGGTTTAATCTGTTGAATTATGAAACCAGAAGTGGAGTATTTTAAACCTGATGTCAATATACTGTTTGCTTAAAGGGCTGTGGCTTTAATATGACCTATATAAGTTAGCAAACTCTATTATACTGCAGATTATTATTTATTTACTTCCTGTTTACTTATTATTTATTTACTTCCTTTTTTTTTCTGAAGTCCAGGGTATTAATAAGTAGATATTCCACCTTTGCAGCAGGAACAGCCTCTACTCCTCATGGAAATTTTGCTGTAAGCATCAGAATGTTTAACTGTGTGGATTTGATTGCCACAAAAACATAGGTTAAGTCAAGTATGGATGCTGCCAGACTAGTTGTAAATCACAAACACCACTTTTTATCGGAGGAGTACATATTGTTGGTGTGTAGTGTCGCTGTCCGGTGAAAAACATGTATCTCCATATTTGAGGAGATATTTTGTTTTTTACTTAATCATTGGAACACAACAGTTGGCCTTCACACTGTGTGAAAAATTCATGATGAATGCACCAGTAGAATTGTTCCAAAATTACTTGGAATAATTATTTTTTACATAGATACATAGTTTTTCTATCTCCTGTAAAATTACCAATTTGGAGTTGTATATGTTTCATCGGATTTGTGACGATTATCTAATGCCACTGAGGCAGTGGGTGCATCCTAATGTAGCTCATTAAAAGAAGTATCTACAATGTTTGGGCATAGTGTCTGAATTTTAGGGCTGTGCCATATTGTATCTTTCGCAATAATATTGTCATAAGTTTTAAAACTATATAAAAAAAACCGATATTGTGATGAAAGTGATATTCTGACTTGTTTACGTAATGACATTAAGCATGTTATTCATAATATGGTGTACATTTTTTACATGAGTCGTTTAGGCACAGTGAAGTACGGTGTAAGGTGGCTCTGAGTTGGAGGAATTAGCTCCAAAAAAGGAGAGTGACATCAGTAGTGTGGAGGTGGTTTGGTTACAAAATATGAGATGTACCTTAAACCGTTGTATTATGTTAGAAATGACAAACACATATTATTAATATATTAAATATATTTAATATTAATATAACATTTATGTTGTTGCAGTAGTCTGTTCTTGAATGAAACAAAAATATTTTTCAGTGTTTTGTCATATAAGAATATCGTTATTGCCAAAACACCCTGAAATATTGTGATATTATTTCGGTGCCATATTGCCCACCCCTAATGAACATAAATGTGGCATCCATTTTTAAGGGGAATAAATTGCAGTTTTGTCATAAAATTGTTATAAAATTGCTCCTTACTAATTTTTAACAAACTAACTTGGCACTGTGCTGCGCTGTGAATTTGACACCCTCTTGGAGAAAACAGGAAGAGAATAAATGAAGCCATGACTGCAATCTGTTTCTTGCACAGGATCAAGTAAGAAGTGTCCAAGTGCTGTGGTAGGCATCCACCAGTAAGTATTTAAGAAAATAGGGACAAGCTGTTATGCAATAGCATCAGCTCCTAGCTGCTTTATTATAATGCCTAAGATGAAGTTGATGTAGGCCTGGTTTGAACTGGAGAAATGGCTTAGCGTGCAGTGTTTATCCTTTGGGGTTTTGTTTTGCTGAGCTGTCATGGAAGGCGGGGAAGTGCCTGACAGTAAGCCATTGGTGCGTAAGCGGGTTACGATCATTAGCACAGCATTGCTTTTGAAAATTATAATGCCAAATGTCATCTGTCAGAATACATAGGGCTGAGTGACAGGTCGTTCCATTTCTAATTAGCACATGAATTTGCTGGAATACTTCAGTAAAGCCTTTGTACTTGGGTTATGAATGCAACTCAGGTATTCCTCAAGACTGTTAGGGCTGAGTGCACGTTTGAGTGTACACACATACATACACACATGCTTGAGGCTCTTGTTTGCTGCGATAGGGAGTATATTTTTAGCCAGCTGTAGTTTGCGGGGTTTGTGATAGCAGGTTCCCTGAGGCTGCTGGCTGTAGAGAACACTTGGTTGAGTTTGCCCCAGTATGACAAGCTTGTTCTCTGATTTATTATGCCATCAAACCTGGTTTATATGAGACATTACACTGTGCTGGTTCTGGCTCTTTGGTGTCTCTGTTTTTTATAATATATATATTTTTTTGTATTTTGTACTGAGTCTGCAAACCCGACTGCAAATCCAACAAAATTTTGTCCTAACCTTACTTTATGCTGACACAATTCTCAGCGACAATTCCAATTCCATCTAATTGTAGCACAATAAAATTCTGTCTGCACCCAACTGTAATCCAAGAAAATTCTGTCTCATCCCAAAAACATATGTAAAAGAAGAGTCAACAAAGGCCTAGACCTTTCTTACAGATGACCGATCTAATCTGGAGGACTTGCTGCAAATTCTGCTTGTTTTACGTAATTAACGTAGTCAGTAGGTCTTCTAAGGTTTGAACCAACTCAAGCATTCATGAAAACAACAATGCACACCCCTTGCCTGAGGAAAAATATCTTTCCAAGCGTTCACCGTGATGCACATTCTGAATGGTGATTATTTGTTTACTCGTTTACTTTATGATGTTTGTTTTCTTATTTAGAATATGAGCATTTTTTTATTCTTCAGGACCCAAATATATTTTATGACACCTTTGCTAATTTCTGAACTTTTTCTGGGTTTTGGGCTCATTTTACCAAGTTAGCTAGGATGCCTCCAGGCCACTGGAGAGCCGAACACATTTGAGAAGTCCTGCCCAACTCAGAATCAGCTGACAGTCGTCCGCACTGGGTACTGCTTATGATGTGATGAACTGAGTAGTTGGGTCATCCTGCACACTCAAAGAGAAGCCCCTCTTTCGACCAAATGACGTCTGGTTCTTAAACTGGTTCCCTTCTGCATTCTTGGAAGCTTGGTGTTCTCCAGGACATAAATGGATAGAGTAAGCACAGAGTCATGGTTTATCCATTGTTTACAGCAGGGTCTGTGCAGCGTTGTATATGACATGTGTAAGTGATTCAGGGTCCTGGGGTTGTGGGTTCAATCCCTGCTCCGGGTGACTGTCTGTGAGGAGTTTGGTGTGTTCTCCCTGTGTCTGTGTGGGTTTCTTCCCACATCGGTATGTGGATTGGCTACTCAAAATTGTCCATAATTGTGAGTGTGTATAAAAATGTGCATGTGCTCGCTTCACTAAGGTAGATGAAGTGCATTCATTGTACAGTGACAATTAATTGCACACGACTCTTGAATTGAGTTTGGGCCCAAAGAGCTCAGCAGTGTTTCTGCATAGAATTAATGTATGGCTTTTTCTTCGAGAAATAAAGTGTCAGGTTGTATTTCCTGAAGCGATAGCCAGCTGTATGAAATGACAGTGGTTTCTAATGTACTCCACTGCCCAAGTGACTATATTTATCAAGTTTACATTGCTGGTTTAACTTGCAGAGTGTTCAGTGGTGTTTGGACTTGCCCTACACTAGATTTCCAGAATCTTTTCACAATATTATGTATGATATATATAATAGGGATGGCTGGATGCATATTTGTCATACCCTCAGTTCGCTGAGCCTAATATCTGTGAGCACAATGTCAAGTGAAGTGTTTTTCTGAGTGTTTGCACTGTGCTTGGCTGCGCCGTTCAGTTCAGCACAGCCTGAAAGGGCACAAACAACACGTCTGAGAACAAAGACCAACAACTGGCACTGGAGGAACAGAAAAGTTTGAAAATAAGAGAAATAAAAAAGGTTCTGCACTGTTTAGAAACATATAGGCTTAGAAAAGTGAGCTATGGGTAAACTTCACAGCACAGACCTTGTTCATGCAAACTCAAATCACACACACTTAAAGTCAAGCAAAAGTCTTTAGAGTGTTTTGTCAGATTTTAACTTCTCTCTCTTTTAAGCCCAAATGGACCCTAAACTCACAGGGGCAGCTGTGGGCTAATGATTAGAGGACCGGGCTTGGTACTAGAAGGTTGCCGGTTTGATCCCCACAACCATAGCTGAAATGCCCTCGTTTGAATTACCACAGAAACTCATCTGTAACTCCAGTTATTTTGATTTGCAGCATTTACAGTCTGTGTTTACTTTCATGTAATTAGCGCTCTCCTGAATTTAGAGTGGGTTCCTATCTAAATAATCTGAAACTGCAAAGATGAGTCAACATTACCCACCTATAGAGCAAGAATAGAGCAGTATCCTAATGTCTTGTCATGATTTTTCGTTTGGAGGACTCTCTGCTCTCTGAGAGGAAGCCTAGCATGTCTAAACCAAGGCTTTTTTTAAAAAACGTTTACTGACATCAGGGCTTTGTAAACAAATTCAATTGGTTTTCAGCAAGCGAACAGACTTGAGAGCAGCATCCTCTGAATTTTATAAAAAGTGCTTTTTGGTTACAATCATAAACGTCACCTTTAACTTGGTCACACATACAGAAATTTGACACACGAGGCTCATCGTAATTTTGAAATTGTGTCCTCATTTTGAGATAGCATCCACTTTTTTAAAATATCATGGCATATGGCATATGGTATTACTGTTAAACCATCCCAGCTTACAATATAGTTAGTGATAGACATGAATCCTTGTTTTTAATGCATTTTACAAAATGTCCCAAACACAGGGTTTGTACAAGCTTGGGTGTGTGTAATTGGATGTTTGCCAACACAGGGTGCACCTTAAAGTAATTGAATTCACTGTTTATATTATGTGTTGCCCACATTTGAAAATGTAGTGTAAAATTATTTTTACTGGATACTTTGTAGTACATGTGGTTGCACAGTGGTTATAGATGCCTCCACTACCACCTGTATGATCACTAAAACAAAAAGTATGTGCATTTGCCAGGTTTTCTGTCTGTAAACTCAGCGTTAATCCTAATGGCTCACTGCAGACAAAAGCCTCTTTTACTTGTACGGTTGCTTTCAGAAGCCTTGCTACGAAACTTCGCGTAATTACACACCTCAGGATGAGTGCAGTGTCTTTGATTTACCTCTCTCTCTCTTTTCTGTGGTTTCTTGTCACATCCATCACTCTCTTTTTCTCAGACAGGGCGTCAGACATCAGCCACCCTTACCCTTAGGCCTGGTGTAAATTTGTGGCAGGCAGGATGGACAGAGAGAGAAATAAACGGGGGTGAAACAAAAGCCCCTGTAATCTGCAGACACCCCCGCATCCTTTACACAGCTCAACTTTGTTTTGGAGTGAGAGAGCGATAGAGAGAGAGAGAGGGAGAGATGGAGGGGTTGGAGAGAAACAGAGAGACTGGAGAAAAAGGGAAAGTGAGATTCAGATAAAGTGAGAGGGAGTAGGGGGGAAAAGAGAGGTGGCAGGACAAAGCCACTTCTGTTTTTGTCTCTTTATCTTTTGAGAGTGGGCGTGGCTCAGAGTTCCTCAGGACACTGGACACAAGCCATGGAGAAGTCCAGTCAGAGCAAGACAATGGTCTAAAAATTCAGGAGGGTGAGTCAGCACAAGGTCGTGACCCCAGTTGGACAAGGAAAGAAAACCCCACAGCCCAGTAATGTTTGGTGCCCTTCCTCCATCCCTCCTGCTTGGCAGGTTGACTCACATGCTGGAGCTGGTTTAGTTTAGAAGGGGAATTCCATTGATTTTTCATATTGTCTTTGTAAGAAAATCGTTGTTAAGAGGTTTGGTGTGATGCGGCGTTATTCTTGAAAACCCATCAGTCAGTTTTTCAGTGGGGGTGACAGGAACCAGACATCTTAAGTGTTTGATTCCTCTCACAACTCCAGTACAGGATTATATAAAAAGCAATGGTTACAGATGCATTTTATTGTAGTGGTGTTAAAGGCAACTTTGGCAATTTCAGGGAACTGTTGTTCTCTCGTTTGTTTACGTTCATTTTTATTCCAAAAAAAAAGTACCAAAATTGGTGAGTTACAAATGACTTTCTGTGTTAATTGAAACAGTGAATAATTTCTGAACAGTGAATAAGTTCTAATTTTCACATTCCACTTTAAATGGTGCAGGTGCCAAACAAAATGGGACCTCTGAAGCATTCAATGATTGGATCTGGTTAGGGATAAGGCTATATTGCAGTTATTCTGCTACATTTCCAAAACTTTGTTTGGTGTAACTGCTGGAATAGGGAAACCCCTAAATGCTAGTGGTCATATCACTATCGTAAATTGTGATTCACTTCAGATTTCCTCGTAGGGAACTCCAGGTGACAGCCTCCATTTGTTTTCTATAATTTGCTATGAATTGTTGGCTCATTTGATACAGGATCACATCATGAATCACTGATAAAGCCAAAAATATTTTTCAGGTACCCCTGTTTTGAACTTGCAGCCTTGTTATTCAGTCTGAAATATGTGGAGGTTGATGTGATTTAACGCCGTCCACCTGTTTTTGTTCTTGCCAAGGAGTCAGACATGGGAAATTAACCGTCATCCCGCTTGAACACACAAACCATGAAGAGCTGTCATGAGCATTGGCGACAGAGCAGGTGAAACAGCTTGCATAACCATCCCCAAACCTAACTGTCTCCCTGGTTCCTGAGATGACTCCAGATTGGGATAAAGCTTCCAAACTAGCATAGCCTTCAGGAGTTTATTAAACCTGGCTCAACCCATGTCATGTCATGAGATTTTTCCCATCTCTAGATATGGTGAACATATTGGAACCTTTGGCAGTTTTTGTAGAAGATTCTCATTTACGTTTTGCCACTCACCGGAGGTGGCGTGGTGCTGTGTTCATTGGACCTTTATATCAGTTAATGGGGTTGGTATGGTGGCGAGTGTATTAGACCTTTTTGCACTTTGTTCTTAGCATGGTTGTAGTGCTATGTGCATTGGATCTATTTGCCAATTCTTGGAGCCAGTGTGGTGCTGTATATAATGGACCCTTTTGCCAGTTTTCTATGTATTTTCAACATTTTGACACATACTGTACTGGCTGGGATTCTGTGTACATTAAGACTTTGGCTGTAGCTGGAGAGAGTGTTTTTTATTTTCAGAGCACATCTAGAGTAAATAGCACTTTGATAGGAAAATAATCAGAAGAATTTGAACAAAATAGCTATATAATATAACATTAAATATTTTCCTTTCTTTTTTCTCTCTCTGTTTCAGTTTGAGTGAGAGCTTTTTCATGGTGAAGGGGGCAGCATTGTTTCTTCAGCAGGGCAGTGCACAGGGTCAGAGGACACACCCCCACCACAAACATGCAGGTGAGTGCACATGCACCAGACACAAACAGAAACAGTTTTATCTTATTATATAAATACTAATCCGCCTTTACACTGCATATTCTTCTATGTCTCTTTTAAAACATGTCTAAAATATCGAAATACAATGTACAATGTAGATGGCAATTTACATCTGTTTTGTAATTGTATAGAAGTGTACAAAAGTCATAATGTAGCTTTCATTTAATTAATTTCCAGTCAAAAATACAATTAGGCACAGATTATTTATTTTTCAATCAACATATTTACAGACAATTGCAAGCAAAATCAAGTACAAATTCAAATCAGTATTTACTTTATCTATTTACTTTAATGTAAAAGGTAAAGCGGATACCCCTGAGGAGATTAGATATACGACAGGCTAAAGATCGCAGGAACAGGAAAGTCAAAGGAATAAATATAAAAAAGCAGGAATTTCCAGTTTTCTCAAAAATAATTCAAAGATACAGAATAAATGGAACTCCAAACAACGAATACCTCCAAAGCCGTAGGCTGCGTTCACATTACAAGCCTCATTCGTCAATTCCAGTTTTTGGCTCAGATCGGATTTGGTGGTTTCACATTCATAAGTGTAAGTGGCCTGTATCTGTCTTTATTGTGAACGAATCTGTCTCCGAACAGACACGCTGGTGCACACTAAAACATTTATGCACATCGCCTCTTTCACCAAGAAAGACAAATTTGTTTTAAAACGTCAGAAACAGACACATTGATAGCTTATGTGGCATCACATTTTGGCCAGAAGGACTGCAATCGTCTTGTCGACTGTACATGATTAGAATGAGAAGGCGTAAACTGCCCATTGGGTTTTACTGTTGGGCCAGGGGATTGGCTGAATCCCAAATGTCTCCCTACCTTCTTTGTAGTGCACATTGTAGGTAATAAAATAACAGTTTCTGCACTTATAGTGTATTTTACATAGAATTATAAAACAGTAATAGGCCTTAAGCTTCACATCTTCCAGTAGAACTAGTGCCCTCTCTGGGTGTAGGAGTTTTAGTTTCATAATCTTTGAAGTGCACTATCTAGGGAGTTTCTGTGTTATTTGGGACACTACTCAAGCCTGTCCTTCGTTATTGTTTTGCTGCTGATTCTGGCTGAGGTGAAAGCTCTAGACAAAAAGATGCATTAAATCGGATTTGACAAGTCTTCACAGCCATGTAAAGATCAGATATGAGTCACATTAGCGCAGAAAATGATCATTTGAGACACTCCAGAATGGTAATGTGAACAGCCCTAGTATTGCTCCAAGAATTTCATCAGATTAATCAGACTGGACAAATTCAAGTTCCACTCAGATCTGAAAAGCTGCAGTTTGGTGTCCATCCCTGTGCTTAGAAAAGACTCATTGCTATGGGTCTGATGCGGCGCGGTCGAGAAGGAAAGATGCAATACCGCACTGGGATAAATGAGTTCATTTTTCTGGCCAAAGTGTAATTCTCATGAGAATTTTCCAAGTACTTCTAAATTGTGATGCACTGGTTTTATCATCTGTGTACAACTACTCTGTAAATAATACCTCCAGTCAGATGTGTTCAGTTTTTATTATACCAATATTTCTCTCTCCTTTTTGCTTCCCTCCCTTCACAATTTCTGCTATAAATCTCCCAATCCTCTTCAGCTCTCACTCCCTTTTTCTCTGCCTGTGCTCTGCCCCTGATGCTGTAGTGATAACCTTCAGCCAGCGCTGTTCAAGTATGTGTGTGTCCTGAGGCTGTGTGAGGAAAACAGATGCTGTACAGCACCTGCAGTGGCTCATAACACTCTCAGGGCCTGAGAACACACACACACACACACACACACACACACACACACACACACACACACTCCACAGTGCTGGTTAAGCATGTTCCAGACAAGGGTGGCATGCGTGTGTTTTTGTGGATTAGCCGGATTAGCGGTTTAGCGCAGCATATTGGAGATGTTAGCACAGCACTTCTGTTCCAATGTGTGGGATGAGGTGTAGGGCAGGGGTAACTGACCACACTCTAGAGTTTCCATTCAGCTTTATATATAACGTATTTTATCCCACACACCAGGTGGGTGATACCTCCTGTCTGCTTCTGCTCACTGACCACATTATGGGGAATGCTTTTTACAGCCACAGTGTAGCATTATACAGCAAACGATCACTGGATTAGGAACTATTCATCCAGAACACATTCATTGTCCAGTCTTTTAACTCCACTGACCATACCGCAGTAGTTTTACAGTTACAGACAGTAGTCCCCATGTTTCTCTGCATACTTTCTTATCCCCAATTCACCCTGTTCTTCAATGTTCAGGACCACCACAGAGAATGTGACATTCTTAGCACACAGTGTTGCTGATGTGGTGGTGGTGGTGTGGTAGCGTGTATTGCGCTGGTACAAGAGGATCAGACACTTTTTGAAACACTGTGTCTACTCACTCTCCACTCTTTAATACACACCTACCTCATTGGTCCACCTTGTAGATGTAAAGTCAGAGACAGTAGCTCTTCTGTCGCTGCACAGTGTGTGTTGGTCATCCTCTAGTCCTTCATCAGTGGACACAGGATGCTATTGACCGGATGTTTTTGGTTGGTGGACTTTTCTCAGTCCAGCAGCACTGCTGTGTCTGATCCACTGCTCAATGGAGCTGATAAAATGAACAATGAGTGTAGATACAATGTAGGTTGTCTCATCCACCGACGCTTCGCCCACAGGCTGACGGAGAGTCTGATCATTTCAGCAAACCTCACTGTCAGGATTCTTCCAGATGGCTTTCTGCCTCCTCCTGCACCTCATGCCAAAATAGCAGACTTGTGATTGGTCATTTATTTGCCTGTGTCTTTATTTTATATTGCTTGCCACTTTCACAGTGACGACACACTCTCTGTCCTCTCTGGGAAGCCAGGACTTTTTATTCCTGCCCTTGTCTGTGGCCAGGCTATGGTCACCGAGCCAGTACTAGGTCAGGATCCCTCTCTGCTGTGGATCTCTGATGCTCAGGAGATACAGTTCCAGTCTGTACCCTTTTTTATTGCACAGAAACATTCCAGTATATTCTGAGCCTGGAGTTCGTTCTCCCAGTGTTCTAGATACCTGTTCTTGTTGTTAGTAACGAGTTGGTTTTAGAAGGTGGTCTGGGTGGGGGTGATGTGTTGGAGAGTGCTATGATGTGTGTTAGAGCCTGACTGAGGCTTGGAGAGTCTCAGGACCGGGATATTGTGGGGACTCTTCTCAGGGTGTTTGCTCTTGTCTCTGTAGTGCTTTAAACTGCAGGGTTTCTTTGGGACTGGAAGTTTAGTTGTGTGCAGAAAGTCATTCATTCATTCATTCATTGTCTGCAACTGCTTATCCAGTTCAAGGTCGCAGTGGGTCTGGAGCCTACCTGGAATCACTGGGCGCAATGCGGACACCAACGTAGTTTCAGCTCCCAGAGATGTGAAACGTTAAGTCAATGAATAAACCTTGAATGACATGTTCAGAGGCATTACAAATTAGCTTTGGCTGGTTGGGGGTTCTGGTTCCAATCAATGGGACAAGAACAACGCAGCAAAGGCAGAACTTGCCTGCTTGGGGTAAATAAACTCCCTCTCACTTTGAACATCTTGTCCTGCCATTTGTACTCTCATATGCCCCAGTTTTCTTTATTACTCTCCTTGTTAACCCACTTAGCTCATCTGATGTTATCTCAGCACCGTTGTTTCAGCTGCTCTTGATTATGCTGCTGATGGCAAAAAAGGGGGTTTGATTTTTACATGTTATTTTTGAATACATCAGCTAGTCTGAGGACACAGGAATGATACACCATCCTTTTTTGGGTGTGTTGGGGGGGGGGGTGTTCATCAGGATGAGAGAAAGAGAGGAAGAGTTGTTTGTAAAGGTTGTCAAAACAGTAGTATAGAAAACATTGGTATAAAGTGTTTCTTGTACACTTGCATGTCTGTATCGCTCATGTCATGTCAAACTCTTGTGATATTTTTGTTGACGTGAACATGCAACCATGATTCAGATCATTGTTGGAACAAGTAAGTTGGCAACCCTCAGACATTTACATCATTGTTTACTCTGAAGGAACGGTAGAAATACTTCTGGATACGAGTGCCTATGTGCTAAATTCAGTGTTCATAGATGTTTTTGTTAATAGCTTGGTGAAAATACAGTATAGACAAAAAAATATGCTTCAAACATTTCCTGAACCCAAAGAGTTTGGCCTCTTGATTCTGTCTCAAGAGATAGGGGAGCCTAGTGGCCGTGGCCTAGTGGTTATGGAACTGGGCTTGTAACCAAAAGGTTGCCGGTTCGATCCCCAGAGCCGGCAGGTCATGACTGAAGTGCCCTTGAGCAAGGCACCTAACCCCCTGCTCCCTGGGCGTCCACCAATCCAGGCATGTGTGCTCACTGCCTAGTGCCTAGTGCCCAACTGTGTTCACTAGTGTGTGTGTAAATGTGTGTCACTGAACAGTTTGGGTTAAATGTGGTGAACAAATTCCTCTGTGTGCAAGCACTGTGGCCAATAAAGTGATTCTGATACTGATTCTAATACATGACACATTTAGTTATAGTTGTGAAATTGGTGGATTCATGTATCCGTCTTCATTTTGTGTGAAACTAACCAATGAACACTCACAAAGAAAGGGAATTTCTGAAATCAGACATTGGCTTTACAGGTTTACAGCCAAATGATCTCTTATCACAGGGTTCAAGATCAAATGGGGCGCCATTACAGAGAGAGAGAGAGACAAAATTGTTATGGACATGAACATACAGGACTCAAGTGCATTTAAAACAGAATATAAAAAGATTTGCAAAAATGTAGAAAATGTTCTTGGGTCCTGGAGGTTTAAGATGTGGATATCAGTAAAAAGGGTGAAAATACAGAACATTTTATTCATTCTAATCCTGCACACTAGGCAGGATCATGATTTGTGATGTAAAGTAGGTAATGGTTGTCCTCAGAAAAAGCCAGTACTCCAAGTAGTGGAGAGTGGGGTAAGATGTATATGAGCTGTGTATCTTCGTGACTGTGCACTTTTATTGTGCACCACCCACCATTTCTGCAACACTGTGAAAATAGGATCACATAGGCAGGGTTGTTAAGGGGTTGTGGGCTTTTAAAACTGATTTAATGGCTGCAACATCAAATGTCTAAAAATAATTATGATGTATTTTGGTGATTTACCAATGTATAAAACCATTCAGACCATTTAGCTAAATATTAGTAGGCTAAAAATTGGTAGGCTGCCTAGGTTTTTTGGGGGGGCTTTCTCCTGCCCCTAAAATGGTGGCTATGAGGCAAAGTGAGGCAAATACTATGGGGTAAAATTTAATTTTAATGTATTGTTTTCTAGTGCATTTCCCTCATAATCATTTTCTAGTACTCAGATGTTCTGCTTTTGCAAACCCTCAAAAGAAGTGTGTCAGAACACAGAAATAAATTAACTATGATCATGCTGAAAATAGAATAACTTTTTATGTCAGAGGGTGTGCAGCTGGGGTTAGCTGCTCCCCTTTGGCAATGACCTGAGGTCACTGAGGGTTAAGAAAGTGGAGCTGATTGTAAATGAGTTGAAACAGAAATTTGACCCAGGGCTACTTTGCAAAGTTGCACCTGTTTATTCTTAAAGCAGTGTGGAATAGCAAGAGCAATGTATGTAACAAAGCGGAGCTAGAATATGTTTCCCACTTTTACACATAGATGTTAATGTGTAGAAGGCCAATAACTGATCCTGGACCAGCATTCTTCTTTAGAAAATGAACCAGAGTTGGAAGAAATCTGAAACTAGATAAACTAGGTGGGTTTGTTTAAATTAAATCCAGTTTCCTGAGAGATTCTTTTCAGATAAGACACCAGACACGTTATCACCATGACAACCACAGAAGGAGGGATTGTGGAGGGCGCACAATGACAGTGATGGAAAACTAGTTACCTGCAAGGCTGCCAAAGAAAAAAAAAAAACAGTCCTACAAAATAGGAGTTCAAACAGGTTCAATTCTATTTATAAATAAAGGAAAAACAGCCAGAGAAACTGAGCATGAAGCATCAACTGATATGAACCCAAACTGTCGATGGTGGTTTAGATTTATGAGCTCGTCTGACTGACACGTGATCTTCACCATCCTTTGCTGAGTTGCCCACATTCATGCCAGGGCAACTTGGGAACAGCACGCATAATAATGAGTGTAAAATTTGTCTTTGTCTCGAGACTGGATTTCTGGCTTCGATGTGCTTTTCAGGTCGTGGAGAATGGGGTTTTTTGCTCATTTGGAAGCCCTGAATGAGTGTGATTAAGTGTGGGAATGTTTATTTTAATTGACAGGGGTTACAGTGGTGTATAGGCAAAATTTACAGCAGCTGGTGTGGAGGCCAAGCTTGAAAGTCCCTGAGACGTTGATATATTGAAGATGAAATCCAACAACTATTGTAAATCTTTGAAGCTTCATGAGAAGATTAAGGCCTTCCAGGCCACCCCATAGCTACACAATTAGGAGAGTCATTCAATAACAGTCAAACATAATCTGAATGTATGTTTTCCTTAATCTGATACATTTAGGTTTAAAGACTTAAGCCAAATGTACAGTACAAGTTCAGAGGTCTATTATTTTCTGGTGCTGTACATATTTTGTTGATAATTTGTTGATCTCTTAAAGGAACACTTAGTAAGATTTGAGGAGGGTGGTAATTTCCTACTCTCCTTCAAAAGTTACATAGTATAGTTTCTGCAATGTTGAACCCAGAGTAGCAATGACAGAGGCTCTGTTCCTATTTATTAAAGATCAGTGAAGCATCACAGTGATTTTGAAGCTGTAATTATAGTGCTCGAAAAGCACTGTATTGTTATTCCTCGTCTTAAATTTTATTATTACTCTTCTGCAGTTTTCTGTGATTAATACAGCTTGAACCGCTTAATGTATAGACTTAGTTAAAACAGTATTTCGAAGCTCTCTGCTTTGAGAGGTATGCTATGTATAGATGTAACGTTTTTAATAAATTTGCATTTAAATTTAAAAAATCCCCCACTGAAATGAATGGGGGAATGTTCAGATTCAAATCTTAACTGCCATTGATGATGTCACCGTCACTCTCTAACTAAACCTAACTGAGTCTCACAGACACAGCACATATGCACAACCCCTCTTCTCTCTCACTGACACACACTCACATCCCCATCCCACACACACAGTCACAGGCACAAACATACACCGATCAGCCCCCAGGACGCCCAGAGGACCACCACAGAGCAGGTATGATTTTCATGGCGGATCATACTCTGCGCTGCAGTGATACTGGCATGTTAGTGTGTGTTGAGCTGATACGAGTAGATCAGACACAGCAGGGGTGCTGGAATTTTTTTTTTAACCCCTCAGTGTCGCTGCTGACCTGAGGACAACCAACACAACTGTACAGCAACAGATGAGCTACTGTCTCTGACTTTACATCTACAAGGTGGACCGAAGTAGTACGATTGTCTAACAGAGTGGACAATGAGTGGACACAGGGTTTAAAAACTCCAGCAGCCCTGTTGTGTCTGATCCACTCGTACCATCACAACACATAGAGCTGGGCGATATGGCCAAAAGTGTTATCATGATAAGTTTTTCTATATTGATCGATCTTGATATTTTTCACACAATTAACATTATGTCACACTGTGACAAAGGACATCCTTCTATAAACGTAGACTGAATACACTAAATTAATAAATAAATAATCACTCCCTGTGCTGAACTGTAAACATATTGCACTTGACCCATTAGAAGGCTTACAACAGTGGAAGGCTTGTAACAGTGGGAAAGCTAGAACGTTTTCAGTTTCGCACATTCATTCATGCATTGTCTGTGACCACTTATCCAGTTCAGTGTCGCTGTGGGTCCGGAGCCTACCCAGAAACACTGAACGCAAGGCAGGAACAGTTCCGCACCTGGGAGGGTTTATTTATTCTTTGCCGAGTGTTTTATTTTATTTTTTTAAATATGAGATGCAGCCTGCTCTATGGCGTCAGGATCCAATTCAAAATCCGTGAGTGGGGGAAAATTATTTTGTGTGAGGAAAAGCCACGTCAAGCAACGAACAGTGCTCTTGCAAACGGAGAAAAACAAAAAATATATATATATATATATCGTTTTTTTTAAATACATAAACACAAGCACTTGAATAAAACGTTATATTCTTGTTTACGTTCTCACATTTATGCCGTCTCCTATGTTCATTTACCGTAATAGCATGAGTATACACGCCTGATAGAGTGCAGCTGGCTGTGCTAACCAGGAATAGAAATGAAGGTTTATTGAGCTCTATTACACAAAGCTTACCATTGATATTGAGCAAAAATTAATCGTGAAACAAATCAATATTGTTTTATTGCCCAGCACTTAACACACTACTAACACATCAGTGTCATTGCAGTGCTGAGAATGATCCACCACCAAATTAAACCGGCTCTGTTGCGGTTCTGTGGGGACCATTTGAAAAACGGTGAAAAAGGGCAAACAAAGTATGCAGGGAACAGATGAACTTCAGATTGCAGTTGTGGAACTACAAAGTGCCCCTATGGACAATGGAGCTGAGAGAAGGGACAGTGAGTATAGAAGCAAGGAGGATGGCATAATGATATGGGTGTATATTCATTCTCAAACAATCGCATACACAAAAGCACTCACACAAAATCACACACACACACACACTCAGAATTACACACAGTTACACACACTCACATTCAGAGCAACAGACATACTCACACACACATACACACACACACACACACACACTTTCAGCTCTTTTCAAGCTCTATGTATTTCCTTCAGGAAATGCAAATCTAGTTATTATTCTTCTCCAGTTTTCTGCAATTAATACGGTCCGAACCTTTTAAAGTACAGACTTTGTTCAAACTGCTTTTTGAAGCTCTCGGCTCTGAGAAGTGTGCTATGTATTTTTGTAGTCATCTGATTTGTCGTTCTTTATAAATTTGAATATAAAAAAAATCCCCCAATGAAATACATGACGGAATGTAATCTTAACGGCCATCGATGATGTCACAGCCAAAATGTAACTGCTACGGAGTCTCACAGACGCAGCACGTGCCTGGCCCCTCTTCTCTCTCACTGACACATACCTCTTCCACCACACACACACACACACACACACACACACACAGTGAGGTGGACACAGGGTTTAAAAACTCCAGCAGCCCTGTTGTGTCTGATCCACTCGTACCATCACAACACATAGAGCTGGGCGATATGGCCAAAAGTTTTATCACGATAGGTTTTTCTGTATTGATCGATCTTGATATTTTTCACAATATTAACATTATGTCACACTGTGACAAAGGACATCCTTCTATAAACATAGACTGAATACACTAAATAAATAAATAAATAAATAATCACTCCCTGTGCTGAACTGTAAACATATTGCACTTGACCCATTAGAAGACTTACAACAGTGGAAGGCTTATAACAGTGGGAAAGCTAGAACGTTTTCAGTTTCGCACATTCATTCATGCATTGTCTGTGACCACTTATCCAGTTCAGTGTCGCTGTGGGTACGGAGCCTACCCAGAAACACTGAACGCAAGGCAGGAACAGTTCCGTACCTGGGAGGGTTTATTTATTCTTTGCCGAGTTTTTTTTTTTTTTTTTTTACACACACAAACACAGGAGAAAGACAGGAGAACTTTGTAGTTCTTAAATTAAAAATTGTAATCCATATGTTGCTCTGCATGCTCTGTTAGCTCCCTTTCCCCTTGATATTCAAAGGGCAAGACCACCACAGAGCAGATGTGATTTGGGTGATGGATCATTCTCAGCACTGCAGTGATGCTGACGTAAAACCCTCAGTGTCAGCTGGACTTAGAGTTGTCCACCAACCAAAAACCTCCTGCCGACAGCATCCTGTGTCGACTGATAGAGGACTACAGGACAAACAACACAAACTGTGCAGTGACAGATAAGCTGCTGTCTCTGACATTACATTTACAATGTGGACCAAAAAGGGAGGAATGTCTAACAGAGTGGACAGTGAATGGACACAGGGTTTAAGAACTCCAGCAGCACAGCTATGTCTAATATAGGGGTTCTCAACTGGTTTCAGCCTGGGATCCACATTTTCTCATGGTCATTAAGTCGCGACCGACTTTCATAGAATACATTCATTCATTCATTCATTATCTGTAACCGCTTATCCAATTCAGGGTCACGGTGGGTCCAGAGCCTACCCGGAATCATTGGGCGCAAGGCGGGAATACACCCCGGAGCCAGTCCTTCACAGGGCAACACAGACACAGACGCACATTCACTCACACTCACACCTACGGTCACTTTTTGAGTCACCAATCCACCTACCAACGTGTGTTTTTGGACCGTGGGAGGAAACCGGAGCACCCGGAGGAAACCCATGCGGACACGGGGAGAACACACCAACTCCTCACAGACAGTCACCTGGAGCGGAATCGGACCCACAACCTCCAGGTCCCTGGAGCTGTGTGACTGCGACACTACCTGCTGCGCCACCGTGCCGCCCTTCATAGAATACAAACCAAGCAAATTTATTTTTGAAAAATAGCCTTCAAAAATACATTTAAACATACATATGCATGCAAAGAGAATTTTAATCTTTTTAAGAAACTGAGGAGGAACATGACAACTGCATGTATAAAAGTTTAGCTTACAAACCTCTCATTAGTTTGGATGGTTTCATGCTCTCGTGCCAGCACTTCATTACAAATAACACACTGGGATTTCTGCTCGAGTTTGTCCTCAATGAACGAAAATCAGACACGAGCACCCACACAAAATCACATGCACACTCACAGAATCGCACACAGTTACACACACTCACACCCACAGTTACAGATACACTCCTACAGATGTGCACACACACACACACACTCTTTCAGTTGTTTTCAAGCACTATGTATTTCATTCAGGAACTGCAAATCAAGTTGTAAGTTATAAATATTACATAGTGTACCTTTTTAAGTCCGCTTCATGCTAATTTGAGCCCTAAATAACCTCAAAGAGACAATAGGCCTTTAGAGACCTGTTGGCAGACCTGAAAGTGAAGTTCAGTAGATTAAAATCCTTATGTTTCAATGATCAAAAAACAGTTTTGCATCATAACGACATCATCTGGAGCATCCCGGAGGAGGATAAGTTTCTGTTGTAATTCTTGGTTCCTCTCATCACTTTATTTTTTACAGACTTGGGAAAGGTGCAGTATTGTCGCACAGCAGGTAGTGTCACTCTCATACAGCTCCAATGTTCTGGGATTCTGGGTTGGAGCCCCGCCTTGCGCCAATGTCTGTGAGAAGGTGGTGTGTTCTCTCAGTGTCTGTGTGGGTTTCCTTCGGGTCCCCGGGTTTCCTTATACAATCTAAATACACATATTAGTAGGTAGATTGACTATTCAAAATTTGTGAGTCTGAGTGAACGTGTGACTGTGGACTGTCACCCCGTCCAGCGTGTGCTCCTGTGATTTTCGGTAGGCTCCGTACACACCAAGACTTTGAACAGAATGAAGCAGTTACTTAAAATTAAATGAAAAAAATGAAACAAACAATGCCTTTGGGAAATTGTCTTTATATTTTTTTAGAGATCACTATCCTTAGGGGGTGAAGGGGTCAATTCAGGCAGCAGTAGTATAGGTATGGGTTTGCAATAATTTGGGTTTTTTTCACAATGTTAAATCCTTTTGTGTCACTTGTGTGACACTTTTCTGACTATTCAGGATGACTAAAGAATAATAGGAAATGAGTGCAAGAAAAAACAGTGAATAGGACATTCCCTGTGTTCCTGACAGAGCTGCCCTTCTGACTAGTGTTGTTTTCAATACATTAAGCTCCTTTTCTTTGAATTTTGAATTTTCACATCCAAGATTTTAAAATATTAATTGGAATGAGCTATTTTTGAAAACAGCAATTTTTCAGAATTGTTTAAAATTGAGTTGTGTAAAATATTTTTGAATACTTTATCTTTTTACTTTAAGAAATATTGAGTAGTCACTAAGCCATTGTAAAACTTGAAGCTGCCTTTTCTGTATTTGCTTGTAGGGAACTCTGGCCAACTATCTCCTCACTCATCAAGATATGAATCATTCATTCCTGTCTCACCTCTGTAAACTCTGTTTCATTTTTTAGCTGCCGTGCTGTGTTCTGTGTTGTTTTAATGTATGAGGTATGTCATGCTGCTGAGCAATGTTCTTGGGTTCAGAAGCAGTTGGGTCAAGTTGTCATGGTCTTGTTTTGTTTTAACAGCATTTTTTTTTCACTCTCTTTGGTTCTCCATAGGAGATTTACCTCAGCACTTGCAGGTAATGATCAACATTCTTCGCTCGGAGGACCGAATCAAATTGGTGAGCCCACCCTCAAACACACACACATACTCGTTCACTTATGCCTGGATGCATTTTACTGCTTGCTGGCTGGAGGCTGTGTGTGTTTTGTTGTGTTCATTAAGAGATGAGAACATGCTCTGGTGTACATGTGTTATTGCGGAGTGTTTCCATGCACAACATGAGGCGACGAGTGAAATGCGGGGGCCAATGCATTTGCCTGCATTCATCCTGTGTGCAAAGCACACATTTTTCACATGTCCACAAGTGTTTGTGGCCCACATTCTTCTTTGTTAAGAAGTCCGAGTGTTCGGTCCGCTCCAATTTAGGCCAAACTACACACTTGTTAGCTTTCAGCCCTATGAAATGATACTACCAACCCAGGAGGATGTAGTGTTGCATATTCTTAATCCCAGTCAAATGAAGTGATAAAGCAATTTACCTTTAAAGAGCTCAACACCAAATATCAACCAACATCTTCATGAATTGTTTAACATTGTCTTGAGGGACAAGTCGTGGTGGACACCATAACTTTGCATTAAGTCCAAACCCAACCTGAGCCCAGGAATAGTTTGGCCAGCAAACATTCTCTAAATGCACTCCAGAATTATTTTATCAGCCTAGACAACTATGATTCTTAACTTCTACACTGGAACTACAAGTAGCTAATGAGCAATGGAAGCTAACATGCTGCTGAACTGAATGCCCAAATTATCACAATATTTAGAAATTAACAACATTATAGTACTCTCTTAAAAACGATTGTTGTACAAGTGTTCTTTATTAAAGGTAAGGGTTCTATATAGGACCATGAACAATAGCACATAGTCGTCAATCTGAAGAATCCCTTTACAGTACAAAGAACCCTTTAAACGCTTTAATCAAGATTCTTCAAATGTTCAGAGTTCTAAATAGAACACTTTTCTTTACTAAAGAACCTTTTGTAGAAGCATTATTTTTAAGCGCATACATAGCTAAAAATAGTAGTAGCAGCCATCTTGAAACCTGTATTTTGCATGCCCTTTTGTACCTTTTAGAAACCACATACACTTGTCTGTTTGAAATTACTTAGCAATTAGCACATAGTTTGGGGCAAATGTGTGCTGACTTGTCTATGCTTGCATGTAGATTACATATTACTAGATTTTAAGGTGCATATTTTAATTGTTAGAAATAACAATAGCCTTGTAGTTCCAGTGCAACCCTGAAAGAAAAAGACAGCTTGTCTTGCTGTTTGGCTACATTTAAGGACAAGAGGAATACATTTGTCAGTTGATTGTAATCCTTTAATGCACATATTCAAACACAATGTCTTTATGTAATGTATATGTTCACCAATTGTTAATTGGTTGGGAATGTGTTTGTGTGTCAGGCCGTGCGGTTGGAGAGTGCGTGGTCAGACCGAGTGCGGTACATGGTGGTGGTTTACACTAGTGGCAGGCAGGACACTGAAGAGAATATTCTGCTTGGGATGGACTTCAGCAACAAAGACAGGTGAGCTGCCCCACACTTGTGGAATCAAGACAGCAGTAAGCACAAGCAAATTGTTCACCATGTAAACATTCTTGTAATTCAGAGGGGAAAAAATATGCTATATTCCTTCACTCTTAATGTCATTCCATAAGAAATAAATAATTTAATGGAAAATATATATCACGTTGAATATACAAGAATGCACCTTGCAGGGATTAAACTCATGTGCAGCCAACTGAAGTAGGAGGTCAGCTGCTCTTGTGTTTATCACTTAGCTGGACCAACGTGAATGTAATAATATTAGCTTAATGTAAACTCCATGTCTAAAGATTTAGGCACTTGCTGCATTGAGTTCAATAAGCTCAAATTGACTCGCTGTGGTTGGACTAAAAAGAATACTGGTGCTACTAATGCTGCTGATATTGTTTAAGCAATATACTTTTTTTTACAAATAAGAGTTACTTTAGCCTTGTAGCTTTGATGCAAACCCAAATCCAACTTCATAAACCAACTATATGTTGGCTGACGGTCTACATCTGGAGTAAGATGGACACTGTAAATTAAATTTGTCGATAAACTGTTTCTACTATGAGCTATGGTGTGTGTTCTTTTCTTAGCTTGACCCATTTTTCTTCCCACTCACACATCTGTCCACAATGTGAATGCTGTTCAGAACTAAGCAAAACATCTAGCATCAAACAACAGATGGCCAAGTGCTGCCAAAAACAAATCCAGACTGCTCCATCAAGGGGAATCTCAGCAATGTTCTGATTGCTTTTGAGACAGTAAGCTCAGTGTTTTGACTGTTAGCAGTTTGACGAGCATTGGGTTGTTTCCACCATTGCAAGACAAGCCACCTGAGCTTTGCTACAGTACATTAATCCTTGTGGTTATGCAGTCATCCAGTTCACTGTGTCTAACACTGCGGTTGAACACACTCAGGCAGTCTTAGTCAGTGTGGTGAGGACGCTGATCTGGAACAGCTGCAAAAACAGACTAGTGGCAGAACTTAATTTGAAGTGATTCACTTCAGGTGAAGATGTAGGTAGAGTTTCAACTGGTTTGGAAACGTCTTCTCATTTTCATATTCACGATGACTGGATTTGGCACGGAGTAGAGGATATTCATTGTAATTAAACCTTGCATGTCGTCGCTGTCCAAAGAAAAATGTTTATCTCAAAAATAGTAACTTTATAGGAGAAAGAAAAAAAAATCTTAATTTTTAATGGAAAGCCATGTAAAGAGATGTTATTCCAAGTTATCGTCCATTCATCATGGCATTTTTACACCAGGACAGCTGCTGTGTTCAAGTGATACAGAAAACTAAAAATCAACAATGGAGTAAGATTGTTTTGTTGTTGTTGGACAGAAACAACAAAAACACAAAATGGTAAATTTCTTCTCCCTCTAACCCTGAACATACACACATAACTAAAATAAAAAAATGATATGTTAAATAATACATTTTAAAATATTTTAGCCATTATTTTAAGCTCAGTTGAAACAAATGTGTACCTTGTTATAACTTTTAATAATCAGTGCAAAAATTAGAATTTCAGTTAATCAAGAAAATTAATTAATTCACACATAAAACCTGCTAATATTGAAGCGTACTAAATAGAGCTGATCATTTTTAGCTGATTTTGCAGGTTACCAGGTTACGTTTGGCAGGCTAAAATTTAGCCCAGTCAGTTTAGCAGGACAGGCTTTGTCTTGTCTTATCATTTGACCTCATTTGACCTGAGTCTAAATTAACCTTCGATGAACTTCTGTGAATCTGAATTAAAACTGATATGATATGATAAGCTGCTTAAAGAGGTCATTTTAAAAAGTCAATTGTATGTGCTTCACAATAAATCAATAAAAATAAATGTTAGTATAAGGAAGAATAAAACTAGGTTTCAGGCCATTCTTTAAAAGAGGATGAGCTGCCTTTCAGTTCTCCTTGGTGGAAGTTCCTAGTTTACAGGTTTAGAAGTTGTAACCATGACATTATATTATTATTATTATCGTTACACTTATATAGCACCTTTCTAGATACCCAAGGACGCTTTTACAATCTACACTGCTCAAAACGCTCAATTCACACACACACTGGCGAGAAGCGGCAGCCAAACGCGTACAGCGTACTCTCGACCAGAAACGACCTCACACATACACACTCATTAACTCACAAACCAGGACAGTTATTACAGAAGCTAATTCACCTACCCTCCATGTTTTTGGACTGTGGGAGGACTGTGGGAGGAAACCGGAGACCCCGGAGGAAACCCACGCAGACACGGGGAGAACATGGAAACTCCACCCAGATGGGACTTGAACCCAAGATCCCAGTGCTGGGAGGCGAACGTGCTAACCACCAAGCCACCGTGCCGCCATATGCATTCATATAGCTTTTGTTAGGGGACCCCATGCAGTGAACATGCAGTGAATCTTGGGGTCGCCATGACGTTTTGTTTTTCCACACTCCCCCCTAAGCCTAGAAGTTGGGGCTCATAGAAAAATCAGGAAGTCACACTAGTAAATATGACATTATAGTGTTGAAATTGAGAAGGTTCATTTATATTTATATTATCATTTTCAATGGAGTTTTATTGTTTAGTTTAAAATTTCTAAATTAAACACTGCAGAATGAGTGGAACCGAAAGCACCTAATCTTGAATCAACAGTTGTATCTCTGTCAGTCCATACCATGGGTCAGTGCAGTTGGTCGTGTTTTGGGGGGGGATTTTTGGGGAGTGAAATCAGAACCCCTGCTCTTTGTCTTTGATTTACCCTATTACGTAATTGTCTAATGTGTTTTTTTCCACAGTAAGAGCTGCTCAATTGGGATGGTGCTGCCTCTCTGGAGCGATACGAAGATCCATTTGGATGGAGATGGGTGAGTGAGCACTGCTGCACTGCCACCTTATGGGCAATGAATGCAAATGTCTCTCATACGTAATAAAAATGAGCCGAGCCCACAATGGCCAAACACGTAGTTTTTTTTTTTTTATTAAATATAGCCTTTTTTTGAACATAATATTGCAGAAAGGCTTGCTTCCCACAACTGAAAAAAGGAACGGTCAAATTTTACCTTTCAACAAGACAAAGATCACACTGCAAAGACCACCAATAAGTTTATAGGAAACAAAGTCTTCACACTCATGTTTTGTTCTGGCAGAGTCCATTGTAGTGATGGGAATTTCGGCTCTTTTTGGGGAGCCGGCTCTTTTGGCTCGGCTCTTCATAAAGAGCCGGCTCTTTCGGCTCCTAAATGGCTCTTTGTTTTACCACTTATTTCCACTGGTACAGAACAATATTATCTACATTTTACATGCCTATATGGACAAAATATTATTGTTCAATATTAAAACTAATACATAGTGTTGCAATGGCCAATTGTTTTTATGGCTGTCTTGTAATAACTCACTGATTGCACTCACACTCTCAATTGTATAAATAACTGGATTTTTATTTAAACACCTTAATAAAAAATCACTTGTAAACTCTGAAATACAGCCAATGGAACCCAAAAGGTAGGTATTATAAAATAGCTTATTAAATTAAATAATCATCCATTTCTGGGTAATAAAATAAACAAATACTCTGCAAAGTGCAAAACAGCAGCATTCAACGGTAGTGATTAAAACAACCACAACTGTCAACAGACATTTAACTGATTTCTTCAACTATTTTTTGGAAGGCAGATCGGCATTCAGGAAAACCAAGTGTCTCAGCTCGGAGGGGTTGATTCGTTTTTTTCTCTGTTAATATCTGCCCGGTTTTTGAAAAGATCCTTTCAGAGGGTACTGATGTCGCTACAATACACAGTCGCCCTGCCGTCACCTTGACTAGCCGTGGGTAAACTGAGGCCTTTGAATGGCCTTCTTTTGCTTGTTGTTCTCTGATTGGTTGAATGACAAGCCTTAGAAAAAAAATGGCTCGGTCTTAGACGGGAACCGGCTCTCATCGTTCACTTAAAAGAGCCGGCTCTTTGAACCGGTTCGTTCGCGACCAACACATCACTAGTCCATTAGATATTAGGTCTTATATTTAACACAAACTAGTTTGAAAATATTAAAGATGCTATCAGTGGAATACAGATATTTTATATAACAGATTTTAATCCGTAAGTGCCTGTACTTCTACAAAACAACATAAACTATGCAAGGAAATTTATATTAGTCATTTGATATTAATACAATTACATTCATAGGTCAACAAGAAAAAAATGTAAAACCTTGTTGAAATATTTTTGTTGCAGATAAATAGTCAAGTTTTTTTTCTTCATAGCTGTTAGCAGCGTTACATATTTCAGCAGTTACTGTGGCAACAGATATCAGCATAGAAATTATTATTGTGTCACTGAAATTAAATATTAGTTAATGTAAAATATATTACAATATGTGCATTATGAAACCACACGTTTTGTTTAGAAGCCTTTTTTCCTGCTAATTGGTATGGAAACATAGCAGGGCTAATGACTATGGAATGAATGTGTTAATTTGAACTGTGTGGAGTGAACTTGGCTGAACTATTTGTTCTCGTCTCCAGGGGTTTCAGTGTGAACACCGCCGGCCGCACGCACATCTTCAAACCTGTGTCTGTACAGGCCATGTGGTAAGAGAACAACATACACACATCTTTGAAACCAATAGTTCGATGTCTACCATCGTCTCTTTATTTAAACTATATTTCTGTTGATTGCTTGGTTTTTAATTTACACCATATTTGAAGTTTAATATTACTATTAATAACACAATTAGATATTTAGTCCTCCTTCAGCCTTTAAGTCCAGTCAGTTCAACTATGTAGCAAATGTTATCCTGCTGAGGTGTCCTGTCTGATTATTTTATCGCAGTGTGTAGCAATGCTAGTTTGCAGGCATGCATTTTGTAGACTAACAGGACACTATGAGCCTAAGTCACCAGGCAAAATTTAAAGCATCCACCAGAGCCTTGTAAAGTGTGCATGATGTGTGATGGCACTCCCTCCAGTACCTTTGGGATAGAGCTGGGCAGTTAATTGAAACCTAATTGAAATTGACATTCAGAACTTCTAATTGACATAATCGTGTCTATATCAATTATATAAATTATTTTTATTCTGTTATGTCCCCACCGTGTGTTCATGTACTGTCCCTTTAAAACCACGCTACCAATCTGTAGTCACGTGATTCTGCCCGCAACCTAAATGCTGAGGCCGATCAAGCGTTTTAAACAGCTCATACTAAAGAAAAACACAGCGTCTGTGGTGTGGGCGTGCCGTGTTTTGACTGTAATTAAGACAACACTGAACAAAAAAGAAGTCAAATCTAAATGCTGAGAAAAAACGACCAAAGCACCATCACACACCAAATATAAACAGTGCTCAAAAAGCAAGAGAGGAACAAGCTCCCAGCAACATTAGAAAAAAATATCCCAGCTTTAATACTGGAGAATATTTTCAGAACAAGCCTCGTCACTGAACTACGAGGGTCAAAAATACAAAAACAAAGTCATTTTTCATTAATCGTAATCGTGATAAAAGATACAATTAATCGTGATATTGATTTGCGCTCACTACTTTGGGATGAGTTGGAGTAGTTTTTGATGCCCAGAGCTAATGATCCATCATTACACCTGACCTCACTAATGCTCTAATAGCCAAATGCCATTAGATCCTCACAGAAATGTACCTACATCTAGTGTAAGACTGCCTTCAAACACCATTACCTTAGCAAAGGGGACAAAGTAGATGTAGGATGTAGGGTGAGCAGATTTTGAGTCATGTTTTGACTCATTAATAAGGTCATAATTTGGTGGATACTATATTTGAAAAAGCAATATCTGTATGATAAATCATATGGGGCTTGGCACTGTTTCCTTTACCAAAATGCATCCATTCATTTCTTTAATTGAGAAATTGAGGTTAGAACTGGAATTCCAAATATGGACATGAACCTATTATGAACATAGCAATGGAAATGAATGATCCTTGATGAACACTCTGGATTTGAGAAGTGTTATAATGCTCTACATAACTGTGTTCAGAATGGACACTGTTATATTTATTCCCAGCTCTAGTGAGCTTCAGTTTCATGGTGGTCACTCCGGGCAGGAGGCGTTACACCCAAACATAGCGCTGGTAGTTGTGAAACGCAAGGGCTTTCATACGAGTCGTTGTGCTCATTCAGAAGCCTTTGTTGATTCAACTGGGTGTGTCTGTGTCCTCTGAGCTTTATTTTCGAGTGAAAGGCGGGCTGCAGCTCCTCTGGGGTCTGCAGTGGTGTGCAGACACTGTTCTAAAGCAATGAGGACCTTTGGGAAATTGGCTGAGAGTGATCATACTAGTTTTGTTGCTGCCACCTGGTGGTGATAACGTGTAATTGTAATTCTATATCAATGAAAAAGCCTTTTATTAAATTTTTCCCCCAGTTAGGAACACTGTGTCCGTTTCGTTGTTCCAGGATGTGTCATTATAAACACAGAACTTCACTGGTCTTCACTACAATTGTAGCATTTAAAATTACACATCCTTGAGTCCTCCAGTTTTGATTTGTTCCTCTCACAGAGGTAGGAGGGACAGCCATTGGATTGTTCAGATCTGAGGCAAAAGTGGAGCTTAATTTTTGTTGTCAAAGATTAAACATGGTGACAGTCTCATTTTTTCAAGATGTTTTTACCTTGTTCTTGAATCTCTTGAATTTTATATTTACCCTTGATTTTCTCCTTCTTAAAAACATGGATTTTCTAATATCTTCTGAAAAGCGAGTAGTACCTCATGGTAATTTTAACTGGAAACTAAATATACTATATTCCTCTGATCTGGACCCTCTCCTCAGGTCAGCATTGCAGGTGCTACACAAGGCGTGTGAGGTGGCACGCCGGTTTAACTACTTTCCTGGGGGAATGGCTCTGACCTGGATAGGATACTACGAGAGCTGCATCTCCTCAGACCAGAGTTGCATCAATGAGTGGAACGCCATGCAGGACCTCGAGACGATGAGACCAGACTCTCCCACCATGTTCAACGACAAGTTGGTTCTTCTCGTCTCTTCTTTTGAAATTTGTTCTTGTCTCCTTTTTTTTTTTAATGTTCCCTTCTGGGTTCTCATCTTTTCTATCTTTCCTTTGCTTTTTGTTATTTTATTTTATCTATTCTATCTTGTTTTGTTAAACATTTGTCTGTCTTCCTTTTCTTCTACTGTCTTTTATTTTCACTTAATGTGCTTTCTTTTTACAAATGAATCAGATTCTTATTTGGTCTCTCTTTTATCATTTGTTGTATGACTTTCAGTTGCTCTTGTCTTGTGTTTTCCTTTTCACTTCTCTTGCTTTTTTTTTATTCCTTTCCTTTTATTATATTCCTTTTCTCCATAATTTTTGAGGAATCATAATATCTCCAAATACCTCATCAGACACCCTGTCAGAATTCAAGAAGGGTTTGAAGCTTTAGAGTTTGAGAGTTGCTTAAGCGCTCTGCAGAACTTCAGTGTACATTTGAAACTGAACCAGAGCCTGGGTGCATTACAGACTTTAATGAAACTCAAAACTCAGTTTCTTTGCCTGCTTAGTTTTGGAGAGAATGTCCTGCGTCCTGTGTGTTTTAACTGTTCTCTGTTATTTTCTGTGTCCCTTCTCCAGGCCCACAGAGAGGGAGAGGACAGAGTGCCTCGTCAAAGCCAAACTCCGAAGCATCATGATGTTTCAGGACCTGGAGAATGTGACGTCCAAAGAGGTGCGCGATTACACCCCCCAACACCTGCACAGCTGTAGGAACCTCAGACTGAGTGATACAGAGATAAGGACCAGTGAGCGACAGGGGGGAAGTCTCAGAACAATGTGGTGATTAGGAGTTCAAGCTGGCCACCACATAAAAGCACAGTCAAAGCACTGCAGTCATTTTAGCCAAAAAAATGGTTCATTTTAAAAGCATTGTTTTATGTAAGTACACAACTGGCTAATGCCTGTCCTACACTGCAGTATAGTCAGTCAGATTATAATATCAGGCTCCTGATATTAGGGTGATTGTAAACAGCTACCTTCTCACATTCTCCTGTATTGTGGGGACTTCTCCCATCTCCTCCCACTGCAGACGGGACTGCTCCGATAGCTCTGATGCCTGAAAGATGTAAACTAATGAGAGCCGAGCTAGGTTTATTGTTTCACTGCCATCCGCTGTGTTTTTTGCATCTAGTTAATCAGAAACTCTCACCTGCTCCTGCAAGGTTTTGAGGAACAAAGCGGTCTGTGGGGCGTGAGCAATCTGAAAGTGGGTGGTGCTTCATTCAGGGCAGGTCGTGTAGTGTAGGGACTTTGAAGACTAACAATGTTCAAGCACAAAATAATCCATGAAAAACATAATTATTTGTGGGGTGTTTTACCAGGGTAGGGTTTTTAAAATCCTGTAGTGCAAACCAGGTATAAAACATAACCACACTTCTACAAACCTGCAGCCATTTTGAGAGAGATCTGTCCAGTTTAAAGAAAAAAGGACAAATGTCTGTTTGCTTACAAATACCAAAGAATATATATATCACAACTTTTGTAGCTCAGATATTAGTAGAATTGATATCATATTAAGTAACTTAGCAGTAGATTAAGGATTAAGCAGTAGATTATTGTGTCACCTCTAAAAGCTGTCAAGATGACACAAATGACATTTATTTATAATATAGGATATATTCCTATGAGTGTTAGTGTCCTAACGCTTTGTAAAACAGCCTATATGAGAACTCCCTCTTGTTTAAATCAGGCTTTATTGATGTTTAATGTAGGTTTAGGTGAGATGTCATGAGATGATAATGTAGGCATCATGCAGTATAATGAATAAACATATTCAACTGCGCTCCCTAATTTTAATCTTTAAATTAATTGAGGTATAAAAGATGAAAACAACATTCTGTGTGGTGTTTCTGTTTTGTCAGATCCGTAATGAGTTAGAGCAGCACATGAACCTTAACCTAAAAGAGTACAAAGAGTTCATCGACAATGAGATGCTGCTGATTCTGGGTCAGATGGACAAGGCCACACTCATCTTCGACCACCTCTACCTGGTCAGTGGAGGTTCTTTCTACTTGTTGATAGATAAATTGACCTAGAGAAACTGTTAAACCTCACTTAATGCAGATAAATTTGACAAAACATGGGTTGAATGAATGCCGTTGGTGATGGAAAACTTTTTTTAAAGATTTGCATAATTTTTTTAGGGCTCTGAATGGAATGCTTCCAATCTAGAAGAGCTCCAGGAGACTGGGTAAGTTTCAATAACATGAGTGAAGTTAAATATATAGTATATTAGTACCAGACCTAAAAATGTAAACACCTTGTCTACGTCTTCCCAGAACAGCAGAAGCTGTTACTGCCATAAATGGGGTTAAATACCTTTCAGTTCCCCTTATTATATATTAATACACTTTATATATTAATATTGTATTAATACTATTTCATATTTAATTTAATATGCATCAAAACCAGATTAATTCTTTGTCATGGGCCTTCCATTCTCATTACAAATTAAGTCTATATTTCTAGCATTATGCAATTGATGAGCTAAGTGCAGTTTTAAATATGGAGATGAGGTGTTTTGAGCCTTGCTTGAGAACTCTCATTGGTTCTAATATACCAGCCTGGGAATTAACCCCCTAACCTGTTGTCACCCATTTTGCTACACCCACCATTCATCTGAACTGAAATTTGTTTTGCTTTATTTTAAGGGTGGGCTACATCTTAAATGTCACACGCGAAATCGACAACTTCTTTCCTGGGACATTTTCTTACCACAATGTCCGCGTCTATGATGATGAAACCACTGACCTGCTGGCCCACTGGAACGACACATACAACTTCATTGTCAAAGCAAAGTAAGGGATCAGACCTAAACTCATGTTGTCTGGAAATGAATGATGGGCAATTCATGTTTGGTAATAACACTTGATGGACATTACAATAAGAACTAGACTGCTACTAAAATTTGCAGTATGTATTCCTTTTATCCTCTGTGAGATATTTTGGTGTGGTACACTGCAGATACAATTCAAACTCTACAGATAGGCATTGTACAACAGGCAGAACCTTTTAAAATGGGTAAGCTGTATGATAATATTTACAGGCAGCATTGTGTTTATTAATAGGATATTTAAAACAAAATGGCGGATTTAACTGTCTCGTATAGCCTGTAGAGTGAATTTTTCTGGTTTAAAAACAAAGAAATCCATTTCTAATGATGTTTCTTGAAAATTCAACTTTTTAAACTACAAATAACGTACTTTACATTGTTTTAGTAATTATTTTAGACTTGTTTTTGAGAGAACATCTAAAAATAAAACTGGAGTGAACTAAATATAGGACCTTCTTTATGATTAAGATAAGGGTTTCATAAAGCTAGCTTGGTTGTACTTATTAGCTTTTAGATCAGTGTGTAAGCTTGCAGACAGGATTGGTTCACATCACTAAGATTTCTATAGGATTTAGGATATTTTGCTATAAATCATGCTAGGATATTTTAAGTGAATAAAATACAACATTTCTGTTAAACCAACTAAAAGCAGAATACTCTGCTACACAATCTGCTAACTGTGCATTCTTCGTCTGGTATTCCCTTAAAAAAAATGTATATATATATATATATATATATATATATATATATAGTGTTGCTCTCCAATTAAAACATGTATTTCCCAAAATAATAACTCTACATGAGAAGGAAAAAATATTCTTAACTTTCAATAGAAGTGATTTTGAAGTAATTTTGGAGAATTTCCGTTGGTTCATTCACTATGAAAGGATAGCTGCTGTGTTCAAACGGTGTAGCAAATAAAAAAAATCCACAAAAATTTAAGATACATGTTTTAAATTGGACAGCCACAATATACTGCTTGGCCTAAAAGTCTCACACACTAACATTTCATTGGACTGCCTTTAATTTTCATTTCTGTGCACATTTGCTGTGTGATTGCTTTGACAATCTTAAGCAGTGTCATAAAATTTATTTGCATCCAGAATTACATTCATTTTTGGCTGAGATTTCTGAATATTGTTGGCAGGACAAACAATTCTGTAATGTCTGCTCCAGCACATCCTGAAGACTTTGAATGCACTTGTGTCAGGACTCTGCAGTGCCCAGCTCATGTGTGAAAATGATTCCTCAAGCTCCCAGAAGCACTCTTTCACATTTTGCATCTAGAGACTCCTGGCACAGTGGTCCTGGAATATTCCTGTCCTGCCAATCCATTGAGGATTTTCATGATCTAAAATTATGAAGTTTTTAATTCATCTCCAGTTACAGCCGTTCAAATTTTTTTTTCCCAACCACAATGATTCTGTAAAGTCGACAGTTCATAGACTCAGAAGACTCAGACAGTTCATGGAATTCTTAACTCAGTTCTAGTCATTTCAATTTCATTAGTTGTATTTTCTTTGCTTGCTTCAGACCGGTGTTTTGACTCTTCTGAATAACATCTTTTCCACAGCCAGAAATTACACCTTCCAGTATGTTTAGTTTTTTTTAAGAAATCAGTAGCGATTCAGTGGATCAATTAGGGTTAAAATAACAGTTGACCAGTTGAACAGTTAATACAATCACAGATAAGTATTTACTTGCTTAAATCCATACTGGGCGGCACGGTGGCGCAGCAGGTAGTTTCGCAGTCACACAGCTCCAGGGGCCTGGAGGTTGTGGGTTCGATTCCTGCTCCGGGTGACTGTCTGTGAGGAGTTGGTGTGTTCTCCCTGTGTCCGCGTGGGTTTCCTCCCACAGTCCAAAAACACACGTTGGTAGGTGGATTGGCGACTCAAAAGTGTCCGTAGGTGTGAGTGTGTGTGTGTGTTGCCCTGTGAAGGACTGGTGCCCCCTCCAGGGTGTATTCCCGCCTTGCGCCCAATGATTCCAGGTAGGCTCTGGACCCACCGCGACCCTGAACTGGATAAGGGTTACAGATAATGAATAAAATCCATACTGTGACTTTTTTTTTTAAAGCCTGGCAGAATATTTTTATTATTGATGTTTACCACAATTTTGAGTATCTTTATATATAAATATTTAGATTTTTATTTAATTTAAATTTTTTAACCATCATCCTTCATCTTCTGTTTTCACAGAAAGACTCAATCCAAGTGTCTGGTGCACTGTAAGATGGGCGTGAGTCGTTCAGCCTCCACAGTCATTGCCTATGCGATGAAAGAGTACGGCTGGACGCTGGAGAAGGCGTACAACTTTGTCAAACAAAAACGCAGCATCACACGGCCCAACGACAGCTTCATGAGGCAGCTTGCTGAATACGAGGGCATTCTGGATGCCAGGTGACAATTTACTGCTCAGTGGGGAGGGTTCTGTTAGAGAAAGGTCTTTGTTAGGTGCTAGATTCTGTTTAGCACTAGATACTAGAGTCAGAGTAATACACGCTATTTTTATTGAGGTTTCATGTAAAGTTACAATGCATTGTAAATATTTCCATTGGTTTTAAACCTGAATCTTAAATACCTTTTTAACTGAACTGTGTTCTTTGCATTTACTCTTCAGCAAGCAACGTCACAATCGACTGTGGCGTCCCGACACAGAATGTGACCACCCGGACTGCCAGCAGGCCGCTGCTTCCTGCTGCAGTGACCCAGAGGGTGTGACCCCTGGCGCTACTCCATGTTGCGAAGTTGCAGCCCACTCCTCGCCCCTTGCCCTGGAGCTGGACCCCTCCAACCCCCAGAACTACAACTACTACTTCCGCCGTCTGTCTGACTCTGCGCTGGACAGCGATCCCTCGACCCCTGTCCGTGCCCCACCACTTCTGGACGTTGATCGCGTCTTCATTGAGATCGAGGACGTGGAGCGGGATGCCCTCCTGGACGATGAGACCTTTGAGGGGCGGGAGGGCCTCCACCTGCCACGCTTTGCTGCACCAGGAGAGGGAACGGCAGCCCAGACCGTATCACGGGGGGCAGAGCCTCTGGAGGAGCTGCGGCTGCGTCTGGAGTTCAGCACAGTGGAGGAGGAAGATGAAGAGGAGGCGCAGAAAGAGCAGGAGGAGATGGAGGCTTTGGCTGAGGGGGGAAGGAGAGGTGCAGCAGGAGCAAAAGAGGAGGAGGAAGAGTGTGAGGAGAGTGGGATCGATCTGGGATCCATGAATCACCTCTGCAATGAAAACTCCAACAACAACAATCACCTCAGAACACGAAACAGCCTCGCTGTGAGTACATCATTTACCTGTAATGTCTTTTATTTACCTGTCGAACATTTTATTTTTTATTTGCAGTTTACCACAAGATGACATCTAAAATCAGGATTATATTGAAAACTATTAAAAATAAAATACATTTAATGAAATTATAGGACTGTACCTTCAAACAACACATTTTCACTGTAGTTCAAGTCGATTCTATTAAAATATATTTTAAAGATTGGCCACACGTATCAAGAATTTAAAAACTGCACAACTCAAAACACTGTTCATATGTATCTATGGTCTTAGAATTAGAATCACACAGAGGAATTTGTTCTCCGCATTTAACCCAATCCATGTAGTGAAACTGGGTTGCAGTGGGCAGTGAGCACACATGCCCGGAGCTGTGGGTAGCCCTAGCTTGCTCAAGGGTACTTTAGTCATGACTGCCAGCTCTGGGGATTGAACCGGCAACCTTCCGGTTACAAGCCCAGTTTCATAACACCCAGGCCACGGCTGTCCCCCAGGTTCTGAACATGCTATAATAATGTAAACCGAAACAGACTTGTTTTGCTCACATCAGTGCTTTTGAAAAGCTTCGTTTTGCCCATAACACATGTATTCCATTTATCCATGTATTCCATGTATTCCAAACATCATTTGAGTGTGGATGATAGGCCAAATTGTTTTTAAAACTGTCTATATACATGTGGATTTTTTGTGTTATAGCTACAGCATTTAGCTCCCAAATTCTCACCATCCACTTACCTATAAACTCCTGCCTTCAGCTTCCCCTTACTGGCAACTTTGTTATTAGCACATACCTTTTAGGACCACTGTGTATGTGTACAGTTCCCAGACTGACGACCGGACACCTGTTTACCAGATATTACTTGTGCCATGTACCATTCTCATTGTACACTGATATTTTAGAGGCATGGTGCTATTGTATCAGGCACAACAGTGTCACTGCTAAATTGATAGTGGATACACAAAAATATGCAGCCAAGAACCTTTGTTTAAGAATGGCTAGCATGAATTTAAACACTAACTGTACTGTCAGAGGAAGCTCTCCAGTTAGAATGGTGAAGTTCCTCAGTTTTCCTAGGTCTCATCTTTCTATTCTCCTGTTCCTTTATAGGAAAGCATCCTTAAGAAGCAGCCAGGCAAACCCAGACCATCACCTGGCTCTCTCCCCACACCCAGACCCAGCCGGAGCACACTCTCTGATATTAGCGGACGAGGCCTTGCCCCTTTACCCCTCCATAATGTGCCCAGTATTTCCGTTGAGGTGCCAGCCTGTGCCAATGTGCCGGTCATGCCCATGGTGCCCAGTCTTCTGCGCGCTTGCGGCCCTAGCTGCGACTGTGCCAAGTGCGGCAAGGCAGCTTCGAATCCGTGCCTTGATTCTGCCATGCTGAACAAGCCAGAGAGCCAATCACAGAACCTCCAACAGGTGAAAGTGGACAGACCATTGCGACAGGCGGTCGAAGGCCATGGAGGTTTAGTGGAAAGAGACAGGGCAGGGGTGAGTCCAACAAGCATACCCAGAGATGGTGGCTTGAACCTGGGCTCAGAAAAGGCAACAGGATCTTGCAACCCACCACAGCAGGAGGCACTGGCGCACCTCCAGAGGTCTGGCCTTGTCCGTCGGCGAGCCGAACGCCTGGAGAAACTTGCGGGGCTGTTTCAAGAGCGCTCCAAAGATCATCCTCTGAAGACACCGGAGCATACTTCTGCAGACCTGTCCTCTGGAGCACAAGCAGAGTCGTCCCTAGATTCTGCAGCTGTACCACTAACAAACGAGGCCTTGTTAGCCGTATTGGGATCAGGGGGCTTGACGCCTGTTTCCTCGCCACACGGCTCCACGCTCACTCGCAGCTCCAGCAGCGACAGCATCCGGAGTGTCAGAGGGAAGCCAGGCCTTGTGCGTCAGCGGGCACAGGAGATTGAAGCTCGCATGAGGCTTGCTGGCCTTACAGTGCCCTCGCGACTCAAGCGCTCCAACTCACTCGCCAAGCTGGGCAGCCTCACCTTCTCTTCGGAGGACTTATGCTCTTCAGCGTGCTCCTCTGACGCCGGGACCCTGCTGCTCCTCTCTCTGTCGCCAGAGCCAGGTCATACCATGAGCCCAGATTGGTTTTTCAGTCCAGGGAGCACTGGCCCGGATGAACCCAGCAGCTGACCACATGGGTGTAGGATTCCTGTGAGCTAATGCCTGAGGAGAATTTCACGGCCCAAGAAAACCCTTTTCTCATCTTTGGCAAAGCCCTCAGAGGGGAACGTGTTCTCGCAGCTGTGGGAGGAGTACTGTACATGATTAAAGACTGACATTTTAAAGGCCATTGATATAAACATATGCTATTTAAAGAAAAAAGACAAAAAAATAATGAAATAAAACAAATAGCCAAATATTTCAAGAGAGGCCACTTGGTTTCAAGCAGTGATTGATTCCCCAGGTCCTGGAGGGCCCCCAGACTGCATATCTTAGGCTTTTCCCTGTTGTAGCCCCTGTGGAGCAGAAGAAGGAGTTATTAAAGCAGGAAAACTGAAATATGTAGAGCCGAGGTTCTCCTTGACTGATAATATGGATCCACTGGTTGAAAGGCTTTTGCATGGAGCTAAAGTTAAATGTGTGTGACAAAAACGTGTAGAGCACATGCCGCTCTATGGCCAAACCCTCGAGGAGATCATTGCTTTGGTTCAACACTATTGCCCTTCCTACTGATACTGATCTGCTGTGTCTGAGGCAGAACCAAGCAGCCATATTTCCCTAGGCCACTGCCCCGCGAGGCAGAAGAGATTGCTACCTGTTTTTTCCATTCATCCACCCATTTGTGTCCCGTCTCAGTGTGAATCACATATTCCTGCTGACTTTGAACGACACTTTTGAGTCACGGACCGCCGATAGATAAGACAATTCTGTTTCAATCTCTGTGCTGTTTTCCGTCTGCTCGGTATATCCGCAGAAGTCGCTGGAGACATTTTGGTTGTTCTTTGCTCTGGTCTGCAATCCATAATCCATTTTATTACTGAATTTCAACAAACAAGAATGGTTACACATTATTGGAAATGTTATAATAGAGAAAGGCTAATGTGCGCAAGTGTGTCTGTGTGCAAAGATTTACAGCCTTCTTCGAAATGCTTTAGAGAGCTGTCGATTGACTTGGACCCTTCATGTCAGTTCCTTGTGGTGCTCTCCTTCACGTCAATGTGAAAAAAAACCCATCACTGGCGGTGCATTTCCCATAGCAAAAGAAAAATAGCACAAATATCTTCATTATTTAACGATGTGCGTCTCGTAACATTATTAAAGGAATGGTTAATATAAGAAGCAAGGTAATCATAACAATATCATGAAGGTAAATTCCTGAGGATCTGACAGAAGCTGAACCTCTTTACCTTGGGAGCAGATCTCCATTTCCTTGGAGAGGGAAATTACAGCCATAGAAAGCCATACTCCAGTTAGCAGTCACATTCAAGGCTGGTTCTCGAATGCAATAGATGACTGTTTCCGTTGTCTCATCTGACCTCTAACCTGAGTTCACTGATATTTTATGCACTGGTGTAGTTTGAAAGTGCTGAAGGAGTGGAGAACCTTCCGGATTTCTTCTGTTGACTAGGAACGTTAGATGTTTCTTTTCAGCTGTTGGGCTTGAAGGTGATATTTGTTGACTTCCATATTGAGCCAAATTGTTTTAAATCTTGGAATAAGGAGTGATTTTGATTTTCACAAGATTAATGAAGAATGAGACAGGTATTTGTATGTTTTTCAGTTAAAGATTTTAAGAAACAATCTGTTACACAAGCATGGCAGGGTTTGTGTATTGACGTCCTTCCATTTCCATTCATCACCCATGTTTGTTGAGTGGATTAAAGAAATAGGAGAAATATTTGCAGTTTTCCCAGTGTAAAATTGCAAAGTAGACAATCAGATTGCTTCTTTTCTTTAGCTCTGGAGCTACAAAGCTAATGTTACTCGGTACTTAAAGGAACACTAAGTATGATTTTGTATTTTTGCTCCCTGGTTCCCCCTACAGTAGTTTACTTAACTTTTACAGCACAGTCCTGAAATCAAGTGGGAAGGGCAGGATTTATTACCTTCCTTCAAATGTTACATAACGGTGTTTCTGCAGTGCTGAGCCCAGTGTACTGAGTCTCTGTTCTCCCTATTACAGGTCATAGGAGTCTTACAATGAATTTGAATATGTAATTATACGGTAAAACAATACCTAGTGTTGCTTTAAAGTTGATAGTCACACACTTTTTTTTTTTTTGGTAGGGGGTGTGCAAATAAATCCACAAAACCTCTCTCAGCCCATTCAAACTACATCTGGCCTTCACTGAGTTCACACAGACTTGTTGATATGGTTTAGGACATAGAACTTCACTGTGTAGCTGAAAGTATCAGTCAGCCATTTTACACTGAATTCTGATTTAAAGAGTGTTCATCAACTTTCTAAATACCTGGGCATGAAGTCTATTAATGGAAAAAGATTATGGTCGTTGTTGACTTAGGTTTGATGTCAATGTTAGCTTTAAATCTCTAGCGCTAAAGTAAAGAAGCAAAGTTTAGACACCAAACAGGTCTTGGGTGATCAACTATATCTGAGCTAAGTGTGAAATTGTGAACATTAAATCATTTGCCAAACAATTTTTTTAATGTTCTGCTGTAAGACAAGGTCCTGTTTGCCCATGCAGTTTCACAACAGTGTCGGTCCAGGAACACAACAGTCAACAAAACGTGAATCATGTGCTTGTGTGTATGTGTGTGTATCCTGAGGGTTCCGTTATTGTAGTTCATGAGATCACAAGATCTGCAGCTTAACCCCCAGCCCCCCCCCCTTCTTTACACACAGTCATACACACATTCCATCAGTCCAGCTAATGTATGATTTACCATTCTGTTACACTATTTGGCCAAAAGTTTGTGGACACATTTCCTCTTAGACCAAGGGTGTTTAAAGAGAGCAGTAACAGCTCTTACTCTTCTGGGAAGGCATTATACTAGATGTCAGATTGCTATGTGCACTGACATGTACAGAATTCAACTCATCATAGAGGTGCAGAGCAACACAGTTCCACAGCCCAAAGCACAGGGGCTTAAGAGCATTCCAGCCAGGACTTGACAACGCGCATGGGACCTTACTCGTGCAGCTGCTCCAGTGCGTCCCTTTTCATTTCATGCTTTTCCTTGGAGATCCTAGGAGCTAAGTGCACATTACAATTGTTGAATTGACAAATGACAAATGGTGTCCACACACATTTGGACATAAAGTGTATATCATGCTGGTTCTTTCTTGTTCAGTCAGCAGGTTCCTTCCCTTTATTTCGAGATCATTCGGCCAACTGTGGGAATTACAACGTTGAATTACTTGAGGTTATTTTTTATTATGCAACACACTTTGACTTTTATTCACTTTTTTTAATAACTTTTTATTTTGTACATTTGACTATGCTGTTACTGTGTTGGACGTGCGCTTCTGAAATGTGAAGTGTGTGCGCGTACGAGTGTCTTGTACATAAGTGTGCAAATGAGCTTGAGCGGCATTTGTGCGATTACTGTGAAATATTTATGAGAAAGTGAGGAAAAAGTCCTTCAAATTTTGTGTGTGCGCGCGTGCTAGGATTTATCAATGAGGTCATGAGCAGGCTCATACAACACACACATCCTCCACCCTAATGCACATGCATGGCAATGCACTGTACATAAAATATATATAAATATATATCTATAAATACTTATAAATTGCTCATCAAATGTTTTTAAAAAATCCCAACTTGTCTTCATGAACATAAGCATGTTTTCTTGGACAGTTAGTGGTCATTTAACATATTAAAGACTAAAGACGTTGTATTTGAATTTATCAGGTAAGCCCATCTTACTACCTCATCACAAACTCGCTGTTTTTCTCAGTTCTCATTTCAGGTGCCCACCCACTACTTAGGTCTCCCAGTCACACAGTACGTTTAGATTGGGAGTGTGAAAGCTTGCACATGCTTTGTCTGAAACATAAAGAATTCCACAGTTGAACCGAATTGGAGGAGAACACTAACTGCCATGAGCCGGATTTTATCATCATTTGTAAATGGTAGAACAAGCTTAACATTGAATAATCTCTGTACCATTTTAGATTTAACACCAAGGTGCTTTTGTTATGTCAACTAATAGATGCCAATGTTTTCTAGCATTGTGCTGAGTGATGGGGGAGAAGTAGGGCCATCCTGCCATCCTGTCCAAGTCCATGTCTCGGATGACTGAGCGATTGAACTTGTGATCTTTAGTAGATTGTTTGGGCCAATACCTATAGCGCTTTTCCACTGCATGGTACTTGCTCCACTCTGCTGTACTCACTTTTTTGGGACCTGGTCCTCGGGTTGCTTTTCAACTACAACAGTCCCAATTCTGCTTGTTTAAACCAGGTACTGAAAAAAAGGCAAGGTTCCACATACCAGGTACCAAATATGCCTAATGGAAAAGTAAAACCAAACAAACAAACAAAATGAGTAGAGCTGAGTTGAGCCAAGCAGGTACCATTCAGTGGAAAAGTACCATTAGACAGTGGCACTACTTAGGTGCCTTAGATGCCAAACATTGGTGGCCAATTATAAATTTTAATTGCCCCTGCTCTTTCTGGCCTACCCTCATCCACTTAGTTTGAGGCTAGACAATGTGAGTAACTGTTAGCTGATACTTAGCCGTTAAGTGTTTTAAAGAGCAAGTGAAGTTTGGCAGCAACTAAAATGGGGAGTAAAACCTAGGTAAACTGACCCTGAACAACTGACTGAATGTTGAAAATATTTAGAACTGCTTATGCTTCTCTCAGCTTAAACTGGGTGAGTCTTTAATATGCAATTCCAAATTGACAAGGAAAACATGCTCATGTATTAACAAGTTAGGAATGCACAAACTTTTGATGCGTGTAGGTCCCCAAATTGCAAAGGCCAACCAATGGTACCTGTGTCCAAGGAGTTGGATGGAATCAATTCAAGACTTGAATTCTCTTCACATCGCTGTCCATAAATATCATGCGCTTTCTGGTCGGAAAAAGCGCTACCTCACATGCATGCAGATCCATTATAAACCTCCTATGGAAAAAAAACATTTTATGGAGCAGAGCTGTACGAATTCCTCGGGGCAACAGTTCACACACTGTTTTTGGGGCAGTTTTTGCCTGATTACTGTCAAAATCCCAATCGATGCTTCAACACTAGTACTGTCCACGTTGTGATATTTGTTGTTGGAAAGAGTTTACGAGTCTGTTCCTAGCTCGGGATGTGCAATTGTGTTTGGGATGTAATTTTTTTTTTTTTTCTCCGATACGTGCACTGACCCTTAACCGAAGACACGATGCAGTGTCTCAGATATAATTGAGGACATGCATCAGTTTGAACCAGAACCAGTAGAGCTAGCACCTGATAGATGAGTTTGACTGCTGTTTACAATTGTCTTTTTCTTTGCATGCGATACAGTTAATGCTTGACATGAGCTGTCCTAAATGCTTCCACTATGAATGAATGGGTTCTGATTCCACTGCAGAGTAGAATAAGCTCTTATTTGCTTTCCAGAGCCACTTTTGCTGAGCAAGTCCCTTATACAAGCCACTATGTTGACTTGTCAGGTAATTGTTCTTTAAGGAATTCCAGACACTTTTTTAAACACTCCTACCTTGTAGGTTCAGCTTGCTGGTGTGTGCTTAAAGGGTTCATCCAGTGAGCAATGCAGTATGGTTACTAATCTGAATCCAGAATTGTCCGTACCTTGGTTGAGTTCCTGTGCCCATGTTACATCACAGCACTGTCAATGTTGATGGGATTAGTTTGAGAGATGGTCACACAAATTCTTGGAGATGCTTGCTTGGGCGAAAGGGTGACAAAATATGTGATCCCAGATCGGTAAAGATACTGTTCTGAACTACTGAGTGTCAGACATAAAGCCTAATGATACCAGCCCTGATATGTATTGGCCATCCTCCAGTCCTTTATCAATGATCAGTTGCTGGTACAGAGCTGGTTGTGGCTGACATTTGAGGTTGTAATGCAAGTGTCACTTTTGCCCCAGCAGTCTTGCTGCATGGTACCTACTCTACTCTACTTGACTTGCTTTTTGGTACCTGGTGGGTTTTCCACTAGCTCATTTTTGCTGCAATTTGTTGTGACACACAAGTCTCTCTGGCCAAACAGCACTCTACAAGTTTTGCACGTCAAATTTAGTCCCTACTTGGTTCACTTGGAACCACAAACAGGTGCTAAAAAGTGCCAGGTTCCAGGTTCAAAATTTTGCTTAATGGAAAAATAAAAAAATCAGAGTAGAGCAAGGTCAAGTCAAGTAGGTATCATGCAGTGGAAAAGCACCAAAGTTGTCTGTAATTACCGGATCTAAAACGGTGAAGGACCTCATTCTTATTTTAGGTCCGAATGAGTGTCCAGTGTGTGTATGTGCAGGCGAGGTGTTTCTAATAAACAAGATAGTGTAGACATGTTACTGCTCAATTTTACAAGACTGGCGGTTGGGATGAGGGCCTCTGTTTTTCTTCTCTCGCAGGTTAATATGCAGTTGTCAGTATGTAGCTGGAGGTCCTTGTGCAAGTCCTTGTGTAGGCAATTGCCGCTTCAACACTTGTGCTGCCCCCTAGTGCTCAAGCTTTCGTCTTGCTTGCAATGTTTGCCAATCCTGTTCCACCGAGCTCCAGTTCATGCCAAGAGGATTTTCAAGTTTCATGTCCTGAAAACCACCCCTCTTTCCCGAGCCTTCGTCTTCTTGCCTCTGATGCCACGTCAAGTTTGAAAGGTTGCGCAAGAGTAGCTGGTTCAGGTCGGCCGGGTTTCGTGTCATACTTTCAGTGTAAAAGTGCCTTACCCGGAGATTCCAGAGGCAGTTTCGTACACATCTTCCCTTCAATCACGTTGCCAAGCAGGCCAAAAGAGAGAGAGAAGCGATGGTCAAACAGGCAGTTTTGTTATATGAAGATGTCGGATGTTTTATGTCGCGGCTGCTCCAGTTCGTTATTGCTGTGCTCTTAAATTCGACTTGTTTTTTTTATACTTTTTAGATTAGCTTGGAAGAATACGAGTGCTTTTAACAAATCCTGATGAAGCAAAATATGCTTCAAATTGACTTTATAGAGTTGCCAACCTTGTGTTTTCTCATTCATTTCAAAAAACGAAATAAATAAAAGCAACTGTTTTTAAGCAAGTGTGGTTCGCCACGACCAAAGTCATACGTTACCGAAAAAAATGTCCAAACACCACAGTATAGAAATTCGCTTTCTTGAGTAACCACAGTCGCGCCAACATTCTTTAGCTGATGCCACTTTTATTGCACCTTTAGAAAGGATGGTTACAGTGACTGAGAGAGAGGTCATCTTAATCCAGGCCACAGCAGGCCTGGGCCTAAATCGGCAACCAAAAGAAAAAAGCCGCCATGTTGCTGATGCTAATAACAAAGACAAACCGTGACAAAGTTGACTCCCTCAAGCAATTCTCTGTTCACCTCTCTCTTCCTCCCTGTCACCACTGTTACCATTATTTTTATTATGTTTTGGTTTGTTTTATATTTAAGTATGCAGTAATTCTGTCTTTTGTACTGCGAACTTGCTGTAGTTTTCGATGCATATTGCACTTTGTACATTTTGTGGAAATGATGTACTGTGTGTATATTATGGGAATAAACTTTTTTTTCATTCAGTTGCATTCAAGTTTCACTGTTTTTGTTCAAATGGGAAAACAGGCTTGAAAGTGTAAATGAACAAGAACCAGACAAGACTAGTTTTGCCAGAGTTCCATCGGCTTCAGAGCATTTGTCACCGAAATTTCAGTAATATCCATCCATTATCTGTAACCGCTTATCCAATTTAGGGTCGCGGGGGGTCCAGAGCCTACCTGGAATCATCGGGCGCAAGGCGGAAATACACCCTGGAGGGGACGCCAGTCAATTTCAGTAATAGAAATTGATTAACATTGGAAGATATATTTTAGTTCATGAACAGCAGAAGATGCAACTAAAGATTTAGTGAATTAAAATACTATGCTCCTATGTACTGTAAATGAGGGGGTTTAAACTGGGAGATTTCCCTCACAGCAAAACAGCCAACAAACTAAAAATTCCCTTAAAATGAACTTAAATTAATAAATAAATATGAAATAAAATAAAGGCAAACTTATGAATTTAGTGAATTATGAGAGTTAGTTTGTTTTTTTTTGAATAGTGATAAATATTATTTATCACATTCTCATTTTCATTCAGTCTACAGGACATCTCTGTGTTTGTGTGTGTGTGGGTGTGTGTGTGTCTTTTGATAACATATCTTTACTCCAGGGAGACTGCTTCTGCTTCCATGGTGATAGTGAGAGAACCTGACAGAAAACAGGAAATAAGAGTGCAGCTCTTTTTTCAGTTGTCGTCTTTGGCACAAGAATGTAATGTTCCTGCTGACCCTCAGGCGCTGGCATGTTGTTATATATTTAACAGTGGGGCGAGGTGGTGGGGTAGCCCTCTCCAGAAAAGGTTTCTAGGATTCTCCAATTGTGTGCATTATTTAAAATTAAGAATAAAATGGCAGCCAGGCCCTGATCACAGAGTCAGTACTAGGTCAGGATCAGTTTCTGCAGTGTATTTCTGAGAGTCAGGACAGCATTCCATTCATTCATTCATTCATTATCTGTAACCACTTATCCAGTTCAGGGTCGCGGTGGATCCGGAGCCTACCCGGCATCACTGGGCGCCAGTCCTTCACAGGACGACACATTCATTCACTCACACCTAGGGAGACACTTGAGTCACCAATCTACCTACCATCGTGCATTTTTGGACCGTAGGAGGAAACCTGAGCACCTAGAGGAAACCCACGCGGACACAGAGAGAACACACCACACTCCTCACAGACAGTCACCCGGAGGAAACCCACGCAGACACAGGGAGAACACACCACACTCCTCACAGACAGTCACCCGGAGGAAACCCACGCAGACACAGAGAGAACACACCACACTCCTCACAGACAGTCACCCTAAGGAAACCCACGCAAACACAGGGAGAACACACCACACTCCTCACAGACAGTCACCCGGAGGAAACCCACACAGACACAGGGAGAACACACCAAACTCCTCACAGACAGTCACCCGGAGGAAACCCACGCAGACACAGAGAGAACACACCACACTCCTCACAGACAGTCACCCGGAGGAAACCCACGCAGACACAGGGAGAACACACCACACTCCTCACAGACAGTCACCTGGAGGAAACCCACGCAGACACGGAGAACACACCACACTCCTCACAGACAGTCACCCGGAGGAAACCCACGCAGACACAGAGAGAACACACCACACTCCTCACAGACAGTCACCTGGAGGAAACCCACGCAGACACAAGGAGAACACACCACACTCCTCACAGACAATCACCCGGAGGAAACCCACGCAGACACAGAGAGAACACACCACACTCCTCACAGGCAGTCACCCGGAGGAAACCCACGCAGACACAGAGAGAACACACCACACTCCTCACAGACAGTCACCCGGAGGAAACCCACGCAGACACAGAGAGAACACACCACACTCCTCACAGACAGTCACCTAGAGTGGGACTTGACCCTACAACCTCCAGGTCCCTGGAGCTGTGTGGCTGCAACACCCACCTGCTGCACCACTGTGCTGTTACTCTTTTTGATGATGTGATTAATTTGTAGAGTGAGACGCCCTTCTGGAGTTTAGTGAATGCATCTCTCTCTCTCTCTCTCTCTCCCTTCTAAATGTAGAATTTAGTCCAAAACAAATTAACTAAATAAGACCAATGTTTAACCAGAACGTTAACACTGCTGGCAAACTTTTGGCCTTTATTTTAGTCCAGAGGATCCTGTACGTAGTCTGGAAGAAGCTCAAGGCGTCCCTTTTTCACTTTGTACTTCAACTGCCTCTGGAATGTGGATTGATTTTCGTCTTAACAAAATAGAATTAGTCATTCGCCACGTGGCACAGCTCATGTATAAATACAGATAAATGAGCAGCAGAGGGATGGATTTCCAACTGTCTACGACCAGGAATAGAAATGCTGTTGATACAGTAAGACTAATGGGTCATATACTGGATTGATAACACTGTAGCCTTTGGGCCCAAAGAAGGATTGTGTGTTTTTGCATTACAGTTTGGTGACATCATACGTCAGCATCAAAGTCTAAGAGACCCAGTGTTTTACGCTGAATACAGCATAGACGTGTCACCCTAAAACATCTCCTTTATAAGATGTTTTATATACAGTCTAGTCTAAAAGCTTATAAAAAAAACATAGTTGACATATTTATGAATTACAAAGAAATGGGAGGAGATTTAGTCGATATTGAAGTTTTCTCCTCCAGCAAAACTCCATCCATCCATCCATCCATTATCTGTAACCGCTTATCCAATTTTTGGGTCGCGGTGGGTCCAGAGCCTACCAGGAATCATTGGGCACAAGGTGGGAATACACCCTGGAGGGGGCGCCAGTCCTTCACAGGGCAACACAGACACACACACATTCACTCACACACTCACACCTACGGATACTTTCGAGTCGCCAATCCACCTGCAACGTGTGTTTTTGGACTGTGGGAGGAAACCGGAGCACCCGGAGGAAACCCACGCAGACACGGGGAGAACACACCACACTCCTCACAGACAGTCACCCGGAGCTGGAATCGAACCCACAACCTCCAGGCCCCTGGAGCTGTGTGACTGCGACACTACCTGCCACCGTACCGCCCCCAGCAAAACTCTTCTACTGAATATATACCAGGATATACTACATATTCAAGGACATTTAATGAAAAAAATGACCCCCAAGAATACACATATTGTCCCTGTCCAAGGAAAAGTATCTCCACAATAGCACCTTTACAGGAGAAGGAATAAACGTCTTAGTTTTTTTATATTGGATGTCAATAAATCACACAATGTGAAGGACAGCTGCCTTGTTTCAATGAGGTAGTAAAATAAAAATCAACAAAAACAGAGATATATGATATTAATATGATATTAAGTGATGATATATTACATCTACTATCATTTTTATACACTCTCACAATAACTGTCACAGCAGTGGTACCATCAAGGGTGCATATACAACACAGGGTGAGTCAAAATTCGCAGGACATGCTTTTATTTCTTTGATATGCTACGTGACCACTTTCCCATTGGAAAAAACTTGCCCTTGACCCAATAGGGCAGCTTTCAAGATGGTGGCCATTTTCTGGACATAATCAAAAACGTTGGTCCCCATGGGTTAATTGCAGAATTTGAAATTGCATTATTTTCATAAATCTCATTTCACTTCAGGACTTCTATTTAGGTTTCCTATTTTAAAAGCAAATATCATGTACCTTCAGGGAACACAGCTGGACTCTTAGAACACTGTTGTACCTTTAAAGGGACAATTACACTCATGTAACCGCCCTCATTTTGGATTATACAAGTTGTGAATGCACAGCTTAAAGCTCATGTCAGGAGGGGGCACATTAAAGCAGTGAAAAACACTACAGAGAACCTTCTGTTCGCTGTGAATTAGAAACGTTTTTTTTCTGATCTCCCTTAAAATTTAGGCTGAAAAAACTGATGTTTTTTACCCATCAGTCCACAGTGGACAAAGGTCTACAGACTGTGGAGGAGGCCGATTATAGAACTGCTCTCACACTTCGCCCTTATCACCAGCTCTATGTCCAACAGGAGTAACTTATTACATTAGGCAAATGAGACCGTGACATCACAACACAGGAGAGCAATAAAAGGCCCTGCCAAAGACACACTGGAGTAGGGGAAGAGCAGGACAAGAAGCCTCATCTGTCCTTCCAACAAAGAGTGGCTTTGTCCCACCGGACAGGGCTGTTAAGCTGCAGATATCCAACCAGGAACACCGGTGAGTGACATATTTCAAAGGCATGGCTACTTGGTTAAGGTGTCCTTCTGGAACCAGGCTTTGACTTCAGCACTTCTTCTGATCCTAACTCCCTTCAACCCGTAGAGTTCGAGGAACATTTCCCCAAAGTGTGTTGTGTTGTGTGGAGGGGAAAAGATGGGAAAGCACAAGGCGATCAAGTGATTCGCCTTAAGCCTGATTGAAAACAACAGCACAATAAGGCAGTTGTGGCAGCACAGGGTGGGATAGAGGTCTCGCTTCAGACTGTGGGCTGGTCTGGGATTCACTTTTTTCCTCTCTCATGTTTTTACAAACGACAGTATATGCTCTGGAGGACACTATTTATGACAAGCACTCCTACTCTGATGTGGACAGGATCTCTAGGGGCCCATTTATAAACGGACACTCTGTGGAATGATATTTTGGAAACCCCCTCTTCTGATGATAGAGAAAGTGGGAGGAACATCTGAACAACTGATATGAGACAAGCTGGTTGATATGTTTTCGTTAGCTGGTGATTACAGAAGGAAGAAGACAGATATCTTATTTTAACAATAGAAATAAACTTCTTCAAGTCATCATCATTAATTAAAATATGAATTAGTCAGATACAGCACACAAGCAAAAGCTTCAGCTAAATGTCAGTGAGGTTTCTACCTGGCAGCCTAGATATGTTTGGCTACTGTTCGCTTGCTGGTAGGGTAAATATAAATAAATAAATAAATAAAACCGTGTCTATGTGGAGAATAAAGATATAATCTTTGTTTAATGCACAATTGATACTGCTGTATTACCATAATAGCTTTTCTGTTTTGAAAAAGTAACATCCTCCAGCTCACAACTCTGCATTTCTGTTTAGAAATGTGGCTTGGGTCGAGGCAAGAATGAAGCCCATATTTATTTATATGTTTATGGTTATATCAAGTGAGTAATGAAGTTGTTTGTGCTTTTATTTTGTTTGTTTGTTTGTTTTTTTTCAAGATGACTTTGAGGTCTCTCTCGCTATCTCTGTCTCTTACTCTTTCTCTCTCATTATATATATATATATATATATATATATATTATTATTATTTTTTTTTTTTGCCACCTAAACTATCACTAAGCTGGTGTGTTTCTGTGTCTGCCTGTCTGACTAAATGTGACTAAGAGGTAGGGAAAGGCACAGGGACAGGAAACACATTGCCACTGTAGAACCTCTGTCCAATGTGAGTCATGGACCAATGTGTGCGTCATAAAATACCAGTGCATACATATTCTGATCGTTCGTAATATGTTTGCTACTAAATACACTGTATTTCAAAAGGTTTATATGAGAGTAATCGATAGTTTGTCCCACTTCTGGAGGGGGCGCCAGTCCTTCACAGGGCAACACACACACACACACACACACACATTCACTCACACACTCATACCTATGGACACTTCTTGAGTCGCCAATTCACCTACCAACGTGTGTTTTTGGACTGTGGGAGGAAACTGGAGCACCCGGAGGAAACCCACACAGACACGGGGAGAACACACCAACTCCTAACAGACAGTCACCCGGAGGAAACCCACATGGACACGGGGAGAACACACCAACTCCTCACAGACAGTCACCCGGAGGAAACCCACACAGACACGGGGAGAACACATCAACTCCTCACAGACAGTCACCCGGAGGAAACCCACACGGACACGGGGAGAACACACCAACTCCTCACAGACAGTCACCCGGAGGAAACCCACACGGACACGGGGAGAACACACCAACTCCTCACAGACAGTCACCCGGAGGAAACCCACGCAGACACAGAGAGAACACACCACACTCCTCACAGACAGTCACCCGAAGCGGGAATTGAACCCACAACCTCCAGGCCCCTGGAGCTGTGTGACTGCGACACCACCTGCTTTCCTTGATATTGGAACAGTGCTGTGACAATCAGAGTGCATCCAGCCTTAGAATTACTGAGGTTAATCATTGTTGCTGGATAATCAAAATGTATCGGATGGACTTCCATCACTCCAGAGAATGTAGTTCCATTGCTACACTTGGCAATGAGCGTGCAGATCTTAGGCTCTTGTTCGCCTGTTTGTAATGCATTTCTATGGAGATAATATATGTTGCACAGTTCAAAACCTGTGTCAGCAAGGAGTGTCCACATACATTTAGACGTGCACATACATTACCTAACTGTTCATTTTGATCAGCAGCAGGTAGTGGTGAAGTTGAACAGTTCTGGTAAACCTATCACTATTGATGCGGCCTCTAGACCTTAAGCACCATTAATCAGCAGGAGGGACGATGGCGAGATAATGGAGGTGATGGATTTTTTCTTTCATGTAGTTGAAAGTTAGGAGGAGTCTGCGAGCGCAGATAAAGCTGAAACACATTGTTCAGAGGAAAGGGAGCTTCCAGGTTGGTGATACCAGCAAAATCACCCAGGGCAAATATTTGTAAATAGTACATAAATAATGTGATTTGTGGGGTGGGGGCAGGTTTGAACTCTGGTTGGCAGGACAATAAACTGATTAATACACACTTCATCCTAGTTCACCTTGTCATTGGGGCCTAATAAATAAATAAATAATTAAAAAAAAGATGCTTTATCGACAGATAATGTGTATTAATGTAATCTTATGTAATGTTATGTAATGAATTATGCGCACCCACCTAAAGAGAAGGGGTCCTAGGAGTGTGACTTGAAGAAAAAAGGTACTGCACACTGGGTGCCATTGCAATTGGATGCAATTTGCGTATATCTAAGAAAATATGACCCCTGAACTGCATAAGCGGTTACAGATAATGAATGAATGAACAGGAAATTATGTGAATTTAAAAATATATAGGCGCTAAAAGGTAGTGTCACTGTCACATAGATCCAGAATCCTGAAGCCCAGAGGTGTGAGTGTGTGAGTCACAGTGCCATGTGATGGACAGGCACCCCTTCCACGGTGTGTCACTGTCTAGTGATTCTGCATAGGCTCCCGACACACCGCAAACAGGATAAGTTGTTACAAACGATGAATTAATGAATGAATAATTAAATTTTCCAACAGAAAATATGCCAGATAGCAATTAATATCTGGCCCAAATGTGGTACATCTGCAGTTCTCTTATGGCCCACACATGGCCTTGAATTATGATGTTAACACAATTCTAACCCAGCTCAGGATGTTTGGCCCACATCTGGCCAATTTTACTGGGGGCATGCGGGGGAATGGAAATCAAACACAATCTGCTGGTGTCCTCTGAACAACGAAGTGGCCACACCTCAACATCACAGAAGTCCAGAATATCCAGTGTTGGGTAGTAATACTTGTAGAGCGTTAGAATACACAATATAACTAATATATTAGTACTCCAGTATGGTTACAATGTAAATAGACAGTGCAGTTACTTTGGTGAAATTCATTAATTAGATAAAGGGAATCTATTTAACATGTTTGTTCACTCTCAAATCCAATTATAGTCATCATATTTCCTAGAAGCCCCTGAAATAAAACATGCAACATGTTTGCAGTTGCCTGTTCACTCAAGCTAATGGAACTGGCACAGCAAAGACAGGACATTCATTGATTCATTCATTATCTGTAACCCTTATCCAGTTCAGGGTCGCGGTGGGTCCAGAGCCTACCTGGAATCATTGGGCGCAAGGCGGGAACACACCCTGGAGGGGGCGCCAGTCCTTCACAGGGCAACACACACACATTCACTCACACCTACGGACACATTTGAGTCGCCAATCCACCTACCAACGTGTGTTTTTGGACTGTGGGAGGAAACCGGAGCACCCGGAGGAAACCCACGCGGACACGGGGAGAACACACCACACTCCTCACAGACAGTCACCCGGAGGAAACCCACGCAGACACAGGGAGAACACACCACACTCCTCATAGACAGTCACCCGGAGGAAACCCACGCAGACACAGGGAGAACACACCACACTCCTCACAGACAGTCACCCGGAGGAAACCCACGCAGACACAGGGAGAACACACCAACTCCTCACAGACAGTCACCCGGAGCGGGAATCGAACCCACAACCTCCAGGTCCCTGGAGCTGTGTGACTGCGACACCGTGCCGCCCCTAAAGACAGGACAGAAATGCGTTTATTGTCTTTCACACTACTCAAAATTCAAACACTATTTCACAATTAAGCAAGGAAAATGGCTGTTATTATGCAGCACAGCCTCTGTTTGTCAGCTATTAACATCATTTCAGGCCTTTTTTTTCTAGCTAAAATCGCTTGTTCACTGACTGGGTTTCTTTAGTCCTGAATGAACTGATTCATTCAACCGATTCGTGTGATTAATCGAAGATTTCCTGGAGCCGAAGAAGTGAAAAGTAAGCTCTTGTAAACACACATCATTAAGTGTAGTTGTTAGACAGTGGGTGTACAAATCTGACGACGGTTTGTTCGTTTTGTGTCATTTTTAACGACAAGCAAACGTCTAATTCGGCCCTGAGACTGTGTTCTAGCCAGAGTTCCAAACTCTGCTGCTGCGTTCCACTTTAAATTGTGTGGCGGTTTATAGTTCGGCCCTTTGATCCACGTTAAAATTTGCTGTAACTATGACGTGTTGTTTCCCCGTCTTAAATGGTGAAGAATTTCTGAAACACTTTCCAGTTTATATGGTGCTCACAACATTCAGCCGCTCCAAAGTTCCACCTTAAATGGTTTTCAAACGCGTATCGTTTGTGTTTTATGTGCTGTCTGAAATAAACACACCACTTATAATGCAAAGAAAATGGCAAAAGTCAGTTCTGGTCTTATTTAACTGGTGTTTGAAATTTATTATTCTGTTTTAGAGAATTGTAACACAAAATACACGTAGAATTTAGCGTTAAGGTGGGAGTTTTGGGATCTTGTTTCATTGAATATTTTTTGTTTACATACTCATAGTTTTTACTCCTTTAAAGTAATGTATAAATAAACTCTAACATTTTCATTGCTGCCAACTTCACACTGTTTTGAAACAAATTAAAACGTATTCAGAATACATGACTTGTATTGAGTAACCTATTGAAATCTTTTCAAATGCTGTGTATATAATTGTGATGCTGAATGTTGGAATTTGTTTTGAAATACTTTTACTAAAGCTAAAAACTGAAATAAAGCTTTTTGAAACGAATGAAAGATGGAATAATATCAAACAGTGTACAAAAGGAACTTACATTCCTGGTATAAAAAAATGAATTACTTGAACTTAGTAGCCATTGACTGGAAATGTAATAAATGAAGGGTCTCTGTTTTGAATTTTCCATTCAGCATTGTTTCTTAAAGAAACACTAGGCTAGCCCTACTGTAATACCTTGCTTCAGATGTTACATAGTGCGGTTTTTGCAGTGCTGGGCCCAGTGTAGCAACACCAGAGGCTCTATTCTCCCTGTACCAGGTCAGTGGAGCATCACAATGATTCTGAAGCTATATTTGTAATGTACTAATATTAAGTAATGTCCCATTAAATCGGTGACTGCAGTTATTCGGTATGTTTGGCTTGAAATTGGTTAGTTGCATTCAGGCTTCAAAATTATGCCCAAGCAGACCTCTAACATTCTCAGTCTTAGAGATGTGCAGCTCAGGGCCTACAAGGTCAAATCAGTGTTTGTGTAAATAAGTGGCTGTGTACAGGAATCCCTGACAAAAATCCAGAATGGTTTTCGTTAGAAAACACAAATGACACATTAAGAGCGACAGCTGAGAGAGAGGGAGAGCATGGAGGAAACACGACTGTTACATCCAAGCTCTTATTTAACAGCATGTCACCACTTGGCCTGGAGAGGTAGCCAGTGTGTCTGATAGTACCATTAACAGCTGAGGTGAAGGATTGAGAGAGAGCGATTCATTGCGGAGATCTCCAGCATAACCTTGTGACTCTAATTCCCACTTTCCTGCTGATGCTGTGGCCCATGTAACGAGAGCAGCATGAGCGATCAATGGTCGTTCAGAAATGCCTCTGTCACAAGACACCGAGGGAAAACACTCAGTTCCCACAAAAAGCTCAAAGTTCCCAACCTCACTGTTGTTTCGAAGACAAAACACACTTTTACCGGCTTATGGCTGGACAGGAAATTGTGGGCTAGATTAACTATGTGATATAACTATGACATATTCAAACGGGAAAAGAATAACGAACAACGGCACCATTAAGTTGCAGCTCTGGTGGATGTTGTTAAAGATGATTGCGTAGAAGCATGAAATTGATATGGCATGCGAACGTCATTGCAGATACAGATGTGAAGAGACTGGGGAGTGAATATGAAGGAGTTGGAGAAAGCTCAGCCTTGTGCAAGATAAGACCTGGCATAGCTCGCATGCCAATCCCATGGCATCATTCGTTGCTGGACCACCACTCTTGTACTCTGGCAATAACAATGTTTCTTTCCACAGAATGCAATGGGTCAGAACCAAGGCAGCGTGAGGGAACATGAGGGTGGTCCAGCAGACCTGGAGGAAATGGGACTCAGCCCAGGGCCAGAGGAGGAAGGAAACCCCAAAGAGGCAACCTGTGGCGAGGGGGAGGATCAAGCGCAAGCCAACGGTGAAAGGCTGGACTTGTTCCTAGGCATGGAGCCAACATTACCTACCCTGGAGCTGGACACGCATTCTCACGCAAAACACAGCCCTCCCACAGACCGGGCACAGACACTGTGGACGAAGGGAGGAGATGCAGAGAGAGAGGGAGGAAAAGAAAAAGGAGGAGGGGAGGGAGGTTGGGCTGAACCTTGGGTAGCACAGCAGCCGTATAATATCAGAATATCCCAGAGAGGAATATTGTGTGCTGGGGTGGCCGGCTCTTCAGATCCTGTTCCCGAACTCACAGCTGTGGAAGAAATGGACCCAGAGAGTTCACTAAATGAGGGACAAGAACTGAAGCCCCTTCCATGTCATCAGGAGAACATCCAGGACCTTGGGTGGGACTTAATTGGAAAGGATAAGGATTCTCTACATAGCAAAGATGGGAATTTGCCACCTAACAAGGATCTTCAGGAACCATCAATTAATGACGAGAAGGCAGCGAACAAAGCCGCTTCAAGGGTGGAAATCTACAATGAAACTGAGCAAGAGGATATAGACAACCTTACAAAAAAAGAAGGAAAGACCCTGAGTGATTTTTTGCTATCTTCAAATGTCAGGGCCTTCCCAGTAACGGAGAACATCTTGGATGGAATGCCTGGGCAGAAACCTGATGCATTTTCCAGTGGTGTGGAAAAGCAGGACAACCATGATCTATGGAATGCGCGAATGCTGTCAAACGAAACCCCTCACATTTCAAATCCTGTATCTTCATTAGGCCAAGATAGACCTGTGGTAAAGGCCCCTGGCTCAGCCATGTCTAATATGGCGGCAGACAGATCACATGTTTCTGCTCCATTCAGGGAAAACTTGCCATTATTATGGACCAAATCTCAAGAGAAGGCAGTGTCCGATGAGTTGATTCCGAAGGGAAGTCCTGAATTGCAGCAGCGGATCCCAACTTTAGATCACAAATACAACACAGAATTGCCAACAGATAGGCCACACACAGCAGCAACTGCAGTATTATCAGGTAGAGAAGTGCCTGAAGTCCTCAAAGTGACAAGAGAAACCAGGGAGAACTTTGAGGGTGATAATTTAACAAGTGAACTGGAAGTGATATCACCAGACACAGGAGAGAGGAGCAAGATCGACTCAGACTGCCACAACCAAGTTCTACCAACATCAAATTTGGACAAGTATCAGAGAGAAGAAAATCACCGTTCAGCATTAGGCATGGACCATCGGAGGGAGAACAGAAAACCTGACACTTCATGTGACAGGTCACCAGCTGGAGGAATGTTTGAGGAGCTAGAGTCTATTTCACAGAACTTTTCTCACTCTTGTGAAACAAAACCCCAGAGCACATTCTTGTCTCCACAAAGGACGGAAGAAGCATTGGCTGAAAGGTTGGAGCCTGCCACCGATTGTGCACCAGGCCAAAATAAACCCACAATGCGAACCAAAAAGAACGAGAAAGATATAATATCCTCTTCAAGTAAAACAGACAGTGACCTATCTACTAAACCAGGTATTTGGACTGGGAGAAAGGACGAGGATTGCCCTACAGCTGAAAAGCCCAAAATTCAAACTGAGAAGATGCCTGGGAGCTTTGTGATGGTGGGCACTAAACCAGAGATGCTTTCACTCTCCGGCACTGCATATGGCAATGAGAGTGAATCAGACCCTCGCTTGGCCTTGGGTGCAGTAATGGAATCTAAAGGAACACTAATCAAGGAGAGAGAGATAAAAGCCAGAGATGTGTTTTCTGCCAAAGTGGCAGCGTTTGAGAGCGATGGGAACATGATGTCAGAACCCAAAAAGTGGAACAAGCCTTCTGACAATAATACAACATCAGAGAGAGACAGGGAGGGTTTGACGTCAGTAGACGGACATTTAGACAAGCTATCAAGGGTAATGCCGGAGAAAGATAGTCACAAACCCATGGATATGAAGACATCATCAGAGAGAGACACAGTGAGCCAGTGTGTTGAGAAAACTCATATTTTGCAGGAAACATCTGCGTCCAGTTCTCTCTCTGAGCTCATTAGTGAACCCGGGATCATCACAGGTCATGGAAAGGACAGGCCAGAAAACAAACCACTGCTTTCTCATGTACAGTCAAAGACTGTGGTTGATGCTTTGAGTAATTCCTCTCTACCTGTGGACAAGCACAAACAGAATCTATCAAATGACATAACCCTTTCCATGGAAGACCCCATAAAAGAATTGAAGGATGGTGATGCATTGCAGAAGCCTGCGATTAAGGATATAGCTCGCCTAGATCTGCAAAACTCCACTCCAGGGTGCAGGGTGCAGGGTGACCCCGAGACTACTACAAAGCAAAGCCAGACAGATCAAAGCAGTGGAACTTGGAATGACCAGACGACTCCTGCCACGCAAGGTGGTGTCACGGTAAGAGAAAAGACACAAAACGCTTCAAAAGGCAGGCCTGTGTCTGACCTGATAAAAGAGACCATCCAGCTACATGAGAAGATGAGGGAGTGGACCAAACCTGCAGAGCCCAAAGCTGACGTGGCTTTAGACCCTGCGCAGTCAGTTAAAGTGGCGCAGATGAAGGCCGCATTTGACACGCCGAAAAAATCCCCAGACAAAGGGCTGGAGAGAAAGTCCTCAACAAGGAAAGGTAAGAAATTGTGACTATATCATGCTTTCATAAATATATATATATATATGGGCTTACTCAGACTTACTCAGTTATTTATTTCACTATTAAATGGCAATTCCAGCAATAATACTGCAACATTCTGATATGGTCTGAAATAGATAGGAACAAGGGTTCACCACGTAAATTTTATGTACTATTTAGAACCACCAGGGGACATACACACATCTGAATTTTTGGATGTAGTAATAAAAAAAGGGGGCTGTTTTTTTCTCTTTGACCTTCCAACATATTAAAAAAATACATTATAGTCGCAAAAAAAATCATGTCTCAGAAATCAGGCAAAAAAAAAAAAGCCCATTTATTGTAAACAATTTTTGCTTTTACTGTCTGCTCCCATTTAAGCAATGCTTTAAACTCTTCAGAATATTTTATATTTACTTTACCAACATCCTAGTGGTTTAATTGAGCTGAAATTAAGTAAATTAATTCATATTTCTATAAAACTAAGATTAGGATTGTGTACAGATGAGAGTGATGAACTGAACATTGGGCCTGCCTTTTAAGCGCTATTTCTGTTATGTTATGTAACGTTTTGTAGTGCAGTGCAGCATTGCATCTCGCAACCGCAAAGGTTTCATGATATTGTATATGCTTTTATTATAAGTCTGTTCCACAGTTTTCACTCAGTAAAATACTGAATATGAGGAATCCCTCCTAGGTGAAAAAACACTAATCCCGAGTGCTACCATAGCCACTTATTTAGAAGCTGATAGATTCAGGTGTGATACTGGCCTTCTATTGAAGTCAGCAGAAGGTGGGTATTCAATGTCTTTGGACTGAAAATCCCCTTCTAGATACCACTGTAACATAATATCGAGGAGACTAGACATGTTTACAACAGATTAATTCATGGTAACGTTGCTGATTTTAGCCAGAGTGCACAGTTAAAGCCTCAAGGGCTAATTGTAATGCATCTCAAGGACAGGCTGCTGATCTAGAATCGGTTATAGGGTACCAGCTGTTCATAAATCTGAAATCTTACGACATGAGAAGCACACGCTGATGCTAGACATGCTCTACAAATCTGGGATGCAATCCCTGAACCCTTTCACCTCTGAAATTGCATTATAGTGCCATCTTGTGGGAAACGTGTTTGAAACACATTCACTGTTTAATTAAAGGAACCCACACATAGTTTTAGGCAAATGTGTTGACACCTTTGATCAAAAGGTATGGATTGTTGATATTTGAAAAATTAATTGAATGCATCTTCTAAAGGAAAACATAATAATACAGTGGAAAAAATATATAAACGTAAAATTGATGCGTATTTATATCCACTTTGAATATCAGTAATGTGTGACTGTCTGTGAGGAGTTGGTGTGTTCTCCCCGTGTCCGCGTGGGTTTCCTCCGGGTGCTCCGGTTTCCTCCCACAGTCCAAAAACACACGTTGCAGGTGGATTGGCTACTCGAAAGTGTCCGTAGGTGTGAGTGTGTGAGTGAAGGCGTCCCCTCCAGGGTGTATTCCCGCCTTGCGCCCGATGATTCCAGGTAGGCTCTGGACCCCCCGCGACCCTAAATTGGATAAGCGGTTACAGATAATGGATGGATGGATAACAGTAATGTGTTGTTTAACTAGGGACATATTTCACAAAGCAGGACTAACCTTTTTAACCAGATAAGTTAAAGTCAAAGTCAAGCTTGTCTCATGTGAATGAAGCTGTTATTAACTAATATTGTAAAATCTTTTACTCTCTATTTTGCATGTATCTGTCTAAATGGGAAATTCAAGGGGTATTAGAGAAATTGAGATTTCTCTCCTAAACAGGGGGTCTGGGAATTGTCCCAGAGCTTTTGTCCTACTGGATATATTTGATAGAAGCTTAACTTATCTGGCTAAACTGGGAAATCCTACTTTGTGGAACAGACCCCTGGTTAGATGAGAAATCCTGTTTTGTGGAATATTCTGTTGATGACCTTAGCTCAAACCTAACAAACAAAAGGTAATTAAAAAAACGTTGCTGTTACAAGACTTTGGGCTCAAGTAATCTGGCTAATTGGTAATTTTTGCATTGTGAAATTCACGTGACTGTGGCTAAGAAAACATTGCCTACTTCCAAATCCACATTCTACTGTACTCTGTATGCTATACAAAAAGGAATACTCTCATTGAGATTGAGACACACTGGTTTGGACACACTGTGTATACTAGTATGTTTTTTTTTTTTGACACATACCTATAACCCTCAAAATCCGTAAAATGCTATGTATTAATAATTTTACTAACGTTATAAACTGTTGTTTATTTACCTGTTTACTTGGTTGTGTGGGCGGGGCTCCTCGCAACACGCCTTCGGATTGGTCAGGTTAACTGTCGGCTTTTCCAAATATGGTTAGAAAAGGCGGAGAGGGGCGTGGCCTCCGGCGCCGGGGCCAGAAGGGCGAGTCCGCCGCGCTGAGGCCACGAACATTCAAACCGCTCCGGGCCGTTGGATAAAAAAAAAAGAAAAAAAAAAGAAAAAAGAAACAACCTCCCGCTCTATCTAACATACTCCACAGTTGTCGCCGGTTAAAGGATTTTCCTGCTTTCTCGGAGAAGGTGAGCAATGGTTAAAAGCCGCTCTTTTTCGTTCATGTGAAGAAAAGCAGTCCTTTCACACGTCCATACATTTTAGCTCCGTTTTAAAGGCTGATATGCAGCGCTGTAGCCCGTTAGCTCGGCAGCGTTAGACCAGCTGTAGTTGAATTCTCTTCAGAATTCCACCTTAAACGGAGCAGCGGTTATATTACTTTCAGGCGCCGAGGGAACATTTAAGGTGGAATTGGGGAAACTCGAGATCGGGTTAACTCGCTACCCACTCTTCTTATTTTTTACAGGGTCCGACTGTTTTAAAGAGCCATTATTTGCGAGTCATTCTTGTAGAAATCGCGTGTTTGCAGCTGTAAAATTGTTTGAAAGGTTGGAGTCTACAATCGTGATTGGTGTAATGTTTATTGAATGGAATCCTTATGGAGGCGTGAAGGGACAAAGTTGGACCACAGCTGGGGCCAAATAGGTCTTAGGAGCCTTTTAAAGGGGCATTTTGAGGTTCATATTTCCGGAGGTTTTGGATGAACGAAAATGGCCAAAACTAGGCTGTTTATAAGGGTCCGAAATCCCGGAGTAAACGTGTAGCTCGCTGAGGGAGGCGGTTGTGTTAGCAAGCATTTACAGGCCAGTGCTGAACAGCTGGATAAAGTAGTTTTTCAGTCATAGACGACAGAGACGATGCAGGTATTACATTTTGAAAAATGTCGGGTTAATAAAGTAAGAAAGGCCTTGGACTTAATTTTGAAGCAGTAACGTTACTACTTATGCTTCAGTGTTTCATAAAATTGTGCGTGAAGTAACATGCACTGGTTTTTCCAGTTGGTGCAGTTCAGGGCGGTAGTGTTTTCTTTTTCCTCTTTCCTTTGCTCTATCCGCAAGGCTTTGCTCTTATGGTCTCATTTGGAAGCTTGATTCTGATCATTTTATTATATTTTTTCAACACTGAATATGTTTATTTACACAATCCTGTACGGGTCTCCAAGTGGTACATTTTTCATTGCTCCGATGTTGCTTTCTGAAATCTGAAGAGACTTAATGGCTCTTAAAAATTCCTCAGGAGAAATGGCATCAGACCAAAAGGAAGCATGAGATACAGGAGAGATAATGGAGAGATGAGAGTTCAGTTGCAGATTAGTATCTCGCGTATAGAAAGCACAGTGTGTGCCGCTTTTTCTTTTCAAATCTTGACAAAAACCAGGGTTAGGGTTAGTTTTCTAGGATTGTTGTCATTTTCTGCTCCAGAGAAGTGTCTGAAGAGCTTGAGAGCTTTGTCTTTCCGTCTGATCTAGAAACTGCAGATATACTAAGGAGATCCCTTTTTTGTTGTTATTTTCTGAGAGGTCGCACATTCCTTTTTGCTGCAGTATCAGCCTGTGCGTGAACATTGGAACATGTCTCTGAGCTTCTAATTGCAAGTCAGCCATGGACACGTTAGTGAGGTGAGGTACTAATGTTGGATGATTAGTTCAGCTCTTCCCAGAGTTATTCAACTGAGCTCCTTCCTTTCAGAGAACAGTTCCTCTGAGCTCAGTGCTGGAGAGGCTCTATGCCCCTTTAGCCCATGCTTCCTATAGGGTGTGACTATAAGTTCATGTGTAGTTGGTGGAGATAATTTCACTTCATGCTTTAATGATGTTGTCCATGATTTGTGCAACTTAATAAAAGGTGGATTTTTGGCCATTGTGCTCATATTGCTCATAAAATTAGTTTATGGTTAGAACATGTGCAATAAAGACAAATACAAAACACAATGCAGTCATGAAAAGTCAAAAATGGTTAGTTTATTTAAAAATAACTATGATGTGTTTGGAGCTTGGTAGACGATTAAAACATTGGTTCCAGCTTTCCTACAGATGCTTTCACTCACTTATCTCCAGCTTTGTTTATTAAATATTTGGGTGTATGTACCAGATATATGAATATCTCTACTGACAGATTGTGAAATCAGTATGCTCAGACACTGGGGTAAAAAAAAAAATAGTGCTACAAAGTTGAAAGAGAAATTATTTTCTTGTGTCTAAACCTTGTATCATGCCCTCACTGGAAGTGTAGGCGAATGGTTATGAATGAATAGAGTGTTTAATGTAGGGTGATAATGGGACACTGCTTGGTGGACTGGGAGGTGGGGCAAGTGAGAAGAGAGAAAGACCAATAGATAGGAGGAGAGGGGGAAAAGGGAGAAAAAGTGTGTGGGGGTAGATAAAGATTGAGTTTAAACAATTGCGTTTCCTTTACTGCCAGCATTACTTAGTGTTCGATGGTCTTAAAACTGTGTGCATCCAAACAATAGTCAGTTCTGTAAATATATATGTAGTGAGGCCATGAACTACAGGTCAGATCAAAAAGAAAATTTTCTTGGAATACTGGGGAAAGAGGGTGAAGGAGGTGAGGAAGAGGATTTTGTGAAAGGGTTTGCAAAAGAGGAGCTACAGTCCAGCAGTTTGGGATAATTTTGATCTAAAACCTCTTGTTCAGCATTGGGGTTTATTATCAAACCAGGGTCAGCCAAGGTGTTTTACTATTTAAAACCCAGCTGTAGTTTGAACAGTAAGCTGCCAATATGAGTACCCTCCATTTATTTAAAACAGGAACACTTAAAGGAGAAAAAAAAAAGAAATCATATTCTCATCACTGAAAGTTACAGAAAACCTTACTTAAATATAAAGGATTGTGGGTTGTGATGTAAAAGATATGAAACCTAGTGGTTTCTTGGGTTGCCCACATGTCTTTTACTCACTTGTGTGGCTTAATAGTTGCTATTGTTGTTTTATTGAGGACACACCAACCTCTGTGAGCCATAAGCCAAATTCCTCCTAAAACATAACATCAAACTTGGTGATTGGTTTTAAATCTAGAAAAAGTGACGTGCTATATGGCAGAGGGGGGTTAATGTTCTCCCCGGTTCCACCTATTCGCTAGCTCTTCCCGCAGTCACACAATGCTACTAGGCTGGGAGAGTGAAGGCAAACGCATTCTTCCTCTGAGACATGTGAAACCAGCCACTGTGTCTTTTCAAACCACTGCTTACTGCCCACTTCCATTATAGCCAACCAATGCCTGTGCTGGTCTGGCATTGCAGAGTGGTGGGGGTGGAGAGAGAGGGGCCAGCCTACACACCCAAAGAGAGTGCGATCAGTGCTGCTTTCCTGGACTCCCAAAGGGTTTTAAATAGAGGTCACAACTGTCTGTTTATAACAGTTTGTTTGAAAACAAGTTTACAATATTTGGTTTGATATCTAATGGAGGTAGGGGTGAAACATCTATTAGAGTATTTTCTTGTGGAGGAAAAATTACTGCCTAATAATAGTGTCACTCCTTTACTGTTTATGCACTTTTCTAAATAGAATGGTATTTTGGGAGGGCTGTGTGGTATGCTCCTGCTTTCTGTCTAATAAATATTTTTCTGCATAGGGATGGGCAGTATCCACGATTTTCATATTGTAATACCGTCTCAGAATAATATCTCGGTATTCTCTGTCAGGCTGCGCTGAGCCTTGTATCTTTTGAGCACAAAGTCAAGTGAATTTAGCTAAACACAGCCAGAAGTTGACGATAAAAACCCGTTTCTGGGAAAGCAAGTTTGAGCAGCCGGTGCTGAAAGAACAGAAAAGTGTGAAGATAAGCATGGTTAATAACAATAAATTGTGGTTTAGCACATCACAGCAGATTTTTCAGCGAATTGAGCCTCAAAACACACATATTTAGAGGATAAAGCCATATACCTGTGAGCACAAGTCGGGTGAAGGATTTTCTGAGAATTACGTCTGTTTACAGCTTAATTCCTTTCTCTTTTAACCCAAACTCGCCGCTAAACTTACAACTGCAGTGGGCTACTGGGCTTGTGTTTTTCTCCTCCCATTTTCAGCAGTCATTGAACTCCCACAGCGCCCCCTCCCTGTGGCTCTCTTAAATGCACATGATCATTTTAGATGACTTTTAAAGACACAGAACCGAAATTTGACACACACCTCATAAATACCTCCCTCATTTTAAAATACTATTGTATATTATCGTTATACCTCCCAACCCTAGTTCTGCAGCACTGGTCAACAATTCATCTGCTTACTAATAGCAGCCTTTTGAACATGGGGGGGGGGGGGGGGATGGTCATATAGGGACTGGATGTCTGCAAATGTCAGTGTGGGTCACCAACGCCGGACATGCTTTTTGTGTGGGTGTGTCTCGAACGCTTATGTCTTTGTGTTTGATGGGAAGTGGGTCAGGGTGCTGGTTAAAATTAGGCGAAGGATGCAGAAAAGTGTCTGCAAAGCTGAAAAGGATGCGGTTAAGGAAGTATGTGCATGTAAGGGAGACAGACGGAGAGTAAGTTATCTTGCAAGATGGTTACCACATTTGTTTACACAAAGTGAAATGTTTGGCATTTGATGGCTAGCTTAGTTAAAGGAAATTAATTGCTAAGGAATTTGGCAGTCTTCTCTTAGTTTCATTTTGGGTCTGTCCCTGTGTAACTTGGGACACAGCGATAAATAATCAGATAGCATTCATTCTGCTCATAAATATTTCTTTCAAGTTAAATGGCAAATTATTTGATCTGAAGTATAATATAATCAACATAGTGTCATATTCTCAAGAACAGCCTACTCTCTCACGAGATAAAGCAACATAGAAGGACTTGGAAGGGTAGTTTATGAAAACAGTTGTTGTGTGGCCTTACAATAATAGAATAACAATGTTAGCATGTTATGTTTTTAGCTAGCTTTGATTCTCTATTGGCTCTGTTGTATGGTTATACGGTACCTGCTTGGGCATATCACTAATTGTACTGTGATTTTATGTTTTCGCCACAATTCCAGGATTCATCCAGTAGCTGGTATGGCTAAACTGTGTGTGCTCTGCTCAAGTGCTAGGCTCCCTCGATCTTATATTACGCCCTGTTCTCTCAGACTTACTTTATTTTATCCTCATGCATGCCTGAAGCAAACCCTTCTGATTAAAAATTAATCCCATTTCACTGAGATTAGTGTGGCGGGGGTGTGGTGGCGTGTTTAAACAGGGCTGCTGATGTTCTGTCTCATGACAGACTGCTTTTGTTTGATTTGGCTCTGTCTAAGGGGCAGTCAATGAGCTAGTACAGTCGAGCCTTGCTATATTAGTTTGTGAAAACATTTTGAGAAGGACATACTGATATCAAGTTTGACACTGGCAGTTAAGTGTTCAGTTGCAGTCACCAGTTAGTGTTAATGGCACTGCCGGTATTGGGCTATTATCTCTGTTCCCCATTAAGCTGATTATTATTTCTGAGTAAATCTCTCCAATTGGCCTTTCCTGTTCCATTGCTACTCATATAAGCAAACATTACACACCGTTGCTTAGTGTAACGATACATGTCCACTTTACGTGTCATGGATTTCTGTCTGCCTCTTTTGCTAGTGCCTTGTTGCTTGAGAAGCCTGTCTACATCGCAGGATGCAAAGAAGCATGTCACGCATGAAGTCGTGGATTTTAAATATATTTTAAATTGTTTGAGTGCACTACTCTTGTAAACCCGATCAGGCATTCCCGATCAAATTTGCTATTATTTTAAAGCAGATGTATTTAGCTATAAATATGAAGGTTAAATGCTTCAATTGAATTTAATTTTAATGTCATTTTGGGTCAAAAAATGACATTAAAAGGTGAGACACAGATGGAAATACGGTTGTGCACACACAACAGGATATTGCTTTTACCTGAATGGTTAGAGTGGCATGGGTGTTGTGTGTAATTTGCATACAGTAAATGCTAGATGTCCCACAATTCCTCAGGCATTTTTTCGCTATATGGTAAATTGTCCTTTTTTTTTACTAATCAATGTTCAAAACTTGAATAATTAGTTAATAGAATAGTTGGGTCCATCAGTATTTACAGTGTCAGTATTCATTCATTCATCTTCCCTAATGCTTTATTTTGTTCAGGGTCGCAATGAGTTGGGAGCTGCCACAGAATTATTGGGCACAAGGCAGGAACACACCTTGGACATGGCTTGTGTAAACATAGAAACTGTAGAAAAATACCTTTAGCTGCAATATTCGATATTACCACCCGTGTCGTTCAGACACTGCGGTTCAGATGTCAACAGTTGGGAAAAATTAAACTTTTCTTTAATTTTTAATAATAATAATATTTTTTTGAACATTCATTACCCACTCACTAAAATGTAAAGCAAGAAAGTCCATGCAAAGAAGGTGCCATGTATACATCACAGTGGTGAAAGTTGCCCTTCAGTTTGCCACTACTTACTTGGACTTTGTCTGAATTACACTACAGTATAGGAATATGATAAAACTTGATTGAGATCAAGCTGAATTCACTGACCAATTTTTTTATTTTATATATATTTTTTTCTTTTTCCTTCCCAGATAAGCATGTTCAGTTCAAATTGCTATCAGAATGAGTAAAACAGTGCAGCTCTGCCATTCAGCAGCCTTCAGTCATCTCCCAATGGGAATTTCTCTGGAAGCAGCAACAGGAACCTTCACCTTATCTGGCTTCTTAGAAAGATCGTGTTTTAGTTGGTATTCCATGCTGTTTTTGTAGCACACAGGAAAGAGATCTTGGTGATGTCATTGTCTTCATATTCCTATTGACAGAAGGCAGATTGATGCTTGGAAACTATGGCTGCAAGCAAGTGCCATTAATTGACAAATTAGAAAATTGAAAGCATAAACTTTGTTTTAGTAACAGCTTTAAAGGTGACGTTATGCACCTTTTTCTACAAGTTATCACTGGTACATCACTGGTTCTTAAGGAAATGTTTGACATGCTTTGCCTAAAATACCACAAGGATCAAACAACACGGAGCCTTTCTCTCCCTATTCAAGCATCCCTGTTCAGAATGACTGGATTCAGCAGCCTAGTAATAATCACAGAGAATGAGAAAAAACCCCAATAACACTAACCCAGTAGCTCTAAACCCCAGAGAGTATGAATAAGCAATTAATTTAGTTTAAGAAATAGTAATAAATAAAATTAAATTAAACAAAAAATAAATAAATAAAAGCGGGGGTGGGGTTGGTGTTAATCAGCTGGCATAGTCGTGAATAGAAGTGTTGTCTGTCATTTATGCTTGGTTCTCTTATTTATCCACTCTTACTGTTTTCCATTTACATAATTTAAACGTGTCTCTAATTTAATTTTCCCTTTAATACGTGTTGTAGTTTAGATTATGCCTACTGCTAGTATGATTTTTATATTTTTTTTATGACCTCTCAAAACCTTGAAATGAATACAAATGTTTTGAGCTGTTTAGACAAAGGTTTGAAAATGAGTACAGACTGATACACTGAGGTTTTTAGAATTCGAAAAAGCAGTTGTAACCAGGAAGTAAAGTGCGTTTGTCTGCAAAACATGATTCAGTCAAAAACTATGTCAAAAACGACTTCACTTACAGGCATGTTGCTTTGAAACAGAGCTAAACAAAATGCGGTGTGTTGCTAAACTTGTTAGATGGTCATGACTGTGAAGAATAATGTAAATTTCACTTCCCTTCATGTTAATTAGTAACCTTTTGTTAAAGAAAACATGAGAGCATCAAAACTGACAGAAGGTTTATCAAAAGAGCCACTGGTTTATTGACTCTGATTCTGGATCATCATATGAGATTACAGGCTTGTCCCTTATGGGGAAAGGCTGTGGGCACCTTGAATGTTCAGGGTTTCCTGCAGAAGAAGATCGCTTAGTCAGGGTGGTACCTTTGTTGACCGGGGAGGGCGAGGGTGTGGTGGTTGCGATTCACCGGTTCTTCTTTGTGACGGGGGGTGGTGGACAACAGGGCAACAACATTGTCATCAAACTTAGTCATCGTTCTGTGTTATAAAAATCCACTGATATTTTGTGAATTATGTGCTGTACGGTCTTTGGACGCTTCGAGGAACTTGCACAGTGGGTTGAGTGTAGAGTCGACTCATTGAGTGAATTGATTCACAAAATGGATGCGAATTCAAAACATTGTTTACGAGCATGGGCTGCATATGCTCTGACCTTGTGTACTCACAGCCACTGGGGTCTCAGAGATGACACACGGCTCACCTTAAACACTGGATCATACTTCAGAACATGTGTTTGTGACTGAAAAGGAAAAACGCATTAAATAAGTCGCGGAATGTACTTTGGAAATTTGAAGGATCTCTTATTATTGAGTGTTTTTTACAATGGATTGATTAATCACGGATCACTGGACATAGCAGAAAGCCACGCGCAAACACATCAGAAGCCTTGATAAGAAACTGAACGTATTGCACGAAATGAATTGTGGGCGACGTTGTCGAGGTGGCCGCCCTAACTGTAAAGCACAGTGGGAAACCCTGATGTTTCTTATTTAATTTGACTGCTAAAAGCAAAATCTCTGTCAGAGTTCATAACATGTTTATGTGGTTGGTGAGATTTAGGGAGAACAGCAAGAACGTTGCAGCAATGGTAGCATTTGCAGGCCTAGCTTAAGAGCATCAGGAATAGGGTTTTTTAATGACAATCTCATTCCAGTTTGTTATTATTTTTTAAGCAATGCTGCTCAGGTGTAAATGAACCATGGCAATTGGATTGGCTCGAACATAACCATGTATGGTGTTAAATGTCTGTGTTGAGAGTGAAATTAAAGAAGCCCTTCTGGAGTTTAGTGAATGCACCCCCCCCCCCCCCAGTTATGTCAGAGCAGAACAATGTGCCTGAGTTTTTATAGCGCTCTTGAAAAAAACGCCCAAACACGTGGTGACCAGCGTTATCTTAAACAAGTCATAGATCTTGGGCTAAATGCAAGAGAACCCTATTCCTTGCCTCTTTCCTTGCATATTGTCTTCTATTGCTGGATACATGCACACTTTTTGTCGAAAAACATCTTTGTAAGTGGAATTACAGGACCAATTGTAGATCATTTGTCAAAGGACAACTACCAACCTTTCTCCACTTCTGCCTCCCCGTGGACCTCCAGGTCTGATTCTGCAGGGCTTTCAATGTATCCTTTGTGCATAGATAAATTCAGGAACTGAAGAAATCACAGCACATACTGGTTGTGGAGGCGGCTTCAGACTCTCTGATTCATTGCCCAGGGAAGAGAAAGTTGGCAAAAGTAAAAAGAGTCCTGCATGCAACTTAGATCTTATTCTTGATGATGAAGCGGAAGGTTAAACTAAGGTCTCAGGTTGAAGCCCCTGGGAACTCATTTTGAAATTTAGTTTTTGTGTGTGTGTGTGTGTGTGTGTGTGTGTGTGTGTGTGTGTGTGTGTTTTTTTTATTATTTATTTATTTATTTATTTATTTATTTATTTATTATTTTAGATTTGAGTGTTATGTGAAGCATTCAGCAATGTTTAAACAAACCAAAAAAACCCCAACACAAACCGCTTTCTGCGGTTTCATTTTCCCTGTCGCATACTTTCCACTACTGCAGATGGAGATATGATATGTTATGATAAATGCCATGAATACAGGAACACAAGTAAAGCTGTCCATGTTTGTGTTGTGACACGTCTCTTTTGTACCGACCAGTGAAAAGCTTTGGCGCATAGAGTTTATGTCCGTGGAGTTCGCTGTGCTTCACTGTGCATGTGACATTGTGAGCGAAGCCTCCGCATGACCTATGCAGTTATTCGTTTTTTCTAAATTTCCAAAGCAATCGTACAATCGTGTTAACAAACTAATCTCACAAAACCATATCACATACACACAAAAGGAAAAAAGACGTTCGTAGGTTCATACACGAACGGCTGTTTAATGTCAATTCTGTCTGCCTCTGCCATTTTATGGTGTATGTTGTGTAAAATGACAACCGCAGTTCAGAGTAAAAACCCAGAAAAAAAACATGCAATTGTCTCGAGGCTGTGTGATGCCATGGTAATGTAAACAGCATTCTGTTCTTCAGACAGCTGTCAGTCATGCACGATCATTAGTGTATTGGACCATGCTCACATCGTTCTCAGAGAGCTCTGAGGAGATATTTTGGTCGTATTTGAGGAGAGATTCATCATATATATATATTTTTTTATTTAAACTTTGCTGAACTTTGAACTTTGTACTGTTCAAGGGTGTAATGAGTTTCTGCTGTGATTAGTGCTTAGACATTCGTGTTTTGGACTCATTGTTTGTAACAGTGCTTCAAGCTGAACATACTTTTGCCATGCTGTCATGAACATTTATGCAGATATTAGATATTCATGTTTTATATTGCTTTACTTATTTATTTTTTTAAACTAAGTAACGATAAACAATGTTGATTAGTTACAAAGAAACTCACATTGCATTGTGGTCCACATTCTGCTCATATAGTGAGCTACAATATTTAATATAAGTTACAACTACACTGTGGGAGATTTTAGTGCCCTCAAAATCACGCTCAAATTCGTTTTGTACAATTCAGACACAATGTCCGACATACTCAGTAGTTCCCTAAATTGTAAATAGGTTCCCATTTCAGTAATAGCTTCTGTTATATAAATTTCTGCTATACAGATGTCATAAATATCCACCCCTTGTACTATGTCAAATTAACTTGTCAGCTATTTAGCAAGCACTTAATTAGAAGTGCTTCCCTTTGCAATGTTGTAGCCCTCCAGATCTGGAAGTGAGTTCCTTGCTAATGTAGCATTGTGTTGGGCATTTTTACCGTGCAGTATGGGAACTAATGCTGCTGTTGAAGTGGGAGGGGTGTGATCCTCCGCAAACCATGGCCAAATCCACACTAAGCTGTCAAAATCTGTCACTGTCAAACTGAAAAACAATATGGTGCCCTGCTTTTGGTTTTAAGGACCACACATTTTTCCTTCAAAGAGGAGTCAACATAAAGCCTGATCTAAGAGTTTGTAAAATTGAATCTTTAGGCTATGTTTATTAATGATGCAGTTGTTTATGAAATGTGAATGTAATGTTAACAGAAATTCTGAATAGTTGTCTTTGTTCAAGCCTCCTAAATCCCATTTCCCCAGGATCTGTAGTTGAGTTGAACGATTCGTAGTTTTTCTATTGAAATCACAATGTGAAAAATGCAAATTACAAATCACATACGCTGCAGTATTCAGTATTTTATTGTTATACTGCATTAACAAAACATTGTCTTAAAATGTTAAAACAGGAGTATTTAGTTTCTATAAACTGAGGTAAATTTACTACCTTATGATCCTAAAAAAACATAACTAAATGGCAGTCTGGCACTCAAAATGAGAGCCAGATCTTACTGGTCTTGGTAATGAGAATAGGTCTGGACTTGTAGTTATAGCAAAACACTGAATTTCAAATTGTAATCGCAATGTTGGTCATAAAAATCACAATTATATATTCTCCCCCTCCACCCCCCCCCCCCTTGTTTTTTAGTTTTTTAGTTTTTAGGTAAGCTACCTTCTCTTCCTGAAAATTTACCATATCTCTCAGTCGTTTTGAATTAGCCTCACCCTGTTGTGTAGAGAAAAACCCCAACAGTTTGTCAGTTCTGGGCTAAATGCTTGGTTGGAGAGTGGGAAGTAAAAGTGTGAAAATTACACCTTTGTAATCATATGGAGAATCTATCCAGTGGTACTCCTGCTTCTTTGACCTCCTTTTTGTGGCACATGTGTTCACAACATGCCTTGCCCATAAGATCATGTGATACTCTTTCTTTCTGGGTCATGCTTGCCTTCCTGCCTGCCGGCTTGTCTGGATGGTAAGCTTGCATGGGCTGTACTATTTTTTTTCCCCCTCTCTCTCTCCTCTGATTCTGCCTTGAAGACCTCCTGTCTTAATGTGGGCTGACAGCCAAATAGGCACTGGAAAACATGGGAAGGAAATGGAAATTCAGCATCACCAGTACTTGGGGGGGGGTGGTGTTTTACGTGGCCCAATTTGGGGCAAATCAGGCATGTTGGACGGCCCCTGTTTTCTTCTTTCATTGTCTAACTGGGATTTCAGACGTGAAGAGCTTATTCCTTTGACCATGATGTTTTTCTGCTGAATCGTTGACTGTGACCTGTTTGCCCATTGTTTCTGTAGAGGTATTCTATTTTTAGTACTCTGTCCTAAAGCTTTTTTTTTGGGCCACACTTGATATTGAAGTATTTTAATCAAACACTGGCCCAGTCCTGACACGTTTACAGGAAACCAGAAGCCTAACCATTCCTAATTTGGAGATGAGATTAAACTAAACCTAAGCAGCACAAGCAGGAACAATTTTCATACATTTACTTGTCATTTAAAATATTCAATTTTTTGTACATTTTTGAAGAACGTTTGATACAATGTTTTCAAGCACTTGAAAGTTCAATGAAAGACAGGCCAGGCAAGCAGTAGGAAATTCTTTTTCCACCATTAGCTGACATAAGGCCCGGAGGGAGGCAACAGTGTAATTTTTCACAGAAACCAAGGCCATCTCTACATGCTGAAGTCATCTGCACTGGCTATGTTTTCCAGGAAAAGTTTGGCCTGTGGTCCATGCTGAAAAGCAGTTACCTATGTTTTGTTAGAAGTTTCTTCAGAGACATGGCCACTATTTTGAGACAAAGATATTTAGAAAGCATTTTGCAACTTGCTAGCATTTTGCCTCCTTAATTCAGGCAAAATCAAGCAGGCTACACATCAAAACTTTTAAAATTACAATCTTAAAAGGCCTGTGTCTATTTTCTATTGCTTTGTGCATAGCACATTTCTCACTCTGACCATTTTTTTTCCTGTGGCTGTGACAACTAATGATTAGATGAGTGCTCGTCACCCAGCTGGGAACTGATATTGTGTGGCTTGGTTCTAAATTGACGCAGTTGTGCTTTTTATGTCACGGCTCGGCAAAGTCTCCATTGTTGCTTTTGAAAGGACATTTTCATACCATTCAACATCTTCATTCAACAAGTTGCTCAGTATATGCAGCAACCACAATGCCTCGCCTTATAGACTGTCATTATGACAGGATTAGCCTATGTGATTTATTAGCATTGTGAGACTTATTTTTGAGGTTTGGAGTTACATAAGTGACTTGCTCATTGCAGAAGTGTCAGTAATGCAGTGGTGAAGTAACACAGTGCTACATGTTTTTAGGCTGATATCATTGGTCATTATTATAGCCTTACTGCTGTTCTTCATCACACCTTTTGGCAAGAAACATTTGGTGAAATCTTAGAATGTTTTGTTAAACTGTAATAGAAATCTTTTGTAGGGATTTGTTTTGTATTTATCATGTGTGGAGTAGATGATTTTTGTATAGTGCATTTTTGCCCACTTATACTGCACACATGTGCAGACACAGAGATGCCCCAAAGGAAGTTTTGTTACACCATTTATTTTATTTCCTCCAGAGCACCCTCTGTACTTTCCTAGAAGGCTGTTTAAAACCAGCAGTATCCTCTGAGCTTTTTGTACATAAAAGGTCAGATTTGATTCTCCGCTTAGTTCATTTTTTTTTGCAAGAAGTGCCTGCTGGGCTTTTTGGTTGATGTTGCTAGGCAGCATGAAAGTGTTGGTAAACACTGACTAGAGGACTGCATGTGTCTTGGCACAGTGGTTCTGCTCTATGTCTCCAGTATTAGGCTTAAGTGAGTCACTCACCAGCAACCAGCCTCTATGTAGTCTGTGTACACGTTGACCTGCAGTCTGGCCTGACCTGAATGAATACTGCACATCTGCCCTGAATTGTAGACAAGCCACTCTGAGAAAACATGTGCTTGTCAAACCCCCCACCCCTTTCACACACTCCCCACTATACTTGATGTATGTTTGCCAGGAATGCTGCACTTGTGACCCTGGGCTGACCCTGTGCACAGCAGACCAAGGCAAGTTAAAGCAGTGTGGTATCCCAGCGTGTCTTGTTTTTAGCGTGACAGCATTGTCATGTGGCTTAACACAGCCAGCTGGGTGTGTGTACAGTGCAGGTTTTCACAGTAACCCAGTCTCTTTCCTGAAGTGGCTTCCACACTCCCTTCCCTCTGAGGATCAGAGCCTATTTAGCATTGGTTGTGTAGTATGGGTTTAGATTAGAGGAGTGGCATTTTTCGTATATAACAGTAAAGAACCATATATCCTTACGCTGCTGTCACACTGGCATTTTCTGTGATTTTGTGTGCGAAATCCCATTCATTTTGACCAGATTCACCTTGATAGGTGAATTTAACATACATACCTTCCAGGTGAATACATTTTGCCTATGATGTTTTGCAATGGAGTTCAACTTTGACGTGCAAAATCACATCCTTGACCAATAGTGCTGCTGCTATGGCTGTGTGACCACTGACATGCTCTGTACGATCAACATGGAGGTACAGCTAACTGTTGCTGTTTCAGAACACCAGATTATACATATATTCAGTGCAGATAACAAAATACAACACAAGCAAATGTAACCGTTAATACAGCTACAACTAATAAACCCTCCTCTGAGAGCGCCTCATTTTCACCACTGTTGCTATAATACTTGTGTTCTACAAATAGAACACTGCTGACCAAATGGAGTGTTTACAGTGTCCCTTTTGCGAAGTGAAGCGAAAAAGCAAAAACCCAGTGTTACAGAAAGTCAGCTGATGTCTGCAAATTATTATTGCATAATTTGGCTTAATTTTTTCCTTTTATGTTGGATTCTAGTCATTATCACTTCCCCTGCATCCCTACATACTTTGGTGTTGCAATTTATTTACATATCATAAATTCTTTATGAAAAATATATTGTATAAGACAGTGCTAGACTAGACCATGCTATTATATTACAATGGGCTGAATGGAATTCTGCTGCCCTGGAAAGGGCTCATGTTATTCCTTTTACATCATTATTGCTGCTAACTGGTGGCTAGCAACCTGCTGACTCTACTGCTAGCTGATGTAAACGTCGACCAAGAGAGCCCATATCCAACTAGTAACCTACAGTGCCTGTCAATTTGGTGAGCCCCTCTTTAACCCTGTGGTTCGGTGTGATGGTAATAATATGATGTATGGTTGTTATTGACAATAGGGATTTTCTGTAATGTAAAAAAAATGATTGGGAATAGCTTCTGGAGCCCTGCTATTCATAATTTATTCTGCATTTTCGGTGTGTTTTCGGTGTATTCAGAGCTCAAGATGCCTTGCACATGATCTGAAATTACCCTGTGTGGAAGAGAGTCATCTGTCTATTAAACTTTTCTTAAATGTTAAAATAGATCTTAGAACTCAATTCTTAATAGGGGAATGAATTGTGCTGTACAATGAGCTATTGTTTATTTTAAGCATTTCACCTAAGACAAGCATCTAAACTAATAAAATAAAAATAAAAATATGCAGACGTATCACAATGTGAGTGTACTATTTTGAGCTAGATTTTGGAACAAGCTTGGATCAAATTCATATTTTATTTTATTTTTTTCTTTTGAGTACTCAAAGGTACTCGTCCTGTACAATCTCTGAATCTCTGAAAGTCTAAGAATTTTGTCATCAAAACACTGTTATAGTTAGATTACAGTGGTAACACTAAATGATGGATGAAACAATTCTTAAAGCACGTCTCTCTTGCTCATTTAGAAAAGGGCACTTGTGCTGTTCTTCCCCTCAAGCTTCCCCTGTTGGAAGTCTGAAATGCACAAGCTCGGCCAACAACCTAGCAGTTCCTTGCTTGTAGCCAGAGTTAGTTTGGCAAGCAAATAGTGACATGAGGCTTTGCCATCAGCCATTTGCTTTTAATTGAACCACTTTTGAGGTGTCTGCTAGAGAGTCCCCTCAATTAGCCACTTCACACACATGAATGCTGCCAGGGAGCCATTTATCTCCACACATATTGCTTCCTCTTTATTAACCATTAATGTCATGATTTAGCTTCATAACTTTTAAGTTATTCGTATCACATTTTAAGATAGAGAAATTGTAGTAGTAGTACTAGTATTAGCCGTTTGACATATTGAAACATTAGTATATAACTTGTACTTCTTGTATGACTTTGTTACCCCATTAACTTCACATTGATTTATGTGTATGATCTGCCTCTTTTGAATTATTTGCTTTTATGTTCATGTAGTGAACGTGAGGAATCTGCTAGGACACCTGTTCCAAGTTACTGTGAATCATGACTTTGCAGTAGCCAGATCGCTGTAGGCTATATCAGCACAGAGTGAGAAATTCGCTCAGAGTTTAAAAGCGTGAGCCTGAGCAATACCTTTCGGAATTTCTTTGCTTGGGCGCTGTGTTCATTGCAACAGATAACATGGATATTTGAAGAAGCCTTTTTACAGTGGGGTGGGGTGGCTTACTTTGCTCAGACTGGCAAGTGTTTTTCTTGGTCAAGATTTAATGTTCACTCATTATTATGTTTATTTTCCTGTGTTTGTTTATTTTAACCTCCAAGTTTTTTTTTACAAGGTCTTCCAGTGTCTGCATTTTCTTTTTAAATTTGTATGTTCTGGATGTTCTTGTTGTCAAGGGTTTTTGAACTATTTCCTTGATTTAATGAACTACTATACAGTGGATGTCAGTGTTGAAATGAATAACACAAAAAAAAGCTTGTCCAAAAACAGTTTTCAGTTACTGTTCTGTTCTTCACTTATGTGCACAACAGTTTCACAACCTTGTAACTGAATGACTGTTTTATCCGTTCTTCTTAATAATCCGTATCTTTGTTCAAGCTTTCTGTTCCTTTTTAAAAGGTCCCACAAATCAAGATGTCCAGAGGCCAAATGTTCTGTCCTTTTTATGGGCTTCACGTGCAGCTTCCAGACATCTCACCCTTCTTGAGGCAAGCCTAGAGGAAATGAGTTGATGACAGGGTCAGATTTAGGAAGTGACACTGCTTTTGTTTTGCATGGATTGAGTGGAATTCAGGCCTTCTGACTTAAACTGGTCTTGTGTGACCTTTTAGCATAATAAGGGAACTCTTACATTAGAAACCTTGGGGTGGACTTCACATGGCCAGGCAAGCATGCAGTGAAGGGTTAGAATGAAGCCTCAAAAGTACATATGCATCTTTTTTGAAGCTGAAGTGCCTGTTTTTTTAAACTGAGCGACATGGTCACCGTTTATGGGAAAAACTTCTCCATTTGACCTCTCATGTCTATAATGAGAGGTGGAATAAAGGTCAAATTTAAAATCATTTCAGTTAAAAACCAGAGCAGGTGTGATTTTGGTAGTGGATCATACTCAGTGTCTCAGTAAAAAAGTGCGGTGTAGAATGAGTGGAACAGACACAGCAGTGCGGATAAGTTTCTTGGTCAACCAACCAAAAATTTCCAGCCACTGTTTCTTGACTTTACATCTGCAAGGTGCACCACAGGGGTAGGTGACTAACTGAGTGGACAGTGAGTGGGTACTAATGTTTAAACGCTGTCTGATCCACATGTACCTAGTGTTGCACAGTATACCGATACTAGAAAAGAATCTTTGTCATTAAAAACAGTACAATATCCCATATAATTAGTACCGGTTCTAGCGGTTAGAGCGGTATTTCCCACGAGTGCCACAGGGGGGAAGTGTGCTTTCTAGCGAGTTTAAAAAAAAAAAAAAGCCCGACTAGCATCAGCAACTTCTGCACAAACCTTAGCTACTTTATATAGAAGATAATCGCCCTGACCGTGAGTGGCAGAGACAGCTCTCTCTCCACGGCTTCTCTGCTCCCAGAGAACGGGAGCGTCCCGGAGACGCTGCTCCCCTCGATGCAGCTCATCTGCTCCAGAGACTGTCCGCACAGCAGCTCACACAATTGAGAATGAGCTGCGAATGTGCAAAAAGTGCTGCCAAAGAAACGTTTGCTTCCTTTAATGTTGAGATTATTCCTTTTTCTGAATTGAGGTCACACAATTGATTGAAGCATTCAGCTTTATTGAAACAGCAGACGTGTCTTATGAAAGTATGACACAGGACTAAATGTCACGTGTGGCGTCACACTTAACAGATACCAGAGATTTTGCTGACCGCCCTCAGCTTGTAGAGAAAGTACATTGCTTTTCATAATGTTTTAGGTTTTTGCCATGGTATCGTTTCAGTATCGGTATCGAGATATTTAGGCAAGTCATGTATTTGGTATCGCGACAACACTTGTACCAGCACAACACACATTAACACACCAACAGTCCAGTGTCACTGCAGTGCTAAGAATGATTCATCACCCAAATCATACCTGCTCTGTGTGGGGTCCATTGAAGACCATTGAAAGGGGCAAACAAATTATGCAGAGAAACAGATGGACTGCATTTCTGTTTGTAGAATTAAAGTGCTTCTGTATGGTCAGTGGAGATGAGAGAATGGACAGTGAGTGTAGAAACACACTTGGTCATTTTCTGCCTGATTGGTGTATGTCCATACATAAAAAAAAAAAATTATTTATTTGTACGTTAGCCAGCGTTTCTGTCTGTTCTCTGAAGAGTTCACTTGAAACAAGAAGTCCATTAGGGGAAATTGTGAGGCCCTCAAAGTCTCCATTTTATGATTCAGAAAACATTTACAATGGTGCCTTAAAACACAAATGTAAATCCGTTTTTGGTCACAGTCCCAAATCAATGCTGTTACATGAGGACCTAAATTCTTGCTTAGTGCACTGTAAAATATTCAAGTGATATGTAGGGAGCTGTAGAGGCAACAGCTCAACATGTGACCACAAGCGAAGTTTTATCAAGAGACAAAGTCCACATTATCTGCTTGAGTCACACTGGCTACCACACCCACCAGCAGGATCCACTTCCCGAATCATTCCCTTTTCCTTTCAGCAGTGGAACCTCTTAAAGTTCACTTGTTTTATTTATACTTGGGACAATGTTCACCCACAGAAGGGTTATAAAAATTTCATTTGAGATAATAAATTGTTGCCCCACAACTTAAAACACCAGAGAGAATGCTTTGGTCCTGTCTATAGCCCTACTTGAAAGGCATTAGCTTTATGTGGGGAGTTTGGGGAATGGATGTCAGTAATGTTTATGATGGATTTGCACTGGATAAGAAATCTTGGTGAATATAACAGAAATGGGAGTGGCTACTCTATACACACATTGTTGTTACATAGTGTGGATCATACACAGCAAAGCTACTGGAGTTTTTATACTGTCACTACTGTTCTGAGAAAGGCCCTCCCACCAAAAATATCCAACCTGTAGTGACAGTGTCTTCTAGTCTTTCAAAATAGATAATGGGTGAGAAGTCCCAATAGTGTGTCTGCAGACATGCACTGTGTTCAGAAGCTGAGCTTAGTTTTTGCCTCATTTTTGAACAGTATATTTTGTCACTCAGCACCTCCGTTCTTAAGAAGGCCTGTAAAAAATTGTGTATATATATATATATACAATATATATATATATATATATATATATATAACCTCAAATCTACAGGTAAATCTAATCCTGTATGAGTACAGCTTTACACTTATTATTATTATTATTATTATTATTATTTTTAAAATATGTCTCAGCTGTAAATGCAACCATTTTTATACAACAGTCCTTTTACAGACCTGTCTTTGCTAAACACTTGCATGGATTAATTTTTTTTTTTCCTCCTACTCTGTAAAGCTTTTGAGCATATCCATGCCAAAAGTTCCCAAGTTGTCATTGGCTCTCTGTTGTTTATATTGGGAAGTATCACATAATTTCAGCATGGAGCAAAGAGTATGTTCTTGTATTATAGATTTGTTTTAGCAGTGGAGCAAGACAATTGGATGACAATTAGGACACAAAAGAGGCAGGTGTTGAAGTGTATATGGTCCTAGCTGAGTGTACTGTGCCTGAAGGAGAGTTTATAATCCATAGCTTTCTACGTTTTGATTTCATGACTACACCTGGCATGGGCACTGCCAAAGTGGGCTTGCCTCAATTTGAACTCCACAGTTACTGCCTTTGAAATGGATATCATCGGTTCTCTTTGACCAGTGTAAAACCAAATGTGGCTTCGGCCATGTAAAGATTGTTCTCTTCATCTACATTTGTTTATTCAGATTTGCCCTGGACCTACTTGGTCAGACCTCTCATACAGCTTATATTTTAATTTGATTTGACACTAAATTTGCAAAAGCTTGCTCTCATTATAATGACAATAACATGCAGCATTCACTCTCTTTAGTCTGGTTACCAAATAACCTCCCTCACTCTACAGAGCACTCCACCCCCCATGACTGCAGCACATATGTTTAAAGAAATTAATGCATGTTTATATACATTTTATCATTAATTTATAATTTTTTTTTAAACCCCATGGACACACTCACCCTGTACCTAAGAAAATGGGATTCTGGGGATTCATTACTCGCCTTCGATCCTGCAGCTGAACTAAACTGAACATGTTCCAAAACTTGGGCAGATAGGAGATGCGGATAGATACGTGAAAGTAAAGCAGCTTGCTCATTGTTTGCATCACCATTTGTGCTGACCCAAAAAGAAAAATATGAGAAAAACGCCTTTGGGTGGTTTTGCTGTTGGGAAGAGTGTCTGTACTGACTGCAAAGGGAGTGCGAAATGAGTAGCATAGTGCATATTGGAAGCTACTTTTCATACTTTGTCATCTTATTTGAATTTCATTCCAACTTCCATGGTTTTCTTAGTGTTATTTGTCACTTTGCTAGTTTCTTTATCTGGTTCCTGTGTTTTCATTAGCCAATGACAGGACCTGTTCACACTTGAGTCCGTTTAAATATTAAAATCATTAAAAAAAATAATTATGCAAGTCTGAAACAAGATCAGGAGGCAAAATATCTATTATCTAAGCACCAATTTATAAGTTCAGTTAAGTTTTTGGGTTGATACGATATATCAATAATTAGCTCTGTGGAGTAGCTGGTACTGATATTAAAAACTGATCATTTTATCTTTCTGTAATTAAAGCAAATTAACAATTAGCAGATTAAAGCAAGACAAAATTCTTTTTGTCATAGGTTTTCATAGACTTTTCTTCAGTATTTGTACATTTTTGTACTTTTTAGTTTTGAAGTTTATTAGTTGTAGTTCATTTATACTTTTATCAAAGGTTTACTGCTGGTTCCGCATATATGGTTTTTAGAGGGGCGCTAATTAGCACAGCACCGGGTTTGTTTTGGAGAGCGTGGGAGAGAGTGTTTGAGCAAGTGTGTGTAATCATTTATCATCGTGTTTCAGTAATAAGTTCAGGTGCTGGATGACACAATTTTCATGTGTTTTATATAAGAGGGGCTTCTGCACTGGGTTGGTTGAGAGTATCTTTCTGTCATTTAACCTGCTTTGTGTGTGTTTACACCACTATCTGTGTGTGTATGGGTTTACACCGTCATCTGTGTGTGTGTGTGTGTGTGTATGTGTGTGTACTGAGCTTCGCTGATATTTTAAATTAGCTTTCAACACAGAGAAATTTAATCCCAGGAACTGTTCACCGCAAAAACTTCCACACGGCAGACAGAAGTTGTGTATTTACAGGCGTCATGTGCAAGTACAAAAAGGCACCAATTTATTGATTGTAATATTGGCTAAAATACCATAATATCGGACAGATGACAAGAACAGAAATCCACATATCTGCAAATATCCTGGCCGCCGTGCATCACTAGTATCTATGCGCCTTGCACTGCTTGAATTTCCCATCTGCTTTTGAACCAGCTGACCTAAAATCTACAGACTAAAGCTAACCAGCAAAACCTTCTCGACTGAAATTCAGGACTAAAATTGTATAATGTATCCCTGGCATAAAATGAGGAGCCTGATAGTATTTGATAGTATTCTTTCATTATTTTTCCTGCTTAGAAAACTAGTGTGCCCTGGCTTTTTTTTTCTCTCACTCTCTCCCTTTATTTCTCTCAACAGATATGTTCAGACGAGTGGTGCGGCAGAGTAAATTTCGGCACGTGTTCGGCCAGGCGGTGAAGAACGACCAGTGCTATGATGATATCAGGGTGTCTAGGGTCACATGGGACAGCGCCTTCTGCGCAGTCAACCCCAAATTTGTTGCCATAATTGTGGAGGCCAGTGGGGGTGGAGCCTTCCTCGTCCTGCCCCTGCATAAGGTAAGTGACAGGGAATTAAACAAAAGTGTATTGAAAGTGAATTTAAAAAAGTATTATTAAAAAAACTGTTTTGTGTCAACCATTACTATTCAAACTATACAGAGAGGACTGACAATTTTTGAGGTTTTGGCTGTTACACTTCCCATTACTTGGCATGACCTGTACTCCACACTGAGTTGGATTTACTGCAGAGAGTGATACTCATGCTTTAAATCGCATGTTAGCCAGATACCGCTTCACCCACAGACATCGGGAGATGTCTCTTTCCCCATTCTCCTTTTCTTGTCTTATTTTCTCTTCTTCCCTCTGGTGTCATATTACAGAGAATAGAGAGTCTCAATAAGTCTAGTGAGTGGAAAATGTAAGCTTTGTGTCTTTTTGAAGCTATAGATCTATATTAAATATTTTACTATTCTTCTCCAAGGTCATCCCCTCTTCTTTAAGCGTTTACACTCAACCCCTGAATAGGTAACTTTTGCTTATTCAGATCTGTAGTGCCTCCTGAGAGCCACGGTATTGACATTTAGCTCTCGCTAGCTCTTTGCCAAGGCAGCAAATAGAGTGATGCCTGTCTCTCGGTGGTGTAAGCAGATCATGTTTCTCAATGGTTTTGTCTCGAGAGGAGGAAAAATGGATTTCCCAAGCAACAACACACCTAGAACATTCTGCTACTGGATACGGGTGATTAGTATCCTCAGGGATTCTGTAACCTCAGAACGTAATGCACAGTCCTCACTGGCCTGATTGGAAATCCTCCATAATGACAAAGACAAAGATTTACTTATGATATAACACAGTTGCATTGTCTCTCTAGCTTTTACACCTCCTTTTTTGTAAATATTATGCCCATGGTTCTCCTTATGAGGTTTTTAAGGTTTTAACTTCTGTTGATCTGGCGAAATTTTAACCAAAGCAATTGCTGGATAATTGCCGTGTTTAGGATAGAAATGGTTGGACATGTCTAACATATTGTCTTTGAGGTATGTGAATAGAGTCTGAACAAGGCACAACAAAACAAGTTGTTTTAATGTTGCTTGTGTACAGCACAGCAATTCAAGGGCTTCAGCTTTGGTTTAGTGTATGAGGCGCACCCACAGATGTGTACATAATTTGAGAAAGTCAGGAATTAGAACTATCTGTCGGTGGCGTCTGCAACAGTCTAGGATAAATCAAAAAGCTGCTTCTTTTAGTGGTGAAAGCAAAGTTTTGACAATCCTTACTGTTCCTCAGATACTTATTTAGGTTTAGCTCAGTTGATTTGGCAATTAGCAGGAAGAATATCTACCTTAAAATTGATGTAAATGCAATAAATGAATGCTGCTGGTTAACACAAACTTTTAAAAACAATGGCTTAGCCTGGGAGTGGGGTGTAAGCTTCTAAACATTTAAACTGCTCAGCTGTGCCCTGAAGGACAGTAATTCTCTAGTAAACACATGCATCATCAAGGTGAGGTCCACCTGAAACATGCACAAATAGATCTTGTGAGGGCAGTCTTTGTTTTCCTAAGGGATTAGGAAGCTAGCTAGACACATTTTTGAACACATTTTATCAACATTATAATATCTAAACTATTTTCCCTTGCCCAAGTTTAGCTTATCGGCTAAAGCATCTTTCTCTTTGGGCTAGAGATGTGTCTGAAGGAGCTAACAAATAATTGAAATTTGTACACCTCTAAACAGCACTGTGCAAACTGCAAGGCTAAAGAATCATACCTGCCACGAACTGGGGAAACTTTTCCCTTCCATTTAATTTAACTAGTGTATTGCAAGCTTTTCTGAATGATAGACTCAAATATATTGGGTTTTTAGTATTGTATGACATGAAGTCATCTATATAAAAACAAGCTCTCAGTAAGCTAGATATTTTTGCTCCAATGCAAATCAAAGAAGCAAACTTCAAAAAGCAAACACATCTTGGCTGATGGACAACATTTCTCTGTCTTTCGTTCAGCGGTCTAGCCATCTACGGTGGTGATGGAATGTGATATTTACCAGGATGGGTTTGTGTGGCTGCGGTGACATTGACAAGCCAAACTCAAGCAGTTGATTAGAGGGTGTTGAAATATGACCATGACATACGAGACATGTTTGACACCCGTCTACTGAGACCTGTCATCAACGTCTCACATGACCACTTATTCGGGCACACGCTTCTCGAACATTCTCAAGCATAATTATTCTAGAAATTGTGTGTTTTTCTCAAATTAAATTACAAAGCAGAAGTAAATGTAGTTTTGCTTCCATATATTACAACAGCTCTTGAGAAACGTCCCTATGTGCAAGACAGATTACACAGCTCTTACTCTAGTCAATTTGCTGCATCTTTTGTGCTTATCTGTCAGATTGAGACTGGCCCATCTGTCCTCTCTTCTGACGCAGGCTAAAGTGCTAAACTCGGCCTGTTGGTCTGGATTTAAAATGCGTCATTGAGTGTGCCCTGAGGTGCTGCTGTGCTTTGAGCTTTCAGTTTTGGTTTCTGATCGTTGAATCTTGGTTTGTGCATGTGGCATGCCTCTTTACACTTAGATTGAATGTTGTATGTTGGCCTTTCTGTGTGTCTGTTAGGGGTGGGTGTAATGGCAAAATATAACCACCTAAATATAAAGCATTTTCACAATGCAAACTGAGGTTTAGGAATGTGGAACAGACTACACCAGAAAAACAGGGAACATGTTCTTGAAAGTGCTGAGTGCAATTACTGTGAATGCAGTGTGCAAACACACATGTAAGAAAACCTTATGGTCCATTTTCACGGCATGGTACCTACACATCTCTGCAACTTGACTCCACTCTTTTTTTGGTACCTGGTTTGTTTAACACTACAACTATTTTCAGTTTGCATTGTTTTTGTTGTTTGCTTTGCACTTTGCCCCCCCATTCCTTGACAGTTCCTTGTTGAACTGTCTTGCTCTTGCTGGTGTCTCTCCTCCATCATCAATTCAAGGAAAGCAATACCACAGCAAAACTTTTACACAACCATTGAGTCAGATTGAAAAATCTCCACACTAAAGTCAAGGGCACTCGTTTTAAAGAGCTAATTTACAACCAGTCAATGCTCTGCAAGGTTTACATGTCACATTTAGTCCCCACTCAGCTCGCTTGGAACCACAAGCAAGTAGGTACTAAAGTACCTAGATCCAGGTTCCAAATATGCCTAAAAAAATCAGATAGTGTAGCTACCATGCAGTGGAATAGCACCATAACATCCAATCTTGAGAGCCAGTTAAATTCCATGTTTATGAAGAATAAATTTTAAAAGAAAATTAAACTGATCTATCTCACCCCCACCCCCTCACACCTGAAGAGTTTAATCATTCTGAAAGCCACCTCAAAGAAAGCAGATACATAAAATGGTTACCAATACACTTTCTAAAGCTTATGTTTTAAAGTTAAGTTAAAATTAAGGTGAAGAGATACATGCAGGGCATTGCAAGACAAAATAAGCTCTTGTACATTATAGGTTGATAGGTTACATTGATATTTAAAATGGCTGTGAGGGATGGGGCCATTCAAAACTATTGATAAACATTACGTTTGGCCACAATTATATTTTATTCACATTAAACCCATCTGATTTAATCTGTAACTGTGTAGTTATGTTTATTTAGTTATGTGTTAAATTTGTTATATTGAGTATCAGTAATTTACACAATGCTAAGATGAGCTAGTTTTTACTCAAGCAGTAAAGAGCATATTTCCCACTCCTGATATTATTTAAATTTTTTGTGTCACCCCCACCACCCTGCTGTCCCCACACACACTTTCCAAACAAATACACATACTCACTTTTCTATTCCCATACCCCTTAGTGTGTCTGAGCAGCTGTCTCTTGCCCATCTGGCCACACTGTCCTGACCACACTGTCTCTGGTGGGCCAGCTGGCCCTGGGAGGGGGGGGACTCTTTTGTTCCCATGTGCGTCCCAGCCCTGCCCAGGCCTTTGTCTACTGAAAGCTCCCCTGGGGTTCTCCAGAAACCCTCCAGCAGCTCATGCCTTCAGACCCACATTTCTGCTGCTTCAACATTCACTCAGACTTCTTGTTTTTCCAGCAATGAGGAACTAGACAAGCATCTGCATGGTAGTACTTATGGGATGGTTCACTGAACACCAGTCATCTCTCAGTTTGCACAACGAGCTGTATGTTAAGCGCTTCTGTATTTTAAACACTTCTTTTGGACTTACTGAATGCACAGGGAAACCTTATATTAAATTGATATCGTAACTATATATGCTCTGCTTACTATCTGGTAAAGATTAAAAGTTTAAAACCAACATTTTGGACAGCAAAGAGTTGTTAAGATGAATCATTTGAATGGAGCACGGTATTCCTTACATAAGAGTGGCCTAATACTTTAGTAGACATTTTGCCAGCATGAAGCTTAGCCATAGTCAAGTATTACGTCACCACACAGTGTGTAGGCTGTGCTTAGCTTTAGTCACCTCTCAATCAGCAGCATATGCATGCCCAGCAGCGCCTTTTAGGGGATTCTGGGCGGGAACATTCCTGTTTTTTTGTGTAGGAGTATGACGCGCATGACTCAGCCTAAGTGACTGAGCTACTGATAGTTTTTCCTGCTTTTCAAGACTCTGAGACCATCAGGTGTCTAGTCACATGCCGTTTCTCTCTCTCCTTTTAATTTATTATTTCTCCCTATAGCAGCTTAATTATATATTCTCTCATTATCATATGAAAGAAAAGACAGGAGATAGATTGTGACAAGCACCAGCAACAGCCTCTGCTCTAGCATTCCAGCTGTCTGTTTGGACTTTGTCCACTGTGAATGAAAAGGTTGGACCGACGGTTCAAAAGCGGATGAGACCTCATTCTCTCCTAATCACCCGCACTGTGGAGTCAGAGTGTGGGCATCCCTTGGGTGGTATGTCAGATCTGGATTCTCATCCAAGACTGCCCCAGTTTAAATTTTGGTAGTTACAGTTTTGTTGCCGCTGAAATTGATTCTTTTGATTCATGAATTTTCAGCACCACCACTGCTGTAGTATTCAATTTCCAGTCTCCATTGTGCTGGAGATGATCGAGAGTATTCCAGCATCTGCTGAGTGGAACAATGATCCACATAATGGCCTTGTCTCTTCCTGCCTGACCGACAGACTCGGTGAGAAAGAGGGGGACAGAGAAGCGGAAAGAGGAACGGGGAGATAGGAAGTCCTCTTTATATCCTGTGTTAAAACTCTGCTATACAGTAACTTGCAAACAGAAGTGTATGCATGTTTCTGCACCTCTCAAGCCTTATTATTAACTGAATATATGTGGCTGAAACGTTGGATAACCAATAATACTGATTATTCTCTAATAATTTTAGTAGTTCTTTATTGACTGATATTTTTTTTTGAGATATGAAAGAGAGCCTTATTATGTGTTATAAGTTATCAAGAAAATAAAATTAGAAATATTTAAAATCACAAAAATTAGCACTTTAGAAGCACCCAAAAAACAGGAGCCTCATTTATAAAATATTTTTGAATGTATAAAATCAGGATTTATAAAATTGACTGCTAATGTGTGCAGATATACACAAGCTTCCAAGCTAATGTCAAACTGTGTGTATATGATTTAGAATGTGATCAAGTCTAAATGAGCCCCAGAACCAAGTTTACCAATCAGTATATTGATAGCATAGGTCTTCATGAATGTTTCCCCTAAGGAGCAAATGGCAGGAAGCCATCTCACCTGCTCTTGCGTGTTAATATGTGTGTGTGTGTTGTACTGCATGTGTCATTGTCATTCCCAATCTGTATTCCAGGAGCCCCTTCCTGCTTGCTCCACGCAGGCCCCGCTCTGAAGGCTGCTGAGTGCAGATTTTACCGTATATGGTCATCCTCAGCTCCCTGCCTGTCAGCCTTCCAGCACTGCTTCCTCCTGCCTTACCATTGGCTAAGCTACAGGGCCATCGTCCAACAGATCTTCTGATAGATGTCTGAGGGGGTGTGGATTGAGGATTCCCCCCTTTCTTTTATTTGAGTCAAGTGCCTCGCTGTGTTCTGCGGTAGCTCTGCCCACTCTGAATGCAGGTCAATGGGAGATGAACGCTGCAAATTCTTAGGCATACGTTCAGGGGTGTGGTGATGGCGGTTTGGATTTTGCAGCCGTAGGCTGTTGAACATGTGTGAACTGAATGCATGCTTTGAATATGGACAGATGAAATTCCAGTCATTATTGCTCTGCAGGAAAGATGCTTGCTCTTCTTTTTTTCCCCCCCTGTATAAAGATTTCTCTTGGGGGGAAAAAAAAAACAGGATCTGACATTAACAAGACATTCTGGTCCACCTGACAGCCCCGAGCTGCTCTCTTATTTTCTCATACCTGAATGGTTACTCCCATGACTCACTCACACTAGCCTGGTTTCTAACTGGCCATCCTCAAGAGGTGCTCATCCTTGTACCAGCTCATTGGCTGTTGCCATGGGTAATGCAAAACAGCCAGAAGTCTGAATGGCTGGCTTTTGCTGTGCATGGGCTGGGGCGCAGCTGTAGCCTAGTCACCCTCTGGGTCGGCATGAACGGAAACAGGAAATGGAGATTTCCACACGGATTCCTCCCCATTTTAGGCACTAGACAGGGCATAATGAGGTTTGTCCATGTAGGACCCTTTCTTTGAAACAGATTGAATGTCAAATAACCTATGTCCTGTCTCCTATTCTCTGTAACAGAGAATAACCTGGCCTTGGCTGAATGTTTCCTAAAAAAGGATGTTTTCATAGGAAACACATCCACTAGTAGCACTACACAAACACTTCCTCACTTCCTCCATTGAGTAGAAAATTAAGGTGTCATGAGTATCAAGTATCAAACTATATCAAGTTTATTTGTAGTACACCTATACATAAATGTTGTTCCATAATAATACGTGACTTGTACATAAATATCCAGTAGTCTCTTAGCTTTGAAGTAATATTCATAATAATAAATATTGTCAAACATTTTGGTGAATGTTGTGTATTATGAAAATGTGTTCAGTTGCCATATGTTGTTTTAAATATTCCATTTGTAGTATGAGTGTTGACAATTTTCCTCAAGTGTTGACAAATAAACACAGGCCTTACACACACAGATTTGACTGGGAATTATATATATATATATATATATATATATATATATAATCCCCAGATATATATATATATCCTGGAAACTAATTTCTGCAAAATTTTAACTGTGGTTTATTTGGCCTTCCCTTATTTCTCTCTCCCATTGCCCTCATGCTGAACTCTAATGGGGACACACTGTTTGCTTTTCTCCCCCAGAGGCCAATCTCGAAGAATTTCTCGAGTTTTAATGGCTGTGTTTTCAAATCGTTAAATGTCAGGATGACAGCCCCCTTGCTCTTGGCCTAAACTTAGCAAGTGGGCTGTTAGACTGCAGTGATGTCTGGTTGCTATGCAACAGGTCTGAAAGCTTGACTGTGTCTGATGTGCTGCTTCTTGACATCTTAGGAAATACTGTGTTGGACATGGTTATGTGTATTTTAAAGACTGGTAAAAGTTTCAAAATATTATGGGTTGGCCAAGTTTGCTGGGACAGGAGGCAAAGATCAGGATGCTATCAAGTATATTGTACTTGACTTACGATTGGGCTTGCCATTGTTCTTTGTTGTCAGGTTTGATTTTGTATGTTGTTGATTATAGTATGTTTTGGGTTCCAGGGTCAGACAAGTATCACCCTGGTGACCCATGCTATAATTACTATTCTACCCTTCCTGACCTTCCTCTCAGATATCAGAGACCCAGAAAATAAACAAAAACGTGGTCAGAAAATCTAAACAGTTGCCAAAACCAAAGACCCTGTCCAATTTCTTTCATATCTACAGTAATGGACTCCACACATGGATTATATCTAACCTTTGGCTGTTTATTTGTTCGTAGATGTAGCGTAGGACTCTCCCTTTGTCTCTATTAACATACCATATTTGATTAACTTGTTCCTTAGTGATGAATTTCTGATTTTACACGGTTGTATGGCTTTCTGATTAAGAATCTAATTAAATCTAATTAAGAATTTTAGAATATTTCTTACTGCAACAATCTTACTGTAAGTAAATTTGTTGATATCATCAGATGTTCTTATCACACCATAAACACCAACTCAGATTTTTTTAGAAATTGTTCAACTACGTGCACAACGATTTTCAGCTGTTTTTCAGAAAAAGTAAACTAAGCTCACCCTGCCGTGTCTTAACAGTTTATACCTGGAGTATGATGCCATTTAAAAGTCTGACTATTAAACAATAACAAACATGTGAGGTGACTTCAGATTTTGTGATTCTTACCATGAGTTCTTACCATGCCATATCATTTTATTCCCATGTCACAGTAAACATCCCTTTATTTCCTACGTAATGGTTATACAGCATATCGGTGCTCCTAGCCCCAGGCACTGGACAGTTTTTACATAAAGTCTTCCCATCAGAATCCAAAGCTTAGTGCATCCCTCCTTAGATTTAGTGTAACTATGGACCTATGAGCAGCTCCAGGCTGTGAGCGGCTCTGTTGGGGGGAGACTGCTAGGAATGATAATGGCTGAAGGAGCACTTTAGAACGGCATGCAGGCCAAATTATTTTTAGAATAAACTTCTAAATTTACTTGTTTAATAAATGAGTGACCAAATAAAGTCTTTGTTTTGTGACAGACTACTTTAAACTTTTTGGGCACATACTGCCTACATTGAGAAAATGCATAGGCTGAAATTGTGTTAAGACCCTAGTAAATGAGAAAATGTGCTAATCTGTTATCCCAACACCCAATTACACACGAGTAACCCCTAAAATAATGGGGGCTTTTTTCACTGGTTTTGAAGTTCGCAAATGGAACTAAATGGATATAAAATCCTGAAGCTGAATGAATAACTTGCCCCAAGTGTCTGTTATTTTAAGCCTTGAATGATTGTTCCACTGAAGCAGACTTTAAGCTATCTAGTGTCAAAAAGGAAGGTTTTATTGATTTATTATTGGCATTATGCATCAGCCATCGCTCACCATGCAATTTAAATATTTATATTGACCATTAAAAGAAATCACATCTGTTGACCACTAATCTGGAGACTGTACTGTATTTGGTTCATTTAGATGTCTTTGGTTCATATGGCATTCATACTTAAACTACAAAAGAGTGTGTTTAGAAACCAACAGACCCCCACCTTCTCAGGCGGTCTCTGTCCACTTGTTTGGTGTGTGTGTTCCGGAGCGTGTTCCTGTTTTGTTTTCTATTATTTATTTATATGAAACTTTGTAAATGACCCTGTCCAGCTCCACTGGGCGATAATGCTGTGTTTGGGGCTCTGAGCCCTTTCTTGAGTTACTGAACCTCAACATACCTATGGACAACATCACGGTTTGCACTGAAAAACCAACTCTTCCTTGGTTCCAGTTGGGAATGAACTTTATTGGTTCGCGAACCAGTTTGTTGGTGGAAACACGCTGAACGTTTCCAAATTTAGTTCGCAAACTGGAACCGTTCCGATTCCTCTTTGGTGGGAAAGGGCTATAACAGAACAATTGCACCAGGGTTTATTTTAAGTGAACAAAAGCCGACAAGTCTGAAAACACACGAAGATTCATTCTATTCATCTATTTGAGGCTACTTAATCAAATCGAATTTGAGATTACAAGCTTGCTATATGAGTTAGCTACATTAACCTTGAAGACTCAGGGGCAAATTGTTACAATTTGATTTGTGCCTGATCATTTGCTTTAAATGTTCATTAACACATTGGTTTTGAGATTTATTTAAAGCTCCTACCAGTCCATAAACGGCCTCACTGCTGGGCTCTATGGCATTTAGAGTAAACAGAGGTTCTTTCCTACTTGGAGGAACAGGGCTGATTAGATGGGGTATAGGAAAGTGCTGTTATTTAATTTTTAGCTATTGTATACAAAGTATGAAACACGTCCTATTACCCCAGAAAACTGTGTTAACTTGTGACTTTAAACTCCCAGTAAATTAAGCACACCTTAAACTCCCAGTAATCAAGGGATAGAAGACTGTAGAAAGTCTAACATAAGCTGCCATACTCAAAGTAAGAAATGGCTTTATCAGCATTTATGGTTTCTTTCTCCTCATGACTTTCAGCAGATTCGTGCAGCTCAGTTTAATTGGCAGGTTTGGATCTGTTTGGATGCTTGCCCTGACCTCTTTGTGGCATGTGCTTGTGTGTGAGAACCGACACACACTATCTCACTCATTCAAATTGACACACACACACACACACACACACACACAAACTCAAAACCAAGGACCATTTGACTTAAATTTATAAGGGTCCAATCCAGTCCAATGTTAAGGGTTTTTTTTTAAACACTTTTTTATATTAACTTTAAACTATTATTTTTAACAGTTATTGTTCTTATAGTGAGAACATGCAAGTGTATATGGATGGGCACTTCTTTTAGCTAATCAAGTTTGAGCTGCACTTAAGATGCATACATAGAGATGTCAGACTCGACTTTGACTCGTACCTAATGACTCCTGACTCGAAAAATAAGCGTCTCACCCCCCTCTCTCTCTCTATCTGTATTGACCTTAATTGATTTGGGACACAGCACGCTTTTTTCCTGGATGATATTTGATATCTTAGCTTACTCTGGCTTGACATAGTTACTGTACAGACATTCTCAGACACAGACGAGAATCTGATACCTTCAGTGCACTAATCTGGCTTCACTGTCAGGATTCTGCAAGTTGCATTCTGATTGGCTCTCTGTACGTCCGTGAACACGTACTTCCGTGTATCGTTTTATACTGGCTGTGCTACTGGTCTGATGGAAAGTCTGCCTCCACACATCATGCCAGAATAGCAGACCTGTGATCAGTCATTTTGCGCGTCAGTCAAATTTCTGCAGTAGTAGGTGGGTGTTGGCCCTTTAAGTGTCAAAAGGTACCAGACTTTCCATAGTCTGGCAATGTGAGACTACTGTTCACTTGACATGTTGAAATATATATATATAAACTTGATTCTGACTACTCGTGACTTGACACTGACTTTTGTATTTTGTGACTTGTGGACATCTCTGGTGTATCCCTTGCTATGTCTACACTGTTTCACTGGGTGTTTTCATTTCATGTTTTTATTGCTTTTACTATATTAAGCATTCCTACTCAATGAGATGGTGGGGGACACATGTTTGATGTTTGTTAAAGGTTTGGTGGTGTCTGCCTAGTAATGGGCACGTGTAATGCTTACGCAATGTCTACCGAAGATTAAGACAGCCTAGTTTCATCCAAAGCGGAGAATTTTCTGGCAACACTGCAATCTTAAGTTTGTCCCTGGACATGGTACATGTACCTTGTGTTCTGCCTACAAGAGCAAGATTAACCTACTTAGAAAGCAAACTGGTAAGGATTTATGTTCCCTGGGGCTTTAAATCGACATCATCATCAGCAAATTATGTTTGCGTAGTAGCTCTTTCATAGAGCTGTAACCCTGCCCAGACATGTTGCGTGCAAGCTTAAATTGGCATGGTGGTTTGTTTGTGTGTCTGTGTGGATGCTGTTTCTTTTTTTACAGCAGGTCAGGTTATGTTTTATATAGAGTTGGATTTAGTGTTTTTCCAGTGAGGTTATTACCCCAACTGGCTTAGCATGGTGTCCAGCAGTGGGAACCAGGGACCAAAAAGCCGTAATGTGATCACTTTTACACACACACTCTTCTGTAGTGACTGGGTGCCTAATCACCTGCTCACGCGCCCCTTCTCATTCATTGTTGAGCAAGAGGCCAAAGGTGCCTGGCCCAGCACTCCCAGAGGGAGCTGATGTCATCAGGATGTCAGCTGGTGGCGAGCAAATCCGCAGGCTTTCTTTTATTTGGTGCCTTTTGTGTGTGAGAGAGTGAGTGAGTGGGGAGAGAGGGTTCACTGATGTGGTTATTCTTGCCCATTAAGTCCTACTACAATACTACTGCAATGCTGTATATTGTGGGATATGTTCCAGTATATACCTTGTCATGATTTATCTCGCATGGTCTGCACTATATATAATAACCCCCCCCCCCACACTTCATCTGTATACATAAGGATAGTTTTAGAATATTGCTCTTTACAAGAATATTTCCAAAAGAAATAAAAGATTTTTCCTAATTTTATATTTAGGCTACACCTTCAGATTGCTCATTCTTACTCTCTAAAGGCCAGGTTCTTATTCTCTCTTTCTCTTACAAATTCTTTAAATTATTACATTTGTTTGACTTTTTGTTTTCTTTTTTTTTGGGCTATGTTTTTGCATTTACAATATAGGCATTTCACAAATGTGCATATGCAGAATGACTTCGAATTAAAGTCCTGTTAGAGTTAGGCTAATGCAGTTTGAGTTTTGCCTGTAGAAAACCTCTAGAACGTACGCTGGTACACTACGCTAAATGTTTGCAGATGTGACACTTTAGGGTTTGCTGTTTTTTGGACTCGTCACATACAAAACTCTATTGCTGAACTGTATTCTCTAACTGTATTCACTTCTATATATCCCTGGCTTCTATTTTCTCTTGTTTGTCTATAACCTTCCACCTCTGTCTTTATATTTCAAGATGCTGAAAGCACAAAGAACAAACCGTTGTGCACTATTTGGCGGACTTATTTACACATTCACAAGTCTGCAATGTCAGTATTATGATGATCAGGATCATAAGAGTTTCTAAACATGTTGTGCTTCTCCGGTCTGGTTTATATAAGGGGGGTCAGTGAGGAGAAATGGTAATATTGCTCAATTTCACATGTGCCTGCACATATACCTTAGAACAGCTATAAATTTTCTTGGAGAATCTTGGGTCTGACCTTCTGCAGTCCAGTACACAGTCCCTCTTGAAGCACTCATTTACACGTTCTGAAGGAATTTGACCATAAGCTCATTCCAGAGGAATTCGGTTACACTGAGCCAGGCCTATCATGCGGTTCTGTGATTCAAGCGGTATGAAACCCGAAAGGACAAAAGCATGACACTGAGACAAACATCCGAAATCAGCCCACACACACACACACTACAGTCATAAAAGATTACGATATTTTCAGGAAGGCTGCCAACATCCAGGCATCATGGAGCTTTGTTTGCATGCATAAGTAATTCCTCAAATATGAAGAGTTTCTATCCTGACCATTTGATAGGGATTTATTTGAACGGACCATCCCAGAGTGCAAATTTGGCTTCATTCCAGTCCTACTTCACAAGCGTATGTGTAAGTAAACACAGGCATGTTAACAAAAGCTGTGCTGGTAGGAAGTGCCATTGTTCATGAGTGCATATTAGAAAAGTATTATTTTTCAGTTTTTGGGGTGGTTGTGTGTTGCTTATTCTCAGAGTATTTACAAATTTTGAAGTGTGCTATGATACGGACATCATTCTTGAATGTATTGGTCTCGTTTCACAGAATAAAATGTATTTCCCTTATCTAATATCTTCCCCTCCTTTTTTTTTTTCCCCTGCTGCAGACGGGTCGCATAGACAAGTCCTACCCTACGGTATGTGGACACACAGGGCCAGTTTTGGACATTGACTGGTGTCCCCACAACGACCAGGTCATTGCTAGCGGGTCGGAGGATTGCACTGTCATGGTATGTTCCATCTATCATTCTATACATTTGTCCAAGAAATTAAGTCCCTGAATACAGTGAGTACATGCAATTTTTATTAGATTACAGATTTCCACATATGAATAAATATAAATTATGTTGTATTAGAAATGTATAATGCACCATTAAGATCTAGGTTCTGTAATTCCATGACTTGTGTAGTGCAATGCGTAGGGTGTTGCTCATACTTGGCCTCCTACTGGACTGGTATAATATTGCAACTGTTTTCATATTTGTGTGAAAGGGGATATTTTTTAAAAAATGGAGGGAGTAGAAATCAGTTTTTAGAAATGATTGTATCTATGTGTACAGGGCCCAAGTCCTCATAATATACACTGGAGCGTGTTATTACAGCCATAAAGTGTAACTTTGGTTGTACTCTAGCCATTATAGCCACAGCAGCTGACAAAAGCACGTATTTCCAGAATCAATGTCTAATGCTAATAGGCTTACTAATCTAAACTTAGTGTGTGTGTTTTTTTTATATATATATATATATATATATATATATATATATATATATATATATATATAAACTTCTAAGCGTTTCTTTTCTAGTCTGCTAAGGCTGAGTCATTTTAATTATGAGTGTTAATTATGGATTTGTTGACAAGTGATTACTATATACTTTTGAATTTCCTCTTTGTGTATGCAAGTTGATTATCTTGTATATAATCTCCTCTGAAATATCTCCCAAAAATGGACTGGTTTGATTTAAAATAACACGAATGAAATGTGGGTTCTGATTTTTCGCAGAGTACTGTATCCATGTCATTTCTAATAGCCAGATGATGTACATTAGTAAAAGCACTCATGGGTACCACCCACACAGTCCATTCACATCTGAATTGGCGGTAACCCTATAGTCGTGACTCATTTAAAATAGCTGCCGATAAGACGGCAGCGATGGGCCTCTCATGTGTGACTTGAGATTAATTTAAGCTCTGCCATGTTAAGCTCTGCTTGTATCCTTTTCTAGTAGTTTTAATTTAATATGTTATAAGATTATCTTAGTCCGTTTTCTAATTGTTTTTTATTTCCTCCCTAAATTAAAATGATATCTATATAGACACAGCTCCACCCTAGCTGTATTCAGGCTCGTCAGCAAAAAACTAAAACTGCTCACTTACAATGAAGCATGCCAACACCACAGCTGATTTTGTCAGCTTCTTTTTGACAACCTCTATGATTGTCTGGTTACCTCATACTCTGCCCTTAGCAGGTTAGCAAGCGGAGCCACAGTGCAGTCGTGCAAATACTTTAATATCCATGCCGAAGTTTCGAAGCCCTAGAAATGCTATTTGGAACAGCCCTACAGGTTATTAGGTTATATGTTTCTGTATGTGAACCTCAGTGGTGGAAAATGTATAGTTGTATAATTTCGTTTAGTTGATGTTAGGGAAGTTTTCTTTGGTTATGAAGATTATGAAGAGAAAGTACTTAAGCATTGCTGCCTATTGCCACTAACCTTCCTTTTACATAGGCCTTTTCCACAAACATGGAACAGGTTCCGTACCTATTCCCACACCTAATTTTAAATCGTTCGGTGCATTTCCACCTAAATAGATTCTGGAACTAGAAAAGGTCCTTCCTGTTTGGAATCAACAAATGATGAGCCCTTCAGCATGAACCATGGTATTTTCTGTGGGTGTGTCAAGCTAAAGAAGCTCAAAGTGCACTCAAATTGTGATTGACAGGTCGATTTTCAAGCCCATGCAAGTTGATCACGATAAATCATGGCTACTCTAGTTATAGCGTTTAAGTTACTATAGCTGCGTCATTCTGTATCTCCAGTGGTTCGCTAACCAGTTAATCAGGGACATTTAACGTCGTGGTTACAGAGAGTTTTTGTCCGTACATTCTGGCACGCTAATTCGCGTCCCTGACGAATAGCGCTGCTCTGTACTGTCTCTGCCCTGCCTGAGCCAACATGGCAGCAGAGCTGGTGGTTTCAGTTTCAAAACAGGAAATATTATACAAATTTTTCATGCAGATTACAAAATACAACACAAGTGAGATACTGTACCCCAGTGTTCTGTCAAATTGTGCTATGTTGTGGAAATGTGCTACCATAGTGTACTTTAAGTACAGCTGCCTAAATAAAGCAGTAGGTAGAATATTTTGCTAAGCTAAAAGAAGCACATCAGAAAATGCTTCCAACGGAATTATAAGCAGGAGATATGCACAGTCTAAATCCTACGTAGATAAAGTCTTTACGGTGACGATAAAATAATTAACAATTTATCCTTGCGGGTTGTTTCTTTGCAAATTTGATTCGGCATGTACACTTTAGAACGCTGAAGCAAATAACAGTAAGCTAAGATTGTATAACAGTATAACGCACCAGAAGAAATCAGATTTACCTTTAAAATACACAAAACATTTTAAATTGTGGGTCTCAGCATGGGTAGAGCTCCTATAGGATAAGTATCGATTGGTAGCACGACTTGTCAGAACACTTGTTTAGCATTTGCAGACAGTTCCATTTTATGTTATTGGAGGCTAAAGGGACATATACAGATGTTATTTAAAGTTGCCTAAGCATGGCATTTGTGCAGGTAGATCTTTCATTTGTTTAGATTTTTAACGTGATCTTATAAGTAAGAATAGTTGGTAACCACTGATGGACCCACTGGGGCACTAAATTCAGCCCACAGCAACACTAGAACAGAATTTGCTGTACAAAACTTATGACAGGGTTTGGGCTAGAAGTTGAACCTGAAATTCTTTTTGAAGAACACCCACAATATTGCTTGGAAACAACAGAATAAGATGTTATATTGCTCACCCCTAACAGAGAGTAGTCTGAGAGTTGCATCTCCATAGCAAACATTTTAAGTAATATTTTAGACTGTTGAGCAGTTTTTTCCTCCATGTTGCTCAAAATCTGCGAGTGAATTAAGCCCAGCCTTAAACTATCTTCTATTGGCTGATGCACTATTGTGTCAGAGTGCGTTATATCAAAGTTAAACTCTGAACTTTTTAAACAGACATCAGAGAATAAATTTAACACATTGCCCTGCGTTCCTCTCCTTCATCCATGAATGCATTGCTCTTATTAAAATCAAAGGCAAGATGTGCCAAGATTTATTTATTCATTTATTTATTATTATTATTTATTTATTTTACAAGTACAAATATGTTTGTTAACACAGCCTTAGTCATTCTCATTAATTAAACCCTATGGTGAATCATGGCCATTAAACCATACTGTTTACATGATCATAGCATAATTAGATTATAAACCTTAAATTAATGTCAGACCACATGGTTTCAGAAAAAAAGGTAGTTACTGGAATACAAAACACAGATTACATGTAAGGCATGTTGTACTTTCTAAACTGACTAGTACACAGATAATGGCACAAGGGAACTTGTTTGGCATTACTGAGATTAAGACGGAGGTGCGGTTAGAGAGACAAAACTGGGGTAGAACTTGTCAGGGGGAGATGGAGGCAAACAGAACAAATTGCAAGTGTAAGTGAAAAGAGGAACAGTGGTTGAGATAAAAAAAAAAATACTGAGAAAGTAGTAAATAGGAGAATTTGTTGCAGTTCCCTCTGTGTTCACTGATTGGTAATGGGGATTTTAAATGTTTTACCATATTTGGCCCATCATTTGTACTAAACAGTGTAGTTTTTTTTTTTTTTTAATCATGCTTGTCCCTGTGATTTATGTACTACCGCTAGAGCAACATAGCTCACAGTAGGAGTACTGATCTAGGTTCAGATTTAGATCCCCTACATCAGCAGTGCAGTGATGATTAGATTGCAATCCATACACTCTGCTGCCCTCTTCTGACTGACTGTTTAAGTGCATATTTACACTGTTCTCAAAGCTATGTCCTGGAATATATAAAAACTGATTTAAATTATGATTTGAGAGTCTTGTTTCTTCTTGCATGCTTTTTCAGGTGTGGCAGATTCCTGAGAATGGCCTGGTGACCTCCATGGCAGAACCTGTGGTGGTGCTGGAGGGTCATTCAAAAAGAGTGGGCATCATCACCTGGCACCCCACTGCCCGCAATATTCTCCTCAGTGCAGGTGATTGACAACACCTGCTCCAACACTAATATACTGTCCATTTAAGGTTTTGGAATGATTAACAATATCTTTGTAAATGTTGGTAAATATGTTTGATTTACACTCTCTTTACTGCCTCTTTGTAATTAGCAACTAACGTTTTTATAGTTGAATTATTTTAATAGCACAAAATCAGGTTCAAAGTTAGTTAACATTGGACAAACAAGTTCATAATTACCATTGTACATATCGCACCAGAGGAAGAAATACAGGTTAAAAAGAGGAGTTCATAGCTAATATGTATAGCTTATGACTATTCTTCAAGATAATGTCAGCATTTGCCATATCTGCCAAAATATGTTATTTCTGATACTAATTTTTCCAGAGGAAGTACCTCAGCCAAATAGAACATGAGGAGTTGACCTTAATAGTAATAAATTTTATTTGAATAGTGCTTTTCAAGAACCCAAAGCGCTTACAAAATAACTAAAACAAAGAACATCACAGCAATAAAGAAAACAATACAAGACAACACAAATAATAATGAGGGCATGTAGTGGCAAATGAACAACACAGGGCCAAAGTGTTAAATCGTGTCCTATAATTAGCAGTCATTGTAGATAATGGCAGTTTTAGCAGCTGGTAGCTTGAAATTGGCTGCCATGTCGACACAGCAGCAGAGTGAACAGCCAGCGGCATAAGGTTGCGCTCACTGCCGCCATCACCACCAGCAACCGGGACAGCGCCAGGTGAACGTCCCGCTGCCAAGCAGCGCCATAACGACACACTTCCCGAAACAGCAGCAGCTAGCTCCGGTGTTAGCAAACCATTGCCTGTCAGACTGTTTCAGTGGGTCCCTGGTCGTCATTTGTTACAGACACAAACCACAGGTGATGACAACGTACTTCTCTGTCCACAGTCCAAGCTGAAGAATACAGTTTCTCCTAGTCAGCTGTTAGCTTTGGAGATAGTAGACAGCTAACCATCAGGCAGCGATGGAGAATCCCGTACACACCTAGTCAGAACACTCAGCTGCACAGTAGGGAAACCTGCCGCACTCTGATGCCCTCATAAATAAACACAAATATAACACAAATAAAGATAAACACAAACCGAACAAACACAATCAAAATACGAGCCAGGCACAGGGAGAAGCTGCAGTCAAGCAGACAGACCATAAAAGTAAAGTACATTTCTTAGCCAGGGACATTAAATTAATGCTATGATTTGTTGTTGAGCTCTGGTTCTATATCAAAGGTACTTTTCCGATAATAAGCTGAATATATATTTTAAAATATTTAGTGGTATCCTTATGTACACAGCAGCAAAGTTGCTGTACCATGCGTTTTTAGCCGTATACTCTAAATTATCTTTGCAGCCTAACAGTGGTGGTTTTGAGAACACATCCAGTGAAGGGGGAATGCCTCAGTGCCAGATTTTCTTCTGCTCTTCCTTTACCCTTTTCTGTTTTCCCACCCTTCTATACTTGTTTGTTCTTTTAAGAGGCTAGCTTCATAATGTTCATAGTTTGTATCATCATTTTACCCAGAAAAATCTTAATTTCTAATAATGTTGCATTCATATGCATCACACACAGTTTGTCCTATCTGATCTTTGTAGCTATATCTTTTTGCAATTTAAATAAAGTTATATGCTCTTATTAGCTTTATAATACATTTCTCTAAAGGGTGACCCTGTGTGACTACTAGTGATGAAGTAACTTTGCAGATCGAATACCATGGTACAGCTTGGGTACAGAAAAATGTAATATTTCAAGATATATTTGTGAGTAACTGAATGAGGCACACTGACATGATTCATGTGAAATTACACAATCTGTACCATGTTTTTTTCAATCTGTGATGGTAATTACTTCACTGGTATTTCCACTTGTGTTTTACTGTTACTACAGATATTAGAGATAGCTAATGGGACTGTTTTTAGACACAGCATCACCCATTATCAAACCAAATCCTCCAAGTACCAGCTATGATTTTTACCACAGAAACATGTGGTAACGTGGTTCTTTCTCTCTTCTGTGTTCTTTCTCTTTTGCATGTTTTTTTTTTTTTGCTTTTTATTTATTTTTAAATTTGCATGCATAACACAAAATTATCTAAAATAATTGCTAAAAATTATAGAAAGAAGATACAAATAACTAGGCCTAAACCAAATGTTTTAAACACACTTATACATGTATGAGATCATAAATTTATGGGCAATATGCATTTTGAAAGAGAAAAAAAATGAGAAGAGGTCAATTTAATATCAGTTATGTGCTTTAATAGGCTAGAGGTGAAAACAGCTTGGAGCTTTGGGCAGGTGGGGAAGGAGGGGAGGCGCTGTGTTAAACCTTGTTTTAGGGCTGTTATGATGCAAAGAACGGCCATGTTTTCCTTCAGCCGAGTGTTTTCTTCTATTTTGTCTTCATGTGTACAGCATTCTCAAATTGCTCAGGTCTGTCTGTAGCCTTCGCTTATGCAGATTATCAAAAAACTGGCGGATCGCGTTCCCTCCTTGGAAAAAAAAAAGCAGAGGAACGCTGTGTCCCTCAACCCACCATTCCCTTACAAACGGTGAATGCGTAGCATGTATTTTTCTACAACACAAATTAATTTCATTGGGGCATAATTATGAAAACTGTGAAATATTATGTAATTTACACACAAACATTAGATTTTCAGATATGAATAAAATCCTTAATTAAGTAGTACATTTTTCTAGGTCAACTAGTGGTATGCGTACCACAGTTTGAGGACCATTGGTCTAAGGGATAGCTAATGGGGCAATCTGACTTGATATGTTTGACACTCCTTGTGTCAAACTTACTCCTTGCTTAGACTGGAAGTAAGCAAAGTTAGAAAATATTATATGAGAATAGTGACACATGCTGTTTCTCAAGTATTTTATAAAACAACACACACCCTGACAGTGTTAAGTGTGTATTTAGAACTGTTTGTATCGTTGTGTTATTCTGTGTGCAGGTTGTGACAACATCATCATGATCTGGAACGTGGGCACAGGTGAGGCCCTGATCACTCTGGAGGACATGCACCCAGATGTCATCTACAGCGTGTGCTGGAACCGCAATGGCAGCCTCATCACCACTGCGTGCAAGGACAAGAAAGTCCGGGTTATTGACCCACGCAAGGAGGAGATCACTGCGGTATGGACTCTTCGATATGTCTTCTGATTTTTTCTCTCTCTCTCTCTCTTTTGTGAATGCCATTGTGTGGAAATCTTTTTGTTTAGCAATTTTTTTACTTTAGATTTTTAAATAATTATACATTAATACATGCACAAGTTTGTTTCCTATCCAAGATGTGTACTTTAGAAGTTAACGACACATGCCAGTCTGACTAGTGGTGCCCATAATTTTTCATACAGCTGGATGTAGCTGGAAATGTATCTTTTGTGATGACTAGAAAAATGCATCCCCAGTGGAAGTGGAAGATTACCACCACCAATAAATGCTTAAGTAAATATTCATTAACATCATTTGTCTTCAGGAAGGTCTCTAGATATGATTGGTGTGGTTGCAGACTACATAATGAACACAAAATATTAAATACTGCCTGAAAAGTCAAATATTTGTATCTAGACGCAGATACTATCAGTCAATTGCTGAGTTTTGAGAAAATTGGGTAATTCAGACTGTAATTTTGTGTGTGGAGGAGAAATGTAATGGTGAGTAAATAGTGCCTTAAAGGTAATAAAAACATTGAACAGAAATATTGGGTTTTTTTTTGTTTGATGTGTCTTAATTTCTTGTCTTTTTTCTGTTTCTCTCATGGCACATCGAGAAAGCTGCCTTTTCTGAATGCATAGAATCTTTCAAACTCCTATGTAGTGCTGGGCAATATGAGCGCAAAACAATAATCACGACTAACTTTACATTTTACCACGATTACAATTACTGAAAAATTTTGTTTTTGTATTTTTGACCCTCATAGTTCAGTGATGAGGCTTGTAACTTCTTTTTCTTAACTTTTTTTTCTTCAGTGTTGTCTTAATTATAGTCAAAACAAAGCACGTCCAAACCGCAGTTTTTTTTTTTTTTGGGTACGAGCTGCTTGAGTCGCTTGGTTGGTCTCTGTGTTTAGGTTGCGTCCATGTGGCAGATGGGGGCAGAATCACGTGACTACAGATTGGTAGATTGATTTTAAAGGGACAGTACGTAGACACGTTGGGGACATAACAGAATATATACAAGATTATGTCGATTAGAAGTTCTGAATGTCAGTTTTTATTCATTTTCAATTAATTGCCAAGCCCTACGGCATTGTTCAAACCCAGATATTCAGAGACAGATCTTACCTGTCTTGACTGTATGCAGAGTTCTATAAATCAACTCTTTGAAAATTACACATCATGTGTGTGATATTGCACTGGGAGCTTCTGCCGTGTAATCGGGAAAACTGATGACAAAATGGTGACATCATGACCTACTCCACCTTCTGCATGTTAAAACGAGTCTCTTCCTTGTTCCTGCCAGGAGAAGGATAAGGCTCATGAAGGAGCAAGACCCATGAGAGCTATCTTTCTTGCCGATGGGAACGTCTTAACCACTGGCTTCAGCCGCATGAGCGAGAGGCAGCTTGCACTCTGGAACCCGGTGAGTTCTAGGCTAAAATAAGAAAGGCTTTTTCTCATTTACCTTGCAGATGTGCATGGAATGTTATGTTTGTCAATCCTGCTCAACTGTGACATTTCCTTTCAAAACTCATGCAAATAACTTGGGTTCTTTTCAAGACTTTATGGTTTACTCAGCAGTGCTCAACAGTTTATAGAGAGCTCTCTCTGGTTTTTCATCATTGTAGCAATCAGAGATGTCTAGTAACCATCATTGCATTACTAGGTTCATATCATTGCACCATTCATCATTACACATCTATTCCAACAGACCCTTCTTTGCTGATCAGGCTTGCAAGTTTTTGAAAGAAGCCAGTAATCACTTACCAATGGTGTTCTTTCAAAATATTAAATTCTCCTCCCGGATATCTTGGCATAGAATTAATTTCGTGTGTCACTCATTTATGTTCAGCAGAGTTTGGTTTTAACAGATCTGTTATGTAACATATCAGGTGTGTTTGAGTAGGGAATTTACCCAAGCAATCCTGGGCTATGGCCCTCCAGAACTGGAAGGAAGCATCACTGATGCTGAGTCTATGTTTGGAATATGTGTATTGTATTAAATGTATGTATATTAACATTATATGAGCATTACTCATTAACACTGTTTCTTTGTTGCTTTGTTGACTTTTGGTTTATTTTCCAGCAAAACATGGAGGAGCCGATCTCAGTCCATGAGTTGGACACTAGTAACGGAGTCCTCCTGCCCTTCTATGATCCAGACACCAGTGTGGTCTACCTGTGTGGAAAGGTAAACATGCTCCTTTGCATATTGGAAGTTCTTGTGTGCTTTCCCTCATGTAGATATTGCTTGTAAGATCTAACCTGAGGTTAGAAACCCGAGGTTTCTTTAAAGCTTGTAACTTGTCAATGTTTTGTGTGTTTCCAGGGTGATAGCAGCATCCGTTATTTTGAGATCACGGATGAAGCTCCTTATGTGCATTACCTCAACACTTTCACCACTAAGGAGCCTCAGAGGGGCATGGGCTACATGCCCAAGAGAGGCCTGGATGTCAACAAGTGTGAAATCGCCAGGTGAGATGTTTTTTGTGTATTTGGGCTGGTGAAACAGTGGGTAAAATATTTGCAACTTAATTAGTATTTATGCAGAGGTGGCAGCCAACTGAGATCAAGCCTGACTTGCCTTTTGGAGCCAGTATGAAACGCTTGATGGACAAAGTTTATTATTTATTTATTTATTTTTTGAATGATTAATCTGGCTCTCAAAATATGCCTGCCAGTGTTCTGCCAATTCTTATTTTTTGACTGCAATAATCTGGACTAGTACTTGCATAGTTATTACAGATATTAGTTTGATTGTTGTATGTTAAATTCATTTTCCCCCCAGCAGCAGTGCTACCAAAATGGTTTGGTTTCTGAAATTGTCTTCTTTTTTTTTTTTCTGAATACACATCTGCATTTCAAAAACCTTTGCACAGGAGATCCTTTAGAGGGCGTCATTGAGCCACAGTTGAGAAATACAGGTTAGGTAGGAGTCTTGCAATTGCCACTTTAGATTGCAAAGGCATAACTCACATATTTCTTGAGAACACTGAATGGTCTGTGAATTGTATATTGAATTGTATGTGAATTGTGATAATAATCGCCTGATTAATGGGACTAGCTAGTATATTCATTTAATGAGGAATCAGTGTCCAGGGTTGTATCAGTGATTCATTGGATTTGTATCAGTGTGGATAGTGGTTCCTAAATTGCCGTCAGTCTAAGCATGACATTAACAATGTTTCTGTTTTTTTTTTTTTTTTAGGTTTTACAAACTGCATGAGAGGAAGTGCGAGCCTATCGTCATGACAGTGCCAAGAAAAGTGAGCCATTATATTTCTTAACCATTTTAATTTGCAGTGCTCCTACAGTCATTCTACACCAGAGGGCACTGAATAAACTGGAATTCACAAACCTAAAGAATTGCTGGATAGAAGCTCTGACTTTGGGTCCTCCCTTGACACTGAGAGGAGGAATATCCTAGTTTAGAATTTGCTCTTAGAATCCTTAGAAAAACATGTCTGTAATACCTTTGGGGAGTGTCAGTTAAATAGAAATATTGCAGATAAGGACTTTAATAAAATGTCAGAGGTGGAATTTCTGGCATTACAACTTGACGTACTGTTTCACAGCATTTTTTTTTCTCTGTGCATGTTACTGCTGTAAATTCTCTAATTTCAGCTCATGAAAAGCCTGGTAATTGATTTGAATTGTGTTGGAGATCATGGCATTGGGTAGCAGTCTGGAACAAAAGTGAGACGATTCATTACTAAATAGCTCCTCAACCCACAGGGACAGGAAAAGGGCTTATTAGAATATAACAGGCTGCTTTTCTGCGTCCACATTTGCTGCAATATCTCATAACGTGTGCTGTGACTTCTCTGGCTCTCTGTAGTCGGACCTGTTCCAGGATGACCTGTATCCAGACACAGCTGGTCCGGACCCTGCTCTGGAGGCAGAGGACTGGTTTGATGGCAAGAGCGGCGATCCCATCCTGATCTCGCTTAAACACGGCTACATTCCCGGCAAGAACCGTGACCTCAAGGTGGTCAAGAAGAATATTCTGGACAACAAGCCCAAGCCCAGCAAGAACACTGAGCATGCCAACCCTGCCACCAAAACAGCCACCTCAGCCCCATCTATTGTGAGTGCTCTAAAACTAATGGCAGTATCTGTCTCTCTCTCTCTCTCTCTCTCTTCCGTCTCTTTAACTCTTAGCCCTGATCTGCATTCCCCTCTGTTTATGGACACTACCTGTTTGTCACCGCCATGTAACATGTATTTGCATCTGCCTTCCTAGCTGCATTAGAAACTTAGTTTTTCATATATATGCTTTAAATGTAAATATAGTAAATTCAGTTACTTTATAATTCACCCTTTGTTGATTCACAGTTATTATAAAGCATGAAAAAATAGAGTATTAGAACATTTCTGAGATCTAGTACCTCAGAAAAGCTTTGGCATGTTTAGTTAAAATTAAAATAAGATTAAAAGATTATTATACACATGATCCTGAGATTACCTAGCCAGTGCCAAGTCTCTGCTAGATTGGTCCCAAGCAGTGGAACTGCATTCTGTAGAAAGATGTGGTTTCGAGTTTTGGATGTGTGGAAGTGGATTTTGTGATCCAAAATTAAACCTCAATATCAGTACATGGCTACACTAATATTCTTATATATATTTCAACATGCAGCCTAAAGGAGACATCAGCAAAGCAAAGAGGAACTCCTTATTAATAACCTTAATAATGTTAGTCCTCTGCCTACAAACAAGGTCCGTTCTGAGAGCTCCTTCACATGTTTAGTTTGCTCACAGCTCCATAATTAGCCTCTGCATCCAGCATTGTAATTAACCTATGACACACAGCACTGTATTGTAATAAACACTGAACTGATGGCAGGTGGTGATATGAAATGATTTACTGACTGCAGGAGGAGAAGATGATAGTGGGAGATAGTGGAGATGGGTCTTCAGCAACATGAGATGGACAGCAAGATGTAACACTTGATGTCAATGGCATTTTAAGTGGCGTTTTAAGTTCAAAGCATGGCCTGTGTTAATCCACCTTCTTGAAGGACAGATTTATTGATATCTGGGTAGTGGTTCTGTTCTTTTCCTCATAGATGAGAAGGTAACTATGCTGTGCTTCATGAACAGCTCTTATTTAAACTAACTTTAAACAAAGGAATATGGATGTTTACATCTTTGAATGTTGCAGGTTCGTATGTAGACGACAGTTTGTAGAGGTAGTGTATTAGCAGGAAGTCTTAACTTTTCGCCCACATTGTTTTTTTTCTTGTCTAAAAAGAGCAACTTTCATCTCTGTAGTATGAGGGTTTTCACTGCTAAAGCCTTTGAGCCTTTAAATTTGACGCTCCTTATTTTACCACATGATAGCAACCACAAATGTGGCTCCACCCATCACAGTCCAGATCATATCTGTAATCAGATTTACTACGCCATAGACACAGCAAAAGGCTGACGCACCTACTCCTCCTCATGTATATAGTATAGTACCCTGCTGCAGTTCAGCTTTCATGGGAAGGTAGTGCATGGACACCTAGTTTCCTAAAAGCTTGTAATTTTGTTTACAGTGTAAGATGATCACATTAAAATATATGGTAGGTATGTTTGTATCCTGAAAAGTTCCCGTAGATGAAAAATGGTGTAGAACATGTCTTCCGCATGTTTTCTACACCTCAGAGCACTGAAACTATTTCATAATAAACAACTGCGATGAGGTCAGCAATAAATCTGGAAGTAACAGAAGGAAGGTCCATACAACTATTTTGTTACATTCACTGGAAACAAGCAAGGTCAAAGTGATCATAATTATAGTCTGTATCCATGAAGAAATGCTCTAGGGAGGAGGCACTGCTTCATTTTTGTACCTAGAGTTGAGTCATCAAGGCTGATGTTGGACCACCCAGTTAAAGGATAACAGCATGCATACTAAGTATATTATATATCATCTTTATTAGGGCTATAAAAGTGAAGGCATAACCTTTTTAATATTTAAAAGCATTTTCACAAGTTGACCCTTCAAGAGTTTGCTAGGCTAAAATTTACAAATATGGCCTTTTAAGTTGACTGATTTTAAATGATTTTTAATGTCATACCTGCAACAACTGCAGCAAACTGTGGTGGACAGGGCTTACATGAACGCTTTGGATAAATTAAAGAGCAGCAAACTAACAGAGGTCCTCACCAGACTCTGCTGTATCAAGAATAGAAGGAGAGGGTGGGAGGTAGAAAGGCTAAAAGGAGGCTACAGGAGTTGGATCTTCTGTACAGTACGTGATATGTGCATTCATTTACTGGGACATGCGTCCTCTTACTGGATGCCATTGAGGAAAATGTGAAAACCTGTGTTAATATGGATAAACAAGTCAAGTGTTATCTTCAAATCAGTTTGAATGATTGCAGTTAATTATTTTAATGTTTTCCAGCCCTGATATGTGTATTTTTGGTGAAAAGTTTGCTTGCTATCAGTTTGATAGTGCTCCACATTTTTTAAATAATTGTTGGTCCCATGTATTGTACTTTCTGTTGCAGAAAGGTGAAGCGAAGCTTGATGAGGTGCTAAAGGAAATCAAGTCTCTCCGAGAGCTGGTCAGCAGTCAGGAAAAGCGAATCGCCAAACTTGAGGAGCAGTTGTCCCAGATGGACATCTAAAGGACCCGTATCCCCTTCCACCCAGCTACTGTTCAGGATGTTCTATTGGCCAGGTGGGCGGGACCCGTCACTGCCAATCACCACGACAGCGTTCCGTCTTAAACCTGCCTAGCAACGATCCCCACCAACATTCCGAGATGAACTTTTTTTTTTTGCTTTCTTTTAAATCCCTTTTCTAACCGTCAAACCCATTATGTCTGCAAAATGAGAGAGAGAGTGGGAGAGAGAAAAAGCATAGGTCTCTCAACAAATTTAAGATTTGATCTTTTACTTAACCTTACTCTGACACTCTCAGTGGCACTTGGTGTTTTATTTTTGTGGGATTTTTTTTCTCTCTCTCAGAGGTCTTAGCATTCTTTGTTACTGTCAAAAATTGTGACCAACGTTCGAGTGTGAAGCACTCACATGTGCTGAGATGTTGAAATAGCCATCAGTATTGTACTCCTCCGTTTCCCCTCCTTACCCCCATTTGTTTGCCAAATTCATTAGGGGGAGACTTGTGTACATGACTCTTTGACAGTATTTTGACATTAGCTTTTCATTTTGTCTTATTCTGACTTTGTACTAATAAGGGACAATGCAATAGGCTGGTAATGCAGTGGAGGGGGATTTATTAGAACCATATAGTACAAGGAAAAAATTCCTTTCAAGCTGATTTTAACCAACAAGGCAAATGTGTACAGTCGATGTGAATGTACAGATCAAAAGTAAAACAGCATTCACCTACTGAAAGAGTCTTAAGTCTTTAGTTTGATCATTGTTCAGGTGCCCATTTAAAACGTGAGTAATTTGAGCATTCCTCATACTGAAATACTGTATATCAGCCTGGTTCTTCTAGTTGCCATGGACATAGCCATTGAGATCTGACGTTTCCCATCATTCCCTTCAACTTGCCTCTCTCCCAAAAACATCCTCTCATTATGCTGAAAGCAGGCAATAAAATTTCTTTTTCTAATTAGAAATTGGATTTTTACATTCCTGGGTTTACCCCACTATTTTTTAATTGTTTTTTTTTTCTTTTCAGTTAAAACCCTACTCAGAGTTTCAGAGTGAAGAAAGCAGTGGATCTGTCTCATCGTAATTGTATCATAGATTTATTTGTAGTTCCAAGGCTCCAGGTTCAGCAGACTTCTCAGGTGAACTGCTCTGTGATCAGTTTGAGTTGTGTTCTTTGGAATCTGATCATAGAATAGGATTCCTAACCAGAGAAGAGGATAAAATAATTTTGAAATAATATTTTGATGCTTTGTTTTACATTGAGTCTAACTGTCAAACTGTGGTCTTTATTATAAATAACCCCCCAGTCTAATTCTATTTACAGTGCTGTACTGAACTCAATTCCAGCAAAACATTGCCACAGTGCTGAGCCTAGGGTAGCAATGACAGAGGCCCTGTTCTCCCCCGTCAGCGAAGCATAACAAGGATTTTGAAGTTGTAATTTTAAGATAAAAATATTACAGTGTTCATAAAAGGGCTAATTCAATGAAACCCTTCCAAAGTGACCAAACCTACAAAACTTGCATCTTAGTTTAACATTAATGTTATTGTTAAAGTTTAATTGGCTGTGTTGTGTACTGTGTTTTGTTAGACTAAATAGAAACCGGCAGTTGAGGATAATTGGACAAACTCTACACTCATCATTTCCGCATTGTTCAGTAAACTCAGTAAACAGATCAATTATTTAAAACAAGTAAACTGTCATTAAAATTGGATTGATGTGAAATGCTTTATTCCATAGCCACTTTAATGTTTTAATACCTTTTTATAAGTTCCTACTTTTGTCGTGCCTAACACCTGAAATAGTTTTTGCAAAATAGCAATGAAAAACAAGAAAAAACTTTCAGCTTTAAAAGGTTTTCCATTAGAAACACGTGTTAAGATCCACTGTGTGTTTTGCATGATGAGTAAAATGGCCAGATTTGTGACTCCTTACCATTAAATACTTTAAATTTCTCTGGAATGGACCATTGCACATCAAACCACTGTAAATGACTTTGTTTACGTCTCAGTCGTTGAATTCTGCAGCTTGTCGTTTTTTTAAACTTTGGAATTCCGCTTTCTCGTTCTGTCCTAATCTTTGAAACATTTGAGCTCTTGTTTCGTCTCAACCTCATTGAACCATAAGCTCAGGAGTTTGCTTACTGAAGGTTAATATTTTAAATGAGTGTTTGGTCCTGTGTTATCAGTGTGGGCATTGAGTGCCACAGTCATGCCGTGCTTGACTTCCTGTTTCCGCTGCGAATCAATGACTGCCCTGCTCTATTAGCCATGCTAATCCAGCTCTTTAGGGCTGTAGCTGTGTCTAAACCTTCTTCTGACGTTGACAACTTTGCCACACACCCATGACTCATTTATGATGTGATGGAGACCTGGATCAGTAGAATATTCAAATGTTTCTATTGTAGACAATGAGGGAACCCAATAATTTTTTTCTTTTTTTTTTTCTTCCCCTTTGTTTTGTGCAATGCCATTTTTGACCAAACATCTGAACATGTATCAAGTGTGTTTTCACCCTTTGTTTGCTTGTCCCCACTGCAAAGCATGTCTTTGTAATTAATTCCTGCAGGAACTGAGATGTCTGCAGGTGTTTTACATCCTCTTTATTTTTAATCACACCACCCGCAGGGTCAGTGCAGTACACTTACTGATGAGTGCAGTCAAATCTTGTTCCTGCCCAAATAATGTTGATTAACAAAGAAAGAAAGCTTTTGGAAGAGCGCTACAGGTGAAAGAGAAGTGTGCCGTGTTGTAGGCATTGCAGTAGGTTCTATGCATTATTAGCCAGATTAGGTTTCTGGAAGAAGCGTTGATATGCACAAATGGATTAGGAAGAGTGGGAGAGGGTTACAATGTCCCTGTGAATTGGTAGATTAGTGAGAGCTAGGAAAGATGGATGAAAGGATTCTTGGAAAAAAAAAAGCCTTTACTCTGGTGGCCTTAATAGAGGAGTTTAGTTCAGTGAAATCTAAAACCATGTCGTTAAGCAAAGGGTAACATGTTTGCTTATCCAACAAGTCTTGAAATCAAGGCTGTCATTGGGGAGTTTGACCTGCAGTAACGGCTTCTACTCCTCAGGGAAGGCTTAAACTACATGTTGGAAGAAATTGCTCTGAGGATTTGATGACGTTCAATTCAAGTGTATTATGGTGCTTTTCCACTGTATGGTACTTGCTCTACTCCCTTTTTACCTTAGTGCTTGGTCCCTCCCCCCACCGAAATGTAACACGTTAATGTTGCAAAACACCATCTTTATTGGGAACCACAGGCTTTGGAAATCACAACAATGGCAGCGAAAACTTTAGCAGCAGTAACCCACTTGTTGCTCAGGCTCTCTTTGGAGAATAATTTTCTCAGCCACCAATCCAAGGAACATTTGAACCTCATCACAAAACAGCATCATTTTAGAAATCTGCCATTGAAAGTCAAATATAAATAAATGCAATTTGTACTGTAGCTTGTAGATTTTACAAATTGCTAGTTTTTGCTGGATGTCTGCATTCCATTATGATTGAGAAGTCTCTGACCAGTCATGTGCAATGTTTTATACTCCATACTTGGCTCGCTTGGAACCAGGATCCAGCAGGGGCCTATAAACCTTCCTGGTTCCAGGTACTAGAAATCAAATTTAGATAATGGAAAAAAAGCCAAATAGAGTAGGGAAAATGCAGTGGAAAGGCACCGTTAGTGAGCTCAGGTTCTGACATTGGACGTCACCATCGCCACCAGGTCAACTCATGCCAAAGTTTTTGGATGGAGCTCTGTCACTTCAGACAACACAATTCACTGCTCCATAGCCCAGCGGCAGGGGCCTTTATACCCACTTAAGGGAAACACTTGGCTGAGTGGTCTCAGGCTGCAGCTGATCCAAACTCCCATTCAGTGCCCTTGTCCAGTGTCTATCTAGGTCAGCCCCAATTCAAATCATGAAAACAGGCTTGTTTCTCTATTAGGGTGAAGGGTGAAGAAGCTAATGTTACTGTGTGGTGGTCTCGCTTGTGTGTTGGAATGGAGATATGTAGGTAGTAAAGTTTTAAAGGGATTTCTGTAGGTCGAGTAGCAACTAGAAAGTTTAGTATATGGGATTCCATTTATTGCTGTGTAATTATTATTTTATTTTAATTTTTTTTGGTGTTTTGTTTTGTTTACAGCAAATACAGCCCCCATCATTCAAAACCATTTTTAAAGACCAAATTGACAACTGGTGACCATTTTTAAGACATAAATTGCTTTGTGGATATTTGTACTGTTTTCTTCCTCGTTCTGTTGCAAGCATCCGAGAATCTCAATGGCTATCAGACAAAATAAATATTAACTGTTGAATCGCTTTGTACCTTTTCGTTCTTTCCAGCGCTGAGCACACTTGGCTAAGGATGATCTGATTTTGCTCGGTGTGTCACTGTCATTGTCAATTGCTCGCAAAGGGAACTGAAGCCTGACAAACACTCACATTTGCTCGCTTGCTGCTTGCGTCAGAGTCTGAAACCTCAGCTTGGTCTGACGCTTAGACAACTTCCTGAACTTAAATTTAAGCTACGATAAGCTTTCGACGCAGTTCAAGCTCTTTGAGAACCTGACATAGATTCAACTCCAAGATTCATGGTCAGTACATGTACCTAGATTTTCACTTGTTTTTGCTGAATTGCTTTGGTGTTTTTGTTTAACATGCAGTGAAGACTGTAGTCGATGTGGAACGGTTTTGAGTATTTAAAGATGTTCCACAGTGTCTACTTACGACCACTCCATCTGCCATTTGCACAAAAAACCTGTTTGATAATACTTTTGTAGCTGGTGTTGGCTAACGCTGTGCTTCATGTGAGGGGGTCTTTAGTGATGTGTACTGGTAGCACATGCTACACACAACAAAACCCAAGCCATATTTGAATATAGGGAGTTTCTACTTGGGTTGACAAATGGTTCATATTTCTGTTTCAAATTTCCTCTTTAGTGATTTAAAAACACTATTCCTAGCCCAGATTAGAGCTGGGTTTTTAATTTACTATTATTACTATTATATCATTTGAACACAGCAGCTGTCCTTCACTATGTGAAAATGTCATGATCTATGGACCAATAGAAATTTGACTTCCATTGAAAGTTAAGGTTTATTCCTTCTCCTGTTAAGTTGCTATTTTGGAGATTAATTTTTTTGTCTTTGGACAATTTTATACATGTGTGTGTATATATAAAATGAATTAATTTGTTTTGAAGATGATGCTTCAAAACTCTGTCAAACCCTGTTATTCTGGACCTCGCTTCTAAGTTCTGCTTTCTTTTCATGATACAGATGATGGCCATGACTAACAGATCTGCACTTCTTCTTTTACTGCTGACTGCGTGCAGCTTGAATTCTATACATGTCCTCTGTGAGGATGGCTACAGTAAAATGAATACCACCAATTCCACCCTTGCACAGGAACGTGTTATGGAGACCACACCCCAAACCAATCTTCAAAGTCAATCCACCATGGGTCCAACGGTTTCACATACCACACACACTGCAGTGGTCGAGGAACAGGAGCTTATGACAAAACATACAACCATACCCTCAGCTCCAGAAAAGGCCACCAGCCAAACTTCTTCAAAAGGAAACACAACTTTTGGAAGCTTCACTTCCAGCAGTGGACCTGAAAGGGCCAACACCACTCACCTGGAGGCAGGTACAAAAAGTCTCACAACCGGAGAAATCCCTGGGCGTACTGAGTCGTCTGTGAGCTCCAGTCATACGTCGTCATCCAACAGTTCCGCTTGGGTAATGCAGCAGCAGACCACAGGTGCAGTCACTGACTTGTTGACAACCCCAAATGGTTCTCCCACACTTACAACAGAGAGTTCCACCACTGCAAAGCAAACAACAAGCAAAAGTACCACCACCAAGGCGGCTCACGTTTGTCCCACTGAGGCCCCAAAGAGAGAGGGCCTTGTTGGCCGTTGCCTCATCGCCATCGCCACGCTTGCCGCCCTGGTGACTATCTTCATCATGTCCACTATCATCTTAGCCACAAAGATAGCGGGCAGGAGATACAGACGCCACAGTGAAATCCTCCTTCAGGATACGGAGATGGTCTGCATCTCGGCCCTCATGAACGACACGGAACACCCCATTCCTAAACCGAGGCACCCCAAAAGCAACGGTGCGTTGATTCCCAACACTGAGGATGAGGACGGGGACGATCTCACCCTCAACAGCTTCCTCCCTGACACAGAAGCGGTGGCGTAAAAGTTGCTATTAGTTTTTTCGTCAACGGCTTTAGAACTCGTTTGAACATATTTGGTTTCTGAGGTTTGCTTATTGCAAAAAAGTAGAAATTTATAACCCTCAATTATTCCGACGCTTGGTCCATGTAAATCTATAAGTGATTACTTACCATCTTATGGCGTGTTGTGCACAAGTGTGTGACTGCTCAGGCTTCAGGCAGGTACAAGCTTAGCCCCGTAGCTCTGGTGCACTTGGGTACGTTCATTAGTGGATCATTTTGTTTATTGTAAACATTACTTCTTGTATGCACATAGGTATCAGATATTCTTTCATCGAATATTATTAGATATACTGCATAAATGTAAGATGGTTTCCGTGCTTACTTGTAATATTTTGCAGCATGCACATCTAAAAGAGTTAACTATAGACACCAAAGATGTGGGTGGCCCATCACCATTGGTATTAAAAGTGAGGGTGAGCGGGTTAGAGTTAATTAATTTTATTTTTACATTTTTGTACAACTTTCTATATATGCACTGAACGCTGACTGGATTAGGAACCTCTAACAGAAGCACGTTGTTGTTCTACAATTAGACTGTAGTCCATATGTTGCTCTGCATACTTTATCTCCTCTCACCCAGCTTTTCAATGGTCAGAACCCCAACAGGACCACCATAGAGCAGATATGATTTGGGTGCTGGATGATTCTCAGCTCTGCAGTCACACTGATGTTAGACACACTGTGCCAGAGACGTAGGTGTGTGCTGGTCGTCCCCTAGTCCTTCATCATTGGACACAAGAGGCTGTCGGCTGGATGTTTTTGGTCGGTGGATTGTTCTCAGTCCACCAGTGACACCGAGAGGTTTAAAAACTCCAGCAGCACTGCTGTGTCTGATTCACTCATACTAGCACAACACACACTAACACACCACCACACCCTCTGTGTCAGTGCAACGCTGAGTATGCTGCACCACCCAAATCATAACTGCTCTGTGGGAGTCCTGTGAGGGTGCTGCCCCTGAAGAACAGGGTGAAACGGAAGAAAGAAAGTAAGCAGAAAAACAGTTGGACTACAGGCTGAAATAGTAGAACTACATAGTGCTCCTGTGTGGTCAGTGGAGCTGATAAAATGGACAGTGTGTGTATATACAAAGTAGGTGTTCCTAAGCCACGTTCAGTTTATTTACAAATACAGTATATATTTGGGTTCTTGATGATACATCACTCAAAGATGTGCATGATGTGAAACAGCAAAATATTATCAAATTTTCAACAGTCAAACATTTGGGGATTATTTCTTTAAAACTGACTGAATGACACTTCATGCCTTTAACTGGAAAGTGCTTCATTTCAAGAAATGCATGTAAAGATCAGGAAGACGCTTCGCCCACTTTGCCGAAACTCGAGTATGAACTGAAAGAGTTTTTGCAGGTTTTCTGATGGTGTTAAGAGTTTACCTAAACGATCTGAGAGCAAGCCACTCCTACTTCTTACCCATTTCCTTTTCTCTAGTTCATCTGCCTTGTTGGTTCCTTTACTGATGAATTTCTAAAACCGTCAGCCCACATGAGACACATTAGCATCAGCCACAGGAAGCATCTGAGAAATGACGTGTGGAAGAGGAAGTAGGCTTCTTTAAATAATGTCCATTGCATGTTTGTGAGTGAATAGAAACCTGCATAGCAACTGTAACCATGAACTGCTCTGTGCTTTCTGAAAGTCAGAGCTGATTAGAATGACTTTATTGTAAAGTACTGAAGAAGTTACACAGTTATGAATGCGTAACTGCCAGACAAGTGGTGTGACCTATTACAAAAACAAGCGAAGGCTGCCTTTACATGCCTTGAAAGAGGCATGTGTGAGCATTCTCCAGGATTGGTATCATAATGACATTGGAGCTGACTAAAGACTAAACTGAGAATGTAAGTTGGAAAAAAAATTCAGCTGGGCATCTTATATTCCCTCCTGTGGTGAAAGCAGCCTTGTAATTTATTCCAATTCCAGTGGAGTAAGATTGGTACTGTAAGAGTGCACAGATCCTTCACAGGGCGACACATACTCACACCTATGGACACTTTTTGAGTCGCCAATCCACCTACCAATGTGTGTTTTCGGAGAGGGGGAGGAAAACGGAGCACCCGGAGGAAACCCATGTGGGCACGGGGAGAATACACCACAGTCACCCGGAGCAGGACTTCAAAACACAACCTCCAGGTCCCTGTACCTGTGTGACTGTGACACCGCCTGCTGCACCACCAGACAACATGTAAAATGTAAATAAATCCAAATGCTGATATCAGTATTATCTATTTTAGCTGTATTTAAATAAATGCACATGGACATTTAATTAATAGCTTTTTAATAGTATTTTGTAAATGTGTTGCAGACATCAATTTCTACACATTCAAAGTAAATTAATACGTTGAAACAAATAAAATTGCATGATGCAATACATGAGTAGCAACTTTGTGGAATGTTCCAAAAGAAAAGAATTAAATGGGTAACAGCAAAAAAATAAGTCTAACAGCAGTATGACTCGAGAAATCTGTGTAAAGGGCAAGGCCAAAAAACCACAACTGAATGCCTGTGTCTTTCAATGCTTCAGTCACCGCTTTATTAACAGACCCATGTTTCTGAGATCAGTGTCACCACGTCGACTCAGCACTAAATATATATATTTTTAAAAAAAAAAGTGTTCACAAAAAGTAGTAGAAGCCATATTTCATCAAGGTCCAACCAGTGGCAACACGGCTGAGTTTTCATCTGCAAATGTTTGTTGCAAATGTATGAAAATGTATTGATGTCTGATGAGGCAACTTTTGATATTTATAGGAGAAATAATAGATTTTGCATATCTTTACGAGCCAAAGTAGTAAACTACAACTTGGCAGTTAATTGAATGACGTAATCTTGCCGATATTAAATAGATTTTTCCATTTATTTATTTATTTATTTATTTTATTTTTGTTAATGTCCTTCACTGTGTTCATGTACTGTCCTCTTAAAACCATTACCCCATCCAATCAGCCACATGGAGGAGAACCTAAACATGGAGGCCAGCTGAGCGTCTCGAGCAGCTCGATGCTGTCTGTTGTAGTTTTGACTTTATTGAAGACGATGCTTAACATGAAGAAGCTGAATGTAAATACTGACGATAAGTGTCAGCAAACAAAATTAATACAACCAGTCTGTTTCAACTCTTGAGACACAATCACATCAGTAAATATCAACAGTGCATGGCTCAAGCGCTATAATAAAACCCTGTTGTGTTACCAGTGCAGAATTCAAAACCCAGTGTCTCTAAATGTATTGGATGGATTGGACCAGGAGTTACTTGATGGTGACTTTCATATGCATCACGAATACACAGGTTACAACAGAACTGAAGTTCAGGTACCAAAATGATTTTCTGCCGTTCTGATTTGTCTCTCATTGAAAAACATGAAAATATGGCAATGAAGTTGGTTATCTGTACAAAAAATCAGCTTCCAAAACTGGATTGAGCCAGCCAAACAATTATTATACGCTTTTGGATATGATTTTTCTAACGTAGATTCAACAAAATGTGCTGATTTCTGTTTTTTTTACATCTTTGGTACTTTCACAAACCCTTTTTGGATTTGTCTGAATATTCAAATCTGAAATGCCATTTCTATTCTGCCTTTCCTCCTTGTTTAAAGTTCTGTGTTTCCACTGTAGGCTGCAGTAGGCCTGTGTATTTATGTTCTAGACGTAGGGGTTATTTAAAGCTTGTTCAGGTCCTGTATGTGTCTGGTTTTGTGGGTCTTGAGGCTGTAATAGCAGAGGCCTGATGAGAGAGGGCAAAAAGTGGGTTTAGAAAAAAAAAAAAAAATATATATATATATATATATAACTACACCCAGCAGCCACAGAACCTCACCCATGGGTGGAGCCTCCCAGGCCTACAGCAGACTGAAGAATGTGTTCAGAAAACTTGTGGAGAAAATGGTGTTAATTTTTTGTGGGAATCCAAGATATTCCATGCATTCTTTTAGCAATTAATTAATGTAACCAATGAGAGCATAGAAATGCTCAGTCCCATTTCTCCCAAATAAACAGGGCAAAAATGTGTTCTTTTCTTGGCCATCCTGCTGTAATGTATTGTTTCTAAATGTTATGGTGCTGCCCAACACTGTTTAGACATGTCATGCTACATGTGTTCAGTTTTCATTGTTGGGAAAACGAAGTAATCCAGAGGTTAAAGAGTCCAAAGACTTTATAACTGTAATATAAAAGGTTGTTCATGATGGAGCAGAGCACTACACTGAATAATCACTGGATACAGGAGCACTTTGTAATTCTCCAATTACATAGTGCAGTTCACTTGTTTCTCTGCATACTTTCTCATCTCCATTTCACCCTGTCCTTCAATGGTCAGGACCCCCAAAGGGTATGATTTGGGTGGTGGATCATTCTCAGCACTGCAGTGACACTGATTTGTGATGGTCATGTGTTAGTATCTGTTGTGTTGGTACAGGTGGATCTGACACAGCTGTGATGCTGGATTTTTAAATACTGTCCACTCACTGTCTACCCTGTTAGATACTCCTATTGGTTTTTGAGCCACTCTAACTCATCTCAGAGTGATTGGAAGTTGCGCCATCGTTCCAGAGAACATGGAGAACCCCTCTGGTCAACCACTGGCACAGCGTATAGTGAGTTTTACGTCAGATGCAGCTGCTCCAAAGTTGGGTGGTGGTTGAGGTTTGGGGAGAAATGGGTGATTTGACCTAAGTGTGGTTACCTGTGGCACTGTACCTAAGAGGACCCTCGCTGCCCTCCTCAGGCTTGGAACAGAGGAGGAGACCGAAATGGAGAAGGAGAAAAGGGGAGGGAATGTTCACCACTGTTTTTTGGAAGGAGAAATCTACACATAGCACTGTGTGATTCTCAAGCCAGAGCAGAGGCGGCTGCACTTCCTGTGATTTCCCTCCTCCTTTTCCATCCTTTTTTTTCCCCATTTGCCCTCCTGTTCTTGAGGGAGAGCACTGGGAGCTCCAGGAACCACAGAGAATAAAGACAAGAATTCAGTCTGCATACAAGTAAGTATTTTTATTAATACCCTTAATACAAACTCCAGTTACAAACACAGTGTGTGATCGTATGTGAAATTCTAGTGAAACCTGGAAAAAGCTGTATATACATTGTATTTAAATATTTAAAAAAATGTTTATACTTCAAATGCTTATAACACTATATCTTTTATCAAAAATGAATAAGCACTTAAGGCTGAAGACATCAACTGATCCAGTTTTATAATACTTCTGTTAAACATGCCTTGATTACAGAAGCACTTGGTCTTCATTGTTGTATATATTTATTTGACCTTTACACAGAAAATTCTCGAATTTCCCTGAATCTTTAGATGGTATTGTGCGCTGTAGAGGGTGAAATCTCAAAAATCCCTTGCCCATACACTTCTGGTTTATCCTGCGGTGTATTTGTTTGGCAAAGAGTTGCGCCACAACCCATCTCTTGCTCAGAAATTACTAGGCCTTTCCTGGAAGCTGCTTTGAATTCAAACATCATGTTTTGTGACTGCTTTAGTGTAAAACTGCCTACAATTGTCTAAAATATGAAGCTAATGTCACATCTTTCTGTTTCTATATACAAACCTCTTTTCCAAAAATACAACACATATATAATGTATACTGTCAGAAAATTTGTCTCTGTGGTGGTACCTTTTCCTGTCTCTGTGGTGGTACTCTCAAGGGCACATATTTGTACCTTTGAATTAGGGAACATAACTGTACTTTATTTTTCATAATTGTAGATTTTAAAATTGTGTTGATTTCATATGCGCAATTTCATCTCCAGGACTTTTATTTATTTATTTTATATGACACAGTTCTATAAAGAAAGATTACAAACGTATCTCTCCTAGAGAAGAGAATGTAATGTACCTTTAGGGAACAGAACTTTTAAACACTGTTGTACATTTAAACTTTTTGTACCTATCGTGACCAATAATGTACCTCTACTGTACCTTTAGTTCTGAGAGTGTATAGAAACACAATGCAATCATGTGCAAACCATTTAAGCCATTTATTAAATGGAAGTAATACAAAGACAATATTTCAAATGTTAAAAATGAGAATAAAAAAGCCTATTTTCAGTTTGATGCCAACAACCTGTGCAACAGGTTGTTTAATGCTGTAAAAAAGTTGTGTAATGCTACAAAAATTAAATGAGGATAATTGGCAACATGTCAATAACATGATTGGTGTTAAGAAGAGCATCTCAGAGAAGCTGAGTCTTTTAGACGTAAAGATGGGGAGGGGTTTACCACTGCGTGAAAGACTGCGTGGGCAAAACGTGCAAAAAATAAAAATAAAAAATAAGAATCAATTAAAACTTCAAACTTAAAAATAGTAAAGAACATTATTATTATTAAAAGGTTTGGAGAATCCAGAGAAATCTCTATATGTAATGTACAAGGCCAAAAACCAGAATTAGCCAGCGGTAATCTTCAGGTCCTCAGATGGCAATGAACTAAATACATACAGGATTCTGTAGAGGAAATCATAGCAGGGGCCGAAAACCACTTCCCAGTGCTGCATTCACAAAAAAGAAATTTAAACATGTCTTTAAAAAAAATGTATATAAAGAGGATCCATAAGATCCACTGCCTTCTCATGGTCCAAGCGCTTTCATTTGTTTAGTTATCCATCCATCCATTATCTGTAACCGCTTATCCAATTCCAATTTAGGGTCGCGGGGGGTCCAGAGCCTACCTGGAATCATCGGGCGCAAGGCGGGAATACACCCTGGAGGGGACGCCAGTCCTTCACAGGGCAACACAGACACACACACATTCACTCACACACTCACACCTACGGACACTTTCGAGTCGCCAATCCACCTGCAACGTGTGTTTTTGGACTGTGGGAGGAAACCGGAGCACCCTGAGGAAACCCACGCGGACACGGGGAGAACACACCAACTCCTCACAGACAGTCACCCGGAGCGGAAATCGAACCCACAACCTCCAGGTTCCTGGAGCTGTGTGACTGCGACACTACCTGCTGCGCCACCGTGCCGCCCTTGTTTAGTTATGAATTATTTTATATTATTTTATTTTTTTTTTGTAAATTTAACATACGGTCCAAGCGTTTTAGAAATGCTGTTTTTAATACAGAATATTTCTGTTCAGTTTTAACGAGTATTTATTCACATATATTTCCGCTACAATGGTGGTGTAAGGTTTAATTACTAAAATGCACTATGCAAATTTATTCATTTTATTTACTCTCTACTATCAACATGGAACAAACAACTTTTTATATATAATGATGATGGAAAAATACTGGCAAATCATGCCATGAAATGATTCTTTTAGGAAAATTCTGTATAATAATATTTGTGAACAACTCTTTATCTCACAGTCCTTGTAAGAGCTAATCTAAATAGAAACAATCTGTAGTTCAAGTTTGCTGTAAAAAAAGAAGAAAACAAATCTAATTTGATAAAGATTTAATGAGTCTTCATAAAACTTTCATGTAAGAATTTCCTCTGAATTAGCTTTTAGATAAAGTGAACTCTACTACATTATACTGTATTATGAAAATGTGAAAATCTATGTGGTATTTCTGAGGAATAAAATGTAGCTCAGAGGCATCTTTATGCTCTAACAGTAGGGATTCACGAAGCACTTTTTGTGTGTGATCAATATATTATTCCAAAAATAATTGAGAAGTGATATCTAATATCATAATATCTAGTAGCATAATAATGCAATTGAACCTGTTCAAAGAGCAATTACATTTAAGCAAAACCTTTTTATTAAGGTTATGTTTAAATATATTAAATAAATAAAACATTAAAAAATATATAAAGCCACATTTTTCAAACCAATTGACATAAAGGCCCTAGAACAGAGACCAAAACAGAACAGGGGTTTCCATGATATTTAAATCACCCTCATCTGCTTCCCCCAGTAACGAGACCTTCTCTTGTGCTATGTTAGCATGCCATGTATGACGCTAGTATCGGTTTTAGCTTATCTCCAGTCCTTTAAACTTCAAACCAAGCCTATGAGGAGATCTTCGACAGTGTCCACACATCTGAGATGAGAGAGTTAAATGTTTCAGGATGTAATTTAAGCACTTATTTGCTACATTTTTGGACTGCGCTAGGTTCTACATGCAGGAGCCACCCAAACATTAGCCCCATCCAAGGAGGCATTCCCAAGCCTTTCATTAGATGTGGTTTACACATAGCATGTATTTCTGATGATTTGTAGACTCAAGGATCCCACCTTAAGATCAAGTACTGTTTGTCAAATGTAGTCTTTGAACTAAACCAAAAGATAGGTTATTTGTAGATTACATTATGTCCAAAGGTTTGTAGACACTTCTTAGTGAATTTGGTTCACAGATATTTAATTGTGTGCACACAGCTTAAATTAACACCATAAAAAAGCAAGAAACAGGATGTTTTAAATCCCCATGCTCAATTTCAAGTGTTTGCCAGAGCTATGCATTGAGCTGTAGAGCAGTGGGACTGGGTTTTCTGGAGTGATAGAGCTCCTCCTAGTAACTTTGGGATGAGCTGGAGTGCCAGAGCTAAGGATCCAACATGATTACTCAGATGCATCAAATCCTCAAAGGGGAGACAATGCTGTCATTGCAGTAGAAATATTGGATGAGCAGGTGTCCACAAACTTTTGACATTTTGCAAATTATTTGACCATGTTTAGATGCAAAGCAGCTCATGGAACTCACTCACTCATTCATGGTTAGCCTAAATGTCTACAAAGCTAGTCCAGAACCCGCTACACAAGGGGGTGCTATTCAGTGATTTATATCAAAGACAATTTCATAATGTTTCCAAAGTTTTCAAATTGTCGCTCCAATTTTAACATAAAATAACATTTCTATCTTACAAAGAAAAGTAAAAAATAAAAAATAATAACTTGTGAATGAATGATGGGAATGAATAAAGGAACTGTGACCATTAAGAACAGAAAAAGTGTAAAAGATATTAAGACAAATATAATTTAAAATATGTGCACACCATATATATATACACCACATTCATCAAAGGCCTTCTTTTATTATTGAGGTTTTGTTGAGGCTTCCTCTTTTTAAAATTAGTATCAGATCAAAGTGACTAAAATTTCATTATGATTTTATGGAAAAGCTTGTTTTTGGCAGTTTCTTTAACAGTTAAAGCAACATACGTTTCAAAATCATTGGGATGCTCCATGGCCCTTTAACAGAGAAAAAAGAGCATCTTTCACTGCACTGCAGAATCTGCACTATGTAACATGAAGAAGAGTAGAAAACCTTCCCCCTTTACTCTTAATTTTATGACAATGCTGTAAATGTGAATTACATTCTGCAACTGTACAAAAAAAAACCACATCTTATCTATTGTTCCTAAGGTAATGGTTCTGTCTAAACAGCAAACCTCTGTCAAGTTTTCTTCTTTAAGGCCCCACTGGGCACTTACTTTACCTTTGCTTACAGATTGTAGCACATTAGTCAAAGCACAGCTATATTTTAGCCACTGAGCGTGAGCTTTGTATTTTTTTTTTTTTATATATTTTTGTTGATCGTAGAGACACTGATGTGTTTAAAAGCCCCTGACAGAGCCTCTTTAACTGAACACATGGAATATAGTCTGTTGCCAAAATTGCTCCCTAATCCCTTATTCGTATTGTGCTATACAGTGATCACTCGTTTTTTGTGGGGGATGCGTTCCAAGACCTACAGCTGGAACTACATGTGATATCCTACCGGTTTCTGATAGAGTAAATCCTAAGCTGTGATTTAGCGTAAGTAAATTTCACTCGGATATGGACATGAACAACACATGTACTGTACGTAAGAAATACTTGTAAATGATATATTTTGTCACGTACAGGCCCAGTCTAATACATGTAAATAATTTAAAAAATACTTTTAATTTAAACACACCATAAGAAAATGATATTTTTAGGCGATATAGCGGCCATAAGCTCCCTTGAAAAAACCCGCGAATCTGCGAAAGATGAACCGCGAAGTAGTGAGGGATTACTATAGTGAGGCACTATTAAATTCACTATTAATGGCACTTTTCCACTTCATGGAACCTACACCACTCGACTTCACTCAGCTCAACTTTTGCTATTCCACTAGTCAAATCTGGTCCCTGGAAGAATGTACAAATTAATCCCTGCTTGCTTAAGGTTCCTAAAATTACTTGAAAGCCAAGTCGAATCAAGCTAATACCAAGCAATGGAAAAGCATCACGAGTAGCTCAGAGAAACACAAGCGAATTCAGACATCTTCCACTGTCTGTTGCTTAGTAACAAAGAAACTTGCAATACACCGTGGTCCACATTCAGCTCATAGCGAGCTACGATTTTTACTATTATAGCCCCTTTCACACAAGCACGGTAATCTAGAAATATTCTGGTGTTTATCCGGAGGAACTATGTGTGTGAACGCGACCCGCAACCTTCGTCCCGGACCTTACCCGGACTTTTAATACTCATATTTTGGCTGTTGCAATATGTATCTTCGGTGGCACGTTGGTGCAGCAGGTAGTGTCGCCGTCACCCAGCTCCCGGGACCTGGAGGTTGTGGGTGGAAGTCCAGCTCTGGGTGACTGTCCGTGAGGAGTTTGGTGTGTTCTCCCCATGTGTCCATAGGTGTGACTGTGTGTCGCCCTGTGAAGGACCGGCGCCCCCTCCAGGTCGTCCCGGACCTTACCCGGATTTTACGCTCCTCACGCCCTAGTAAATGTTCCGGGTAAAGTCCGAGTCAGCGCATGTGAGAATGGTGCTGAAAATGTTCTGGGGTTTCTCCAGCACTCCGTACAATCTCTGTGCACCACGCCTAAAACTCGCGTTTCATCTCTCGCTGCGAGGTGCATGTGTGAACGACCACTCCGGGACACCTCCGAACCCCGATACTCCTTAGTTTCTCTAGACGTTCTCCGGAGCTCATGTGTGAAAGTGGCATAGGGCTCGAGAAGGATAAAGTCCGGATAAAGTCCGGGACGAATGGTGCGGGTGGTCGCGTTCACACACACAGCTCCGCCCGGTAAACGCCGGAACATATCCGGATTACCGCGCACGTGTAAAAGGGGCATTAGCTACAGCTGCATTGTGGGCGGATTTTTTGCCCTCGAAATCACACTTGAATTACACTTTAGCGTTCAAACACTCAAAGAACACTTGTGTGTCTTAAAATGTAATTTGGGAGCCGTTTCAGACACCGCCACAGTGTATAAGCACATACTTTGTTTGTAATAGTGGCCAGTGAAGTGAATTTCAGGATAAAGCTTTCTAAACAAATGCCTAGTGAGTGGTTTTATGTGATGGAGGTTTCCAGTAATGTGGCCAGCCAGTAGAAGTGCAGTGGAAACGTTTCTAATAAAGTGGCCAAGGAATGGAACTCGTGGAAATAGAAGGCAGCTAGTGGATTCCAAATAAAGTGACCAGAGACGGCAAGCGGTTCCTAAGAGAAACTGCACTTTATTAGAAACTCCTACCTTGAAATACTGCTCATTGGCCACTTTATTAGAAACCTCTGTGGTGTGTCTAATTGAGTGGACCGTAGTGTCTCATACAGATTAAAAGAACACTAGGTAATATTTGGGATTTTTGCTCCTCGTGCTCCCCCTAGTGGAAATAATTTTTACTCTCACTGTACTGAAATCAATAGCAGAGGTGAAATGAGGGGGGAAATGTCCCCTCTCCCACTGATTTCAGTACAGTGCTGTAAAAATGAATTCCACTAGGGGGAGTTCCACGATATAGTGCAGTTTCTGCACTTCTGAGCCCAGAATTGCAACAAGAAAGACTCTTCTCACTATTACAGCCCAGTTTAGCATCACAATGATATTTAAACTGTGATTTTAATGTATAAATATTATGTTCCTTTAAATACAAAACACACAGGGGCGGTTTTCTAGACAGGGATTTAGCCTAGTCCTGGTTTGAATTGTGATTTTCCATCATTTCAGACAGACATAGTCCTGGCTGGGACACAAGCCTGTGTGTGTACTGAGTTGTTCAAATTGTACTGAGATGTATATTGTGCAAGTTTCTTGACTGTACACGCAGAAATATAAATGAGCTGCAGAAATAGGCCTATGTAAGTATAGGGTATCTCTCTCTCTCTCACACACACACATGCACACAAAAACACACAAACACACACACACACAGATGGCACACTGCTCTCTCTTTGCTGTGGTGAGAGGGCCGAAGCCAAATTACAAAGCATACCCAGGCTTGCTCTGTCCCCACCCCAAATAAGTAATGACCTGCAGTGACCAGAATAGATTTAATGCAGTGTGGCATCTGTATAAACACAGAGAACATTTGCCATAAGGTAGTGGAGAGCGAGGCATTTTGGATTTTTTATGTGTTTTATATTACTCCCTTAACTTCGGCTTTCACTGAAATAATTGCTCGTAGTTCGTGAGAGATACGTTAAGGGCATAATAAAGGGTTTCCTCCAACACCCAAAAGTCCAACTGCAAAAATTAAAAAGAGAAAGAGTGAAGTGCACAAACCACTAAACAGAGAAGTTAATTGCTGTTTATAATATTCTTATTCTTATATTCTTAAATGAGGCCTCAAGAAAGTCAGTGTTTTGTTTCTGGTGTGAGCTCCTTTAACCAATCACATTTCCATAGGAGTGTTCCAGTAATACATTTAAATATATTGCAATACAGCATTTAACCATTTAATTGTGATATTAGTGTTCTGGCATTGCAGTATGTACAGGTATATCACAATTTTAATATACAGCCTGTTAAGCATGCACTATAATACTAATATTAGTAATCTGTCAATTGCCATATGAGGCAGAATAACTGTAACACAAATATTCAGTTAGATTCTAATACTCATATTTTGGCTGTTGCAATATGTATCTTCGGTGGCACGTTGGTGCAGCAGGTAGTGTCGCCGTCACCCAGCTCCCGGGACCTGGAGGTTGTGGGTTGAAGTCCAGCTCTGGGTGACTGTCCGTGAGGAGTTTGGTGTGTTCTCCCCATGTGTCCATAGGTGTGACTGTGTGTCGCCCTGTGAAGGACCAGCGCCCCCTCCAGGGTGTGTTCCCACGTTGCGCCCAGTGATTCTGGACCCACTGCGACCATGAACTGGATAAATATCTTTATATAGCTGCAATATTAATATTCTGTCCATTGCGCTATATAGCATAACATTATGACCACCTCCTTGTGTTTACACTCACTTCCAGCTCCACTGACCAAACAGGAGCGCTCTACAATTAAAAAAAGAGACTGTAGCCCATCTCTTGCTCTGCAAAGTGCTCCGGTATGTTCAGTAGCAGCACTGTTACTACAGTACTTGTATTCTTGTGTATTGTGTATATAACCATGCAAACACAAATATATTGTTCAGCCCGGATGTGAATGGTTTGAACAAAGCAATCTTTTTCCTGTCAGAGATTCTAAGAAATGAATAAATAGATTTCAGATGATAGGCTTCCTTCCTCTGGCGCACATGACTGCTAAGTCTCTTACCATTCTAATCTTAGAATCTGGACAACAAAACACAGCAGATGCTGCCCACGAGAGCATTGTTTGAAATGCAAATGTTGACAAACTGGCATATAGTTATCAGCAGAATTCTGTTAAAACTGTAATCTTTCATTTCTAAACTACTTCTGAGATGTAAAGGTGTTCATACCCGTGCTCAAACTAATGGGAGGAGAACAGTGGCACACTTCCCACATCCTGACCATAGCAAGGTATCTGCATACGAGCGATAAAAATGTGCTGAGATCTTCTCTAAGAAAAGCCAACACACCCATTGAGAATGAAATCACAGCAGACACTAATGTTGCCAAACATTATTGTATAGAACAGAAGCTTGTTCTGCTATACTCTTCTGAGAAGGCTTAAAGCTAGATATTGGAACATTTGACTGCATTCAGTCAGCTTTAGACAGGGCAGGGACTGATGATTAATTCTGGCGCTCTGAAACATCACCACTGTTTTGATTGATGCTCTGTTACTTAAAGGTGACGTTCACTATTTTAATCAAAAAAACTATATTTTATAAAACGCTGAGGATGTTTTCTCACCATTTGCTAACTCTCCAGTTGGTTTGCATTCGCAAAACTGTGTTTATGAAGCCCCAGTGTCTGTAAATGGGTAAAAAAAAAAAACGTCTCAGTCTGGTTTACAAGCTTTCTCTCTCTCTTTCTCTCTCTCTGCTCATGGCAGAACAACTGCATTTTCAAGGCTTTTACACCAAAAATAGATCTTCAAACACTAAAAAGCAGGAACTGGGATGAGGATATTTCTGTTCCATAGATGGGTAATATCGACTCATTTTTGCTGTAGCTATTACGTTCTATTAAGGTAGAACTCACTCTAAATTCCGGAGAGTGGTAAAGACATGAAAGTAAACACAGACTGTGAAGTGCGACTAAACAACTCATGTTACAAACGAGTTTTGTGGCAATTTAAACAGTGAATAAAAGCTTACAGACAAGTTCAAATTTAGCTACAAATATCAGTCGTTTTTTTCCCCTTAGAAATACTGTTCTGAACATAAAAAAAAAGAGACAACAGTTTTTCCCCCACCAGTTTTAGAGGTTGCCTTTAAAAGAACACTGTTCCACTGCTGCGGGCGGCACGGTGGCGCAGCAGGTAGTGTCGCAGTCACACAGCTCCAGGGACCTGGAGGTTGTGGGTTCGATTCCCGCTCCGGGTGACTGTCTGTGAGGAGTGTGGTGTGTTCTCCCTGTGTCTGTGTGGGTTTCCTCCGGGTGCTCCGGTTTCCTCCCACAGTCCAAAAACACACGTTGCAGGTGGATTGGCGACTCGAAAGTGTCCATAGGTGTGAGTGTGTGAGTGAATGTGTGTGTGTCTGTGTTGCCCTGTGAAGGACTGGCGCCCCCTCCAGGGTGTATTCCCGCCTTGCGCCCGATGATTCCAGGTAGGCTCTGGACCCCCCCGCGACCCTAAATTGGATAAGCGGTTACAGATAATGGATGGATGGATGGATGTTCCACTGCTCAAAATCCCAGTGTTGTGCCTCCTACCTCCTACCACCAACATGTTACTGGGCATAGTGACCTTAAGCTCTGTACAAGCTGTGAACTGAATATATGATGTCCATAATGGGAACATTTTGATTCTGTATATCACCATGTGTTTTCAATATTATATATCTCATAGAAAAGCAGAAATATATATTGTATAATATATGAAAATATATTATATTTTCTGTAATATTTTTTATTAGGTTTGCATTTTTTTAATTTTTAATTTTTTGGTAATGTATAATTGAATTTTAAAATTCAAACATTCTCCTGACCTTTTATCATTTTATGGTAACTGTTGCATAGTATTAAGAATGACGAATGTCATTATATTCAACAAAAAATAACCTTTTTGTCAAATACATATATAAATATATATACATATATAATATAAAGAATTTTTGTCAATGCATTCGTTATGAGCTTCATACTGGAAAAAAACATTTGTTTTGGTTTTGGGGATTTCAAAGTTGGTGATTGTGAATGTGACATATTAATGCATCATTTGTAGATCAGTTACCATAAAATGATCAAAGAGTAGGAAATGAGTGAATTGTCAATTAGAATATTCATTCATTCATTATCTGTAACCCTTATCCAGTTCAGGGTCGCGGTGGGTCCAGAGCCTACCTGGAATCATTGGGTGCAAGGCGGGAACACACCCTGGAGGGGGCGCCAGTCTTTCACAGGGCAACACACACACACTCACTCACTCACACCTACGGACACTTTGGAGTCACCAATCCACCTGCCAACGTGGGTTTTTTGGACTGTGGGAGGAAACCGGAGCACGCAGAGGAAACCCACGCAGACACAGAGAGAACACATCAACTCCTCACAGACAGTCACCCGGAGCGGGAATCGAACCCACAACCTCCAGGTCCCTGGAGCTGTGTGACTGCAACACCTACCTGCTGCGCCACCGTGCCACCCTCAATTAGAATATGTTACACAAAAGTGCTTTAAAATGTATTTGTACACTTAATACGATATATGGGTGGTGCAAGAGAGAGTCTCGCTGTCACATAGCTCCAGGATCCTCCCTCCCTGACATGCTATTGTTCTGATTATGATTATATTTGTTTTTTTAAACATAATGTATTGTTTTACTGCTGAAAATAGCTGATTGTTACTGTTATTGTCCTGACTCCAGTTTAGGTGTAGACGAGCGCCATGTCATCTTCAGGGTTTCCACAACTTACCTGCATCCTCCTCCTTGCCCTCTTGGGATGGAGCTGTTCCAGCATGGCTTTCCCTTTCAACATGTCCATGGAAGGCAGCGGGGATGAACAGGAACTGATCTTCCCCACATCGCATAGCACACAAGGCCCACCTGCATCACTTCCATCCTCCTCTCCTCCACCAAGCATTACCACCACTTTCATCCGCCTTAAGGATTTCCTGTTCAATCGGGTGGTGGACTTTCTGCGCAACAACCTGCTCCTCATCATCGTCGTAACATCACTGCTTGTCGTCATTGTCTTCATCGTGTGTTGTGCTTCGGCCATGAGCCACAAGCGCAAGCTTGAGGCCTACTACCCGCCCAAGAAGCGTGTGCCTCGGAAGTATACAACAAACCCTGGGCAGGATAGACCACAGCAACAGCAAGCCCTTCCAGACCACAAGCCCCAGGGAACCACAAGCTACCTTCGCACACCTTCCAAGGCTCTAGTGGGAGAAAAGGAGGGCAAGGACCCCAGGCCCAAGCCACAAGAGGCCACAAAACCCGCTGAGGAAGTGGAAGAGGTGGAGGTACCGAAGGAAGAGGAGAAGAAGAAGAAGAAGACGGAGGTGCCAATGCCAAGCACTTCAGCAGGAAACGGCCAAGTGCTGGTGTGTACCTGCCACCTGAGGAAGGCTCACTGAGCAGGGGCCAAATGACAGGGGAATGGCATTTGGGATCTAGTGGATTTGTCAGGAATTACACACTTGACTCTTGTCTAACCTGTAAGATCAATTGTTCAGATGTTTCTGTTGCTCTGGGAAACATCATGAGACGGATCATATTAGGGCTTTGAGGTCATCTGCTTTTGGGTTGCCACTTACTTGGGTGAATTTGAATATTATCTGCCCAAATTCATTACAGATTTACCTGGATCATGTGTGTTTTTCCTGTTTCCCCGTTGTTGAAATTAACTTTAAGCTGTGTTCACCATCTGGAGATACAGATAGGTCTTACCTTACTGTTCCTCCTAGAGTTCTGTTTAACTTGTACTTGTGAAACTTCTCAGACCAAAACAGCAGATCCAGGATCAGTCTTTATTGTTAACCTGAATCAGCACTCTTTTTCTGAGAGGCTTGACAAGTACTGTGTGTTTGAAACAAAGAGAGTGGCAAAGATACTTGTTTTCGAGATACAGAGCCAGATAAGGTACCCGATTCCAGTCCAAGGACTTCCATTTTCTGCACATTTTTGCATTCTCCTCTCACTACTACACCTGACCCAGACCGCAAAAAGATTAACAATACAAATCCATGGTGTTACATGAGACAAAGCACAAAAAAGTGCACAGGGTGGGACCACCTTAGACGAATCTTGTTCTTTTACAGAGCAACTTTTTCGGTAATTCTGCCCAACCCTGCTTCTGGAGATCTGCTTCCCTAAGGAGGTTATTACCAACCCTAAATTAACACACCTACCTCTGATGTTCTTATATATGTTCCTCACAATTAAGCGGATTAAGGGTGTTAAATTAGGACCGTTTCCTGAAGTCTGTAGTTCAGATCCAGATACTTCTTTGGTAATAGATGTTATCTCAGGACAACTCATTTAACATTTGCTGCTAGATTTTTCTACCACACGTGCCCTACGAAAAAAAAAGCCCTCTATTCCATGCTGTTTAACCGTCTGGTGTGGGCTACCATTTATAAAACAACCAAAACAATCCAGTAATGCAAGTTTAATCCCTAATGGTGCCATTCAAGACAAGGAGTACAAATGTGCACAATTGGCATGTATTTGTGTGTTGTGTTTTGGGAATTAACATAGTTTAGCTGCATGCGTTCAGACAGATGAGTATAGTTCTTTAATTTCTTGTTGCGCCATGTGGTATTCACATGATTCTTTTGTTGGCCATTAATCCAAGAAAAGTTTGGACCTTTTCAAGGGACAATGACTTAATTTTACAAGCTGCCATTGTGAGTTGGATTAACCCTTTGGGGTCTAAGGACATTTTCTCAATTTTCTGAAATTTGCCTTTAAAGCACTTGTATTATAATATATTACCCACATGTTTTATATAAAAATGTTTAGAACAGTCTCAACTCTCTCATTAAGAGAGGCCTATGTCACCTAGAGAATTTTATGAAGAGATAATCTGTCTCTAACCCTGAAAAATCCAATTTTAGAAAATTTTTATATCTCTTGTCAAAACATCCCTTTACTCATGCGGATGGATTGTTTTGGTGATTGAAAAAGTTTTATCAGAGTCTTAAAAACAAGCGTCCACCAGTTAGACACGGCGAGAGGCAGAGGAGGAGTGTCTCAAGCTTATACAGAAGCTGGTAACTCGGGATGTACAGTATCGCATACTGCCGTGATAACACACAATCGAAAGAGCAGTTTCTGCACATTCACGGAGTGTTTAAACTGTATTTCTGCGCTGTGTTATTGCTAAGATATTAATAGAAACATCACGAATGGTTGTATTTGATGCGCCGGCATGTTCTTTGACCCTAGCGGGTTAAAACAAATCACTGCTCTAGCTTGGAGATTTTACAAATTCCTAATTAGTGCTGGATGTCTGCATCTCTTAGTGATTGACAAGTCTCTGTGGCCAATTGGCAGTCTGCAAGGATTACACGTCATGATTTAGTCCCAACTCGTCTCTTTTAGAACCACAAGTGAGCGGGTCATAAAAAAAATTTTGTTCCAGGTGCCAATTTTTTTTTTTTTTTTTTTTAAACCAGTTATGTTATTAGAAGTTATTAGATAGTGTTATTTCACAACAGCTAACCGGGGTAGTCCTAGTTAACAGGAGTAATATAGTTACAAAGACAGGGCGAAATCTTAGTTGTTACCCACTCATAAATGTCAGATTTAACGAAAACATAAGGAGGAGGATTCTTAGTTTCTGGACCTGAATTACCCACCTCTGGCTAAACTATTCAGGAGCAGAGTTGGGCACTCACAGGATGACTTGCAAACCTGAAGCCAATCATTAGTACTCGTAGCATAAACTATACTTAACCATTGTGTGATAATTTTGGAGTTGAGGAACATGAGTGTACTTTGCCTTTCCATTTCAGTGACTTGAAAAATCTTTTATCTGTTAACAGTGATTTTGCTTTCAGTATTCAGTCTGTTTGAAACGGTATTGTTTTGTGAAGAGGTTTTTGGCAACTCTAAGTTATATCCATTATCTCTGTTGAAAGTCAGCCATTTGTTCTATATCAGATGTATTTTAACATACTGTTTGTTATATTAAAACATTTTTCAGATGAGAACTGTGTATTCTGTGTAGTCTGTTCTGTGAGGAATAACACAAATCATCTTCATATAACCAGATCCCCTTTATTAGAAACCCCTACACTTTCTCCTATAGGTCCACCTTGTTTGGCCTACAGTTCCGAGGGAAGGGAGTTTGGGTTGAACATACAGTGTAACTAACAAAAATGCCAGTTTTCTATTTTTTAATTTTCTATTTAATTTTTAATGTAAATGTGATGAGGTCAGTGAATTGGACCCATCACCAAGACTGGAATATACATTAAGGAATGTATCTTGGTATTATTACTTACCTTGTGTTTCAGTTCCTGTTCCTAGGGGAATGGCAGCGAATTTCCTGTCTCTCTTTGTGCTAGCCGAAGGGCCCACGGGGAGGTATAGAGAGGGGGAGGGAAGAGCTGGATTCAGGAACCTGTGAAAGGGAAAAAGCAAATAAGTAAAACCATTAACAAACTATATACATAGATAAACACTTACCAGTGAAGCCGGAATAAGATGTGCGGGGGATATCTGTTAATGGTTATATTAAAGGGAATAAATATCTTCCTGGGAGCAACTTTCTTACCCCTTTGCCAGAGTTGGGTTAGTCCAATTAAGAGAGGGGTGGGGCTAAGTTCCTAAAAAAGAGGGGGATTTGGCTGCAGTAGCCAGGTAAAGGTAGAGGGAACTGCTGTATGGACAAACTGTCTGTTTAGTTCCAACGCGCTCGTTTTCTTTTCTTTTCTTTTCATTTCTTTTCGGGTACCTCTCTCATTGTGACGTCATCACGTGTGCTACGTTTGAATAAATTCTCACGGAAAGAGTTCATTTGAGTCCTGCCTGCTCCTTGCTGAGTGAACCCACATTTCTTCATCCGTACCCTCCACACTATAATTTTAACATCCATTCCACAGTAAACTTATCACAATGCTTGTATAATGTTGATTTCAGTGAGACCTAGTACTCCGGTCTGGAAGGTGGTGTGTAAACTTAGATCTGGTGAATGTACCAGCACACTCTGTTCTGTTTTTTTCCAAAGGCCTCTGAGCAAAGCGGCAGAAAAGGCCCCTTGGTCACACAATGTCTGCAATACAGAATTCAATCAATATTTCAGGAGGCCGGTACAAGAGCTTCTGCTCTGTGTGCTGAAAATAGGCTTGGCTCATGTCTGAATTGAGATGCTTAGATTTTACTCTCACATCTCAGTTCAGTTAAAACAGAAATTTATAAACGGCATTGTTCATTTAAAATATGTGAAGAAAGCGATACAAACATAGAAGAATGGCAGGATGTAGGTTGTTTACATAGTGATGATTACAAAATCTGAAAAACATATAAAATGGCAAAGAAGATGAGAACTATTTGACCAATCAGATAAAAGTCCAAGAGAACAAAATTGGGGGCAACACCAAGGAATGAACTTGCAGTCTCTGAATGACAGAATCAACATTTATACAGTTGCTATTGCCAATATTAGAATAAATGTTGATGTGACAGTGTCATAAAATTTTGGAAATTGTACATTTTTACATTATACACTGATCAACTATAATAATATGACCACCTCCTTGTTTCTACACACACTATCCATTCTCTCCATACAGGAGGACTCTGTAGTTTTACAATTACAGACCGTAGGCCACCTGTTGTTCTGTATACATTGTTTTCCCACTTTTACCCTGTTCTTCAATGGTCAGGACCACCACAGAGCAGGTATGATTTGGGAGGTGGATCGCTCTCAACACTGCAGTGACACAGACGTGGTGGTGGTGGTGGTGTTCATGTGTGTTGTGCTGGTATGAGTGGATCTAGTGCAGGTAGCACTAGATTTAGATTTAGAATATATACATTTGATGTTCTGTTAGAAATATATAATGTACTAGATTCAGTAATTTTATGACATCTATACGGCACTATGTAGGGAGTATTGAGTGATTTGAGATTTGGGTTTCTCTCATGCTCTGTGGTGTTTTAAAATCTGTCTTTAAGAGGTACCATGGCCCCATACTAATAATGCAACCCTTTTGGAGATGGAGATATTTTCAAAAATGAATAGAGGAAAATCACTGTTCAGAGTCACAGTAATCGCTCAATAATTCAATAATTTTCATTTGACCGTATTAGTTCTCTGTAGACTGATTGGCAAATTAGGTTAGAAATGCAAATAAGAGCACAAACTGCCATGGCACAAGGCCAAGTGTTGGCAACTTCTAGTTACCCAAAAAAGGAAACCTTGATAGAATGTCTGCGCTCCTAGTGAAAGCTGCAACCGGAGCCCAGAAAAGGCCTCAGCTCCAGCTCAAGTTGCCCTGCTTTTGTGTTCAGGGTGCTGAATTATTCCGGGAATCTGCCATCCTTTCACTCTCGCCTTTGTAGCAAAGAATGGAACACCCATGTCTCACATGCCGACCCCCCCCCAAAAAAAAAAAAAAACACTGGCAGCATGATCTTGATTTTGACTGTATGTCTAACATATGGCTTTCTGAGGTCTCCCAGTGCTTTGGCAGAAGGTGGACTTCATTAATCAAAATGTACTACACTGACATTTGATACAGTTACAGATGCAACTATAGATTAAGTAATTTGGAGAAAAGCACAGACCACCTTATTGGCTTTAGGCACTCGTGTCAGCGGGAAAAGCAACTGGATAATGCAATTAATTCACATGGTGAAGAAGACACAGAACATGTAAGGCAACACCCTTAGGTCTGCCATTAAATTTTGATGGGCCCTTGCCCAGAATTCTCCAGGTGGCCGCAGAGCTCTGCAGTTTCTGGAAGGAGCTTCACAGAGCCAGGGGGTGATGATTGAGAGGTTTTGAGAGACAGGAAACAGAGCAGCAAGAGAATGGTGAGTGATCCTTTGGGGAACTTTGTCACTCATGCTGTAGAGTTGGTGTGTGTTGTTTAGGAAGATAAGGATCAGGACGAGAGATACAAGAAAAGAAGCTAGATACCAAGTCTAAGTAACTGATTTATGTCAAGTTATGTCACAGCTGACATGTCCTATGGTTTATCCTCTCCACCCTCAGTGAGCCATGCATCCTTGCTTCTTCTTGCTGTTGCTCCTCTCTCTGCGTCCTTGCCATTCGATCTTCTCTCCCTGCCCTGCAGGCTGCTGCTGTCCACGGCCAGGTGTGCTAGTCCTTTGCGAGTCCTTGGGTCTTCATGCTCTCCCTCGTTCCGTCCCTTTGACTACTTCAGCCTTGTCCGTGGCATGGAACCGCCTCTGCAATGTGGACAACATCCTGCAACACTATTCCAGTTTGCAGGAACTGAGCCTCAGTCATAACTGGTTGGATCGCTTCCCTCGTGGGCTTCCGTCAAGCCTGGAGAGCCTGCAGCTTGGGGAAAACCGTATCACATACATCACAGCAGGGGCCCTGAGGCATCTGGGCAACCTCACAAGGCTGGAATTGGAAAACAACCGTATACGGGCCATCCAGCCAGGGGCACTCTTGGGCATGGGCCGGCTGAAGATGCTGTCACTGAAGGGGAACAAACTGACCAGCTTGCCTCTGCACCTGCCATCGTCACTAACTCACCTGGACGTGTCAGCCAACTGCATCTCAACACTGGACCTGGCTTCACTGGTCACTTTGGTCAACCTCCAAGTGCTAAAGATCAACAGCAACTGCTTGCGGTCTGTACCCGATCATGCCTTTGATGGACTACCACGCCTACGCTCTGTCGAGCTGGCCAATAACCTGTGGGTCTGCGAATGTGATATCATGTATCTCTACAGGTGGTTGCTCATGGATAGGTTAAGGATGGCAGTGGATCTCGTGTGTACCGCCCCTCTGCACCTGGCGCACAAGCTGCTCCTGACCCTGTCCATCATGGCCATCTGCCCCAAGGTCCTGAAGCCAAGCGAGAGATCAGCTCTACTTAACATGACGGCAGCTTCTGGCAGAGTAATGCAGAGGCACTCCAAAGAGCAAATAACAGAGAATCTACCTTCAGAGGAACTTTCAGATCCTCCCGCCAGCATACCCAGAACATTAAGACATTCTTGTAGGAACTTGACTCTGAACTCAAACAGGACACGCTACTCGGTCTCCACTAATCACCCTGCTTCAATGTCTTATTTCAGGTCAAACAAATCCTCTTCAGCAGGACTTAGCTATGAACAGTGTTTATTACTAAACTCCACTTATCTTGTCCCGCAGTCAACCCAGATGCCATACAGCCCTGCCCCAGAACAGGAACCTGAGTGTACAGACAATAGGGACAATCTCCAGACTGCTGTCTCTAGGACTGCAGTCCCTGTAGACCTATCTTCCCCTACAAGTGACACTGGAATGCATATTGGTGCAACTTCTCAAACTCTGGCCCAAACTGGCGATACAGTGATGATTGCGTTACTTTCTGTGCTGTGTGTGCTAACAGGGCTTCTGGTGGTAACTGTATTTCTGCTTCTGAAAAGCCTCTTGTGGAGAAATCAGGTAATAGTTCCACTACCATCCTCACTGAGCAGTCAAAGGAATGCGAGTTCTTGACGTTAGCCAACTACAGACTATGATGTCCAGTGAAGTTTCTGATGAGCACTTCTCAAGCTAATTTCACACCAGATGGTGTAAACATGCCACATGCAATACACTGGTATATTAATCAGTGTGACATTTTACACTAACCGGGTGTGCAAATATACTTTGCGTCTATTTTTGATGTGTACCATGTGGCAATTTAGTAGTTTTTATGCAGAAACAGTACAAAATTCAGTACTGCAGAATGTACAATCTAGGCCAACAGACATGTCAGCAAACATATATTTTAAATTGTAGCAGCTTTGTAAGTGTTCAGTCCCTGACCCCTGACCTTGTACAAGTACTAACAGGATGATGTGGCAAATCAGGGTTTTTTTTCCTGGATCTTTTTTTAAATTAAAACTGTGCTTAACTTTAGTCATCATAAACGTTAATTAAGCAATATACAAATAATAAAGACTTCTGTAGATGGTATTATCCAGGAATAAAGCAGGACAAACGTATACCTGGTGTCTGGTGTGAAAAATCAAGCACTGTGGAATTGTACGGACATTCTTTCCGATGTGAAATTGGCTTCAGTCAGGTTTGAATACAAAAGAGATGCAGGATGAATATTAATATCAAGTCTATAGGAATTCATATAAATGTAAGAATTTTTTTTTAAATTATGGTCATGTACCAGTTTGTAAATTGAACGCTAGTTTTAATCACTAACATACATGCAAGGGGAAGGAGGGTGTGGGGGCAAACAGCACAATTATGATTCATGTTTACAAAGGAAACTGCATTTCTCAAGGACCACACAATATTGTTATATAAATATATTATGATATTGTAATTATGTGAAACATTTGGTTTATAATTTTGTAAATAATTAAACTTGTTTTAAAATGTGAATGGGAACAGTAAAAATCTCACAAGACAAATATTCTGAGGAATTTTATTAAGCTAATCCAATGGAGGACACAGCATCGTTCACTTCCCAGTATTGTTGTGTTGTTTATACACTTTGTGCATTGTGCGTGTATGACTGCATTCCATCAACTGCCATTTTTTTGCAGGACATTTAACATCAGAGAGCAATTCTGAGAAAATAAAAGGAGAAGAAGAAAAAAAATAGAAACCAGCAAATACAAAATATACTAGTGAGATGTAAACAAATATAAATCTTTTTTTTTTGTTTTTACAAATGGCCTTTTATCTCTTTTACCGTGTTAAAAATAAGCTGGCATACTCAGCATCTTAGTGCCAAGAACATTTTAACTGGTGCAGAGTGTTCAGTGAGACTCTCACTCAACAATTTGAGAATTACCTTTGTACTAATTCACTTTTGGAAAAATCACCCCACATCAGTGTAAGATGCCAACAAGGTCAGAATTATGAAAAAAAACAACAACAACGTAGTAATAAAGGATCACCAGGAGTTATTGGACTGCTTTTCTGGACAAGTCCAGGCTTGTATTAAATGACACTTCATCTGGGATCTGAGTTTGAGGTGGATACCCTCTAAAAGTCCCTACTTTGCCTATGACTTAAGCATTGTCTAGAAAGCAAGCTTTTGTGCGTGATTCAAAAAGACACTGAGGATCAAAACCCACCACCCTTTCATACAGCACTCTTAAAATGAATGCTTAAAAACACTCCTGCAACACAAACATCACTTCATTCAAGCCATCAACACAGCAGATTATCTACATATTCAGTAGGAGGATGACATTGCTGTAGGGATATATTTGGTTTGGGATAAACACAACACACTCTGTGTCATGGCATTCTTCTGCAACTGCGACAGATTTACTGCAATTAATTTCTAGCCTCCGCTACATTCTCCTCATCCTTTTGCTTAAGTCTGTAGTCAGCCAGTGCAGCCTTGATGGCGTCTTCTGCGAGCACTGGAGGAAAATAAACAAAGAAAACTATTAGAAAGCAAAGTATGTGCACAGGATGTTTACATATTATGAGGACATCGTTATTAAGTTTTTATAGCTAGACGCCACCCTAAACTTGATAAACTGAAATACGACCACCCACCCTCCATGTCAGGCTTAGGCTGACATTCCTTGAAACATACCTATATATGAAGTTAAAGAGCAGCTCAATACAAATGGCTTTTATAAAGCTAACAGTCTTGTAAAGCTCTTCTCTTAAGCTTACTCGAGCAGTGAAGCTTGACTGGAGGAAGACACAGTTCTTTAGCAATCTCTGTGTTCTTGATTTTTAGAGCTTCATCAACCTAAAGGAGAGCGGAGAGGTCATCAACATTTAGACATCGTTTAAGAAGGAAAAGAAGTGTTATGGGCATGGATACAAGACACAAGGACCACTTTAGCAGTTATTAATATAGGTTTCTACATACGTAATGGAATCTAAAATACTCCATAACTGAAAGGCAAAAACACAGCAAAGGAATGCCCAACGCTATTACATATGAGTAATGTATAATTTAATCATGTTGTAACTAAAACTAATATTAAAACATGAGGTGACATACCGATTTGCCTTTGACCCATTCTGTTGCCAGGGAACTTGAGGCAATGGCTGATCCACAACCAAAAGTTTTGAATCTGGCATCCACTATCTTTCCTTTGTCATCTACCTGGATCTATTTAAAAAGAAAAAGAAAAAAGTCTCAAAACATTACAAGCCACGTACAGGAGATTCGAGTGCATGGTTTACTTACATTTTTTTAGTGGACAGGTCAAACTCATAACACATACCTGCAGTTTCATAACATCACCACAGGCAGGTGCCCCCACTAAACCTGTCCCCACATTCTTGGAGTTTTTATCCAACGACCCGACGTTTCTTGGGTTCTCATAATGGTCCACCACCTTTAAAATGAATAACTTGAGTTAAAAACAGTACTTTATTTTATAAAAGGTGAGAGACTTAACAAAAATGGCGCATACTATCTATTTTCTTTATATAAATAAATAAACAGTAAGCAAGTTTTCACCCTGTGAAGTGTGTGTTGGCACTATTCCTACTGAACGTCTTGAGTTCCTAAAGAGATTCAGGGAAAGTTTCCAAACAAGATTAGGACTAGACTTAAACTAATCTGCAGTGTCAATGGAAAATCACCATTGAAAATACATTTTAGTCTAGGATTAGCCTTAATCTGAGTCCTGGAAACTGGCCCTTGGTGTTTTATATAATACATTTGTTTTTGTTTAAAATAAAGTCCCTTTAACCCCTGATCTCTAAGCCATGGTTTAAATAAATGTGACAATGCAGATTTGTTTATTTATATATATGTATATAATGTAACTTAAAAAAAGGTGTTAATAGGAATCAGGCATCAGAAATGTCTCTATAACGTTTTCACAAAAATGTATAAAATGAAACATCATGAAAAATTACAACATGGTGTTTTATGATATTTTTGAGATGTATGTATATGGCTGAAAGATACATGTATAAAACTGTAAATCCAAACTATATATTTGCACATACACACACTAGTAATACACTTTATAAATATGTGTAATTATTCTGGTTCTGTACAGTATAAAGTGTTCATAACTGTGTTGTAGACATCATGACCCCGGTTCTTATCATCACCACTGTAAAGAACATTCTTTCTGTGAGGTTCTCCACAATTAATAATTTCTCACCATAATATATATATATTACATCCACCACCACTGAATCGTGCAGACATTTGGGAGTAAATGGCGGAATCCCCCGTTAAAATTGATATAAATTCATGATTTCAACCTATATCTTCAGTTACATAAGTTAACACTGGTTTGTGACGCTGCCTTGTCAGAAAACAGGAACCGTTAGCTTCTCCTCATCCACATTCCACCTTAAACAGTATACTTTAACTTATGTATCATTTAAGGTGGAACTGAAACACTACTGAGAAATTTACTGTAAATTCGTGTACTGAAATAGATACCTCAAAACAGCTAGAAACAATTCAACAGAAACTACAGCCGAGAATGGAACACAACAAAACCACCTGTGGCTACTTTCTTCCCAAAAGACAGACATTAGCTAATAGTTAAACGTCGTGTGAGATGTCATCTTTTGAAGTGAATATCTGAAATAATACAACCGTCGAATTAAAGTCTATAAACGCTTTAAACCGGCCAGTGTATCCATATATTCGCTTGCAAAACTGTCCTGTATGACATTTTATAAATACACTTACGCTGTAAATTAATAAAAAAATGACTGAGTTCAGTTGTCATTAGCCTCGAGCTAACGACCCAGACAACGACGCAACGTTAGATAACAAGCTACAAAAATAAGTCCATTAAGATACAGTGTGTATTAGGTCTCGAAGAAAGCAGTTAATATATCCACCGACCTTTTTGTGGTAGCAGCAAGCAGCTCTGAGCTCCGGAGTCGACAGAGTTCGATTGAAAAGTCCGAGAGACGAGAAACACTTCCCGACCGAAGACAGCGCCATGTTCACATTGGTTCACAGAGACGGGGACGAATGTATACAGCACTGAGACACGGCGACGCATACAGTCGCCAGGGGGCGCCGTTTCACTCCTACTGTGGGTATGACTTTTAAAGGGGATGTTGTGTCATTCGTTTCGTCCACAGTGCCTATTTAAATATAATTAAGTAAACTAAAACTAAATATACTAAATTTAATAATTAAGGCGGAACTTTAAAAACAAGCAATGATATCTTAAAACACACTCTGTATCTGATGAGTGACCAGAATTATTTGAGTAGAGGGGTAATGCTTTCCCCTCAGGTTGGTCTTTCCTACATATTTTGAAAAACACCATTCCCGGGGTTTGTACAATATGTACTAAATGTACTTGTTAATAATACAATGTATATGAAATAAAATCATAGACTTTCACATGAACGTCTTTCTACCCAGTGGGAAAAAATCAGCCCTAAAACCACTCTTGGCTCCAAACGGTTTGAAATTGCAACATTTTGTGATTGTTTAATGATATTCTCTGTCTCTCTCTGCGCCCAATGATTCCAGGTAGGCTCTGGACCCACCGTGACCCTGAACTGGATAAGGGTTACAGATAATGGATTAGTTGAAACAGTTACTGTAAATCCTGGGACAGTCATCTAATATTGAGAATGATGAAAACTTGGAAAAGATGGTCCCTTTGTGTTTTGTCACAAAACCCTTTTCTTTGTTATGGGGATTTCCATTGCTCCAGAAGCAAGTCCAAGGGTAGGCTTGGGTGGGCAATGCGAACCCAGCGGAATCATGCTCAACTAGAGGAATTATCTGCCCATCCGATATAGTGAAACAAATTAATTGAAAAATATGGCTGGCCGGCGTTTCGTCCCCCACCACACAACCCCCCATTCTCAAAACATTTTGGCACACCCAAATGATCCTAAGGCCCATCCAAAGTTATTGGTGGTATTGTTTCCTTAATCCACAATCATTTATTTTTTCTTGCAGACATTCTGAGAGCCTGTTGTCTTTACACCACAACTCCAGGTTCCTCTCTGTAGGCTCTGTTAACATTGATAGAAATTAACCTAAAAATCTAAACGTTTTTGTGATGTTTGACAATACAGAGGACTCGTCCTGGTGGGCTGCTCAGAGAGATATCCAGAGCAGGACATTCTGCTCTGGATCCTGACTGAGGCCTGTTGCTTTGGGAAGTCTAAAAGTCAGGTGCAGTTTTATTTGCTGTTCATGTCCCAACATTTGACATATCACATAGTTATGTCTTGTTTTTAGGAACCTGGCATATCTGCAAATAATGCCTAAATTAAAATGTGAAGATAAAAACCCCAAATTATTTAGAAAAATTAAGATGATATTCCTAGAATATAAGATAGGACCAAAATATTTCACAAACATATCAATAAGTGAATATTATTTAAAATTGTTCTCAAATCGTTTGACAAAATCTATATATTAATCTTTTTATATTACTTATTTTAAACATTAAATTATTTTGCTAAACGTCTGAGCTTAGCTAATTTTAATTTCCTTGACATTGTGACGTTATTTATTAAATGACTTAGAAAATCGATATTTTGAGATAGCAAGTCAACATGATTTCTTCTGCCTGGCGGGAACAAGCAGTTTGCACAATTCCCGCCCCCACTCGTCATGATTGGATAATAAAACCGCGCCTCCTGTGTTCTGATTGGGTGATAGTGCACACTCATAAGCAGTTCTTGTAAATATGAAATGCAAACCAATCCTGTCGCAGGAGGACTGAACACTAAGCCAATCATAGCGCGAAGTGGGTGTGACCTGTGCGAAAAACGGGCGGGTAAAAAACGCACTCTTAATTCTGTTACCAGGCAGATCACTCGCAACATGGCGGCGACTGGAAAGGAAGGGGAGACTCTGTTGGCCGATATCGAGGAGGAGGAGGAGATGGAGCGGGAAATGGAGTCTGAGGACGAGGAGCAGATGCGTGTGGAGAACTCAGAGGACGAGGACGAGGGAGACACGTCCGAGGACGAGCGGGAAAACGAGGCGGAGATCCAGCGCCTGGAGGAGCAGGTTAGTCTTTAGTCTTCAGTGTCCAGAATGAATGGAGGGAATATGAGCTGTTAAGGCTAAAGCTAACAGAGTCAGAATCGGTTCTTCTGAACGGTATTAGTTCCTTAATGTGTTGAGCCGATTCGCTTTTCCAACCGTATATCATTTTAGTGTTAATGAAATATTTGAGCACTTTTGGTCTATGAATATAATGTAATCTAATTATAAAAATGTCGAGATCTTGGCAGGTTTTAGTCCCACCCCTCCATAGAAGATCAAGTCATCTTTGTCAGTATAGCTTTGGGGATTTCTTATGTGCTACAAAACATATGTAGAGCAAATAAGCAGTTAGTGCCATAGCTGAACATTTAAAACATGCTTTAATACTGCTGTGTTCAAAAGTATATGAGGAGAAAATTCAGACTGTCGGAGATTCCTGCATCATAAACCTAAAGAATTAATTCTGTCAACAAAAGGGGCGTGGATTTTAAGCTGCAAGCGAGTAGCACAGAAGATCAGTGCAGAATAATTAAAGAATGTGTAGAGTTACTCTGAGGTAAAAAGATAAAAAAAAGATGTATTATTAAAAAATAAGTATGTAGTTTTTATGTGAAGCTGTGAGCTTATCTGGGTTTTATCCGTAAACCGAACTTTTCTTGGTTAAATGACCAATTTAATGGATTTTAAGACAAATGGGGAACAAATATTAAAAATGTATAAAACAATTTCTTTTTTTCTTAAAGCATTTTGGGGTTAAATACAATGTGTAAGTTGTTCTGCAAACTTTAAACTGAATATATATATATATTTTCCCCCCGCCGATATGTGTGTAATTTAGTTTAAAAACTGTTTATATTCAAAAAGTGTGCAGAAGTGTGTTGTCTGTGTGTTAAGCTCTATTTACTTTAAAAACCAGACTAACCAGGGACACTCAGACTTACATATGGGGTGAACAATAAGGTAATAATACCACATTATGTGTTCTTTTAGAAATAGTTTCATGATACACAATAATATGACAGGGACAAAACACCAGACATGTAACCAAAAGCAAAGGGGAAAAAAAAACAGCAGAAATAATCGAAATTTCAATGAATTTTGGGATGCACAAGACTCAACTTATTTATGTCCAGCCTTGACGTTGATGCTTATGATATGTAGAAATTAATAAGACATGTAAGTTTCGTGTGAAAGATTTAAAACCCAGTAAAATGAATTGAATGCAGATGTTTCAGTGCAGTAGCCCAATGATTACCAGTGATTGTGATCTGGGGTAACATAAATACATATTCATTTATTAATTTGAAATATTGAAAATAAATATGTACTTTGGGGGAGGGGTGGGGGTTAGGGTTAAGTGTGGGTTTGGGGTTAGGGTTAGGAAACAGGGTTGTATATTAATGACACTCTGCTGACCTAATTCAATTTGTTATATAAATGTATCATATACATTTGTCATGTAAATGTTTAAAAGTCTAATTATCATGTGAGGTTTGTTCTAGTGATCATAAAAATATCTAATTTAATTTAGTAGTATCTGCTGATTGCTTACTTTCAAGTTGTAGGTAATAGTATTTACATTTCTTTAAAACCTTTAAAACTCAATCCTGTTCTATCAAGATTTTTCAGTACTAGTGTCTCTATGACTATACAATAATTTCCATTCTTTATCTCCACTTATGAACCACCACTAGCATGCATCCTGAGCTTATTAGAAGGACACACTGCTTTTTTTCCCCCCCACTGGTGTCTGCCAGTATATAAACAACACCATGATTTTCACCAAAGTGGGTCTTAAATCGCAAAAGGGTCCATCAGACTTTTTATTAAGTGCACATTTCTACTATAATACAGTAACAAAATGATTTTAAAAGAAAGTATTTTGGAAGAAATGTACACGACTTTTTATCCAATTCTGCAAAGTTTCTGTTGTTGAATTTGATTCGATTCCCTTAATTGAATACTCGGGAAGAGTCGGTTTATTAAACTGACTCGTCCTTCACTAGCGATTGCTAGCTTAGCTCTTAAGGGGTGCGCAGTTGGTGAATATCTTGGAAATGTCACAGTTGGGCTCTGGGGAATTCATAATTCAGTTCTATAATATGTACCAGGGATTTTCTGGTCGTTATTCAACCGCTCCTTGATCAGCTTGAGGAAAAGTTAAGGGGACTTTAGGAGAGGACTAGCAAAACACTGGAGAGAGAGTGTAGCTGATGTTTAGTCTCGAGGCACTCAAGTGGGTTTTTAACACAAATGGGCTTACGTCTGCGACCATAAATGTTCATTTAGTGATTACTGAATCTCAGGACATATATTATGAAGTGTATTGCACTAGTAAAGAAGCGCTCTCTTTTTATGCTGCCGTTGCAGTTGAACCAACAGTTGGTCAAACTGCGCGCCGTTAACGTGGGTGTGAATTAAGAGAGCAACCTTGGATTTAAAGCTCTTCAGCACAATTAACGATGTATTTAAACCTATTTATTCCACATTCTTATCAGCTACTCAAAGCACTGTGGCAAAATGTGGAAAGACTAATAAAAATGAAGCCACCGGTTCCTTCTACGTTGCGCAATGTTGTTATTGTTGTAGAGTTTATTCCTCAGATTTGTCACTGTCACTCCCAGTGGTCAGTTTTCTTGTTGCTTTAAAGTGCCCATATGTTCCATTAAAAATAAACCCCTTCTCAGCTCCAGTTATGATAGTTTTGATATGTTCTAGTTCATCAGTTGTACTGTATCTTTAAAATTGATGTACTTTTATGTAAATTAACTTTATTTTTAATTTCCTGCTGAAGGGTGCCTCATTCAAAAAGCATTTCTGTTTGAAAAGTTCAGGTGTTACATTGAAAAAAGAGTGGTCCTGAACAGGCAGATATAAGTGTGTTGGTTTTTGTGACAAACTCCCTAAAAAATTGTTTGCATACAATATTAAAATCTTAAAAAAAAACAAAAAAACCCAAAGCTTTCCATAATGAGTCCTTTAATGCTACAGAGTAATGTTAATCTGTGTTTTTTGTACTCGGTTCATTACTTGTTCTAATGGTTCACTAAAACAAAAACAATGAACCGCACCGAGCTTTATGAAGCTCATCACCAAACAGCAGCAATGAGCGCAGTCGTTTGTTAATTATCACGATGTCAACATTTGTGAGAAATAAATGATGCTCTAACTAAATCACTAAATGCTTCTTTTTTGTGGCATTTGTGGGTGTGTTTCAGTCTCAATTTCTAAGTAAGTAATACATCTTCAATAAAAAAAATGAGGAGAGCACTGAATGAATGCACTGTCTCTCTCTCACTGTGGGACTGGCTTGACTGGGCCCAAGTTAAGGATTAAATCTTGTTTTTGTAATACCAACCCTTAAGTGTGCGCAATATAGACAAACATGATAAGTCAGATATTTTGAAATCTATGTGAAGCATTAAAATACAGAATTTTAGTGTGTTACTGAACAGAAACAAATTCCTAACCTGCACATTGTTTGTTTTTACTGTGAAGTGAAACCAGATTTATTCCAGGTATTTTCCAGGTACAGTAATAGATAATACTTTCTTAAAATAGATAACACATACACAAATTATAATATCACAATGTATTTTGTGCAATGCAAGACTGTATTTCTTGAACAGCCAATAATATTAATACTAATGAAAAATTGTGCAACTTAATAATAAAAAAAACAATTAAACCCCCTTTTTGGTGCGAGTACAAACTTAATATAGCTAGAGCTCAACACCACAGAACCAACATAGCTAACATATCAATCAAAGCATCCAGTATTTCGTAAAACGTTTGTCTATACTGGTCTATACAAAATGTGACTTGTGTGTCCAAAAACCCCATGTGGTAACATTGGCCACGTTTTACATGCAGCCTGATAATACGTTAATAAGCCGGCTAATAGTTGAATCTGAATAGAATGTGTCCATATATACACCTCAATTAGAATAGAGTTGTCTGATTGGGGTCATTCTGATTACATTTTCTATCCAAATGAGGTGTGTAATCCTCTAAATACTCAGTTAAATAGAAGAATGATAGCGATGTAAACACCCACCTGTATCTGATTACACACACTCAATCAGAAATCCTCTGTACATTCTGAGCATGAGCTGAGCTTGTACAAGGCAACAACAGCAGACCTCACTGACCTAGGGGGCTTAATATGTAAGATAATCTTCGCAGTTTTATAAAACCATCCTTCAGTCTTCTTCCACCAGTCTTTAATGAAGGGGTTTAAGGTCGCTGAGGTGAAATGAAGCTTTATGACTCCAGATGAGGGGAAACTTTATTTTAGGGAAGAAGAAACACTCATTCAACCTCTCACTGTTTGCGCATGCATCTCTTTCTTTCTTTCTTTCTTTCTTACTTAATGTCCTTGTGTGAATTGGGCATGATGGCCTCCTCTTGAGAACAGTAAACTGCAACAGTAGTAACATGTATACTAAGTGGTACTATGCGCATCATTTCAGCTCTGACTGCTTGTGGCACGCATATAAACTGTGATTTTAATCAGATTGGTGAGTGGAGTGTACACATAAGCACCTCAGTCTGAATCTATAATCAGAATGAATTTAATCCGATTGGAGGAAATCTTTGCATGTAAACATAGTCAATGAGTTGGATCCAATTAACTCAAAGGTTTTGAATGAACAGTTATTTAATTCAAAGTATTTTTTGAGTTGAATAGAGTTGAACAGTACTGTGTTAACACATGTAGTACATGAACTCCCCTCATACAGTCGTTTGTGGTAGGATTTTAATTATGGTAAAGGTTTTTCAGGATCCCTGTGATGTAGTCACAATGACTCGGCACGCTTTGCACAAAGCTTTGGACAGAGCAAGGCCATCTTGTTTAAATCTAAAGCATGATTTTTGTGTGCATTCACCGTGCACCTCCAGCGTAGTTACTACATGTCAAGACAGTCTGCAGTATGAAGATCTGCCTCTGTATCATGCACATGGGTAATGCAATTTGTGTTTGCTATTATTCAAGGTGTTATTGTGGCTCATTCATGTGTTTGTCCCAAAAACTCTGGCGATGTATTTACTTGAGTAAAACGTAACAAGCACTTTCCATTGATAGGCCTATATTTAACAAATTACGGTTGTAATTAGGGATGGGCATTGAAAAGATATTTTCCATTTTTTTATCCCTGTACTGCTACCATGGCTTCTGTTTTGATAAGTCTTCTACACCATAATTGCAGAATGTATATTTTATTGTATCGTCTTACTTTCCCTTGCAGCTCTGCAGGACTGACAGGACTATATTCTCAACTTTTTCCTTTGTTTGTGGAGATGCCTAAATGCAGCACATTTAATGCTTTCAAGCACAAGCTTATCGTTTCTGGGGCAGGAACATGGGGGCTGATGAAATTACTGACTTGCCTCTCATTGTCCTTTAGTTGCAGAGATTTAAATTCTACTTCCGATTCACTAAGCTGGTCATGTGTCATTATGAACAGCTGCACAATGGTAATTTGCATAGAATAGAGGGGCTTCTATGGGACGGAAGTTGTCTCTCTAGGTTTTACGGTTGTCAGTGTGGTTCTGGGTTAAAAAAAAAGTATGTGCATGCTCTAGCACTTTGCTTGGGCTGGAACAGCTGTGACTCTCTATAAAATCAGGCAGTTGATGAGGAAACATAGGAGATCACAGTGGACATGTCCCTGTCCACAGTTCCCCACACTCATGGTAATTGGAATAAGGGTAGTGTCCAAGACGGTTCAAAATACCTGATTGATATTACCAGAATTATATATTTAGGTCACATAATACAGAAAATAAAGAAATATATCGCTTTGCCATATCGTATTATGTGCAATAATTTTGCCCAAAAAAATATCTGATTAAAAAAAATATCCTCTGTCTCCACCCACGTCTCCATCTCTAGCCTGCAGTTCAGGGCTCCCTGGAAAGCCTCACTATGCAAGTTGTTGGTATTGGTTCTTAGGCTTATGACATATGAAACTTTGGCTGTCTGAATTTTCATGCTTGAGACCATCTGTGGAATACTACAGGTTCACATCATGAAATTAATGCCATAATTGTGAAAACATCAACCTAAACACTCACCCAGGAGCATCTCAGATTATAGAGGATGCAGCTGTAAATATAATTCTGGGACTGATTCAAGACTTATTAGCACATTATTAGACTTGTACTCCTATGTCATTAGCCTTTACCACCATAACAATTAACTAATGGTTTATTGGGATCTTGTAGAAGCTGCTAACGTTTCTCTCTTTCAGCAATGAGATGCTTTTTTAGATGCTTTGGGTCTCTCTGCACAGAATGGATAAAACCAACTTTCAATTAGTTCTACAGTAAGAGGCTGATATAATGAACGGATCAGTTCTGTTTAGTTCAGATTGAGATCTCATATTCAGAATGTGTTCTGTTTTTTCCCTACACAGTGTAGTAGTGTGTGTTGTGTCTGCACTGTACCCTACAGCAATGAAGCAACTGAATTGCTTTTACGTGTTTTACTTGGTCATTTTCATGACCAAGTATGAATTTCTGTGTGCATCATGAAGCAATGCAACGATTATGATTTCATGAAACTCATTTTTAGAAACAAAAATGATTAAAGATGAACAGTTTCCTTTTTTGGGTGCATTTTTTCCCCATAGACCAACTTGGTAGGTGTCTCTCATAGAGTGGACAGTGAGTAGAACCTTTTTAAAAACGCCACAAGCCCTGCTGTGTTTGAGCCATCTGTACAAACACAACACACAAACACACCACCACAAAGTCAATGTCACTGCATCATTGAGAATGATCCACCACCCAAATGATGAGATGAGATTGCACAATGAGTGTAAAAACAAGATGGTGGTAATAATGTTATGGTTGATTGGTGGATATTTTAACAGGATGTCTCTTGGTTTCTCTAGAGGGACAGTAATCAAACGCAAGAGACACCAGTGTCATCCACAGAGGTGTGGCTGCTAGATTAAATAAGATTGCATTTCAGTCAAGCAGGTGTACACCTCATATAGGTATTCAGTTTTTCTTGCTGGGTGGATATGATGACGGGTATCGGGCAGTTGGTTTTAAACAGCTGAACATGATTGGATGAGAATGCTGTGTTAGCAACAATTCAAAAAGCAGACTTCACATGCCCTGGTCTGTTGTTTAAGTCCATGAGTAGAGTGTGACCTTCTCTTAAAGAAAAGCATCTAACTGCCAGTGAATACTGAATCTCTTTCTTGGTTGTTTCATGGTCATAGAAACACATATCGTTGTGTTTCTGACTGAGATTAGAAATGTTTTTTAGACATGGGAAATCTCCACTGATCAGCATGTTTTGGCAAAACTGAATAACAATTTTATTCCTGATTTAATGTAGTTTTTATCAGATGGCGAATACAGTTAATAATAAAATCAGTTTTTCCTGAATTGTTTCTAAGGCAAACAAATATCATGCAAGATCTGAGCATTTTCTTATGGTGGGGTGGCTGAATAGGGAGTTGAAACATTGAATTGTTTATATATTTTTTTATTATTGCTGTTTATTTTACTCCACAAGCAGGTGTCAAGTGAATTTCTTAAAAATCAGCAAATGTTTTGAAGATATAGGTTTATAACATTTTATGAATTTATTGTCTAAAACATTCAAGTTTGATTTCTTCATTACCTCAATGAGACACTGTGGTTTAGATCTATGTTTCATAACTGGTTCGTGAACCACCAAAACCTCTCATAATTGATATACTCTATAAGCATCCGATTACATAAAAAAAAATATATTTTTCTTTCCTTACCCCCCCCTTCATTTATTACAAATATATATATATAATTTGTGAATATTGAAACGCACATTCTAAGGACTCCTGCTGACCTGTCTTTTTGCTTACATGAATCAGTGCTCTTTGGCATGATGGGGTTACACTACACAACTTTTAGCCTGATTTTACTTTTAAGAAATTATTAGACAAGGCCTAATTTCTCAAATCATTAAAAAACTTTTACAAATGTTTTATTTTTTTATTCAGTTAAAACATGCCTTTATGTACTTCACTTACTAAAATGTTACCTAAAAGGTATTTTTTTTTTTTTTTTTTTTTATGAAAAATCAGCCTGAGCATCCAAATGAACACCTCATCATCTGACCTTCTCCAGTGTTGGCTTTTGCATTTTCTCGTCTGGAGGGCTAGTATCCATAGCTAAAGCTTAATCCTAATTAGACAAGAACAACTGTTTAATTAACTTGCAGTTGCTACAAAGTTACTCTGGTTAAATTAATATAAACCTGGTTTCCAAGATCCATTCCATTTTTACATGCTGTAGATCATCAACGTTATCTGTATTTGTCTTTAGTCTGTTACTGATATGGATTCTACAAGGTGGTCTGAAATGTAATTTTGACATATAACCTATCTCTATCTATCTATCTATCTACCTAAAGGGCAAAACACCTCTTTCTCTCTCTCTCTCTCTCTCTCTGTCCATTTATTAGATAGCCAGCACTAGTGAAGATTGCATTGGATGCTACAGCCTATAAGTCTGTCTATTAGCATGAACAGACTATTACAAGTTCAAAGATCTTGTGCTTATCTTTGTGCTAGTGTGTGATTCCAACATTTTCACTCTTTAATTTCTTTGCAGCTGTCCATCAATGCATTTGATTATAACTGCCATGTGGACCTGATCAAGCTTTTGAGGCAGGAGGGGAAGCTGCATAGACTGCGCAAGGCCAGGCAGAAGATGAGTGAACTCTTCCCTCTCACTGAAGGCGAGTACACTGATTAATGGTCTGTAATTTTCTTAACTAAAATTAGCAGCTGAAATCCATGAAGGCTCAGGGCATAAAATTAAAAATGAAAATGTGCAAATCAAAGAAGTTGATTGTGTTATCAGAACAATGTACTGGTTGCCTCAGAACCCAGACCTCATAAACACTAAAGGGGTTTGGGATTAACTTGTGTCATGAGAATAAACTGCACTGGTGTTATATGTACAAGTCATTTGTCACAATGTTTGCTTGAGGTGAATAACAGATGATTGACAAAAGAATCAGTTTTTATATTACATTGTGATCCAAGCCTGATTTATTTATTCATGATTCATGTTTAAGGACAGAAAGATTTGTTTGTATAATGGACGGTTTATTCAGAGTCTGGTCTTTTTCTGAGATGATCATGCCTCCATCACACCTTCTCTCAGCATTACAGAAAGCCCCAGCGTCGTGACTGCTGCTTTGTTGTTCTGAAATCTCTGACTGTGGCTTTAGAACAAACTGTACTGTTCTGAAACGGTATTGGTAGAGAGTAGAAAGCTCTAGTTACATAAGGCTTGTATTTTTTAAATGAAAAGATGCAATGTTTTTTTTAAATTTTATTTTGTTTTATATATTTTTTAAATAACTAAATAAAAAAGCCTGCTGTGCATTTTACATGCTACGTGTGCTGACATTTTGAGGCTGTCTAAAGTCAATTTACCTCCCAACACCCCCAGGACCATGATTCATACAGATGATTTAACTAATTTCCAATACACACTGTTGGAAGAATCAAGTCTGTTAGGATGAGGGGGGGATAAAAAGGGCAACATGGTGTGCTGTGCAGGACCACTGCCTTGGCCCTTTCATCAGGAGATTGCAAGTTGGATCACCAGTGATGCCACAGTAATCTGAGTCAGGACTTAAGGCTGTCTCATTTTAGAGGCAGAGAAAGTTAAGGCAAAGCCAATCTCTGCTCTTGCTTCAGACCTAAAGAAGTCCATGGGTGTTTTTGTCTGCTGCATTTAAGTAAAGGTGGAGAATTAGAAAATGATTTTGTGCTGTCAAGTTTATATTCCTTTTGTCAAGCAAGCACATCTGTAATAGGCAACTGTTGGAAAGGTCCCTTTCCCACTGTGGGTTTTTTTTCCCCCAGCTCTGAAAACTGGATGTGATGGTTATATTTTAGAGGTGCTTTTAGTTTTGTTATATTGCCATCTTTCGCTGCTAATTATGTTTAAACAGAGTCAGCATAACGGCTGGTTCATGTTAATTGAATCTCCTCACAAAGCCTAAATGTTCCTACAGTGCAGCTGTGGAATTCAGCTTTGGAACCAATTTCTTTTGGACTTGCATTTCAAAACTTTCTGGTGGGAGTTATGTAGTCTTTGAGAAAAACACCTATTGGCCTCATGCAACACGTGTTTACATGTTGCGGTCTGATCTGTGTTCATAGAAGCAGCGTTATTAATGTATTGGTCATTGTGCAGCACACACTGCACTTGTTCCTGCACTACATAACGCTATCAGCTTACAGCCTCGTGCCCCACCACTGACAGAGAGCAGATGGAAGAGCAGAACAGCACAACTGGCTAAAAAAATTGGTCATGTTCATTTCTATGGAAATAATCACGCATGTAAACACAATGGGCAATATTGAGGTCAACAAAAACGATTGAGTGCATTTTCAGTAAGATAAGTTGATAATTTAATAAGACCATGTAGGGCAGCACAGAAGTGCAACAGCTAGTTTTACTGTTACACAGCTCCAGGGTCCTGAGGTTATGGGTTCAATCCCTGCCTCGAGTTGTATTGTATTTGAGGAATTTGGTGTGTTCTCCCTGTGTCTGTGTGGCTTTCCTCCGGGTGCTCCAGTTTCCTTCTATAGTTCAAAACCACATGCTGGTAGGTGGATTGCATACTCTAGTGTCCCTAGGTTTGAATGTGTGTTGCTCTGGACTGGTACCATGGTGTGTTCCTAACTTGCTCAATGTGATTCCAGGTACTATTCTGACCCACAGTGATCCTCAATAAGAAAATGAATGAAGAAATGAATGACCAAGTATATTGGTATCATTAACTTGTAGAGTAACATTAATGTGCTAATAAATGTGGTCTGACATTGTTCTGATTTGCTGTGCAGAGATTTGGCTCGACTGGCTGAAGGATGAGATCGGTCTGACAGAGGGCGAGGAGGCGGAGCGGGAGAAGATCTATGAGCTTTTTGAGAGGGCTGCGAAAGACTACATCTGTAAGTGCTGTTCCATTTTCACAAAACATCTGAATGAACAGTAATCTGATGCTACTTGGCAAAGATTTTGACCAGTCTAATTGTAGCTGTCTGTAACTGCTGTTCAAGATTTTTTTTTTTCAAATTCCTTTTGGCAGTGTTGTTTCAGCACTGATTAAATAATAATTTAAGTTTTAAATGTGTTGCGCCCAAGCTGTTTTAAGTTCATGATGTTGCCAGATGGCCATATTTGGGTTCTGAATTAGTAGAGTCATCTGTGCCAATCACTTGAAGGAAAAATTCACACACATTTTTAAAATTATACTTTTGTACATTTCAGATTTTGAAAACTTTTTTTGACAGGCCCATACCAAAGATATGAGGAAATTTATGGTACTTGTTTGTGCTTGCAAAGACTTTCATACTGCTGTGTTTTGCTCTATTTTGCATAGGGTCCAAAATGTTTTTTTATGAAGCCTGTTTTCACATACATATTAATGCATACATATTAATTTAAACACACAACAACAGGCAATTTGCAAAACAGTCATCTGGATGATATTGAAGGATTTGCTTTTTTTATTCACTTCTTAGTTAGGTTTTAACATTGGAGAGGCCTGTTCCATTTCAGAGTAGGCAGGTTTTTTTTAAAGCCCTTTCAAGCTCAAATGTAAACAGTATCGCAGTTTTGAAGTATATCCTTACTTCTCAGTACTTACTATTTCTCCAAATTTTTCCTTCTATCTCTCTCTAGGTCCTGATATCTGGTTGGAGTATGCGCAGTACTCTATAGGTGGGATGGGGACTGTGGGGGGCATTGACAAGGTGCGCTCCATCTTTGAGAGAGCTCTGACAGCTGTGGGTTTGCATATGACCAAAGGTGCTGCCCTGTGGGAGGCATACAGAGAGTTTGAGATTGCCATCCTCTCCACTCTACAGGTATTAGCACGAATGCATCATCATCAGTATGTGCAAGAAGATTATTGCGTTCTTCCTCTCTTTAAGAATAAATTTTTGCTTCAGTGTTTTGGTTAGTGCTTAAAGATGGGTCTCCTTCAAGCATCTCTGTTCTCCCAAAGCTTCATTCTTTAGCTTCTTCTGACAGTCATATTCACACTACATATTTACACTTATATTTACTAATCAGCCTTAATACACTTTGTCCATGTATAGGCTCTGACATTTTAAGTATATGAGTGGTTTCATGCATCCTTTAATAAGGCTCTTGCAGTAAAACCTGTGGCTGAATATAGCACGCACATAATTGATTGTTTGCATATTTATCAAATTTTGAATTCCTGCTCTAGTAAATGGTTAGCTAGTGTACAGGTGTTAATAATGTTGTTATATTTTAAGAACATTAAGGATATGTTATTGGCCATTTTATGCAAATGTTAGGGGCATGTTATGGAGATATTATAATATAAGTTTTACACAATTGATATGTAGATCATATAGGGCGGGTTTAATATTACGTTAGGAATATATATATATGTATATAGTGTGTGTGTGTGTGTGTGTGTGTGTATATATATATATATATATATATATATATATATATATATATATATATATATATATATATATATATATATATATATATATATATCTATAGTACATTGGGAGAGAGTAGTAAGCATATTATTATTTATGTAGTAGATATGTTGTGGGTAAATGAAGAGTATATTTTTATGGATGTCTTGAACATCTTGTATATGGTTTGTGTTGCAGCCTCCTCCCGGCAGTGTAGCGAGTCCCGAGCAGCAGGAGCAGCTGAACGCTCAGCTCGAGAGAATCCACACGCTCTTCAGACGCCAGCTGGCCATCCCTCTGATGGGTGAGGAGTGGGTTTCTGCTTTTCTTTCTCAGTCTCTTACTTTTGTTATAGTAATTGAGGAGTATCCTCCCTTTGGTTTGTATCCCTCCTGCTTTCATTTTCTCTTTTTTCCCCATTTTCTTTCTGCTTCACTCTTTTCAAACTTTCTAATTTTTTTTGTTTGTTTTATTCTCTTATTTTATGTCATTTACATCATTACACCATTCATTCCACAGCACATGAAATGAAATGAGAGTTTTGCTTCTGGCATGTTATTTCAGACAATATGAATAACAAAATGTGAGTTCACTATGCAAAATTTATTTATTTTTTTTAAAATAATATTTTAGGTTGGTACTTCGCAGTAGTAAGATGGAGTCCCAAATCACTGATTGAGTTTACATGCGCTTAATAATCTATTCTTAATCAGATTTCTGCAGTCGTGGTCTGCACGGAAATATTCTATCACGGTTCTCTATCTGAAAATACATCAAATACCAAAATAACTCTGTCTTCTGAGCTATTCAATTCAGGTTCTTTGATCATATTTGTTGCATTGTATGTGGTAACACACACAGCTGTTTTTCGTGCAACCCCTGGTTAGTCAAAGCATATTGCAAACCCAAAGTTACGCTTTCTCTAGTGTGTTTCGCAGGGAAACAGTACTTTTGCATTAACATTTATTGAATATGAAGTCAGTTGTCAAGCTCATGTATGGATGCTTTGCTCTTACATGCTTTTATTTTTGACTCTTTTTATTAAATACATCGGCGCTGTCTTTTTAAAAACGTGTATCTCCATTTTTGTTGATTTTTAGTTTACTACATTACTGGAACTCAACGTATGTCCTTCACATCATGTAACATAATGAATAAACCAGTAGAAATGCTCCAAAATTACTTGAAATAAAATCTTTTTACATTCACTTCCATTGAAAGTTAAGAAGCTCTTTACTTTCTTTTAAGTTACTATTTTGGGAGATACATGTTTTTAAATGGACAGATATGATATGCAAAAATCATTTTTGCTGGCACTGTAATTATCAAAAGCATCTTTAGCCAAGTACTATGTAATATCATCAGTTATTTATTATGCCAGGAGTAAAAATAAGCTGTCAATTTTTGTTAAAATGTTTTATTCTGTTCCAAGTGATGCAGGTCTAATCATACCATCAGTCTCTCTCTCTCTCTCTCTCTCTCTCTCATATATTGGACACATCTTGTCCAGTGATGCATAATCACAGAATTGGCATGAAAGGAAGTGGAAAAGAGAATGTAGGGGAAAACAAAAACAGAGGAAGAGATATAAAAAAATGTATTTAAATTTTCCTCCTTTCCCCCTTGTTTAGTGAGCTTTGTAAGGACATCAGAAGTGTATAGTCTTGGCTCACTTTGCTTGTGTCTCATACAGAGCTGCTTACAGACGTGTGCTATCAGGTGTTTACAGACATCAGAGTCTCCTCCATCACAGCCCGAGCCAAGAGCCACCAGCTCCACCTGCGCCACACCAGATGGTCTGGCTGTGTTCGCCTCTCCCTCTTGCTGGCGTTCTCACACACACAAACACGCAGTCATACTCTCCCTTTCCTTTCTTTTTACCATTTTTCCCCATTTTGCTTTCTCTCTTCCTTGTGTTTTATTTGCTTTCTCTTCATGCAGTTTTACCTCAGCTTTTTTTTTCTTTCTCAGGTCTTTCTTGTGTGTCTCTCTCTGAATTTGTCTCAAAATATGTTACATTTTTTACCCTTCTTGTCTCCATTTTATTCAATCTTTCACTTAGTTTTCTTCTGTTTTCCCCCCTCATCTTCTTTCCCGTTTACACCCTCTCTCTCTCATATTTTTGTTTTCTTTTTTCTCATTTATACTGTGTTGCTTTCCTTCACTCTCTACTCTCCTTGTTTTGTCTCATTGCTGTCTTTCTCCTCTGTGGCACTGGAGACACAGTTGGTTAAGCTAGAAAGCTCTGCTTCTCTCCTCCACTGGAGCCAAAGCACAGATTAGACTTCGGGAGCAGTTTGGCTCATGTTTCCCTTAAATGTTTTTTTTTTTTTTTTAAATAAACCTCTCGAATGATAAACACTAACGCAGCATAAAAAAAAAAAAAAGAAAAATCTAATAAAATCAAAACAAAATGTAACATTTAGAAATGTATTAGCCGTGATTTAATACTCCTGTTGCCAGGTTTTATTTTTTTGAATGAGGTAGAGGAACAGTAATGCAGCTAATAATAGGTAAACTTTGGATTATTTGAATATTTCTGTTTAGATATGGAAGGCACGTATGCAGAATATGCTGATTGGACAGATGAGGGTGTGTCAGAGATGGTCACACAGCACTACAAACAAGCTCTTCAGCAGTTGGAGAAGAGACGGCTGTATGAGGAGGCTTTGGTAACAACAGCACCCAATACTAGAAATCAAAATTTGTGTGTGTTCGGTAGAACATTTTTTACAGGCGACAATCACATATTTAATTTTTATCTCAGGTTCTCGAATTCTCTTAAGTGAAAATCATATTTATCTGATTTATAAAACATTTACTTTTTTTTTTGTTATTTTAAAATTTTCAGTGTTTGATTTTATTTCATTATTAAGAACTTGGAATCTTTCATTTATGCACCTCTTTTAAATCTCCAGTTACATGTTTTCAGATTAAGTTATGTTCAGTGCTTTGAATATGAATAATGTATTGATTAGAGTTCAGAACTTTTGGTTTTGTATATTGTAACAATTTAAGAACATCTTAATTTTTCCAGCTGTTCAGTAATTTGATTTTAAAAATTGTATCTTTGCGTGTTTCAGTTGGTGTCAGAGCCACCAAAGCTGGCAGAGTATCAGAGTTACATCCACTATGAGATGAAGGAGGGAGACCCCGCTCGAGTTCAAATTGTTTTTGAGAGAGCGCTGGCAGAAAACTGCCTAGTGCCAGATCTCTGGGCCAAATACACTACCTATCTGGTGAGTTCCAACTAAGATTGTTATCAAAACCCATGTCAGACACTGTTTTGTAAGTATCTAAGTAACAAGTAAGGTTGAATAATCTTTTAATTTTGAGTAGGAGGCTTGGACCCAGAGATAGATATAGATCTCTCTCTCTCTCTCTCTCTCTCTCTCTCTATTTATATATATATATATATATATATATATATATATATATATATATATATATATATATATATATATATATATATATATTTTTTATTTGATTGATGAGTAGTTAATTGATAAATCAATACACACATTTTCCCAGTTTCCAAAGTAGTCAAAGATGCACTTGATCTTTAAGCTACAAAATTGTTTCTATAAATTTTGGGATATTTTGTTTCAAACAAGAATCTATGTCTAAGTTTATTCTCAGGGACCTTTAATGGACTGACCAGGATATAAAGAAAATGATATGCGAAGCTTCATTGTATTTTGTAAATTAAAAACATTTTTTTAATTTGATGTAACTCTACAGTCCAAAGAATTTGGAGGCCCCATGCTGTGGACTCTGATGCACTTCCCTAATATGACAGATTTTAGATTTTAACCCTTTCAATGTTCCATCTTTGGCATGGAGAATTCTAGGTCCGTTTTTCCCAAAAACAAGTTGAATCGTGAGAATCTTTTAGCTATGTGAGATAAGCTTGGGGTTTTTATATATTAATTGTTTTGTTTATTTTACGTGTCCCAATTTATTAAGTTATTCATTGTTTTGCATGTGCTCATGATACATTTAAGCAACTAAAACCCTACCGTGCTCTTTTGATGTGTATATAAAATTGCTGAACTTGCCACTTGAACTTAAAATTTCTTCAGTATTTTTAAGATGTTAGGAAGGAAAGCTGATTGATTTTGAATAAATGTTCATTATTCGAAGACAATACATTTGAAGAGTCCATTGGTTCGATGAATATTGTTACTAACATGACAGTTGCATTTAAGGAAAAAGAATCTATAAATATAGCTATAAAATTCAGTTGAAAATATCAGTTTGGTTGCTATGATGCTTTTAGGACAGTATGTGAGGAGAAACAACAAAACCAGATGAACAGCTGTTACTCAGGAGCCTGAGAATGTCAGTGTAGGATGTGATGCGACTACCAGCCAGAACAGCCAATCCACAGCTAAATGGAGAGAGATAGAGTATAGCAGTACTGTAGTGCATAAACCCCTTATTACAAAGACAAATTTACATCTTTGAGCTTTATGCACTATGGACAGGATATTGTCATACTGGAAGCAATCTTCCAGTATGACAATATCCCATTCATTGTGCATAAGCGATTTAAGTATGTATATCATACGCTATGACCAGAAATTTACCAGGTTAACCAATTTTACACCAGTGTTCACCACCACCATCATTAAAACTTCAACTGAAGAAATAACTTTTGGAAGGATGGTGTTCCACCCTTTCATGGTAGTTTCACTGGCTGTAGAATTGTTGCCAATTCATTTGAAGCTGTTTATAATGTTTATCCAAGGTCTTGCTGAGACACCTTTTCCATTTTTATTAGGCAGCAATGGGCAGACACACAAATGCTATACAACACTCTGCTTATACAATTTACATGTGTGCTGTCTGCTTCAGCTTGCTTAATTTATTCGCCAGTGTTTTAATGAGATGGTAATGAGATGCACAAGCCACACAGCAGAGCAACCTCAATATATTTGAGAGTCCATTAGAGGCTTTAACACAGATGGGGAGAAAGAAAAACAAAGGTGGTGGGAGGGATGATGGAGAAGACGGCTAGAGGTGGAAAGGAGGGGGAACACTTTACCACATAGAGTGAGAAAACACCTCACACAGAGCGAGGTATGGGAGGAGGAGAGAAAACCTTCCCACATTATATCAGCTCAATCTTTTACTAGGGTTTCTTCCATTCTGTGCAGAGACAAATGCAATTGACTTATGCATTGAAGCCTGATTTGTATCACAGCATTTATCCTTGTGCTTCATTCTGCCTTTTTAACTTTTATTCAGAATGCTCCTTAAATGTCTGATTTGCTGCAATAAGAGCAAATGTGATGTAATTAAATCCAATGTTGCCTGCTTGTACTCTGCAAGGTGATTAAATTGATGGCAGTTCCGCTTAACCGAATTATATGCCCTTTTTACCTTTAATCTCATTTAAGCTTTTGTGTAATGGTTTCACCCGTTATTGCTCAGATTTTAATGAAGTGTTTTGTCGAATGAAGAACACTCAAATAAAAATGGTCTGCACTGCTCTGCACAGAGAGTTACAATACCAAGCAAAAGATAAGTGCAATATTTTAAAGGAACCACACCTGTCCAGGGCTCTAGACAAACTTTTGATGATACACAAACTCTTCCTAACTTGAGACGAGGGGACATTTGTTAATTTGCGGGGCCCTATGCAATGTGTATGCCAATTGGTCACACTCTAGAGCCCTGCTGTTGACCCCTTCTGTGGTCCACTAATGTCATTCATGAGGTTCAGTTGTACAAGACCATATTACAGAAATCTGTTGACCCTAAGGTTTAATTGGTATGTTTTTAGACAGTACCTTTTAAGAATGATATGATATATGTGATATATCTTTGAATATGGTTCGTGTCACTGTAAAAGTGTTAGTTATGTCACATCACAAAAACTAGACATCAAAATGGGGCTGGACAATAATACAATATCATTTTTATATATATATATATATATATATATATATATATATATATATATATATATATATGTATATATATATATGACTTTTTCAGTAACAATGATATGTTTCTTAAACACATTTTTAATATTTCAATATATTATTTATAGCATCAGTCACTGATTGACGGTCATTACACAGCACTGCCATCAGTTCAGCACACTTGATTTCAAAGTTAGTATAAATATTAATCTTCATAAAGCCAAGAGAATTATGTTTGTCAGTGATGTCATGTTTCTTGTTTTTCTGTGTCCTTTTTGTTTATATCAACATTGGAATTTTATATCGTATTGTCAAAAAAATATTAATATACATTTTAGCCATATCATTCAGCCCTACATCCAAACAAGATTATTGTCAGTGTATGGGGAGTAAATGAGATAATGAGATGCATTTAAACTGAACATTCAATTTTATTTTATTTTTACAACTTTTACTGTACTATTTATTTACAGATTTGTAGCTTCCTATTTATTTAAAACTTTTGTAGTTGCTACATGCTAGATTATTATACTCATATAAAACATTTTTTTGCAACCAAATTGATGTTCAGCATATTAATAATTTAATTAACAAATTTTTAAAATGAATAATTTATTTTTATCTGATACACTGAACAGCTATATTACTGGTTAATGACCTCATACTGCAGCTTGGACTGATGTTGTCAGCTTGTGCAGCCCGCTTATAGCTCCTCGCTGAGTCACCCACTCTTGAATCATTGAGCATGAATGCAGGGCTAGTAGGAAATTGTTAAAATGTCTATGTTATTACTACAATTTCTTCTTTTAGTAGCTTTACAGCAGTGAAAAATGCATGCTTATTCAGTTAAATCTCAACAATTATATTTATAATTTTACATTTTTGAGTGAAACAAAAATCAGGAGTGTTTCTGAGCAAGCTGAGCTTTGTTGGACATTTTGGAAAGTGGCCAACAGTCACTGAATTTTAATCATATTCAAAGATGTCAGTTACTGAAGTAGTCTGTGGCTATTTAGGTTAGAAACAAAAAGGCACAAAAGCAAACAAAAAACAAAAAAATATTAAACTAATTTTGCTGCTCAACAGATTTTGGATTCAGCAGAGAGTAAAGCCAGTTTAAGACAAGTCCTCCCATGGAAACATGCAGTGTATAATGTTTAAGACCAACACATTTTTCATAACAATATGGAAAACCTATACAAATCAAGTATTTACTTTCTTGTTTTTTTAGCATTTCAGATATTAGACACAAAATGAACGTAATTGATAGCCAATGTTATCAAACTGATGCACACTGAATGTAGATTTTCCTGGATAAACCATTTGATGGATATGTTGTTCAGGGCATATAAATCACTGAACAGAATTACTGTGAACAATATGATTTCAGTCAAATACAAGTACTTAGTGATTATTTATTCATGTTTAAAACATTTATGATAAAAAAAAAAATTTAAAAAATCAAGAAAATAATTTAAAATTTGTTGTGACTATTTAAAGATACTCATCACATTCCAGCAAAAGAAGACCCTCCCTGAGTGTTTGGTAGCTGTTGCTGTGTTGCTGTTCCATTCTCTGTTGATAAATTATTCCCTTATTTTCCAGGATCGTCAGTTGAAGATCAAAGATTTGGTGTTGTCCTGTCATGAGCGGGCAGTCCGGAACTGCCCATGGACCATGAGCTTGTGGAAAAACTACCTATTGGCTCTGGAGAGGCACGGGGCAGAGCATCATATCGTATCAGGTACTAATACTATATTAAAATGTATACTGGAATATCTGTCGTTATTGTGCTGTATGATCTTTCAAAAATAGTAAATTTGTAGTTATTTTCTACATTGTTTACTGTGATATTTCTGCGAAACAAGATTGTCAAATAGCAGTGTTTTTTTTTTAAATCAGTAATCGGTGAATTAAAAGAGTATTAAATATATTTATGGGTATTTGAGTGTGTATTGTCTTGTGGACTGGCGCCACATCCAGGCTGTGTTCCTGCCTTGTGTCCACTGATTCTGGGTAGGCTCTGGATACACTGTGACCCTGAACTGGATAAGCAGTTATAAATAAATAATGAATGAATAAATACATTTTAAATTGTTTATTAAATATCTTCCACCAATGTAAATGCTGTGTGGACTGAAAGTTAAGTATTTGCACTTTAAATATTTACGTCTTTTATAAATAAGTTATTAATAATGAATATAGACAGTTTTTATTATTGTTTACAATGATTGTAACTTTAAACATGTTTGTGCTGATTTTTATATTACTGAATAGTGATCTCTCCCTTCTTTTTCACAGACGTGTTTGAAAAGGCCTTGAATGCTGGCTTCATACAGGCCACGGATTATGTGGAAATCTGGCAGTCTTATCTGGACTCCCTGAGAAGACGTGTCGACTTTAGCAAAGGTATGATCTTTACAGAGCTTTGCTACTGTCTGTGTAGATTTATTAAATATTTTGGGATTTCTTTAGTATATCTTTGGTTTCCTGCTTAAGCTGGGAATCTGTTACTAGTCTGCAATATGAAGGGGATTAATGTTATGCTTTTATGCTACACCAAACACAATATGTACTTTGTTTTTATCTTAGTTATTGATAATAATTAGTTAATTAATCAGTAATTAATTATTGATTGGTAATTGGTTGCAGAAGGGAGTAGAGAGCTTGAGGAGCTGCGGGCAGCTTTCACACGCTGTCTGGAATATTTAAAGCAAGACGTGGAAGAAAGTAAGTGATGCCTCTAGCACTCTGATTCTGTCTGCCTTCCGAAAGTTGATGGCTTTAAGTTTTAATTTCACGTTGCCAGGAGTGTGCAGAAAAATATATATTTGTAAAAACATACAAATTAATTTATTAATTTTTTATTAATAGATACATTTTAAAGAGAATTATGTTCTCTTTTAGATAAATAAATTATTGCTACGTTGCACAGTATATTTATTGGGTTTTGACCATACAAGTAGTGTTTTTATTTTATTTTTTATTATTTTTTTTATTTTTATTAATTAATTTAATTTACCCTGTACTTGCTACTTCTAAATCTCCCTGTTATTAACAACATGTGTCAGACATTGCTAGTGACAAAAATGTCAATTATCTGACAAACCACATGAATTCCCATGGAATGAGTAATGATTTTGTTGATGTAGAGTAGTCTTTGTGTTTAATGACTGTAATCACATTGTCAATCCTGCACAAAAAGCAATGTTAATCAGTGTTTTTTTTTTTTCTTTTTTTTTCAGGGTTTAGTGAAAGTGGTGATTTGTCCTGTACAATAATGCAAATCTGGGCTAGAATAGAGGTGAGCATAATATAAGTAGACCATGTATTCTTCTGACTATATCCACTATAAATAAGCATTTAGTGCCTTAAAGGAACAAAAATGCTAAAACAAAGAAAACCTAATTGGCACTATAAAAGGTGTCATTCCCATCATTGTCATTGGGGATTGTTAAACTTTCATGCATTAGTAATAGCTTTTTGAACTTTATTCAAAGCCTCTCCAGCACTGTCTGAAACCAGCTTGCTGAACATGGATTTAAAGAAGGTTGATGATTAAAGAATAGACCAATTTTTGATATGTCATTTGCATACTTGGCATTTTTGGTTACTAAATATTGCTCTGTAATAGGCTGTCATTGTAATTGAAATACACAGGATAAGATGTAATATATACGTTAGAACTTCATGTAGGCCCCAGCTCACTCTCTTCTGCTGGGTTCCATTTGAATTCTGATTTTGGAGTTTCAAGTAGGAAATTTCAACAGGAATTGCCCCACAAGTTTGATTTCCTAATCAGAAAGACAGGGATCCAGTCCTGAGTTCAGAATCCAAGATGGCTGCCCACATACCTACAGTCTTTATTAGTGCTGCTAAGTATTTATGTCTCATTGAATCAGTCATACACACAATGCTGTCTAACCTTTGTATGTGGATGTGTTTTCATGGTGTTTAAATGCGCAAAACACTTCATATAATCACTGTTATCAACTGGTATCGCTAACAGTGAAAACTTTGGTATACGGTTTTCTGAATGTTTTACTGGAACACAGTCAAGTGAGTGAGGTCATTCACAGCTCAGATATCCAGTTTACAAGGAAAATGGAAGGCAGCATTCCTACCAACAACCACATCTTTGCTAGCTCTTCTCTGGTGTTATCAGGTTTGTCAGTGTTTCGCTGAATTAAGTTCAGGACGCTTCTGGAAGACTCAAAATTGAGGTCTGGCATCACAGATCCACCTCCCTTCAAGCTCACGTTACAGACCTATCACTCTCTTATATACATCCACATAAGCCTTCCTGATGACTAAGGCAATCAAATGTTTGATATGCTGTGACTGGTCTGAAATGCGATTTTGAGGCAAAATTATTTAAAATTGGGGTAAAAGTCATGTAGTGCAAACCCAGCTTAAGGCATGCCAAAGAACACTGACTTAATTTAAGCAACCACAAAGAAGCATGCTAACACAGGTCAGCAGCAGTCCTTAGAAAGTGCATTTCACAGTTGTGACAAATATCCTCATGAGAGTGTAAAAAGCTGTTCAGTCAGGCTAGACCATTCATTCATTATCTGTAACCACTTATCCAGTTCAGGGTCGCGGTGGGTCCAGAACTTACCTGGAATCATAGGGTGCAAGGCGGGAATACACCCTGGAGGGGGCGCCAGTCCTTCACAGGGCAACACAAACAAACACACATTCACTCACACACTCACACCTACGGACACTTTTGAGTCACCAATCCACCTACCAACGTTTGTATTTGGACTGTGGGAGGACCCTGGAGCTGTGTGACTACGACACTACCTGCTGTGCCACCGAGCCGCCCATAGGCTAGACATAGGCTTACACCCGGTGGACGAGAGGGTAATTTCCCTGTGCCTTCGGGTTGAGGAAAGGGCTCTGACGGTTGTTTGTGCTTATGCACCAGCAGTTCACAGTAACAGGTCTTCTTGGGGACCCTAGAGGGGGTGCTGGAGAGCACTCATTCTGGGGACTCCATTGTTCTGCTGGGGGACTTCAACGCTCATGTGGGTAATGACAGTGAGACCTGGAGGGGAGTGATTGGGAGGAACGGCCCGGCTGTTCCCCGGCCGAGTGGTGTTCAGTTATTGGACTGAATGGTGACATTGAGTCCGAATGGGCCATGTTCCGGACCTCCATTGTTGAAGCTGCTGAACGGAGCTGTGGCTGCAAGGTTGTCTGTGCCTGTCGTGGTCGCAATCCCCGCACTCGTTGGTGGACACCCCAGGTGAGGGAGGCTGTCAAGCTGAAGAAAGGGTCCTATCGACCCTGGTTGGCTTGGAGGACTCCGGAGGCAGCTGACAGGTATCAAAAAGCCAAACGGCTTTCGCTGAGGCAAAAACTCTGGTGTGGGAGGAGTTCCGTGAGGACATGGAAAACTACATTCGGTCAGCTCCGAGCTCTTTCTGGCAAACCATCAGGCGGTTGAGGAGGGGAAAATGGTTTTCCACCAACACTGTATATGGTGGGGGTGGGGAGTTGTTGACCTTGACTGGGAACGTCATTAGGCGGTGGAAGGAATATTTCAAGGATCTTCTCAATCGCACCAGCACGTCTTCTACAGAGGAAGTAGAGTTTGGGGACCCCGGGGAGAGCTCGTCTATCACTGGGGCTGAGGTGGCCGAGGTGGTAGGAAAACACCTTGGCGGTAGGGCCCTGGGGGTGGATGAAGTTTGCCCCGGGTTCCTCAAGGCTCTGGATTTTGCGGGGCTGTCCTGGCTGACATATCTTTGCAACATTGCGTGGACATCGGGGGTAGTGCCTCTGGACTGGCAGACTGGGGTGGTGGTTCCCTTTTTTAAGAAGGGGGATTGGAGGTTGTGTTCCAACTATAGGGGGATCACACTCCTCAGCCTCTCCAGTAAGGTCTATGTGGGGGTACTGGAGAAGAGAGTCCGACTGATGGTTCAACCTTGGAGGAACAGTGCGGATTCCGCCCCGGTTGTAGAACACAGGACCAGCTCTTTACCCTCACTAGGATCCTGGAGGGAGCTTGGGAGTTTGCTCAACCAGTCTACATGTGTTTTGTGGATCTGGAGAAGGCATTCGACTGTGTCCCTCAAGATATTCTGTGGGGGGTGCTCTGGGAGTGTGGGGTATTGGGCTCATTGCTACGAGCCATCCAGTCCCTGTATAAACAGAGCAGGATTCTGGTTCTTATGGCTGGCAGTAAGTGGACTCTGTCAAGGCTGCCCGTTGTCACAGTTTCTGTTCTTAACGTTTATGGGCAGAATTTCTCGGCATAGCCAAGTTGCAGAAGGTGTCCAGTTTGGTGGTCTCAGGATTCCATGTCTGCTTTTTGCGGATGATGTGGTCTTGTTGTCTTCATCAAGCCGGGACCTTCAGCTCTTGTTGGACCAGTTTGCAGCCGAGTGTGAAGCGGTTGGAATGAGGATCAGCACCTCCAAGTCAGAGTCGATGATACTCAATCGGAAAAGGGTGGAGTGCTCTCTCCAGGCTGGAAGTGAGATCCTGCCTCAAGTGGAGGAGTTCAAATACCTCGGTCTTGTTCATGAGTGAGGGAAAGATGGAGCAGGAGATTGACAGGCGGATCAGTGCAGCGTCAGCAGTAATGCAGGCTCTGCACCAGTCTGAAGTGGTGAAGAGAGAGCTGAGCTGAAAAGCAAAGCTCTCGATTTACCGTTCAATCTACGTCCCAACCCTCACCTATGGTCACGAGCTTTGGGTAATGACCGAAAGAACGAGGTCGCGGGTACAAGCGATTGAAATAAATTTTTTCCGCAGGGTGTCTGGACTCTCCCTTAGAGACGGGGTTAGGAGCTCGGACATCCAGGAGAGACTCGGAGTGGATCTGCTGCTCCTCCACGTCGAGAGGAGCCAGTTGAGGTGGTTCAGGCAACTGGTCCGGATGCCTCCTTGTTGCCTTCCTGGTGAGGTGTTCCGGGCATGTCCTACAGGGAGGAGGCCCCGGGGCAGACCAAGAACACACTGGGGCGACTACATGTCTTGACTGGCCTGGGAACGTCTCGATATACCCCCGGAAGAGCTGGAAGCAATGGCTGGGGAGAGGGAGGTCAGGGTTTCTTTACTCGGACTGCTTCCCCCGTGACCTGGACCCAGATAAGCGGTGGAAAATGGATGGATGGATAGAAAGTTCTTTTAAGGCTCCTCCTATAAAATAAAATGTTTAGTGTTTAGAAAACCAGTTTGTAATTTGAACATTTATGTTGGTAACTTACAGCTCTTCTCTGTTAATTGTATTTTTTTCCACAGGCCTTGCACTGTAAGAATATGCAGAAGGCACGAGAATTGTGGGATAGTATCATGACAAAAGGGAACGCCAAATATGCCAACATGTGGTTGGAGTATTACAACCTAGAGAGGTCAGTGTGATATTACTTGTGAAAATTTGTAAAATCATAGTTGCCATACTGGTCAATCTTGGCATTGGGTCAAACAAATCTGTCTGAAAAAAAGACAACATTCATGGGAGCTGACTATACAACATTTTGCCATCTAGCCCCAATTTCTGTAATCTTGAGTATCAAACAATGGCAGTTTTGAAAAGCACTTGACTTTGATTTTTCTTCTTAAAAACATTAATTCATTCATTATCTGTAAGCGCTTATCCAGTTCAGAGTCGCGGTGTGTCCAGAACCTACCTGGAATCTTTGGGCACAAGGCAGGAATACACCCTGGAGGGGGCGCCAGTTGCCCCAGTCCTTTACAGGGCAACACAGACACACACACACACACTCACACCTACGGACACTTTTTTGAGTCGCCAATTCACCTACCAACGTGTGTTTTTGGACTGTGGGAGGAAACCCACGCAGACACAGGGAGAACTCCTCACAGTCACCCGGAGCGGGAATCGAACCCACAACCTCCAGGCCCCTGGAGCTGTGTGACTGCGACACTACCTGCTGCACCACTGTGCCACCCCTTCTTAAAAACATTAACAAACATATTTCTTAATACTAAAGTTGAAAAACAGTGAAGCTTTAAGGTCTTGCGATTTTCTGATTAAGGCAGGAAGTGCACTAAATTAAAGCTTTATAAAAAAATAAATAATTTTAAATGTATATTACAATGGAACATTTACCAAAGTTCCCCCTTTATATGCAATATCACACATAAAAGTCCAGACTAAGGTCTGACATAAAGTTAGTGTTTTGTTACAAAAGTTTCGTTTGTTTAAATTTTGTGCTGTAATTTAGCGAGCACATTAAAGAACTTAAGAACTCATCACCTACAAGACTGCATCTTGATGTCTTGATTGGTTTGTAGAGGGGCGTGTGTCTGAGGTCAGTGTTTGGTTAATTCAGAGTGTAGCTGGGAAAAAAAGTGATTAATATCAATAAATAGTAATTTGTGGTTCAGATCTAGGGGTGGACGATATGGCCCTAAAATAATATCACTATTTTAAGGCATTTCTGTGGTAATGACATTCTTGGCGATATGTTAACAGACTCAGATCAAGCATATATCTTATGTAAAACACAGTAAACACATACACTACTTATGTATGCAGTGATTATTTATTTACCACTTCCTTATTTGCATTTTCCATCATAAAGGTTGAACTTGTACTTGCTGATTAATGCTGTGTCTCTACCACACCATACTGCACTTTACTTTCTATACTAAAGAAGTGTTCCTGTTATAATGATACAGAATTCAATATACAGTATTTATACCCTTTGTAGTGTGCAATTTGGGATAAGGCATAAGTAATGCAGTGGGAATTGCAATTGTTTAAATTTGTGTTTACTTACACAGCATATAAACCAAGACAATTGGTGTGTGATACTGGAGGTTTTATACCGTCACTGTCAAAAGAAATACAAAACAGTACTTTAAAAGGAGAGGAAAAAACCTTAATTTTCAGTGGAAGACTCTATTTTAAGTAATTTTGAAGCATTTCTCTTGGTCCATTTATTATGATATTTTCACCCAATGTGAAGGGCAACAGCTGTGTTCAAATTATGCAGTAAACTAAAATCAACAAAAATGGAGATGCAAGTTTTGTTTTGAACAGCAACATGTTATTCTCCTCTCGTGTACAACTCTGAATGTTAAAATGTGCCTAAACACTGTTCACTCAGGTCGTATGGAGACGTGGTACACTGTAGGAAAGCTTTACACCGGGCAGTTCAGTGCACAACTGATTACCCAGAGCATGTGTGTGAAGTCCTCCTCACATTTGAGAGGGTAGAGGGTGAGTTCAGCTTCTACTTGCACTACTTCAGATTGCTGTTTAATTAGCCAAGTGCACAATTTATTTTTTGACATGTTGAAGATGCTTTTGACCATTATTACCCCGTGACTGTTCATCTGGGAAAGATGAAAAATAATTAAATATCCAGCCTTTAATTTTTTTGGTACCAGTTTTTTTTTTTGCTCTCCTGTTTGCATTCTCTTTTTTCTGTGATTATGGCTGGTTTTTTTTTTTTTGCATTCTCTATTAAAATGTGTAATTTCTTTATAATTCTTTTTCTTCTCTCTTTTTTTCTCTTTTCTGTTCTCAACTGTTAACTTTTTGACAGGCTCTTTAGAGGACTGGGATGCTGCTGTGCAGAAGACTGAATCCAGGCTGAATCGAGTGAATGAGCAGAGAGTTAAGGCATGATATCTTTGCTGCTGTTGTGTTTCATCCACATTCTGTTTAAAAACAGGACCATTTTTCTCCTTAGTCTTTCAGGATATAGATTCTTGTGCAGCTCTATATCCTTTCAGTAACTCACTAGTAAAACTTCAGGAACTTTTGTTCTGTGATCAGAACTAATGTACGTAGCCGCCCTATTAAGCTAATGGAAATAAGAGGAGTTGACTTGGCTCGATTATATGAGCCATCCTGCCAGGAGCCAAGATTAATGTAGATCTCTCTCCCTCTTCTCTCTTCACTAAAGCAGCTGTAATTGCTATGTCCATGTTACTGATCTACCGTACAATTAAAAGAAAGAAGGAGAGACTGATAGATACTGAGGATTATCTTTCAATGAAAAGTTAGTAATTGCATAGTGTTACCTAAAGGGTCTTATAAAAACAGATGTTGTTTCTGTGCCTGAGGGCCATGCAAGTTTTTCCACATCTTTTAAATGATAGATTTAGTCTTTTTATGGAAAATCCTTCAGAAATTAATATAGTTATTTTGTCACATATATCTGAGAGCTCTTTAGCTCTGTGCCTTCACATTGAAGTTGTCCTGTGTGAACTGTCCGATACAGGACAGCCAGTTTGAAAAGGGGTCATTTACATATGTGCCTTGATGGCACAGTAACAAAAATATGAAGTGAAACAGACAAATGGCCAGGTACTTTTTCCCTAGTTTAAACCCATTACACATTCTTCAGTCACATTAAAGGAACACTATGTAGTATTTTACCTTATAATATAACAGCTGCCAAATCACTGTTATGCTTCACTGACCTGTAATTGAGAGAATACTGCCTCTGCCCACTCCTCCTTGATTTCAGGACAGTGTTGTAAAAGTGAATTCCACTTTGCAGGGGAAGCCTCAACAGAAAAATTGCAATTTTAACCTAGTGTTCTTTTAAGACCCCCCTCCAGGGTGTATTCCTGCCTTGCGCCCAATGATTCCAGGTAGGCTCTGGACCCACCGCGACCCTGAACTGGATAAGCAGTTACAGATAATGAATGAATGAATGATTGTTCTTTTAAGAACTATGTTGTATTAACATCACTGGGATACAAACTCGGAGGATTATATTTGCTGCCATGTTTGTCACATCAACTTGCAGCAAGCCATCTTAGCTATTTAGAGATTGTTAGGAGTATTGCCCCGCCAGAAAGATTTAGAACTGTAGCATAAAGCGACAGAATAAGACCCTTTTACAGAAAACTCTTAGTCATTTTGAATTAACAGTGTAATTGACACATCTGTCTAATATAAATGTGTGCTTTTATGTCTAACCCAAAGCTATGTTTGAGCACAGGCAGCAGAGAAAGAAGCCCTGTTGGCACGGCAGGATGAGGAGAGAGCTGAGCAACGTCGGAAATCTAAGGCTGAAAAAAAAGCTCAGAAGAAGAGCCAGAAAACGAACCGAACAGGAGACAAAAGGAAGGCAGAGGATGATGGGGAAGATGAGTGGGGAGAGGAAACGGGTAAGAATATAAAGACAGTGTTGAAGTCTATGTGGAATGAGCCTTCTAACAAATGTTCACACTGGTGTACTTTCTCATAGCGTACATAGTGTACATTCTCATCACTAAACACATCACGGTTTCATACATTAATTTTACTCAAAATATATATTTTTTTATATGCAAACATCATGTTAATTTAGCTTTCCGTCTGTATGTGGTGTTTCATTTTTAATGAATGAAATATCAGTTATGCTTTTGGCTAGTTATAGACTGCATGTCTTATTGCTTTTTTGGAAGATGTTTATGAGAAGGCAGTATACATACTGGAGATGTCTACATGAGAGAGTATTCATCCTTCCAAAAGAAAATGCACCTCTGTGTGTCTGAACAAATGTGAAACTGTCAATTTGAACAAAACCCTGATAAATTGCTGAAGGCTGTGCAATGGTTTTGCACAATATTGTATATTTATTTTCCATTATAATTGTGTTTTCAGAAGTGGCACATAAGAGGCTGCGGGGGGAGGGTGATTTTAGCCTCACAGCTGCTGAGGAGCAAATGGAGACGGAGAGCAGCCTGTTTGGACGCCGTGCTCCTCCACCGCGCAAAACAGAGCCTTCAGTCCCCCGGAGGAACCAGCAGGTGGCAACAGACACCACAGCCAAGGTCCATAAAACTGTGGACGCTTCACTTGACCAGCGCAATGATTCCAACAGCGTGTTTGTCAGTAACTTGGCCTTTAATCTAGAGGATCCAGAGGGTAAACTTAAAGCTGTTTTGGGGGTCTGTGGAAACATCCTCCAAGTGAGACCAGTATTTACCCCCAAAGGTGCATTCCGAGGCTACTGCTATGTACAGTTTGAGGATGAACTGGCTGCTCATGAAGCTCTGAAGCTGGACAGACGGGAAGTAGACGGAAGGCCAATGTTCGTGTCTCCTTGTGTGGACAAAAGCAAAAATCCTGACTTCAAGGTATATAATGAATTTTATTTTAAGTAGTTTTCTGAGTTTCCTGCTCTGAGGTTTAATATATATATGTATATGTGTGTGTGTGTGTGTATATATATATATAATGTATGTGTGTGGGTGTAGCATATGCAGCAAGTTTTTATTTTTGATTACTAGTTTTACTATTGTCATCATATTTTGTATGATTGTTTGCTACTTTGCATATTTTCCTTGCTAAATACAGTGTCTAACATTTTGTATATAACCTGAGGAACACACACAATCTATATTGCCAAAAGAATTCACTCCTCACAAAAATATGAACTTGAGTGACATCCCATACTCGGCCCACCCCGTAGCTATAACAGCTTCAACTCTTGCTTTCCACAAGGTTAATGAGTATGTTTATGGGAATTTTTGACCATTCTTCCAGAAGCAATAAGGTCTTGCTCACAGTCTCTGGCCTAATTTATCCCAACGGTGTTCTGTCTGGTTGAAGTCAAGAATTTGCGTGGGTCAGTCAAGTTCTACCCCACCGAACTCGCTCATCCATGTCTTTTATGTACCTTGCTTTGTGCACTGGTGCTCAGTCATGTTGGAAAAGGACGGGGTCATCCCCAAACTGTTCCCACAAAGGGAGCATGAAGTTCTCCAAAATCTCTTGGTATGCTGAAGCATTAAGAGTTACTTTCACTGGAACTAACTGAGCCCAACACTTGAAAAACAACCCCACACCATTACACCACTGCATCTGATGCTTTGATGCGCTTGGTGATGTTAGGCTTGGATACAGCAAGCTCTCTACACACTGTTCTTGAGCTAATCTGAAGGCCACATGAAGTTTGGAGGTCTGTAGCGATTACACACCATATGCCTCATCATCCACTAACCCCGCTCTATCATTTTATATGGACTATGGTCATTTTATAAGGAAATTTTATGACTGTACTTGTTGCCTCCTATGGTTTTATGCACATGTGGTCATGGAAACGTTTGTAACACCTGAATTAAATGATTTGGATGGGTGAATGAATACTTTTGGCAATATTGTGTACCTGGTGTGTGTGTGTGTGTGTGTGTAAAGAAATGACAAATAATACAAATTTTTTAGTTTGATTTTTAACAAAACTGCCTTTTGCTAAAAATAGCACTAACATTTAAAAGTAACAGTAGCAGCATAATCCTGGAAAGAGTAGTTCAAGAAACTTACCTGTATAAAGCAACCTTTCCAGCACATTCCATAATTCCCTATATCTTACAACCTTTTAAGTATTGATCATAAGTCTATCATATCCTCTTTGCAATCCAAGTACTTTTTTTTATTCTCTCTCGGAGGACGTTTATGGGGCCCAGTGGAAGATGTGTTACCTTATTGTATTTTTTGGTTCATGTCAGTGATTCCTCCTAAAGCAGTTTTTTTTTGTATGTTTGCTTGTTCGAACCTACATGTTGCCCCAATAATAGTCAACTGAAATGATAATGAAACTGTTTAAATTTGTTATTTAATGTCTGTTTTCTGAAAGGTCTTCAAGTACAATACATCAATGGAGAAGCATAAAATTTTCATCTCGGGTCTACCCTTCAACTGCACGACCGAGAACCTGGAGGAGTTGTGCAAAGAACATGGAACGATCAAAGCAGTCCGTCTGGTTACAAACCGCTCTGGCAGATCAAAGGTCATTAAAACACTGCACAAATTACAGAAAGATCTTTGTTAATTCCTACATTACTTTTCAGTGGCTGTCGGGTTGTCGATTGTGTCAAGTTTATTATGGAGTGTTTGTGCTTTGTAGTCCACTATTTGCGAGGTCTAGAAGGATTTTGTACTGAGATACATTGGTTGACTGGGACTCATTTGGCTCCTATAAATAAGTCCTTCGACGTATGCAGTCCCTGAAATGAACTGACATCCCTGCACAAATCAAACCAACAGTACAGCTTTAGCAAAACCCAACCACAGCAGTCTAATACTGGCCTGACTGTACCCATGTTGTTGTTCTGTTCTGCAGGGCCTGGCATATGTGGAGTTTGAGAATGAGGAGCAGGCATCCCAAGCTGTTCTGAAGTTGGACAGGACTAAGGTAGAGAACCATACTATTTCGGTCGCCATTAGCAACCCACCAGCTAGGAAGGCAGAATTCAGGCCGGCTGGCAGCCAGATGCTGGGAGCTTTGATGCCACGACAACTGCAGGGAGCGTGAGTACTGCAACACCTTCACAGTGACAATATCAGCGGTATCATAACAGACACATTATGTCAAGGGGTTACAGATACAGAGAAAATGAGAGATGTGATTTTTATCCCACTGTCCAGTGTATTACCATTATAAATTCATGATTAGATTCTTTAATACTAGGGCTGTTGAGTGACTTAAAAAATCGCCAATAATCACCAATTGATGGCAAAAAAATGTATAATTTATTTGCATTGTGCCTTCTTAACACTCAAGCAGATAATAATGGATAATTTAAATATAAAAGAATCGATGTAAGATCAACACAGTGGAGTAATATTTATATTAATAGTTTCTAGTAAGAGAGAGTTGATTATGATATTTAATACATAGTCCAGTCTACATGTAGTGTGCCTTCTGAAATCAACATGAGCGAGTATGTGTTTACATCGCTAAATAAAACCAGTAGTATGTCTCTGTGCAATAATAAGAATGAACTATGAGAGGAAGTTGTGGCCAAATTCTGTAAAATTATTATTTAGCTTTTAAAAATGGACTTGTTAATGTTCTGTGTGCGTTAACATGTTAATTTTGTTCATTTTAATACTTTATTCATCTGTAATCTGTACATTTGCCCTTGAGAATGATGACCTTGAATATCCCATTTAATTTCATGCTTTTCTTTGTAGACTGTCCAAGTTTGTGCATTTGAACATTTGTATATAGAATGGATTCACAAATTCTAAAGATGTCTAGAATCATGTGGATATGCATTTACTTTGGGAGCAAAATTTTCTAATAGTTTGAATTGTCTGGTTTCAGTCGAGGAAAAGGACGCACGCAGGTTTCTTTGCTCCCTCGCTCCCTTCACCGGCAGAACACCCCGGAGGCCAAAACGGAGAATGGAACGGTGACCAAACAGCAGGATGGCATGACCGACGGCCAGGGAACAAAGTCCCTGTCCAATGAGGACTTTGCGAGGATGCTCCTGAAGAAGTGAAACTGCTTACTCAGCACCTGCAACACAACAAATTTAACCTGCCTTGTGTCGGAAGCCATTCTGTGTCCTTATTCCAGTTGGGAGAAAGAAACAACTGCATTTTAATTTTTCCCTGTAAATATGTGTAACACCTCCCCCAACCCCCACCCAAAAAAATGATATATATATAAATATATATAAATGATAAACATTTTAACATTGTCAATAGAAATGAGTGGGTCGTTTGTGTGGTTTTTTTTTTTTCTCTCTCTCTCTCTCTCCCCTGGTTGCTTGATGAGGGAGTGAAGTGGGTTAGACTGAAGTATATAGAGTGAGTATTTTTTTAAACAGATGTCAAAACAAGCTTGTGAACCATGTTGTTAAATGAGGTATATGCAAGTTCTTGATATTTACTATAAAAGTATCATGTACTATGTACTTTTTGTACATAGTACATGATGTACTTTTTTTTTCCCCCTTTTTTCTCTCGTGTATTTGCCATTGATTATATATACTGGTTATTTTTCCTCTACAGACTGCTTTGGTCAGCCAATGCTCAGAGTTTGCCTTTGGTTCAAGGCAAGAAAAATGGGGGTAGGGGAAGCAAATCTTGCTTTTACAAACTGCATTTGTAAAAATAATTTATTTGCAGTACTGGAACCCTGGGATGTTAATTCTGTCATGCTTGCTTCTGTAATAAACATGCTAGAAAACAACACAATAATAATTAAAAGGAAAAAAAAAATTAGTTAGAGGTTATTGTAGGTCTTTTCAGCTGTCGAAATCTAATACATAAGCACCATTGAGGGTTTTCTCCACCATCTTCCACACCTTCCATTTCATTGAAATCCCAGTGTTCATTCACCAGACAGAAAAACACTTTGTTTTGCACCAAGCTCCTGAGTTATCATGCATCTCACAAGGCTTGACCACTGGCCCAGTGTTTAAGGGCACATTCCCTAATGGCTGACACGTAGCTTGAAAACCTGTCTTACCCTTGGCTCAGTACTGGCCGAGCCACGGCCAGAGAACGACGGCAACTTTGTTAAAGAGGCTGGAGACTCCAATCCTGTTTCTGTTCCATTGCCAGACTGCACAAGTTTAGAGGATCTGGAATTCAACCTGATGATTTTGTTTCAGAATTAGGGGCCAGATATGGATTAAGCCTAGTTTTGGACTAAATTGTAGTGCTAGTACTTGATCATCATCATCTGAAGTTCTCGAGTCAAAGATTAGGCTTAACCTCGGTGTGTAAAATGGGCCCTTTGAGATGGCTGTGGTTGAGCTAGGCCTAGATAAGTGGTCACCAAGTTTAGACATAGAGGTCGACACTTTATGATCAAATGTGGGTTATTTATAGGGAGTTGGACTGCCCTCTGCTGCACTAACGGCTTCTTCACTTCTGGGTTTGTTAGCCTTGATTTTGAAACATTTAATGTGAGGATTTCCTGTTGTTTATGGACAGCCGAATGCTTGTTCCCAAACTGGGTGCACCTTAAAATATGTGACATCAGAAATTAGAAGGTGAATCTACAAACATTTGGACATAAAGTGTACTTTCTTGCAGAGATTCATAATCTTCCACAACAAATTCTACATTGAGTCTTTGGTTGAAGAGGCAGTATCAGTATTACTTAAGAATCTAATAAAGCTCTGCAGGAAAGTAGACCTCAACTGGGTTTAAAGTCGGTTATCCCTGCTCCTGGTTTATTTTCCCGTCTTGCTCTGACATTGCCTTGGACCGTTCCCTTTTTTCCTGTGGAACTGACCGTCGTGTTCAAGAATCTATGCAGCTGTTTATTGCTAGAACCTTCTGTATTAACCTGAATGACCCCATCACATACACTGTATATACACCATCATTTAATATCTTGTATACACTTTTTAGGAGGGATAATGAAAGAATGAAGCGTAACTATTAAATCTGTTCCAAGTGTATTATTTTATGAGAATTTACTTTGTCTCATAACCATTGTCACTGAGAAGTTCTTTCATCAGTTGAGTGTTTGAGTGTACACCTCCCTCAGTGGTTGGTCATAGTTTTGTAAAGCGTTTGTATATTTTGATCTGAAGGAATAGTAGCTCTGTGTATTTGCTTATGATCACCACAGTGGCCTAAAATAGTTATGAGAAAAAAGAAAACATGCTGTTGCGACGTCTTGTTCAATATCTTTAAAAAAAAAAGTGGTATTAGTCCAGTGTTGACATTTTGAACTTTATTTTTTTGGTCCTTATTTTATTTTTTATTTACAATGGGATTGTTGTTTTATGTGCTTTTATTTACAAAACATCTTGCTCATAAATTCTGAAAGGTGTTGTTCTTGGGTTTTGTTTTGTTTGCTTTTTTTTAATCATTATTACTAATTATCATTTTGTTCAAGGTTTACCAGATGTTTCAGAACTTTGTATTTTCCCCTTGTTTTCTCATTGTTTAAGGCCTAAATTGTTTATTAAAGCAATTATAATATGTGGTTGTTCAACACTATGCTTGGCTTTGTGAGTTTGTAAAATGGGAATTACAGCTATATATATATATATATATATATATATATATATATATATATATATATATATATATATATATATATATATATATAAACAAATGTCTTATTTCACTCCTATTTTCCCAATATCTGTGCAGGTTCGCTGGTCAGAAATAAAATAAAATGGCTACGTTCTTACTGTTACTGTGCAACCCCAAGTTCCTGTCACCAAAGAGATCTAAATCGGCCTGTTTATCTAACATGGACCATTAAACCTATGCTAAAATAACAATGATGACACGGTAAAAGCCAGGTCTCAATAATTTAATAAACCTTTACCACATACGGTAGTAGAATAACATCATGTGTCAATAAATAAGCCATCCATTAAATACACAAAAAAGAAAGTGCTTCATGGTGCAAACTTCAAAGATGAGGCACAAAGTGATGATACTGTGGAATTGTTGATAAAATGAAATGAAATTTCAGTAAAGAAACCAGCACCACAATAACAGACCATATCCCTTTACACCAGTTTTTCCAAAACTAATCCATTAGTCAGGAAAGTAGACCATAGTTTGATGTAAAATGCTCACAGTGGTGGTGATGGAAACCGGACACCTGTCTCTAAAAACTCCCTCAAAATAATTTAGCCTTTTGTATTCAGATGATAGATACTTGGTTTATAAACCTCTGTGTTTCTTTATTAAAACTACATTTCACTGCTAACACCATTCAGACAATGCCCAATGGACATAAAATCCAAAAATGAGTTGAATCACAAGGTCTTTATAGCAGTGATCTACATACAACACTGAGTGAAATAGGTTTTGCCAAAGGAAGGGAAGGGAGGGGGGGGGGGGGGGGAGTTAAACCTAGAACAAAACTGAATTTAAAATTCCCAAGGGTGCTGAAAATCAAACGAAGTCAACCAAAGTGTTTAGTAAACCAATAGTTTTGCTGGGCATTGCTGGCTTAACCATACGATGTTTTCAGAAAATCAGACAATACAAAACAAAACACAACAAAAGTGTGTGTGTGTGTGTGTGGGGGGGGGTTATCCCATTCAGTTATAAAAGACAGGCAGAAACGTGCTTGGATATGGTCAAAGAAAATTAATTTAAAAGCATTTCTAATGCATTCAAAATTATGGTGCACAGTGAAACACTTGTATGACCCAATTATTAACATGCTAAAGCAATTATGTTAGTTGCTAGTTTTTCTAAAATAAAATTTCCATTAAATTGTGCAACACTTCCAAATCGCAGATACCATGAGATCTGCAATATATCTAAAGCATGAATGTAACTAATTATTAGTTTTCTGATGGTCAGGGAAGTTGCCCCTGGTCTTGTGTGCCATGTTTCTCCACTGACACATGAAGCTGTATTTAGGAAGTCTTTATGACCCAGCAGGTCCAACTCATTCTTAACACTGAGAGAGAGAGAGAAGCAGCATATGATGCAAGATGTGTTAACGCATTCTAGAGGGTTGCTAGGGATTTGCTAGGTGATACTAAGATTGTGTAGTGATTAAAAGTGTACAAGCTCAACCACGATGGCAGTTGGACTGATTGTGAACTTGTGCATACTGATTCCTATATGTAATCATAGTGGTCCCCACACTGCAGAAAAATGAATACCTTGGCATTTTCAACCTAATCAACACCTTATATCTAGTCAATATTAAGACTGTTCAACTTAGTTCTAGATGCTTATCAATTGTATCACAGCATGGATCATAATGTCACCATTAAAAGGGGCCCTTTCAGTTGACAATCAAGTTTCTTGTTAACATGACGTGTTGTTTATATGCTAGAAGACATATCATGAGTTAAATAAACGTTCAGCAGCATGGCTGAGAATTTCAGCTTTGAAACTGCAGCAAGAAACGGTACCAAATCACACAGCCTGGGTTTCACACAAGAAAACAATCCAATTAGTTTGCAGGGCAGGGTTTCTTAGGTAAACTCAAACTGAGATAAAGTCAGGGACTAACTGCATAATCTGTGTTTACCTATTGAAGGCAAAGGTGCAGAGTTATATCGAAGCCACTTTTAAGGCATTAAGGTATTTGTGTGAGTGTGTGTAAATACCTTATAACAGGGGTGTCAAACCAAATCCACGGAGGGCCGCGTGGGTGCAGGTGTTCTTTCCAACCACGCAAAAGCCCCACACTACTGAAAGTCAAGATCTATTGATTATATCCAATGATTAAAAACAGGTGGAATGAGGTGTGGCTTCTGCGTGGTTGGAAAGAACACCTGCACCCACACGGCCCTCCGTGGATTTGGTTTGACACCCCTGCCTTTTAAGAATGTAATTCTGATGAACCGAGATCTGTTTTTAGGGTTTTAAGCCTTGACTGAAGGGCAACCTGTTTGCAGTTTCAATATTGGTCCAAATCAATACCTTTTTTTTTTTTTCAGCCCCAATTAAAACAAGTAAAACCTACCTAGGAAAGAGTTAAATAATATTAATAATCTTACAGGGGAGAAAAAGAAAAAAAAAAAATCAGTATATTAGACTGACTCACTACATTTAAGGACATTATTTGTTGCAGTGAAATCTTATTCATACTGGGTCAAAGAAGGATTGGGCTTTTGTTCCTTCTAAAGGCTAACATCTGTCTCAAATGATTAATCGGATTAATGTCTTTTGTTAGTGATTGGCAGGGACAAAAGCTTACACCCTCATCCAACTTTTACAAAAACCAGAACATGGTGCAGATTCTCAAAACCAGTGTAATTATATAATTGTAGTCATATGCAAACATTGATGCATCCCTGGTCCATATATACGTTGATTGTCTAAATTAAAATAACTGTGCACCCCTTACAGAGAACACACTTCTGTACTTTGTGCATAAAGCATTATTATTGTTTTGTTTTTTAGCCAAGTTTAGTTGGGGTGTGCCAACGTTTGCATACAACTGTATCTACTAGAGACCCAAGCGACCATCTTACTACGATCATTATTTCGAGACAATTCTGCACCTCTTCAAAGCCCAGGTCAATTATGTGCAGGTATGGTCTGTTTACAGTTCAGACAGGTCTGACTGCTAGCATCAGGCAGTCCGACTGCATGCTCAGTGGTCGCTATGAGCAACGTGTCTAGCGTCATCTCTGTGCACTTGGCAATGAAGCGTATGAATGGCCTGACATCACCTTCGTTTGCCGTGTCCAAGGCAGCGTAATATTCTGCCCTCTGCTCTTTCCGAATGGTGATTGGAGGATAGCTGGCCTGCATCAACACCAGGTTCATCAGCAGTCGTGATGTCCTTCCATTTCCGTCCACAAACGGATGCACATAAACCAGTTTGTAATGAGCCAATGCGGCAAACTCCACTGGGTGGAGGTTCAATGTCTCCTCCGAGTTCAGCCACTGCACCAGCTCCTGCATGTGGCGGTCCAGATCATTGGGGTGAGGCGGAATGTGGTGCCCAACAAAGACTTGGTTAGTCCTGAATCTGCCCGCTTCTACAGGGTCAGCATATCCCAAAACACGGCGGTGGATTTCCAGAATGTTGTTGATGGTGATGGCACCAGTGCGAGAAAGAAGCGTGGTGTTGATGTACTTCATGGCAGCATCCACACCAATGGCCTCATTCTGCTCCTGCAGACTCTTGCCCGGCACAGCGTAGCGCGTCTCAATGATGTGGCGGATCTCCGACAGTGTGAGTGTGTTGCCCTCGATGGCCACTGTGTGATAAATATGGTGATAGTATGTCTCTTCCATGATGCGTCGGAGAGCTGAGTTGCCCTTGGGGATGGACATGAGGCGTCGAACTTTGCTGTCGATAATCCCAAAGTGACGCTGGTCAATTTCTTCCACCAGGGGAAGAGTGCGGTCCCGGCTCACTAGTGCCCTCTGGTTACATGGCGAAATGGCAAGCGCTTTGCTGTACAGGTGATCAGCCTGTACCACGTCCTTCTCCTCTTCTAAAATGCTCCCTAACTCTGTTAAGGCATCCACAAAGTCAGGGTTCATGTTGAGCGCATGGATGAGCAGTTTGTGGGCCTTCTCACGTTTCCCCTGTTTCTTCATCTCCAAGGCCTGCTGGAGAGCTGCCTTTGCCTCCAGCTGTGTTTCTGTGAAAAAAATAAGTAAATAAAGTAATTGATTTTATACTAAGGGGCACGGTGGCGCAGCAGGTAGTGTCGCAGTCACACAGCTCCAGGGGCCTGGAGGTTGTGGGTTCGATTCCCGCTCCGGGTGACTGTCTGTGAGGAGTTGGTGTGTTCTCCCCGTGTCCGCGTGGGTTTCCTCCGGGTGCTCCGGTTTCCTCCCACAGTCCAAAAACACACGTTGCAGGTGGATTGGCGACTCGAAAGTGTCCGTAGGTGTGAGTGTGTGAGTGAATGTGTGTGTGTCTGTGTTGCCCTGTGAAGGACTGGCGTCCCCTCCAGGGTGTATTCCCGCCTTGCGCCCGATGATTCCAGGTAGGCTCTGGACCCCCCGCGACCCTAAATTGGATAAGTGGTTACAGATAATGGATGGATTTTACACTAAAATCGTTTCACATTTTGCATCTGTTTAATCAACTAGGACATGTTTGACATCTTAAGGTTCCCAGATAGCAGATACATTTGGATCTAACGTGTGTCACTTTTGGCACCTACAGCTCAGTTACGACACTGGTAAGTGTTGAGTGGGCCAAATGTAATGAGCCTGGCCTGACTTTAGGGAACACAACCAGACTTTTAAATCACTGTTGTACCTTTAAAGGTACATTTACTCACTTATGAACAATAATGTACCAGCATTAGCAAAAAAATTGTTTACTCTACTTTACCTTTACTAGGCTTGGGCTTCTGAGGCAGGAGCTCGAGAGCCGTGTAGGGAACAGTGAGGCTGGTGGAGTGACCCACAGAGCGATGAGTGCTCCCCCATAGCTGACAGCGCAAGAGGGAGATGCCCTTCAATGTGGCACAGCATTGCTCCTCCACACCCACTAGAGGGAGCAGCAGGACCAACACTGAACCCAGCAGGACAAACAGAACAGGTCCCCAGCCCCATAGCAGAGGACTACTGCTGGCGTGACGTAACACCGTAAGCGCTGCCATCAGTCCAGCTGTGGAGTTTTCTTTAGCCACATATAGGGCATTCTGACGATCTGGAGATCACCCTGTGAAGGAGAATTAGGTCAGGTTCAATTGCAAATCAAGCAGGGAGATGAGACCATACAGGAAATATGGAATAGTCTGGAGCAACTGCACATGAGCCTACAGTAACCATTCACAATGATCATTGTTATTTCAACCATCTTTAATACTTGACCTCACTAATGTTCTCCTGGCTAAGTGGCTTCAAATCCTCAAGTCCAGTATCACACTGTGGTATGCATAACCACTGGTGGTGCATGAAGCTGCAAGAGGTGGCTTGTCAGATGACCACAGAATATATTTACTACTAGTTAATAATAATTGATAATTCTTCATTTTTGATTTGTAAGTTACATAAATATTTCACAGTGTTTATAATTATGCTTTAATACACTTTTTAAATAATAATATTAATAAAAAATAAACACTTGGGCTCTGCATACACCATAGTTCATTACAACTGTACTGACCTGTCATGATAGCCATATTAGTTCATAAGGAAAAACACTGACCAGCCTGCTCAGGGCAAGGCAACATAAATGATGAGTTTGAACGAGGTATAATTGTGGGTATCATAGTGAATATGACACCCCAAGTGTCACGTGTGAACTATGAATTTAAATTTTGTTTATATATATATATATATACACACCAAGGTAGAATTCAGAGACTACATTCAGACATTCTTTACAGGCGCATGTTTTTCTGCTGCACTCTTTAGGGTGGAAATCTGGAATAAAGTAAAAGCAGCTTTAGTAACTTTGAAAAAACAAACAAACCGAGGTTCAGAAGTACAATATAGATATATGTCGATTAGAATGCAGAACCAGAAGCTAAACACGTAAATAAAGGTATGAACAGTTAGCTATTTAAAGTGTGGTTATGATCTTTCTTGTTCCCGTTGGTAGTAAATGTACCAGCTGCGAATGCTCCGATCATAACAGTGTAACATCATTTGTGATGAAAAAAAGAGTCCCAAAAATTATTTTAGGTTTTAACCGCCTTTACTGACCACTAACCACCACACAAATAACGCCGTTACCTGCTGTCGAGAAGACGTTAATCCTCAGAAACGATGGAAAACTCTTCGGCTATGTGGATTTCAGCTCTTCTGTCACCGGCGCTAGATCCGACCCAGTTGTAACCCGTGCTCTGATTGGTTGATCTGATATTGTACCCCCTCGCTGACTGGTTCGTTGCCGCATTACGTCCGTCTAAACAGCAACACGTTGGGCGCATCGTAGGCGTCTGTGATTGGTTAAAATCGTCCTGACCGTTTATTGGTCAAAACAAATTGTTCATTCGCTCACTGGTTTATTCATTAATTCAGGTTTTGCAGAATGTGAGAAGTAAAGAAGCGCATGATTGTCGGTTCTTTAGTTTAGGATTTATATTTTTTTCACTGTAACTTGTATATCCAGAAATAATCAATTCTTTATTTTCTCTCATTCCCGGGAGGTGTACGCTGCTGATAGCCCTGATACTTTCTTAATTTCTTCTTCCCACATAGTTGTAAATAGACACACCCCTTCTTGGTTAAACGACATGTGTCCCGCATCGTTATTCGTCATGTTTTCTTTAAACAGAAGACAACCTTAACATCCACACGAATATAAATAAAGGCAATTTATTATTAAATTGTCGTATCTTAGGGGCCAAGCACTTGCCTTCATCTTTTTCTTAAACTCGTTTTACATGGCATCAATAATTCTGAAGCTGTATGTTTAAGATAAAATATTGGATACTGTTTCTACTGTAATTTGCACCCCTCAGTAAATATATAAATAAATAAATAAAAATAAATGTACATTTTTTGTTAAAATAATATCTCAAACTGTACTTTGGAGAAATGTTCATTCATTCATTCATTGTCTGTAACCGTTGGGTTCAGTGGGCAGTGGGTCCAGAGCCTACCTGGAATCATTGGGCGCAAGGCAGGAATACTCCCTGGAGGGGGCGCCAGTCCTACACAGGGCGACACACACACTCACACACACACACACCTACGGACACTTTTGAGTTGCTGATCCACCTACCAACGTGTGTTTTTGGACTGTGGGAGGAAACCGGAGCACCCGGAGGAAACCCACGCGGACACGGGGAGAACACACCAACTCCTCACAGTTGGAGAAATGTATGTATGGAAATATCTGAAGCATCTAGACATAGTGAGGAGGAGGGGTAGCATGAGTCACACTGTTATCTGTGCATGTCAGCTTGTCTTCTTATGTAAGGCTCTTCTGGTTTTCTGCTGTTATCTGTGCTATCTTCTGCCTGATGGCTGATTTTTATAATGCTTTCTTTCTTATGTAATTTTGAAAGTTTTTTTCAGTCTGTTAAATTCAATTGAATTTGAATACAGATTGAATACAGATGTTATTTTGTGGCCAAAAATATCATCTGTAGTGAAATATGTAGGGCTAAAGTGAAGTCCTAACATATACTCAGGAACCATCTGGACAATGCCACCAGACAATTACTTCCCCATATTTGAGACCAGGCTTGTATCTGTTTGAATGTGGAGACACATATATACTCAAAACTTACATTATTCAAAACAAAACACATTTGAAATTCATTCATTGTCTGTGGAAGGAAACCCACACAGACACAGGGAGAACACACCAAACTCCTCACAGACAGTCACCCAGAGCAGGAATTGAACCCACAACCTCTAGTTTCCTGGAGCTGTGTGACTGCAACACTACCTGCTGCCACTGTACATTCGCAGTCCACATGTGGGGCATAGCCAAAGAATTATTAAATAAACAACAAATAATATGGTGCAGCATGGCTGTGATTATTTTCAAATGCCGACTACCAAATCACAGCCAGGCTGTATAACACATCTTTGAGTTTGTACTCTTTCTCTTTGGAAGCATTTATAAACATTTTTTTAAAAATAATGAATATCAGTTGTGTTTCCTGTTCTCCATGCTTTTGTAAATGGCTTTCCACATGAATAGGGCTGTCCTGACTTTTTAAAAATTATTTTAAAATAATGCACTTTTGTTATTGGTTTAATAATTTTCATTCTTTTACCACCCTCCCTTTGAAAGTTTTTGTAGCCCTCAGTACGATTATCTGAGCCCAAATTTCTCAGCATAGTTTGTACGCATTCGGTGCTGAACCTTGCCACTGGAACAGTTATCCTCCATGTTCAGAAACATTTGGACCTGCAATGGAAAAGAGGCCTAAGAATCAACTTAAGGTAATATGTACATGTTTGTGCAAAATTTACAGCTTGTGTCCATTTTACATTTTTGTTATTTCAGTCACTGAACTCTTCAAACATTTGTTGAAAGGTAGCCTTTAGTAGAGAAAGTATTGTTCCTCTCTCCACTCACTCTCCACCTGTTCAAGATCAATCTTTGACAGAAATTCACAGCACTGTTTCTTACAGTCATTCCCATTTAATATATAAATGATAGGGTTAAGGACGAATTGCACAGGAACATTTCAAATCCCAGTCATCTTTGAACATTGAGATGATAAAAAATGGTGTAGAGAGACAGAATAAGCAGTCAGGCACGGCCAGACTCAGGTACCAGGTGCTTTTGACTGACTTCTTCATCTTAAAACTGACAGATCACCAAGCCATTTTCAGCTATACCCAGGATTAAGATGAATACAGTTACCACAGCAATGACAATACAGTCCGTGTCCCAGTCCTATAAACTATCAGAAAATTTGTCACTGTGGTGGTACCCTCAAGGGTCCATTTCAGTACCTTCAGTTAGGAAACACGATTGTACCATTTTCTATAATGTTTCTAGATTGTTAAATTGTTTGTATTGTGGGGTGTTCATACACCATGACTTATATTTTGTTCTTTAATTTTACACAATTCTATTATGAATGCTTTCAAATATTCTTCTTCTCCAGAGAATGGAACCAACCCTTACTTTAAAACCACTGTTGTTACTTTTTAAGGTACATTTACACTGTTTGTACCTTAATGTTCTGGTACAGTACCTTTTTTCTTAGAGTGTAGTCAGGTTGGTATTGTTTGTAGATATTCTGTTTATTCAAGATATTCTGTTTCTGGCACTAAAATCATGATGCCTCTTGATTCCGAGAAGCAAAGGTAGCTGGCTTACAACAAACATTGCTGAAACATTGCACATGATTGCTGCTTCTGAGGAAGCAGAGCATTTTTGTTTGTCATTCTGCCACTCCTTCAGAGGCTGCAAGATAAATCAAGCATGTAAAATGTACTTCTTTAAAATCTGACTTACAAGTCATAACTAAAACATAGCTCAAAGGCATTATAACATTTCTTGCAAACAGAAGTAAGTGTATAGCAAAGAAAGTAAACTATATTGCACCTTTATTTTTTATGAAGTAATTTCTGGCAGGTTAACCACAAGGTTCTAGGCAGAGCTTTGCCAGTTTATCGTGTCATATTTCAAAATCTCCCACCAATATGAGCTAACCAATCACATTCATCCCCACCTGTTGGCTGGTAGCAAATTACATTTTTTCTTGGCTGCCTCTATAACCATATGTTGTCATTTTTCACAAAAGATTTTTGCTTTTCAATTTAGATTTTATGTGGTTTATATGGAGATGTGTGTGTGTGGTATTGGCACAGCTGAAAGTGTCCAGAGTGGGTGCACCTTAAAGTAGCTGACCTTACACAACTTCACATGATTAATCACTCAGTATAAGGGGGTTCTCAATATATACATATTTATGGAACTTACCAAAAACCTATACCTAAAAAGTATTTGTAAGTATTAGTGTTTGTTTATAACGAGGTGCCAATGATTTCTCTCCAGCAAAGTTTCTTAATATTTTATTGTTCAGAAGAAGAAACACATAAAAATAAACAGTGTTATGGAGAGGAATTGGTGGCCACCCTAATCATATCCCTTCATGATCCAGCTCTGATTATGACACGTCAATGTGTGTTTGTGCGGAACGGTCAGAAAGGAGAGTATGTCTGTGAGTGCACTCACGACTGGGGAATTACCTCTGGCTGACTGGGTGGGCTTCGATCCAATTTGGGTAGGCCCCTGGCATCCATGAATCACAGTCGTTATTAAAGAACCTTTAAAGAGCCACACCCCAAATTCAGCAGAGGACTGTGATTGGATAGTGAATACTTTTCGTTGTGGCATGAGGACAGCACTGTTTTCAGCTGAAATACAATTCCTGCTTTGCCTTTTGCTTTGGCACGTTTACATCACCACACAATGGAAAACAATACAGTTGAGCTGATTGCATTTTTAGGTGGGTTGTTTTGAATTCTGACACAAATCCAGCATTTTATCTTTTAAATGGAAATTGACACGTATTGTTTTTTCTGGTAAGAGACAGAGCGATGTTAAATCAATGTAATGAATACTTGCTTTTCATTTTGGCATGTTTAAGTATGTCTGTGCTTAAAAGTAATCTCATGTATATTGCAATTCAGTGTGACGTCTATTTTTGAAGTTCCTCAAAATGTAAAGCAATACAGTTTTGTACTGGTTACATTTCCAGGTGATTGTATTCAATTCTGACACTAATTCAGCGTTTCATTTTAAATGTGTTGTTTTTCAGTAAAGAGTTCAAGCAACGTGAAAAAAATGGAATTGTGGTTTTGCTTTTAATTTTTGCACGTATTCTGCATGTTAGTATGGAAAAGCAATGATGTGTATGGATTGCATTTCACATTGTAACTATTGCAGTGATTGCTATTCAATTTGGCATTAATTCCTCTCCATGCAGTTGTAGACACAATCTGCATTTATATGTGCATGAGCAGTAGAATCATACACTGCATGTTGGTGTAGATAAGACACCAATAACACTGAGACACCAACTCAGATAATGAGTCTCCATCATTAAGGACAGCAAAATTCAGTGCATATTTTCTTTCTGAAAGATTCAGAATATTTAACAGAATTGCACAGAATTTCCATGCATAGTTGCAATAGCCTGCAATAATATATAAATGGCTGTAGCTGTATCCACTCACTATTCTATTTGTTCTTTTTGTACTCGTACTACTCCTATTCTGTTGTTATTTATGTACTTTGTTTGTAGTATGTTGCTATGGTTTTCATGCAATAACCTAAAATCTTGTGTTTAATAATAAAGTCTTACTTTGTGGTTGGCTGTTTATTGGTTGGTTGGTAGAGTGTTCAATATGTGATGCAAGTCATTTCCGCCTGTTCTGTGGAGGATAGTGAAACATACCCAAGTTTCTGCTCACTAGAAACACAGGATTAGCCTTAGACTTGGTCTATTCTGCCTGAATATTTTCTATCTTGTTTAATATATAAAACTGGTCCTGAGAGTGTGAACAAGGAGGGGTCAGAACAGAGGAACACCCCATCCCTTCCCGTTCTCTTTCTATGTGTCTATTGCTGCTATTTTGTGTTTGGTTTGGGTTGTGATTAACCTCATAGGGTGTATATGAGGCTGAGACAGCCCCATGTTGAGGCGTTGCATGTTTGTCCTGGGCTTTCTGCCCTAGCCTGACATGGAAGAACCAGCTTTTCTGACCAACTCTATTTCTGAGTTTGTGATTTTCTTTCAGTTTGTGTTTTCTATTTTTCGGGTGGGATCAGAGTTGTGTATTCCTCTCCTTTTTTGTTCACTTTTAGTTTGTTGTGTATCACTTGTTATTTTTGTTATATTCTTACCCCAAAAGCTTTTGAGAAAAATAAAAAGCTTTTTTCTTGTATTTGATCTGGTATCAGGTCTGAGGACAAGTCCACTCTAATTATTTTAACAGGATGACCTGTTAAAATAAATCACAAAAATGAGTGTAGAGACAGTAGGTTATTTTAAGATTTTGGATGATTTGTGTGTATAGCACATCAGTCTTGTGTGTATAGCATTTCTTTTCTGCTACTGTAGACATTCTTACTCAATGGTATTTTTACAACATATGAGTGCTGGGGTACAACACATAACCCGTACCTGGATGCAAATGCAGTAGATGTCCAAATTGTGGTTGATGGTTAATAACTTCTGAACATCATTTACACAAATTTTATTTATGTATTTTATTAAAATCTCTGGATAAAAATATAGTTTGTGAAATGATAAAACAAACTACACATATCCCCACTGCATCACAGTATATTATACACCCCATATCCCCAGTTTCATCAATCTAGATAGTGATGACTGAAGTTTTTATTTGCAGCATATACTTGTGCCTCTAATTGCAACTTCTTATTGAACAAAACTATATAAAACGACAACTTACCTTTACAGTGCAATTGTTAGAAGTGACATGCATTAAGTAAATATTCATATTCTTCACAGAGGGCCGTGCAATAGCTCCACTTTGGGAACCACTGCTTTAGTGAATGTAAATGAATATGTAAACATGCTTAATATCTCCACTTTTCTGCATATTAAATGCAACATAAATTATTCTTGAGGACTGCTATCCTCATAGCAAACCAAACTCCCCCTTGTGTTTGTTTTCATTCAGAAGCCTTCATGATTTAAGGTGGAACGGTATATTTGTGTAAGAAGCAGACAGACCAAAAGTGCTACTAAACTCAAGTTACAACTGAGTCTCTGTGGTAATTCAAACAGTGATTAAAAACTTACAGACAAGTCAAACTTATGCCACGTACAAACAACAGTCATTTTGTCCCTCAAACACAACCATTCCACTTCAAAAAACTTAGAGCTTCTGAATATTAACAAACCAGAGAGAACAGTAGATGTCCTCTAAGTTAAGTAATACATATGAAATGGCAAAAATAAGTCTTAGAAGCTTAGAAGCACCAAAACTATAAGAGCAATGTAGATTTTGCTATTTTTTCCTTAACAGGTAAGCAAGTAATTTATGAATGTAAAAGTACAGACGTTTATGGGCAACGTGTAAACTAAGTGATGTATGTGTTTTAAATTAATAAAATTAGTTTCCCGAGCAAACAAGGGATGTAAAGACAGTGATTTTGTGTTTAAAAATATTAAATTTGGGGTTAAGAGTTGTTGCATTGGTGATTTTAGCCTTATATAGCCTTATATGCCTGTTTAAGTGGAAATGGAAATTCAGATAGGAACCTGCACAGTGAATAGCTCCTGTATTAGCCTTGACAACTGACTCATGTAAGGTGGAACTAAATCTTTGAATACGAAAATTGTGAATAATAACCAAACATCTGCCTCATAAAATTGCATTTAAGAAGGAAGGGAAGAATTGTAAAGAAGATACAAGTCCTTGTCCACAGAAAAATGTAAGGTGGAAATTAACACTAAAATACGACTCTGATAAATACAGAAAAGTGTACATTGTTTCACTAAAACATCTAGCTATACTAACAAAAGGCAAAATGAGAATGAGCCGTCACTGTTTTTCCTGTATCCACCAGATCCATATCCAGCATTACAGATCCTTAACAGCCAGTGACACTGACTTTCTGAAGTACTCCAAAGCCCTTATTTATCATAGTAGTTTAAGAGTTGCTCATAGAATGCTGACTCAGAGCTAAAAAGTCAGGCGTATTCAACAGTGGTTTCTGGCCTTACTTTACAGGAAGATTTGCCTGGATTTCTTGAATGTTTTCACAATATTATATATGCTAGATGGTGAAAGATATAACTTCTCTTCAATCTTGAGTTACAAAATGTCCTGTTTGAACACTTTGGTGTATACATGGTAATAGTAGAGTGATTCATAATGGTTTCTGTCCCATTTGATTTAGGGATGTTTTAAAAATAAAAAGTGTTCAGTAAAAATTTAGAAAATCAAATTTTGTATTTTAAATAGCATTTTGTTAATCCCCGAAGGAAAATTAGCTTCTTAATAGCAGCTTACAATAGATAAGCACAATTATAAAAAATACAGAATTAAATAATAAAAATGAATGCTATAAAATTGCTATAAAATAAATGTAATATACATTATACAGAGAGAATATACAGTGCAGACACATGGATTGGGTAATAGCAGATGAAGTGTACACAGCAGTAAAATGCTACATAGTGTAACACTGTTAAATAAATGTTTTGTCAGTTAAATAATTGTTCTGTATAATTAAGAAATAACAAAATTATTGCAGTTTACAATTTCAACAACGTTTTACAATGTCTTTTTGAGGCAACTGTTCATTCTCTGGCATAGGATGAACCCAAAAGCGGTAATAGTTGTTTCTCTGACTATGTTCTAGTCCTCCTACTCCATCACAAACGTAGTCCTTTCTCTGTAATGTATTAAAAAGATTTACTCAGAAACTAGTCAGGGCAGGAATGTAGGCAAAAATGTAAGCAGTTTGTAGAAAAATAATTATTTTCCCTTCTGTTTAGTTCTATTAATAGTAAAATGATATGGCAGTGATATGGCAGCCAGGAGACAATGGAAGTAACATGATTTTGAAAGGCTTTCTAAAAGTTGGACTTTGGTAGATTGTGTAGTACAACAGCATAGCAAACAATGACAGGAATGTGGTCAGAAATCCAAAGATGAATTTGTGTTATAGTTATCATGCTCAACATCTTGAAAAGCCACTGCCTGTTGGACCAACAGACATGAAGAAAACTAGAATTTCTAGCACAGATGCTTTTCTTATGTTGTGCTGTTTCTGAGCCCAAATAGGAAACATTATAACCATGCTGTTTTACACTGATGATGACAAAGTTGTGATGATGACGAAGATGGCCATGGACATGAAAATGGAACCTAACTTGCATATGAAACACCCAGATGTCCACAAGTATTTGTCCATATAAACAATGTTAAATTGCAGAAATCTCATACAGTGGTGCTTCAAAAGTCTTGAGAAATAGACTTTTTTTAAAGACTATTAATATAATTTATTACCTACACTTTGTATTATCTTCACAGAAAAGCATAAAATGAAACCAGGCACATGCACAGGTCAGTATGTCCAATGTTGAGCATTGGTTAGAGGGGTAAAAAGCAAAGCAAAAAAACTCCCTATTGATATAAGAAGTAAAAGATGTAGAGGTGACATTTTCTGAGTAAACATTTTTTTGTTTTGTTTTGTGTCATGTCACAGAAGATGCTGAGTCAGGCACCACAGGCTTTCTAAATGCATAACTGGCTCAGTTTGCAGCACCAGTTGACATTGTTACTCAAGTACTGCTTTTGATACAATCCTCACCTGGGTATTGATACTTGTTATCTGAACTGGTTCATCTACTAAATCACAGAAAACAGTTCAGTATCATGTTAGGACACACTTCTTCCACTTCTGTCGTCACTCAGGGGTTCCACAAGGATCAATTTATGGACCTTTGACATTTACCATTTACATTCTTCCCTAGCTGATCAGTGTTGAAAATGGAACATGATAAAACGCAGGAACATAAAGAAATACAAGACTAGAATGAACTTAACCCAATTTACCTCAAATATGCATTACCAGAGGCATAAAAGCCAACCAAAGAAAACAGGAAAGTGCTTGAGATTGAGAACCGGAACAACAACAAAACAAGCATTACTATGAACTTGACTGCAGAAAAGACAAAAAAACCTGGTTGGGAGCAGGAGTCAAAACTGGCACAATCCTGGACTTTGACCAATAAATGTCACTGAAATTTCCTTGCAGCTGCTCCAAGACTGGCTCCCGTTTTTTTCAAATCATCCACAGTAGATATTTTTAAGTCATTAATTTATTCATTCATTGTCTGTAACCTCTTATCCAGTTCAGGGTCACGGTGGGTCCGGAGCCTAGCCAGAATCATTGGGTGCAGGAACACATCCTGGAGAGGGCGCCAGTCCTTCACAGGGCAACACACACTCACATATTCACACCTACGGGCACTTTTGAGTCATCAATTCACCTAAGTGTTTTTGGACTGTGGGAGGAAACCAGAGCACCCAGAGGAAACCCATGCAGACACTGGGAAAACACACCAAACTCCTCACAGATACAGTCACCCAGAGCGGGAGTCGAACCCACAGCCTCCAGGTCCCTGGAGCTGTGTGACTGTGACACTACCTGCTGCACAATTTTTAAGTCAAGTTTTATTTACTCAGTATTTATTTAAAAGATTTGTGTAGGCTCCGGACCCACCGTAACCCTGAACTGGATAAGGGGTTACAACAATGAATGAATTAATGAAATCATTTGTGTATACTTCACAATACTTTACAATTAAAACATAAATCTCACAGTTATGTGGAATTTACTGATAACAGATTTGTGAGAGTTCAGCTCTTCTGACAGTTTGTTAAAAGGGGAGAAAATTGAAAAATAGAAGAGATCATTGAAGGCTTTGCATTACCAGTGGCCAAAATGTGAAATATTGTGAGGAGCACTGGACTGTAAGTGCTGTCCATGGCAAGTAATGCTTATAGAAAAAAACACACTTATATCCACAGCAAAACAGAATTTATCATCATATTTATTTAAATTTTTATTTCATAACATATTTGTTTCCCTTGTGTTTGTATTGTGTAACAGCTAATAAATGTTATGACAAACTTGCTACTGGTCACGTCATAGCAAAGCCCCTCCCCAAGACCATTGACAAAATTCTGACCCTTTTGAAAACAAGTAACTAACATCAGAGATTTCACAATTCAATGTTTAAAAATAGAATTTATAAATCGTTTTAAGAAAAAGAAGAGAAAAATAAAAACATCAAAAATCTTGTATGAAACCGGTCACAGGATAATACACACTCACCCAGCGCACTCTTACACTTACACCTACGGGCAATTTCACACAAACTGGAAACTGGATCACCCGGAGAAAACCCATGCAAACACAGGGAGAACATACCAAACTGAAAATAAACAGGAAACACTAATATGAATTTAAAAATAAACACTAATATTTAAATGATGTGTATTAAAAAAATTAAAAAATATAATTTGATACATATACATTAAATATGCTAAAGGCTCTGATGGTACCAGGACAAATAAGGTATTTACAAAGTTAGTTTGAAATAAATGTATGGCTGTTTGTAAAGGTGGCAATAAACTGTTTCTTATTTATTTATTTATTTATTTATTTCTCACACAGAACAGATGAAATGGTGGTGGTATGTTGGCTTTATTTGTGGGTCAGAATTGTCCCTCTGTCAATGTTCTGGTTGTCCTCCTCCTCCATTGCATTTTCAATATTTGACAGAATTTTATAAAATTGCTTCTTAAAGTCCTTCCCCATGAACGCATAAAGAAACGGGTTCAGACAGCTATTAGCACTGACGAGAATGAAGCCAATTAGTCCTAGAAATTTATTTCTTTTTTAGTTTATTTTCATCAGCGTGTATATGCGATAAGGCAGCCAGCAGATAAAAAAAGTGGCACTCAGTGCCGTCATGATCTTGAAAGGCTTTTTGGATTCCACCATCTGCATGGTCTTTAGTTTTCGTTTTATAATGACGCAACAAGCAATCATTATCAGGAATGGGATCACAAAACCAAATATGAAGTCATATATAGGTATTGCTTTAGAATTACTCATTTTACATTTCTCATTGGTCTCATTGGTTACCGTTTTATTCTCAGAGTCATGGATAATTAGCGCTGGAACACTAAGTATTGCAGAGATGAACCAAACTAAAACAACTATCACAAAAGCCTTTTTCACTGTGCGCTGAGTCCGAGCCCAAACTGGAAACATAACAATCACACAACGGTCCACACTGATGATGGTGAGGAGGAAGATGCTGCAGTAGAGATTTAGAGAAATATTTAAGTAAATTATATTGCACAGGAACGGTCCAAAAATCCAGATGTGTGTGATTCTATAAAAGACAAAGGAGGGAAGGAAGGAGCAGAACAAGAAGTCGGACACAGCCAGGCTCAGGTACCAGATGCTAATGACCGACTTTCAAACTTTAAATCCTACAATCCAGATCACCAAAGCATTTCCAGTAAGACCCAGGACAATGATGATCACGCTGGACACTAGGTCGAATATATTCAATGGACTCATGTATGTGTCATAGCTCTTGGGGCCATTTTCAGGAAGGATTGTTTCTGTTACTGGGGTTGAAGTCATGATGTCTCAGTTCTATTAAGGAGACAGAAATCAATATATGAATTAATGTTCTGTAAGGTTTTGTTATAAATAAGCAGAAATATATTTGTCCACCATTTGCAGAGAAAAAATATCTACTAGTGAACACTGCATGGCTTTGTTTTATGGAATATTTAACTATAAATAAATATCTTTATATATGTTTAAAGAAAATAAAAAGACTCACCAGCCAATGGCTGCTTCAGCACACTGCTGCAGAGCTGGTAGCATTGTGGCTTAAGATGAGCAATGATCTTTTATTTTATCAGTAAAATTTTGTACCATTCATATCCTTTCTGTGGCGTGTCAGAATTCAAAGGAACTTTCTACACTGTGCCCCTGTAAAAATTGTACATTGCACGCTTTAGTCATTTGTCATATACACCACAGTTCATTTGTTTAAACAGAGAAGCCTCAGAATGTTTTAAAGTTTGTTTATCACAAGCTTTAACCATTTTCTATTGTTTAGCATCTGAGTGTTCATCTTACGCATGAGCAGTTCTTGTGTTTAGCGTGTGTGTGTGTGTGTGTGTGTGTGTGTGTGTGTGTGTGTGTGTGTGTGTGTTTGTGTTTGTGTGTGTGTTTGTGTGTGTGTGTGTGTTTGTGTTTGTGTGTGTGTGTGTTTGTGTGTGTGTGTGTGTGTGATCTGAGAATATAAGAGCTGTTCCAGAATTTTAGTCAGCAACCAAAAAGTGTTATTTAAATATTATTTTAAAAAAAAGTAACGTAACATACATTTTCAAGAATCAAAGGTAATTTTGGGATACTGCAATGCCAGATCCTATTTTCTGGAAGACTTTTTTGACAAAGAAATTGCAGCAGAAGTAGCACGGTGGCTCAACAAGTGTCAATGTCCCTTAGCTCCTGCGTCCTGTATTGTGAGTTCAGTTCCCACCTTGAGCCACTGTCTGTGAAGAGTTCACCCTGTATCTGCATGGGTTTCCTCCAGGTGAAAACCCACAGGTTGAGAGGTGGAGGTAATGTTTGAAGAAGATGCCCAGTACTGCTCAAAATGGTTTGACAGGTGTGTGGCAAAAGAAAAACAAATATACTCTCTTAATCATGAAAAGTGTCGATGAACAGCTGTTCATAAATCAAAAGATTGATTATGTAGCATCTGCTCTGGTTTGTTTTTATGAATTCTCTTTAGATGTCTTAATTCCCATAATCTATGATTGACTTGAAATCATGCCTTCTTGTGTGACATTCAAACATTCAAATCCACCTGGTTCTTCACTGAAGGATTTTTTTTTTTTTTTAATATATATAAATTTATATATAGATATTTTTTTAGTTTAATCTGGCACTGGCACCCCATCCAGAGTGTGTTCTTTCCCTGTGCCCAGTGATTCCAGGTAGGCTCCGCACCCACCGGAACCTTGAACTGGATAAGCAGTTACAGACAATGAACGAATGAATTATATAATTTTTGTTTAATATCTATCTCAGATTATCATGCCCACTGTTTATTTGTATAAAAGGACAGTCAATGTCTGGCTCAAGAAATCAGTATAATAAAGTTGCTAAATGCAGGGAGAATAAAGGAAAACCATTGCTGGAATAAGCCAGAAATATGAGGAGAAATGTATGACACTGTGGCATATAAAGTTACAATTTTATAGAATTTTATGAATGCACATTATACAGATACATATTTTTAAGGGATGGGGTAGTGTCTGTAGATTCTACAGACTAATGCTATGTAGATTCTACAGACAGTAGGATATTCTCGTCTTGTGGGCGCCAGTCCTGGCTCTAATTTTCCCAGTATTCATCGCACAAGAAGCCGATGAGGAAGCTACACGATTGACTATAGGTTTTCCAATTGAAAACTGTGGGATCACTGGGTTCAGTTTATATATACTGTCAATGTGATATATTGTTACTCATTCACTTACTACCTTAAGTTTCTCAATAGTGAGACCTAGAGTATAAAAGAGGTCATAGCATTAGTACTGAGAAGTTAGAGAAGTATGAAAATGTACTGTTTCATTGTTAGTTGATAAGAGTTGTGTAGCTAAATAAATACTCTCTGGCTTAATGGTTAGCACGTTCGCCTGCCAGCGCTGGATCTTGGGTTCAAGTCCCATCTGGGTGGAGTTTCCATGTTCTCCCCGTGTCTGCGTGGGTTTCCTCCGGGGACTCCGGTTTCCTCCCACAGTCCAAAACATGGAGGGTAGGTGAATTGGCTTCTGTTTAATAACTGTCCTGGTGTGTGAGTGATATGGATTGGCACTCTGTCCTGGGTTAAACCATAGTGCCCGATGCAGTCCTCCAGGTGGACGGTCGTTCCTGGTCGAGAGTACGCTGTGCGCGTTTGGCTGCCGCTTCTCGCCAGTGTGTGTGTGGATTGAGTGTTCTGAGCAGTGTGGATTGTAAAGCGTCCTTGGGTGTCTAGAAAGTGATCTATATAAGTGTAAAGATACATACATACATACATACAGTGGCGACAAGGATGGGATCCTCCAAAGAAAGGGGTGATTTTGAGCAAAAACAAGCAAACAAAAAACAAAAACAACAACAACAACAACAAAAATAACAGTTTAAAAAGGTTGAATACAGACAAGTCAAAAGTGTTGTAAGAAAAAAAGAGCATTGCATCATTTCAGATTGGGCAAACAGCCAAATAAAAGGAAGTGCAGGAGGATTTTGAGTCAAATTTGCAGAGGCTGGAACAGTGGATGATAGCAATTGAAGTGGGGGGTGAGAAAAACGTCAATGTGTCTCACTATGCCACACAAACCCAGCAGAATCTTGCCAAATGCTCAGTGAAAGATTAGCCTCCCATAACAAGAAAAATCCATAGTAATTTTTGAAGGATTCTGGTTTCAGAAGAGAAATCAGTTAAAAATGAGACATGGCTGATTATATTGTGGCACTAAAGCAGCTTTCAACTAATTGTGATTTAGGAGATCATTTAGATGAAGCACTTTGAGATGATTTTGTTTGTGGAATAAAAGGAGAAGCTATTCAGAGAAAATTGTTGGTGGAACATGCTCTCATTTTCAAAAGTGCCTGTGATATTGCATTGTAAATGAAAATAGTGTTCAAGAACACACTGGACCTTGCAGGAAAAATTAAAGAAACAGAAACAGAAGCTGTAAATATACTTGCTAGCATGAAGGGAACCAAAAGGTGGTGGAAAAGAAAAAGTAAGGAAGAAAACATAAAATCATCAAGAACACAGACTAAAGCACACCGACCTTGTTATAGTATGGTGTTTTGCCCATACACCACAAATGTGCAAGCTCAAAACAGAAATGTCACCATTGCTTTAAAGTGGGACATATTGCTCAACCATGTTGAGGCAAGAAAAAGTCAGGACAGACTCAGTATGTCGCTCAAGGAGCACAGTCTGCAGCAATCAGGGGACTGCTGCTGGAGTCAGTGCTTCAAGTGCCACCACAGATCGACGTATCCAGGACATGGGCTACAACTGTTACATTCCTTGTGTCAGGCCACTCATGACTCAAAGTGGCTTACCTGGGCCAAGGAGAAAAAGGAGTGGACTGTTGCTCAGTGTCCAAAGTTTTATTTTCAGATGAAAGAAAATTTGTATTTCATTTAGAAATCAAGGTCCCAGAGTCTGGAGGAAAAGTGGAGAGGCACACAATCCAAGCTGCTTGAGTCTAGTGTGAAGTTTCCACAATCAGTGATGGTTTGAGGAGCCATGTCATCTGCTGGTGTTGGACCACTGTGTTATATCAAGTCCAAAGTCAGCGCAGCCGTCTACCAGGAAATTTTAGAGTAATTCATGCTTCCCTCTACTCACAAGCTTTATGGAGATGCAGATTTCATTTTCCAGCAGGATTTGGCACCTGTCAACACTGCAGAAAGTACCAATACTTTGGCCAGCAAACCCGCCCAGCAGCTTTATTCACCTTCAGCCCTAAATGTTACAGGTAAAGTCAAATTCAGGCTGCAGACAATGGCACAGTGGAACGGTTTGCTTTTCAGGTCGAAAGATACCTTAATACGGTGTAATCTTTAAAGAGGTCGGGTGCTATATATATATAATGATGTTATCATTAGTGTAGTGATTTCTGGGAGAAGGGTCTGGCTACAGACATGCACTCACTGCTTCACATGCACCGCCAGTCTATTCATCAGTGCACTCTCAGTCACGGAAACGGAATTATTTTGTGTCTGTTGAGGAATATATTTGTGCTTGATACTCACGGCCGGTGTGAGTGACTACATTGATTAAAGCAGTGTATCGTCTGGTGTGAAATTAGCTTTGCGATCAACGGTATGCAATATTAAATAATAAATAAAAATTGCATTCTCCTGTGTGTCATTCTGGAATGATAAGGGAATTAAGAAAATTACAACCTTGAGTAAATCCTGTCACTCTGCTGAGCAAAGACATATGGCGTACTGTTGGGCTGTAAGACTGACACTGAATGGACATTAGCTTTGTCAGACTGATTGTTGAGAGTACTCGACTCAAGAAAAGTACTCAAGTTTAACAAAACAAAATTGCTTTATTGATAAGAGCTTCGGCTTATAGAGATACACAGCACACACGTGAACTGGGAGCGTTCCAACCTACAGAGAGAGAGAGGGCGCAGGTTACACACTAAAAAGTGCACGTCTACTAAAGGCATGATATACCGTTACTCTACACTGATAATAACGGGATGAAATAGTGATTATGGTACCTTAAAAAAATCATCCCTACCGCATCGATAAATTCTGTTCTATTAGCAGAAACAGCAAGCCTGAAGCACATTCAATGGAAGCTGTCATTATATATAGCACCAGAAATCACTACACTAATGATATAGTCATCATATATAGCACCAGAACTCTACAAAGATTACACCGTATTAAGATATCCATTGACTCATAAAGCAGAAATGGTGCAGTTTCTGTCATTGTGGCAGAGAGTGCATTTGCATGTGACGTCGCGGAGGCAGAGAGTGCATCTGGCAGCAAGTGCATGTCTGCAGCCAGACTCTATTGATTTCTGGTGCTGTATAATGACAGCGTTCACTGAATGTGCTTCATGCAGCAGAGCACTAGCTTGTGTAGCAGATATGAAATGTTATTTTTGTTTTTATATTAGGTAAAATTTATTAAGGTCAAATTGTTTATGATTTATGATATTTAGTATGTACTTTATCTTGTGTGTTTTGAAGCGATTAAAAAAGGAGTAAAAAAAATGTTAAAATAAGTTTAAATCTAACAGGGAAATCGGTTAAAAATCTGCGCTCTCTCTTTAAGAAAAGGTACATGATTCATGAGCTTGCGCTCTCTCCTTTTAGAACGCAGGTATGCTATTTTATTGTCTGTCTTCTGTTTTTGTACTGGAAAAGATAGTGTTGGAGACAAAATGTCACCTTTCCATGTAATTGTGTTTGTAGAAAATTGCAGATGCTTAACTATTGCATAATTAATGCACAATTATTCAGCATTTTTGAACAATATGAAATATTTTCCCAGCTTAGATTATTAACACTTGTGTACTGTTTACACTTTGTTGTTGTATTTTGGTTCTCAATTTAAATGTTTTGAAGACGGAAGATAATTGAATAATACTATTGTCCATTGTTATTATATATTCAAAGCTTTACAATTTGGTAATTGGTACTTTAAATATATTATGTATTTTCATTTATTGTTTAATTTATGTAAACTTCTCATGAAAGAAATTAATTATATTTTGTAAAAATGTATCTATTCAATCTGCAATAAATGCTGAAAGGAGAGGAGTTTGTAGTGCCTTCTCACAGACAACGATGAACTGTTTTCTTTTACAACACAGAAGTAAATGAAGGAGGTAACAGTTCCAGCTGCTGTGTAATTTGACTTCAATGCAGAGTGGGTTCTGTGGGGCGAACAGTTTGACACCGGTTACAGTTGTTGTTTCTGCTAATAAAACAGACCTATTAACCTTCATGGTAGGTTGGTTGTCACATGATCACATAGGCATCATTATTTGATTCCATTATTATCAGAGTATAGCGTAACTATGTATATGATGGATTTAGTAGACATGTGCACTTTCTAGTGTGTACCCTGCTCCATCCCTCTCTGTAGGTTGGAACGCACCCAGTTTACATGTGTGCTGTGTGTATCTCAACGAGCCTAAGTTCTTAGCAATAAAGCAGTCTTGTTTGGTTAATCTTGAGTCTTTTCTTGAGTTTGTACGCTCAACAGTCAGTCGGACAAAGCTTCATAGTCCAACAGTACGTGGTTTGTCTTTGCTCAGCAGTGAGCAGATTTACTCAAGATAGTTGTAATTTGACTGTAATTGATACTAAATATCATACGCTACAAAGCCAAGTTTTATTCAGTGTAATTTTCATATCCTTATATCAAACTGCGTTCATCTCACTCCTCATGCTAATAAACTCTGTTTCATTGTTTCTTTGGCATTCACAATTGTTATGGTTCCTTTTTGTATCTTTGTTCCGATCCTCATTGTGGTTTAACCCAGTCCTCCATGGTTCTGCTTTCTGTGTTTTCCATGTTTACATTCAGTTTATTCTATATTTTGTCTAGTGTCCAGTTCAAGTTTAGTTTGCTTGTTGTTAATTATTAATATTTTCTCTTTGTTTTAAAATAAATCCTCCTTTGCACTTGCAGGTTGTTTGTGTGCAGTGCGTCAGAAGAGTTTTTTGTAGTCGTTACACCTGGGTCTGCATGGGTTTCCTCTCACAGTCCAAAATCACAGGAAGTTTTTCACAGGTATTGAGCATGTGAAATTGTTCACAGGTATGAATGAATGGATGAGTATGAAATTATCCATGTGTGAGTGTGTGATGCCTTGTGATGGACTGGCATCCTGTCCCATGTTGGTTCCTGTCTTGCGCCTGGTGGTTCCAGGTAGGCTCTGTACCGCAATCCTGAACAGAATCGTTCAACTTAAAGAAGATGAATGAGGGAATGAATAAATCTCGGATACTCTTGGGCACAATGTTTTGTACTTTATCCAAAATGTCCAACTCATTACAGATAAACATCAAACATGTAAAGGTAAAGCAAGGAACATAATTGTGGGAAATGCAGTTTTCTTATTATTAAACATGGAATTGACAATGATAAAAAACTCAGTAAAATTACAAATATATAAATAAAAAATGAATTAATTCTTGTTTTGTTTCAACGAACATGTACAATCATCTGAGGAGTTGTTTTTTAATTAGCAGGCAAGTTTTAACTGATTGCTTCAAACAACAATTGAAACTTTCTCTTCAACATTGGAGCTATTAGCTGTTACTTGGACTGTATTCTGACCATCTTCCTCCTGAATGGCATTTTCAATCTTTGACAGAATTGCATAACACTGCTTCTTAAAATCCTTCCCCATAAAAGCATAAAGAAATGGGTTCATACAACTGTTAGCATTGGCAAGAGTGATGCCCAATACTTTTCCGATGTTGACAAACATTTTGGAATGCTTATACTTTAACTGCAGAAGGGCAAAAGTGTGGTATGGCAGCCAGCAAATCAAGAAAGCAGCAATCACAAGTGTCATGGTTTTAAATGGTCTTTTGAATTTTCCCATCTGATTGGCTTTTAGCTTTTGAACAATGACAACGTAGCAGATGACAATAATGAGGAAAGGAATGACAAATCCAAAAATAAACCTGGATATCACTGTTCCAGTACGGTTTTGATCATTTCTGTAATTTCTGAGACACTGCTTTGTCCGTTCATCCTGAATGTCTCGGAAAATAGCCATCGGTATGCTAAGTAATGCTGACAGGACACAAGATAATAGGACTGCCAGAGTGGCCTTCCTTATGCTACGCTTATTCTGCACCCACACGGGAAACATAACAATCACACAACGATCCAGACTGATGATAACGAGGATGAAGATACTGCTGTACATGTTGAAGTACTTGATGAAATACCTGAACTCGCACATGAAGGACCCAAAGACCCATTCATTTTTGATCTTATGGGCGACTCCAAAGGGAAGGGTACAGCAGAAAATTAAGTCAGAAATGGCCAAACTCAGGTACAAGGTGCTGATGACTGATTTCTTCATCTTAAACCCAGTAATCCAGATGACCACACCATTTCCAGCAATACCCAGGATACAGATCATCACATGGGCTACCACAAAGAAAATGCATGTTGTATCCCTGCAAGGTGATTTAGTTGAAGTCTGGTTTGTGTAGTTTTCATAGGTAAAGTGTTCAGGTTCTGTCACTGGGATTGAAGCCATGATGCCTCTTGATTCTGTAAAGCAAACAAGAACATGATAAATTCATTCATTAATTCATTGTCTGTAACCGCTTATCCGGGTCCTTATGTTGGGTCCGGAGCCTACCCGGATTCATTGGTGGCAGGAACACACCCTGGAAGGGCGCTAGCCCTTCAACATGATAAATTGTAACTTAAATTACAAAGTGTGTATTAAGTGTGTGTAAATGTATGAAATTGTATTGAAAAATTTTGTATTGAAATGTATAGAAATTTTTATAAGGTTCTAGCAATTAAACAGTTAAAACCACAGGAAATATCTATTAATTATATAATCTAGAGTAACATGATACAATGTATATAAAACATGTATATACAAAAGGGTAACACTTTACTGTAGGGTGCTGTTCTTAAGGATACATGACACCCACATAAAGCCTTGATAACAACTGATACATAAACATTTATAAATGAGGCAAATTTTCTTAAAGGCTGCTTTTGTTAACTTTGATGTCAAGGTGACATAGATTATTGGTGACATAAGGTGCGTCACAACATTTTCTGGGGTGACATGACATAATATGTTATGACAACTGACACTGTAGCTTTTTTATGTTGTTGTTGCTGTTTTGTCAGATGACAGTGATGATGATGTGATATTGCTTGCCAAATTACATTATGTTACTCCTTCTCTCTCTTAGTTCTCTGGGTTACGGCTGACTGCCCTAGGGTAACACCTGCCATCACAAGCCCACGTTTGGCAGCAAAACACAGAGCAGCCAGTTCACTTCCAAGCACTGCATTCTGTTCTGAGTTGAACCGGAGATTTTCTTAATCCTTTTAGCTGCATTTTCTTTGTAAAAACGACTAGCGACAAATCGAGCTTCTATTTCTGGTGTGGTTTTTTGTAGCTGCTTGTTATTGGAGACTGACTTCTATCACTCTTTTTGACTTCTATCACTCTTTCTGACTTCTATCGCAGTTTCTGTCCAGCGGGTGCTGCTGAGCCCCTCCACCATCACAAAGCACTCACAGGCGGACACACTTCACATGGGCCAAGGCCGTTTAAGCAGCCTAGCTCTGCTGGCCATTGAGAGGACACTAGTCAAGTCCCTGGAAAAGACGCCTTGTTGGTACGACAGGGTCACAGATCATTTTCTTGAAATGGAACGGAGGGTAGAATTTACGAAAGACCAGCATTCGCCACTGATACATATATTATTTTTTTTTTCTTCTAAAAACTTAGTGTTTGGCTAAATGCTGCTTATGTGCATAACACATGAAACTGTTGTGTTACAGTAGTCATGAACTTTAAAAAAGGAATGTACTCATTGCAAAAATGAATTCTCTATCGCTTAGTAATGTTTTTGTTCGCAGCAGCCACCACATCCTTCTCTGCCTGTTAGCACACCCGAGTCCTCGTCAGGAGAAACGCCTCCATCACAGCCATCGCCAACCTGACCAAAGAGGCCCTATTCCACCCAGACACAAGCACCTCACTCCAGCCACAAGAACATCATGCTACAGTGCCCCCACCTACACTGCAGCCAGCTATGCTGTATTGGAAGGCAGAAAAAGACAGACACGGGTCCCCTTGTCTCCAGGCTTCGACCAGCTCGGACACCAGGGCCACATACACACCCCTTAATGTGTTCAAACTTTACTTCCCTGTACAAACGAAACAAACACTGTGTCAAAATATAAAAAAGCAGGCTTCTAAAATTATGTCACAGGGCAAGAAATACAAGTGGACAATGTTAGAGGTTGGGAGTTTTTATATTGACCTTTTACAAAGTAAAATTATCATTTAGCTACTATTGGACAGACCATGTACTTTTACAGGAGTAACATTTACTATTTGACAGATCATGAATATTTACGTAATAAACATTTACTATTTGACAGATCATGAATATATACACAATAAACCTTTTACAGTTAACTTTTAAACAGTAAACTTTATTAATAAACAGACAGTTAACTTTTACAAAGTAAATTAAGAGTTATTCATGGTTTATTTTGTCAAAGTTGAATGAACATTTTGTTACATAGAGTGATAAATGGCACATTTACTAAATAAATAATTTTACTTATTTACTTCATTTTAGACACTTATTACACATTTATTCCGTTGAGTATTTAATTAAAAAGTGTATTTAATTAATACAGTGGCCTATTTTTGAGACCCTAGGAGTCTGGTAAACATATTTCAATCACCAAAATAATTCATCTACATAAGTAAAAGGATGTTTTCACAAGAGATAAGAATTTCTAAAATCATATTTAAGTTTTTCTGGGTTAGAGCCGGATTATCTCTTCATAAAGTGTTCTAGGTCACATGGACCTCTCTTAATGAGAGAGCTGAGATTGTTCTGAATATTTTGATATAAAACGTGGCATGATATTATAAAACAAGTACTTTAAAGGATTCCAAGTTCTGGTTTATTGAATAAGAATTCATAAATATATTATAGGGCGGCACGGTGGTGCAGCAGGTAGTGTCGCAGTCACACAGCTCCAGGGGCCTGGAGGTTGTGACTGTCTGTGAGGAGTTGATGTGTTCTCCCTGTGTCCGTGTGGGTTTCCTCCGGGTGCTCCAGTTTCCTCCCACAGTCCAAAAGCACACGTTGGTAGGTGGATTGGCGACTCAAAAGTGTCTGTAGGTGTGAGTGTGTGTGAATGTGTGAGTGTGTGTGTTGCCCTGTGAAGGACTGGCGCCCCCTCTGGGGTGTGTTCCCGCCTTGCGCCAAGGGATTTCAGGTAGGCTCTGGACCCACCTCGACCCTGAACTGGATAAGGGGTTACAGATAATGAATGAATGAAATATATTATAAAGAGTAAAACAGAACTCACTTTATTTAAGGGCTAATGAAGACATACAGGTGTCATAACAGTGTCATGGTCCTGCTTAAGGATTCATAAATCTCTACATCAAAAATAATTTTATTTAACCCACTTGCAGTTTCACTTGTTATGGGATGGACATTTACATGATTCAGTAAATTAGGTGATGACCTTATCCAGCACAAAATGAGGAACAGTGGAGGTCAAAGCAAAACAAAATATATAAAGAGTGTGAATCTAAATGCTGAAAATCCAGTCATGGAAGGATATGTCAATAGTCCAAAAGTGGAAGACCTATGCTGGTGCGCAGCTGTGATTAACACCTGTAAGGTAAGAGCGATCTTTCTCTTGTTGATTATCTCCTTTTATGTGCTCTAAGTTCCCCACACTGGTCTCCTCTCTTCCTCACACGATTGACCTGGCCACGCCCCCTCCCCTTTTTGGAGCATTTCTAGAGCTCTGTTCATAATGAAATTAAATCACAGTGTGAAGGACAACTGCTGTGTTAAAATGATGTAGTAAAATATAAATCTACAAAAATGGAGATATGTGTTTTTGAGTGGATTGAGATAATATGTTACTAATATTTTATATCTGGATGTAGATTATTCAAATTAACACCTTCACAGAAAAAATAATGAAGTAAATGTTTTTTTTTCTCAGTGTTGTTTGCTCTCTCTCGCTGGTACTTCTCTTCTGTCTTCATCTGCTTGTTTAGTTTAGTTATTGAATTTTTCCCTGTTCCCAGTCCCTATTTATGTTTAGTCTTTCTTTTAGGTTGTAGTCTGTGCTCTCCCTGGTTCCTTTTGTAAATACTGTGTAGTCTTTTTCCTTTTATTATGTTTCCATGTTGTTTCTCAGCTCAGGTCCCTGTTTGTTTAACTAGTCTCTCTCTGTTTAATTTTAACTTCTTTTATTTACACGTAGTTCTGTTTAAACAGGGTGTCTTAGGTTCGTAAGTTGTAGTTTTACATTTACATTACATTTACAACACTGGCGTAAACAAAAATACTTCAAGGTGTATTTTTTTTTTTTTTTTTTCAGTGTACACACATAAGAATACAGAACTAAATTCTGCAATGGGATTAAATTGTTCATGTGGTGATATACATTACAGAAAAGATTTTTATAAAGCAGGGGTGTTTTGGGAATTAAAGGTCACAAGCATCCAGTTGGAGTTTCAGGATTTCCATTTACACATTTTTCTGAGAATATTTGAATTAATTTGTGCTGAATCTGAATATTTTATAATATGTACACTTTAAATGATTTAATATTAGCTGATACATGTTGGCAAAATTATACATTTACGCCGTTCCTGGATCCTGGGGTCTTTCATAAGTACGACTCATCTTTTTGAAAAAATGTAAAATTATTGTGTTCCAGGCAGTAATTTCAGAATTATTATATAAAAGTACAAAACTAGACAAAGTAGAATCGTTAATATCTGTGATGTTACCACCACAAGGACATACTTAGTACCTTTAGAATTGACTGCTTAGAGTTTTAAAAAACATTTCAGTTTCTCAGTCTCTTTCATTGATCTAATCTTTTAAAAAAGACTCAGTTCGGTTGCAATATTAATGAACAGATTTATACACAATGTTTGATAACTCATTACAGATCAGTAATATTATGGTAATGTCACACCTGTCTCTCTGGACACATCGCTTCCTTCCTCGCTTCACTTGAGTCTGTGGGTTGCTCCGGGGACTTCTATTCCCATGGTGCAGCGGGGAGTCACGTGACTCCACCAACCAATGGGAACTATTTTGTGTGCTCTGGGTCACCTGAGTTTTGATATACAGCTGTGTTACATTTGTGCGTCATTACTCATAGTATTTTTAACCAAGTTTGGCGGTGCCTATTTGCGAAGTATTGCTACTCTATTGTTGCGTATTGTGCGTTATTTTGTTTGTTAATTTTCCCGTGTATGAATGTTTGATAAATTTGTTTCTCCGGACTTTTTTGGGTTCTAGATCTTTATGTTTCTGACCTCTGCCTGTTTGTATATTATTCTCTGGATTACTCTTCCGGTTTTGGATTGCACTCTTCTTGTTGTGTGTTTTTTATTAGTTATATTTTCATCTTCAGTGAAGTTCTCCTGTTCTTGGTGTTAACCCGCTAGTGTCTTTCCTGTTTGTTAAAGTCCAGTTAATAAAGTTGTATTTTAATTCAGAAATTGCATGTGTAAATAATTTTGTAATATTAGGATTATGACGCTAAAACAGAGCAGTAGTTCTGCTGATTATTATGTTGTTGGTCCTGCAAACATTTTCTTTCAACCTACCTAACCTGTTAGGTCTTTAAATATTTAGTTAGAGCATGATGTACAGAGAGGACTAATACACCTCGCCTGGACATTCTGAACCAGGACTAAACCCTAGCCTTCTGCGTAAAAGCCAACACCTTTTACCTGCTTCACCAACCACATACTACAGCATTCACCCTCATTAGTCTAAAGCTCTACCTATTGTGAGATGCAGTAAGCTTGTTTATTGGTTATTAAGTCTAATGTTACAAAAGTTGTGACCAATGCATTTACTGAATGACCACAACCAGAAAACTGCCTGCTAGTTTATGGGGAAATTCAGCTTATAAACACAATACTGTTTAACACACACTAAGTGTACTCATTACATGATTTAAAGGAAAGACTAAAAACTTCTCCTCTTACAAAAGTTCCTTCTCTTTTTTTTTCCTTCTTCTCTTTATAACTAACTAACACCATATGGCCATCATGTCTGAAACACCGGCTTTTACATTTATTCTGAAATGTAAGGTATTAGGAGTTTGCCCTTTCTCACAGTGACAGCTCCTATGCATCTGGGAAGGTTTTACACTAAATGCCAGAACATTACTGTGAGGATTTGAGTTCAGCCAGTAGAGCATTAATGTGGATTAGATTTGACTGTATACAACTGAATGAATAAGGGTAAGTGATTGAAACACTGAACTACGTCACTGAATCGGATTCAAATCTCTGGAACAGAATTAGTTCAATGAATTATGAAGCTAAATATTATAAAGACTGGATTGAATCCCAAAAAGAGACACAAACCTTAGGATAATGTGTACTCTGTAGATTCTAAAAAAAATGCTGGTTTATTTGTTTTACCAGAGTTTGGTTGAGCTCATGGTTTTTATATATTTTCCCCTGTCTCTCCTTTATTTAGTAGTTTACTTAAATGTGTTAATCAGTTGTTAGTTTATAATTATGATTTTTTTAAAGATAAGATTCTATTGGACCTAGAGGATGTTGCAGCATTGTATTAGGACATGTATCACACATCCACAGACATAAATTAGTCAAAAATATAGAAGCTGGTTTTAGAAAGTACTACTTGAGGTAAAGTTACAATAGCAGCTACATGTATGAGGTATACACATCATTATTAAAGATATAAGAAGAAATAATAGATGATTAAGGTATGTATTTTTCTGCTGTCAAAAGTTATAACAAAGTCTCAGTATTTTTTAACAACAATGTTCTATTACACAATCTATACCAGCTTTTTACCAGGGTCTCTACTTACATTAAAAAGAACAATATTTGATGTGTGTGTTGAGGCAGTCCTTTCAGTGCTGAAGAGCTAGAGTTTCTTGCTGCTTGTGATCAATGATCTCACCACATTTACTTCCCGTCTGTGGTGAGGTAAAGTTGAAGAGAAAATTGTTAATCACACCCCCCATATATGTCAATGGTAATGCCGTGACTCTGAACTGGACAAATGGATACAGATAATGAATTAATGATTGATTATAAAGCGACATGTATTGAAATAAAAAATGAATAAATTAATTATGTTTTTATGACATACAAACTATATTCAAAAAACAAGTAGTTAACACTTTTAACTCTTTTACAAAATATCTTATTACATGGTCACTAGGTAAGAACTGGCCTTTTTGGATCTTGAACCTACACAAAGACGAGTTTAATAACAATTTAAGAGAATGTGCATTTAGAGCAGCTTGGTGGCGCAGCAGGTAGGTGTCGCAGTCACACAGCTCCAGGGGCCTGGAGGTTGTGGGTTCGATTCCCGCTCTGGGTGACTGTCTGTGACTGTTCTCCCCGTGTCTGTGTGGGGTGCATAGTTAGATGCTTTAGTGGGTTTCCTCCCACAGTCCAAAAACACACGTTGGTAGGTGGCTAGGCAACTCAAAAGTGTGTGTGTGTTGCCCTGTGAAGGACTGGCGCCCCCTCCAGGGTGTATTCCTGCCTTGTGCTCAAAGGCTGGACCCACCGTGACCCCGAATTGGATAAGCAGTTACAGATAATGAATGAATGTCCAATTAGCAAATTATTTACACAGAAAAGTGTACATTACTCCACTAAAGCATCTAACTATGCTAACAAAAGGTAAATGAATTGCCACTGCTTTTACCAGCTTCATCATCATAATTTTTTGCACTTGATCCATTTCAGGGTCGCAGTGGCAACAGGGAAAATCAAAGAAGTCCAGGTATGTCTGCTCCCAGCAGCTTCCACCCGATCTCCAGGTGTTCTCAGGCCAGCTCAGAGATTAATTTCATTCAGCATGTCAGATGCCTGAACCACATCAACTGACTACTCTCAGTGGAAAGAAGCACTGACACTACTCTGAGCTCCTCACAGAATCATGGAGAGTACGCTCAGGAAACCACCCACTGGAGAAAACGCATTCTGGCCGCTTGTATCCAAAATCTTGTTCTGTCAGCCATTAACCAGAGCTCATGACCATTGTTGAGAGTATGTATAGATTTTTAAAATAAAAATGTATCTGTGTGGATGGGACCTAAGGCTAAGGCACACACTGGTTGGAAAATATATTACAGCTTTAAAATGCAGCAGTAATCACAGAAATGAGCAAAATTAGTTTTACTGCTTGGTACAGTTTATTGGTTAATTTCTCTGCCCTTCGTTGGTGAAAGTTTTTCCTTTCTTACTGAACTATGCAGAGTCGCTATTTGGTTGGCATCAAGCAAACGCGCATGTATCCTACCATTCACATACGATACACACTGGGATCTGGAGGTTGTGGGTTCAAGTCCCACTCCAGGTGACTGACTGTGAGGAGATTGGTGTGTTCTCCCTGTGTTCCTGTGGGTTTCCTCCAGGTGCTCCAGTTTCCACCCACAGTCCAAAAACACACATTGGTAAGTGGATTGGCAACTCAAAAGTGTCAAGTGAATGTGTGAGTGTGTGTCACCCTGTGAAGTGCCCACCTTGTGCCCAGTGATTCCGGGTAGGCTCCGGACAGACCACGACCCTAAACTGCATAAGTGGTTACAGATAATGAATGAGTGAATATAAAAAAAATAAATATTGTGCCAATGCATTGACCCGGTCCTGCATGGCCACCTCCGACCCTCATCTGAAGTACAGACCACAGCTGTTGCTCCCCAAACCATCCCTGCTTAGGCACTTACCATTTCACAGCAAGGGTGTGAGGACCCAATTTAGATTTGAGAAAAATCGTGCCTTTTCACACTTTTGGTGTTAAAATAGATTTCATTATTGATTTCAAGTATTTAGGGATCCCACGTTATAAATTGTTATAAATATTACACTTAAAAAAAGTTAATATAATGTATTTATTTATAAATTTGTGCTTGTTCCTGTCAAATGACTGGTGCTTGGTGCTTTGAGCAGCATTACACACATGGTCACAGCATCTTGCCCCAGCATCTTTCTCCTCATTGTCTACTACTGGGGTCATAGCCACTACATCTGTAGATACTTCCCTGCAATGTGTGTCAGGATTTTCAAAGCTCAAGGTTTTAATGCCAAAAAGGAAAAAAAATGAATTGAATTGAAAAACATTGGACTCATAGCAAATATTAAATGGAAGAAGTTATTTAATGCTGCTGCAGTTAGATCTGTTAACAGGCATTGCTTCCTTGTCTGGTTTTATAATATGAGGAAATAAAACATTCACTTAACATTTTATGTACCATGTTGATTATATCTCAAGCTACTTTTAATTCATAGATAAACAGCATTAAAATCATATTAAAAACATACTCCTCTCTTAAAACACTAATGTTACTCCAGTTTTGAAGAACAGCTGAAATGGTTAAATGTGGCATGTCTTGCTTAGCAGGTGTTGAGGGATATTCCTAAAGGAAAATGTGGAAAAATAGTTTTTTTTGTGTGTGTGCTTTAATCCCTTACACTGCTATTAGATTCTCGTTCAGCTTAGATTTAAGTGATCAGAGTGTATTTTGAAGGTCAGAGTTCACCCTCTGTTTTGTCATGTGTGTTTTGTTACAGAACATTTGTGGAGGGGAGAATGTTAGAGGAAATGTGACAAACAAAATTCTCCTAAACCTTTAATAATTAAATTAAACCAGTGCATAATCCACACCATTGTGGTTCTTGAGAAACATTTAATGTGTGTGGTGTTATTATTAACAAGAACAAAGAACTGTGTGGTCCACAGTGTTGAAATCTTATGGAGCTTTTATATTTACATCAACAGAATATTTGCTAGAAAGCAACAATTTATAACACTTTTAAATCTTGACAAACAAATATTTATTTATTCATCTTGTATAACCATTATACCCCGGGCAAGAGCACGTCCTGAACAAAGCACAATCCCTTTTTAAACTTAATTTGATGCATATACACAAAATATACTGAAGGCTGGGATGGTACCAGGAAAAATAAAGCATTTAGAAAATTAGTTGGAAATGAATTTGTGGCTGTTTGTAAAGACGTGGTTTTACTCTCACAGAACAGATGAAATGGTGGTGGTATGTTGGCTTTCTTCGTGGGTCAGATTTGTCCCTCTGTCAATGTTCTGGTTGTCCTCTTCCTCCATTGCATTTTCAATCTTTGACAGAATTGCATAAAATTGCTTCTTAAAGTCCTTCCCCATGAACGCATAAAGAAAAGGGTTCAGACAGCTATTAGCACTGCAGAGAGTGAAGCCAATTACTCCTATAATTTGTAGAACTTCATTTTCTTTTTGGTTTATAATCATCAGCGTGTATATGTGATAAGGCAGCCAGCAGATAAAAAAAGTGGCACTCAGTGCCGTCATGATCTTGAAAGGCTTTTTGGATGCCACCATCTGCATGGTCTTTAGTTTTCGTATTATAATGACACAACAAGCAATCATTATCAGGAACGGGATCACAAATCCAAATATGAAGTCATATATAGGTATTGCTGCAGAATCACTCATTTCACATGTCTCATTGGTCTCAATGGTTACCGTTTTATTCTCAGAGTCAGGGATAATTAGCACTGGAACATTAAGTATTGCAGAGATGAACCAAACTAGAACAACTATCACAAAAGCCTTTTTCAATGTGCGCTGATTCTGAGCCCAAACTGGAAACATGACAATCACACAACGGTCCACACTGATGATGGTGAGGAGGAAGATGCTGCAGTAGAGATTTAGAGAAATGTTTAAGCAAATTATATTGCACAGGAACGGTCCAAAAATCCAGGTGCCTGTGATTCTATAAAAGACAAAGAAGGGAAGGAAGGAGCAGAACAAGAAGTCGGACACAGCCAGGCTCAGGTACCAGATGCTAATGACTGACTTTCGGACTTTAAATCCTGCAATCCAGATCACCAAAGCATTTCCAGTAAGACCCAGGACAATGATGATCACGTTGGCCACTAGGTCGAATATATTCAATAGTCTATGGTATGTGTCATAGTTCTCAGTGCCATTTTCAGGAAGGGTTGTTTCTGGTATTGGGGTTGAAGTCATGATGACTCAGTTCTATAAAGGAGACAGAAATCAATAGATGTATTAATGTTCTGTAAGGTTTTGTTACCAAATAAGCAGAAATATCTTTGTCCACTGTGTTTCACTGATCAGTTTTCAGTGTGATCTTTGAGTTACACTTTGATTACAGACAATTAAAATTCAGAATGTTACACCGTCTACATCAGAGCTCAATGATCAGGTCAAAATTAAGACTAACTGCATTTTATCTTGGTGAAAGTGTGCTTTGTTTTCTTTCTTTGGACTATCCTCTGGTTCTTTGTCATCCATCCATCCATCCATCCATTATCTGTAACCGCTTATCCAATTTAGGGCCGAGGGGGGTCCAGAGCCTACCTGGAATCATCGGGCGCAAGGCGGGAATACACCCTGGAGGGGACGCCAGTCTTTCACAGGGCCATTTAATGTATTTAATTAATATTTTGGTTATTAAATGTGTTACCTGCAACGTGTGTTTTTGGACTGTGGGAGGAAACCGGAGCACCCGGAGGAAACCCACGCAGACACGGGGAGAACACGGTTCTTTGTCATGTAGATCATAAACATGATAATTGTTTTTAACTAGATCCAGAAAAGAATGGTTTCTTATAGTTTAGGCCCTACAGTGAAGGCCTAAAACATCAGATTTACTTCATATTTAGTTATTCTTCTGCCCATATAAATATACATATAAAAATATATATCTAAAAATGACCAAAAATGGAGATAAATGATTTTAATTGGACAGTAGTGATATGCAGGATGGAGATTCATTAACTTGCACACAGAGGACAAAACAGAAAAGGTGTCAGTTTTATTCATTGCGCAAAAAAATACATTTTTCTCCATTTTGTAGAGTAACAATATCTACTAGTGAACAGTGAATGCCTTTGTTTTATGGAATATATAATTTTTATCAGAAATCCTTTCTGGTTTTTATCATCTTCAAAAACTTTATATTAACAACATTATATTTTAATGAACTATGAGAAGATAGATGAAAATACAGGAATTGTTTGTTCTTGTAATGAATAGGTATGATTTATTTATAATTGGAATTATTTATTATTATTATTATTATTATTATTATTATTATTATTATTATAAGAATACAATCAAGGTCAAATGGTCAGGTATTATGAAGATTATGAAAGTTATGAAATATTTCCAAAGCTCTCCTAGAGGAAGCCCAAAGGTGATTACTAATTATCACTTATTTTAGTTACTCAGTTTTTCACTAAATTTGATAAATGTGCCCATCTGTTACACGTTACTAAAAATACATGCACAAAAAAAATTCACAAAACCCACTGTTTACCCAGTAATACAACTGCTTTTTTCTTCCTTTCTTTTATCTCTTTGAGGTTTATATCTCAAAATACACAACACTTGCTGTTTTGTTTTATATTTAAAGAGAATAAAAAGACTCACCGGCCAATGGCTGCTTCAGCACACTGCTGCAGAGCTGGTGGTATTGCTGCTTAAGATGAGCAATGATCTTTTATATTATCAGTAAAATTTTGTAACATTCACTTCCTTTCTGTGGTTTGTCAGAATTCAAAGGAACCTTCTTTCCACTGACCCGTCATGCCAGACGTACACTGTGCACCTGTAAAAGTTTACACTGCACATTTTAATCATTGGTCATTTACAACCACAGTGCATTTGTTTAAACAGAGAAGCCTCAGAATTTCTGAAGTTTGTTTACCACAAGCATTAACCATTTCCATTGTTTAGCATCTCAGTGTTCACTTACACAGGGGCAGTTCTTGTGTTTAGTGTGTGTGTGTGTGTGTGTGTGTGTGTGATCTGAGAATTTAAGAGCTGTTGTAGAATTATATTCTGCAACCAAAACCTATTTTTCAAATATTATTTAAAAATGTAACGTAATATACATTTTCAAGAATCAAATGTAATTTCGGGATACTGCAATGCCAGCTCCTATCTGCTGGTAGACTTTCGATTATTTGACAAACCAATTGCAGCAGAAGCAGCACAGTATCTCAACAGGTGTCGATGCCCCAGCACACAATGTGTGTGTGTCAAAGCATGAATTGTTATGGTGATGAGGCTGCAGTGGATGCATTGTTGACCTGATCCATCCCAGCTAGCAAAATTTTTATCGGTCCACACTCGGGCCGAATCACGCACACGCCGGAACAAAAACACTCGGCCGTGATGTATGGCCGTAGAATGGGCCGATAGTTCTGGCCCGAGTCTGGGAAACTGTAATAAACTATAATAGTTTATTTCTACCTCAGAAAAGATTAGAATCAGGTTCATGGTGAAATTACTGCTTTATTAAATAACTTACACTCTCAGAAAAAAAGTACATTATTGGCCACTAAAGGTAAAAGTGTTTAAAATTGCACTTTTGTTCCTTAAAGGTACATTGCATTCTCTTCTCCGGAGGGAGACATACATGTTTGTAGTATTTCATTATAGAAATGTCATATAACAAAAAACATAATATAAGTCCTAGAGATGAAACAGGGTGTGTGAAATCAACACATTTTTAAATCTACAATTATAATATATTATGTTCCCTAATTAAATGTACAAATATGTCCTATTGAGGGTGCCACCACAATGACAACATATCTGACAATGTAGTATCAACAAGTGTGCTTTTCATACAACCTTGAAACTATGGAAACATACAGCAATTGCAATGTGTACAAACAGTACATAAAAACAAAAAATAGAAAATACCTTTGTAACTGGCATTGAAATTTGAAATTGGCAGTGTCATGATTTCCTAAATCAAATTAACATTCAGATACTGTTTGTCAAAGAAACAATTGGTTTTACACCCCAAGAACTGCCACTTTGTCACATCCTGGCCCAGTACTGTCTGTTTTCCCCACCATTTGCTCATGTAGCACATGACTCTGTTTGTTGTTGTTCCTATCTCCGCCCTAGTCCCGCCTTAGTCTTGCCTCTGTCTCATTATTGTCTCCAGGTGTTCCTCGTTTGTCTTGTCCTGATATACCCCTGCAGTTTGAGTGCTCCTTGGTCTGGTGTTGTGTGCGTAAATGTATGTGTAGTGTCTTTACCTGTCCAATTTTAGCTTGGACAAGTAGGTCATCATGTTAGATGACTTTACATATTATATTGCAGGATTAGCTAGAATTAATTATTATTAATGAATTATTAATTAATTATCATTGACCCGCTCTAGGTTCTTGGCTCTGAAATTGAATCTGAACTAGAAGGAATAATTCTGTACAACAAAAGGGCACACAAACAAATAACCAAGGATTGGTTTTATCACACAACTGGTTTATTAATTGTAATATCAAATAATGAATATTGATTATACATTCATATAATGAAATGGATTACAGCGATACATGAGGGAGCTTGGAGATTAATATATGAGGGAATTTCTCTATGATAATTACCATAAATTCTAGAAAGGCTATTGTTTAAGCATTCAGCACCTCTCCTGAGCAATGAAAGAAATGAAACCATGTGACCTTACGTGTCCCGGGAGATGGACTGGGAGCATGTCGCTGACGTGCGGTGTTTTCCGGCGTGGCTTCCTGGAGCAATGCAACGCGGGCCTTGTAGCTGAAGCCGCTGGCGTTCCTTTTCTCCCCCTTTTTAGACACGGCGACCCCTCCATTGGAGCTGGTGGCGTTCTGAAGTTCTCTGTGGGGATTCTCCGTCATCACTGATCTGCTGCCTTGTGAGAGACAGGGTCTCTCATGGGCCTTTTACTCAGAAGGTCATTCTGAGGTTGCGTTCCTCCTTTTCTGTCACTGGTCTTGGAAGCTTTGTCATCACTTAGAGGGTCTGAGGTCTCCTTCATGCTCTGGGTGGCACTGAATTTTGCTGGAGTTAAACTACAGTCCTTTCTAGAACTATAGTTTCTACTAGAGATAAAATAAAAATAAAACTTCTGTTCTGTCTGGACCCTGCTTGAGGGGCCCATATGAGTCTGAAGCCTGCAGAGGGCTGGAGAGTTATTTCAAAACCTTTTAGCCTTAAAAAGGCTTAAAAAGAGAGAAAATGTGAAGTGCAGTGAAGGTGTGTGAAGACGGTGGAAAAGTGTGGAATGAGGCCATTATCATTTGGTGCCACTGGGTTTTTTAACCAGAGTTTAGAAAACCCGCCCTGAATAGCTGATTGGTCTTCAGAGATTGAGAATTGGAGCCTCTCTTGCTCCTGATTTGCTGCTTCCTGTACCTTACGGTACGGTAGTGACATCACATAAAATTTATGACCCTTGACAAGACAAAGACTTGAAGACGGTTCCTGACAATCCCAGAATTCTGGATCATACTATAAAAGATTATATGTTAACACAAAGTAATATCATTCAGACAGCCAAGTTTTACACAATTCTTAACAAACTACACACATAGTATGTGGCTACCTTGGTTCTACATAAGTTCATATAAAAAAAGAAATGACTTTAAACACATGTAAATTAATCCCACCCATTTTGATTGTCCAAATGGAATTAATTTCAAACAGTTGTGCCCATAGGCAACTTGTTGTTTTAAACCAATAGGAATTAAGGTTCAATTCTATATGAGAAGTTCTTCATTAAGCAGTTTTATACAGAGCATAAAATGATCCTCAGGAGTTTCTCCCAAAAGATTCTTCTCTTGACCCTGTGTGGCCTTGGGTCATAAAAAAGGTCCCTGGAGAATGGTTTACGAGCCTGCTCTGTGTTATCTGAAATTCCCGTATGGGCTTGTGTGGCTTGGAGATGTCTCTGGAACCAGCTACAGTTTGGGTATTTAAAATCAAATATCAGAAAGTCAAATTTCTTATTAGAAATTAATACACATTCATCATATCACACTACATATGTTTCTCAGTCTTTCTGTTTACATGTGTCTACCCCAGTTCATGATTCTTCTCTGTCTGTCCTAGTTTAACTATGTTTAGTTTAGTTTTGTCTTTATTTAATCTGTATGTATTACCTGTGTTTATTTTGATTCTGTCTTTGTTTAAATAAAACTCGCGTTTACGTCTGCCTCCTTCATCCACCCTGCGCAGCCGTGACACATTTACATTCAGACTTTTCTTTAAAAATATGTAATTTATGTACTATGCTAAGGCCATATAACAAAACGCTTAAAATACAAAAATATTTCACCAGTAGGTTTGGAAAAGTAAAAAAAAACAAAAAAAACAAACGTACTTTAAACCAGTTTAAGTTTCCTCAAATGTGTGGAAGTACACATCTGACACTGATTCATGGCATACTTCAGTTCCATGAACAGTTTGCCAGCCTTTGCTGTGCTGTCAATACCTCACTGCCCTCAACAATGATGGAAATATCAGCTGTATTCTCATCTCTGGCAGCCTGGACAACAGAAAATGAATTAGTTCATGTTCATAGTTAATTTTGAAAAATGTAACCAACTTCACAGCTCCAAAAAAAAATTACTTCACATGCTTTTATTAATATTTTTCTCTCAGTAAAAAGGCTTCTATCTTTTTCAGTATAACCTCCTTCAACCCATAAATCTCCAGCCCAAAATCACTGCTAATCCCTAACAAAGAATTAGTGTATGTGGAATTAAATATTTATAACATTACACAAAAAACCAACACTGAAATTGAAATTGAGATTGAGCTGGCAGCGCCAGCCGCTGATTTTTGTGATTTGAAGCAGTTTTTTAACGGCTTCTTCAGCGGAGCTGTAGAACGATACACGGACCCTCATTTGCCTTGAATACAATTAATTTAATGTATTTAATTAATATTTTGGTTATTAAATGTGTTATAATCATGGTTAAGCCTAGTTGCTCTTCCAGTAACATGCTAGCATAGATTAGTGTTAGCTAGCCAGTAAAGTTATCACTACCTCAGAATTTAAATATCATCTATATCCCATGAAAAGTAATGTTTATTTTACTATGATAATTTGTTTATTGCCAGTATCGACAAAAATGCAAACCATGGGGGATGAAGACTGAGGACCAAAAATAATTTTTTGGATATTACATAAACAAACAATATTTTGTGACTTTTCTACTACAAGCAACCACTCTTTTCTCAGTCACAAAACTTTACTTATGCTATGTGTTCTTTATTTCAGATTGCTATATTTTTTACCTGTTTGCATGTTAACACAGTAAGTAAGGTTTGGATGAAATTGTATTACATGAGCACACTTATTTTATTGGTTATTTTATATATTATATATAATTTTATGTTATTTTTATATTTCTTTTATCTTATTTTATTTCATTGATTCTGTAAATGGGTTCTTTTTGTCTCTCTTTCTCTGTCTTTTTCTCAAACCCCTCTTCAGGTTTTAGCTGACTTCCAGTATGGACCTCAAAACCTCCTTTACAATACCTCATGATACACATACAGCCACACTAATCAAAATGTACAGTGTAAAGACCAGAGACAAGATGAGAATTCTCTTTCAAATTTACAACTTGATGACCAGGTGATTATGGGTAGATATAATTTAGTATATTCAGACCTGAATATCTTTATGAACAAAACTGTTATTATAGCATTGTCTGCATTAAATTATATAGAAAATAAATACATGATTATAAAAAGTTTACATCCATCCATCCATCCATTATCTGTAACCGCTTATCCAATTCAGGGTCATGGTGGCTATACCAGCTTTTTACCAGGGTCTCTGTTTACATCAAAAAGAACAATATTTGATGTGTGTTGTGGCAGTCCTTTCAGTGCTGAAGAGCTAGAGTTTCTTGCTGCTTGTGATCTATGCTCTCACCACATTCACTTCCCGTGGTGAGTTAAAGTTGAAGAGAAAATGGTTAATCACACCCCCATCTATGTCACTGGTAAGGCCGGGACTTTGAACTGGACAAATGGTTACAGATAATGAATGAATGAATGAATATAAAGCAACATGTATTGAAATTAAAATTAATAAATTGATAATGTTTTTATGACATACAAATTATATTCAAAAACAAGTAGTTAACACTTTTAACTCTTTTACAAAATATCTTATTACATGGTCACTAGGTAAGAACTGGCCTTTTTGGATCTTGAGCAGGTTGGGGAAAACAGAACCTACACAAAGATGAGTTTAAGAACTTAAACGAATGTGCAATTAGCAAATTATTTACACAGAAAAGTGTACATTACTCCACAAAAGCATATAACTATGCTAACAAAAGGTAGATGAATTGCCACTGCTTTTACCAGCTTCATCATCATAATTTTTCCACTTGATCCATTTCAGGGTCGCAGTGGCAACAGGGAAAATCAAAGAAGTCCAGGTATGTCTGTTCCCAGCCGCTTCCCCCCGATCTCCAGGTGTTTTAAGGTCAGCTCAGAGATTAAAAATGGATCTGTGTGGATGGGGCCTGAGGCTGAGGCACACACTGGTTAGAAAATAAATTACAGCTTTGAAATGCAGCAGTAATCACAGAAATAAGCAAAATTGATTTAAGACTAGAAAGGCAACTATTTTCAGAACCTGAGGACAAGACCCCCCTCTTGCTGTCCATTAGTGGACCATTAGCTACCCTGTATATGAGGCAAAGCAGAGAATGACACGATTTCTCAGAGAGAAAAGCAGATATATAGCTAAAGGTGTATCTTTTTTTATATTTTTATACAATTGTATATTTAATAAAGTTTACATTTCTCTGTAATTTTGATATGTGCTTATTGCTTAATTTAATAAACTTGAAGCCACAGTGAATCAATACATACAAATAAATAAAAAAACACAAATGTGGAGAAAATGTCTCAGCCATAATGTGAGTTAAGAACAACAACAACAACAACATAATCTAACGAATGACGAATCTAACCAAAAAGCAAATACTCTAGACTGACTAGTTTACTTTAGAATTAGCTTTTGTTTCTTTCTATTTTGGATCTTGATTTATTGGTTAATTTCTCTGCCCTTTGTTGGTGAAAATGTTACCTTTCTTATTGAACTAAATTTGTGCTTGTTGCTGTCAAATGATTGATGCTTGGTGCTTTGAGCAGCATTACACACATGGTCACAGCATCTTTTGGATATTTTTAAATTTTAATTACTTTGTGAACGGTCCAAAAGAACATTTTAATCTTCATGCTGTAAGGCTTGCGCACAGCTTCTATGTGATCGTCAAAGTTTTTTGCATAACATAGAACGTCGTCAAGATAAGGTATGCAGCATTCATCCCTCAGTGGCCCTAACATCCCCTCCATGCTCCGCTGGAATGCTGCAGGGGCATTGGAAAGTCCAAATGGGATACGGACCCATGCATAGAGTCCCCATGGAGTAATGAATGTAGTGAGATGCCGGGAACCCTCTGCGATGAAGCCTTGATGGTAGGCTTTTCCCTGGACAAGAATGCTGAACCAAGAATAGCCAACCTAGAGTGTCAGTCAGGTCTTGTATCCTAGGTAGAGGATGTCGGTCAGGAATGGTCTTTTGGTTTGATTGACGATAATCAATGCATAGGCGGAGGGTCCCATCCTTTTTACAGACGCAAACCACCGGAACAGAAAAGGGGGACTTAGATTTTACAATCCAACCTTTCATTAGCAGCTCCTGGATATACTCCTTCACTTCCTTGAACAGTGGTTTAGGGACTGAAGAATATGCTCTCTGTACTGGAATATCGTCTTTAAGGTTGATCGACATCTGCAAACTAGGAATGCACCCGATATCATTAGTGTCTCTAGCAAAAGCTGCTGATTACTCCCACAGCATCTTCTTGACTTTCACCTGTTCTTCCAGGTGCTAAGGTGGTTGAGGTCAAGAGGAGGCTGCCACAAGGATAGACTAGTTTTAGTGAACGACGATGATGCAGCACTGCTGACTGCTGCTTTAGCCTTTGGTTTCGTGGGTTGATCAATCTCAATGACTCTTGCTATCGTTTGGACACTACCATGGGCTGTCCTCCTTTGCAAAGTAACAGAATGTTTCCTACTGTTTCTCACAGGCATCACAACGTACGGTCTCTTTGAAATGTGTATTTCCAGCAGGCCCTCCCCTACATCTAACTCTGCGAGCTGTCCACTGTTCTCATCAGGCTCAAAAAGAATGTAAGTATCTGATGGATCAATACTAGATGGGACCTGGCACTTGACCCAAGCTACTTGTCCTGCTGGAATAATAGTGTCACATGTACCAGTTCTCAAACCTGCAAAATGCATGGAAGGTTTCCCTGCTTGGATGAAGCTCACAAGCAGCTCTGCCTTCTCAGTTGGTATCGCTATTTCATCAGAAAGGAGGGAGGTAAGTACTGAAGCCAACCCTACTGGGTGGCTGTGAATCACATTCTCTAGTACATTAAATCCCAGTAGTGGTCGTTCAAGTGGAATACTGCTAATGAGGAAGGGCACCATAATAAATTCACCAAAACCCTTATCCTTCCCCAAGCTGACAGTGATGAGAACCCAACGGTCAAAGGGGAGGATATGTCCATTTACTGCATGAACCTCCAATTCTTTATTGTCCTCAAGAATGTCACTGATAGGCCAAACAATGGTGTTGGGTAAATATTTCTCTCTCTAATTTCTATCAATCATGCTAACTTGAGCCCCAGTATCCAGTAAGGCACTAACTGCTATGCCATTTAGATGACATTGTGTGAGAACTTTTTCCCCAATAAATTTAGCTAGACGCTCACCTCTGTGGGTAGGTGAGGACAGAGAGTGTTGAGGAGATATTTGGCTTTGCTGGTAATTCCCCTGAACTCCTTTTTCACCCTTTGGCTTTGACATAACACTGCCTTGGCACCCAGCATGGCACTCTGAAGTATGAGGTAAGAGCAGTTGGGACTGAAGATGGAGCCCGGTCACCGCTTGTCCCCTGACAGGAACCGGCTCCAGTTTTCCTGGTGCTTTGACTTCTTTAGACATCCCATTGCTCTGTGGCCTTCTTCACCACAGCAGAGACAATGAGTGCCGTCAGAACGGTTCTGTTCGAGGCATTTGGCACAACTATAGGTTTTCCCTTTTCTTTGGTCCACCTTCCTTGAACAATGCTTGAATGATGATTCTGTTGATTGGCTTTGTGATGGTTTCTGTAGATGTTCTACGATGTTTGTCAACCTCTCCACTTTCTCTGTTAATTGCTGGAGCATGTCTACTCTAAGCTTTCTATCTGAGCTTTCATTCTACATACCAGATTCTTGTGCAGCTGCAACTTCAAACTGTGTGCTATGTATGTTTATATGTTTCTGTCGAACAACTGGCCCGAAACGCCTCTGTCTTTCATTTTCATCATTTGTTTTAGGATGGTCTCATCGGTCACTTTGCAATCTAAGAGTAAGTGTTTAAGCTCCCGGCAAATATCTTCATGCTTATGTCCAAGACCCTGGTATAGACCCTGGTGTGTAGAAAAATATCCTGAACTGTGCTCGCACTGTATTTCACATCTGGGCCAGTATGTTTTGAAGAAAACAAGATCTTCTGCTTCAGCCCTATCACGCGGTATAAAAACTGTTGTGGTGTTTCACTGTCTAGTTGTTTCGTGCACATAAGCTCTTGAAATAGTTCCATATTACTCCGTCCCCCTAGGTGGGATTGTAGAAAACCCTTAAGCTCATCAACAGTTAAATCATCTTTGTGCATGAACATGTCCTTGAAATTTCCAGATTTGATGACTTTAAGTACACCTCTCACTATCTCAGCATTACTGAACTGTTCCCTAATGCCTTCTTCAATTTGTCTACATATGTTGTCAGGTGTTATATGTGAATACTGTTCAGCTGAACAATTGCTGTGGGCACCACTTGGTTGTGAGGGAGGCTGTAATGGAGGGGACGAAGGAAATGTGGGTGGTGAAGTGGACATGGTAATGTACTGCATAACTTTCTGACCAAGTTCAACATAGCTAGAAAGCATTTGCTGTAGGCCTGTGTCAGTGTCAGGTGTAGCTTTGGCAGCAGTAATTGTGGTTGGACGGGCCAAATTAGGAGATTGAGCTAAATTAAATGAGCTACTTGTGACTCTGTGGCTTACGTTAGTGTTAGGAGCACTCACTACCATACTGTCAGCATCTGTGTTAACTTGGCATCCTGCAACACTGCAAAAATTAGGTTGATGATCTGGTAGCATTTCAACCCTACTATCTACCCCAGATTTGAATGAAGAGTTGGACTTTACATGACTTTGAATGATGGCATCAATGACACCATTTAACTCTAACAACTGTGCCATACCTGTTTCCTCAGACTCTAACAATTTCTTACTAGACATGAAGGCTTGGATGTACTCAAAGTAGCCTTCGTCATCACCCATCTCAAGCACAGACAGATCCTTCCCTGGCACTGGACCTACACTCCTTGCAAGCTGGAGAAGTTCCTCAGCCGTGAGCAGGTTCTTCTTGATGGTCCACACCAAGTTTTTTCTCTCACTGTCCCCCATGGCCTTTTCCCTCTACACTCTCAGTCCCCAGTCCAGGAATCTATGCCGCTCTTTGGTCTTGGTCTTCTTCTACCTGTATAGCACAGTCTTTGCTTTCATTCTTTAAAAGAACTCAGAACCGTGGAGACAGAGTCTCAGAGTTGTGGTTGTTATCACTGTGGTCATGTTGCATGTAGCTAGATATCTCTTCCCAAGCAGCAAGTTAAAAGAGTGTATTAATATCCCAGTTAAACACAATCCATCCTTTCCCAATGGGAAAATCCACAGCAGCACCAGTTCACTGGTTCAATGGCTTCTTTAAACAATTGTCTGGATCAGCTCCTCACCTGTGCATATGATACTGATCCCCGTACGGGCCACCAAAATCTTTTACAGGTACCGTATAACAGCACCGAAGTAGCAGTTAATTCCTGAAAACAGGAGAGAAATAATGAGGCAGGGAGGCAGGTCTTAGCGTTACCGCTAGCTTCTCTTGAGCTATATTTTATTAAATTATTATATTTTCTTCATGTACATACATGGTCTTATTTCCTCAATTCATCTTCAAAGTGTCTTTATAGAAACAAAAAGATATTACCAATGTTCACATGAAATCGATTCTAACCACACATTGATGTCTTTTGTTCTTTTTATCACATATGCTGTGTACTAGTTTAATACATTATGTGACCACCCGGTGAATTCACCAATTATCTAAACTCTATTTAACATACAATTATGAACTGTACTTTTAGCACTTAAATATTTAATGTTTTTCATACACTTCAGATGTATCAAAATTAGTTTAAGTGCACTGCAAGAGATTCTCTGTACTAACATTACTTCTGTAAAATTACACAACATCAAAGGATTTTTTTATATTCTACATGAAAAACAGTTTTCCTATAAAACTAACAAAATAGCAAGAAACATATAACGTTTGGTGGGAGACTCATGTGACCTATGCTAACTTGAGATTCTCTAACAAAAGAAATTAACCAGCTACACTTAGCAGAGCTTAGTTTTCTCATTCCAAAAATGATTGTCTTAATGCAAATTATTCCATGAAAAGTGCTGGCTCACAACTCAGTGTGTTTTTTTATGACATCTTTAAAGAGATATTTCACATTACCAACCTGAAAACAAGAGAGAAATAGTGAGGCAGGTCTTAGCGTTACCGAGTTCTCTTGAGCTATGAGAGAATTTCAGTAACGTGCGTAAGGCAACTCTCCATGTCACATTGCCCCTTACTGTCGCTGAGTTAGATCTACTGGCAAAATCTCCAAGCTAGAAATGCTCACATTGCTGGCCAAACATTAACATGTTGTGAGGAGTACAGCAAATAAAACATTATATACAAAACAATTTAAATATTCACCAAAATGAAGATGACCACACTTTTGTGGGCGTCACATAAAGCATTAATGAGTTCATGCATGATAGAACACAACTGTACAGAGAATTTTATAGTCCTAAGAATTGTATATTTTCTGTATTGCATTTTTTATTTAAATGAATGCCAAATTTTGCAAAAATAACAAAGCCTTGTAACTTTATTCAGTGTATTTATTACATAGTTGTTTTCATGTCATTGTCACTATAGGGCTATCTTTTTTTAGGATAAATGTGGCAATTAAAAGCAACCCTCCATTCCAGATGTATTCAACCTTGTCAACAAAAGTCTGGAACAAAGCCTAAAACAGCCTAACACACTACAGCATCCTATTTTAAATGAAGCATAGCAAAGTTGTCAGCTTTACACCTCTGTGCCTTTAGTGGCACCGTGTACATGTCAGGAACGCGGAGGCGGACTGACAGAGGTGGATGCACACGCTAAAACACAGCGACTTTATTTACAACCAAAATATAACAAAACAAAGACAGACTAAGAACTAGAAAGAATACTTAAACAAAGACCTAGACAGAGAGACATGGACAGAAAGAGAGAACTGGACAAACAGGGAACTAGACAGAACCACAGAAGCTAAACTAGAACACAGAACTACACAAACTAAACTAGAACACAGAACTAAACAGAGTAATATAAATAGACAAACCAAACAACTCACAAAGCACATGGAAGACACAGACAGACCAGGGATGTGAAACAAATCGAGAAACTAACAAGAGAGACACGCAAACATGGACCAAATCAAAGACCCAACAAGACAGACATGCAAACATGGAATGTCCAACACAAGGAAGAGCGACAAGGGAACTTAAATACACCACACAGACAAATGACACCTGAAACAGATAACAAGGGGGCAGGGTTACAAATGAGACACGGACGAGGAGGAGGAACAAAGGCGGGACTAGGGCGGAGACATGAACAATAACAAACAGAGCCATGTGCTCACAGGGACAACAGACAAGACAGAACAAGGGCATGACAGTATGCAGGAGTTGGCAAATGAATCAGAGCCGTGCTGGGAGCCAAAGTGCAGCTTTAATTTTACAGCAGGCACTGAGAGCTGATTTTCTGAATAGCTCTCAAATTTTCTGAGCCCCAAATATTTGGTATTCAGATATTTGTTCATTGGGTATGTATTCGGTTGCTAATTTTGAGATTAGGATATTGTTACATGAATGTAATTAGCAATAAAGGTAATGCTCCACCACATTCAGGCTCCAGCAGTAAAGACAGTGCTCTCCCCACTCCATCCATATTCAGGCTCATCAACATAAAAGTGCAAATGAAGCCTAAGACTATTTGTGAAGTATTGCTACTCTATTGTTGTGTGCTGTGTGTTGTCTTGTTATCTTTTCCCGTGTATGAACCTTTCTTTTGTTTCTCTGGACTTTGTATTTTGGGTTCTGTTCGCTAGTGTTTGATCTTTTGTGCTTCTGACCTCTGCCTGTTTGTATATTATTCTCTGGATTACCCTTTCGGTTTTGGATTGCATTCTTCTTCTTGTGTGTTTTGTCTTAGTTATATTTTCATCTTCAGTAATGTTCTCCTGTTCTTGGTGTTAACCCGCTAGTGTATTTTCTGTTTGTACAGCCTGAGAGGTAAAATGTTTTCCCCATAAATTAAATTCCAGTTAATAAAGTTGTATTAAAATTCAGAATTTGCATCTGTAAATAATTTTGTAATATTAGGATTATGACGCTAAAAACAGAGCAGTAGTTCTGCTGATTATTATGTTGTTGGTCCTGCAAAAATGTTCTTTCAACCTACCTAACCTGTTAGGTCTTTAAATATTTAGTTAGAGCATGATGTACAGAGAGGACTAATTCACCTCGCCTGGACATTCTGGGTAGGCTCCAGACCCACCGTGACCCTGAACTGGATAAGTGGTTACAGACAATGAATAACTGTTCTTTATTTATTTTGTGGTAGGTGCTGCCAAATGACTGGTGCTTCAAGCAGCATTACACACATGGCCACAACATCTTGCCCCAGCAGGTTTCTCCTCATCTTCTATTTCTGGTGTCATGGCCACTACATCTGTAGAAACTGCCCTGCAATGTGTATGAAACCACCAGTGGATTCAGAATAGTAATTGTCACATTCTTTGCTTCATAACGTTTTAATTTTTTTATATATTTGTATGATTAAGGTGTCATATGAAAGTTATGTAAATATAAAGACAGATAATGAGAAATCTGCCTCATGCAAACCATGTGCAATCCTTATTTCTAAAAAAAAATATTGTATGAAGTTTTCATCTTATGTTTTACAAAAGGAAATGTACATTTATCATGCAATACCATTTAACGGCCAGAAGAGGACATAACCATTGATTTATTCAAGGTGATTGAGCACTGTCTGACAACATTTTTGACACTTTGGATATTTTTTACCACAATTTTTCAAAAAGAACTAAAATATAAATTCCTAGTAAGTCCATTTTGCTTGTTAGAACCTAATAATGCCCAAAATGGCTTTTCATTGCCCAAACAAACCATGCAATGTACAGGGGCTGGACAAATGAAACTGAACACCTGTCATTTTAGTATGGGAGGTTTCATGGCTAAATTGGACCAGCCTTGTGGCCAATCTTCATTAATTGCACATTGCACCAGTCAGAGCAGAGTATGAAGGTTCAATTAGCAGAGGGTAAGAGCACAGTTTTGCTCAAAATATTGCAATGCACACAACATTATGGGAGACATATCAGAGTCCAAAAGAGGACAAATTGTTGGTGCACGTCTTGCTGGCGCATCTGTGACCAAGACGGCAAGTCTTTGTGATGTATCAAGAGCCACGGTATCCAGGGTAATGTCAGCATACCACCAAGAAGGACGAAACACACCCAACAGGATTAACTGTGGACGCAAGAGGAAGCTGTCTGAAAGGAATGTTCGGGTTTGGATTGTATACAAAAAACATAAAATCACGGCAGAATTAAATGTGCACCTCAACTCTCCTGTTTCCTCCAGAACTGTCCGTCGGGAGCTCCAAAGGATCAATATACACGGCCGGGCTGCTATGGCCAAACCTTTGGTCACTCATGACAATGGCAAATGCTGGTTTCAGTGGTGCAAGGAGCGCAAATCTTGGGCTGTGGACAATGTGAAACATGTATTGTTCTCTGAAGAGTCCACCTTTACTGTTTTCCCCACATCCGGGAGAGTTACGGTGTGGAGAAGCCCCAAAGAAGCGTACCACCAGACTGTTGCATGCCCAGAGTGAAGCATGGGGGTGGATCAGTGATGGTTTGGTCTGCCATATGGCATTCTCTTGTGCTAGATGGGCGCATCACTGCCAAGGACTACCGAACCATTCTGGAGGACCACGTGCATCCAATGGTTCAAACATTGTATCCTGAAGGCGGTGCCGTTATCAGGATGACAATGCACCAATACACACAGCATGACTGGTGAAAGACTGGTTTGATGAACATGAAAGTGAAGTTGAACATCTCCCATGGCCTGCACAGTCACCAGATCTAAATATTATTGAGCCACTTTGGGGTGTTTTGGAGGAGCGAGTCAGGAAACGTTTTCCTCCACCAGAATCACGTAGAGACCTGGCCACTATCCTGCAAGAAGAATGGCTTAAAATCCCTCTGACCACTGTGCAGGACTTGTATATGTCATTCCCAAGATGAACTGATGCTGTACTGGCTGCAAAAGGAGGCCCTACACCAAAGTAATAAATTACTGTTTCAGTTTCATTGTCCAACCCCTGTATATTTGAAGTAATTCATGAAATAAATTCTTTTTTTTATGAAAAAAACAATTTTGATTAAAAAAAAAATACTATGAAATACCACATGTAATCCTCTATTTAGACTTGAATAAATATCAAAATAAATATATTTGGAACACTCAGAACATTTTCTGGTAAAGTTCTATAAATCAATCAACATATGTGGATCACTGTTGATGTCTCTATAGTCATTTATGGTGAAACAAAAAACAAAAAAACTATGAGCGTCTACATTTTTTGGCATTTAGGAGTTAATTGGAAGCATATGTAAAGTATATTAGGGTCAAAAACACATATTTTTCTACTTTAAAGTGGCCTTTTACACAAAAACCCAACTATTTTAATTTATTCCAAGTATTTAGAAAGTAATAATCATTCAAATTTGGCAATTAGCTATTTTTCGGAAATTCAGAATAATAACTAGAGCCAAAAAGGTTAAGATTTTCAAAGCTTCAGGCTCATGGTCTTACTGTCAAAAACCACATTAAAATCATATATAGTCAAACACTATATAAGCTATATAAAAGCAAAAACAATATAAAAACATATTTCTCCCTTAAAACACTAATGTTACTCCAGTTTTGAAGAACAGCGGAAATGGTTAAATGTGGCAATGTTTAGCAGGTGTTGAGGGATATTCCGAAAGGAAAATATGGAAAAAGATTTTTTTTATTGTCTTTGTGCTTTAATCCCTTACATCGCTATTAAACATTTGTTCAGCTTAGATTTAAGTAATCAGAGTTTATTGTGAAGATCAGGGTTCACCATCTGTTTTGTTGTAGAATATTTGTGGAGGGGAGAATGTTAGAGAAAATATGACAAAAAGAATTCTCCTAAACATTTTGTAGTGCAGTATGATGCAGCAGGTAGTGTCACACAGCTCCAGGGACGTGGAGGTTGTGGGTTCGATTCCCGCTCCGGGTGACTGTCTGTGAGGAGTTGGTGTGTTCTCCCCGTGTCCGTGTGGGTTTCCTCCGGGTGCTCCGGTTTCCTCCCACAGTCCAAAAACACACGTTGGTAGGTGGATTGGTGACTCAAAAGTGTCCGTAGGTGTGAGTGTGTGAGTGAATGTATGTGTGTGTCTGTGTTGCCCTGTGAAGGACTGGCGTCCCCTCCAGGGTGTATTCCCACCTTGTGCCCAATGATTCCAGGTAGGCTCTGGACCCACCGCGACCCTGAACTGGATAAGCGGTTACAGATAATGAATGAATGAATGAGTATGATGAATGTGCATTAATTTCTAATAAAAAAAATTTGACTTTTTGGGACTTAATTTGCCGAAAGTTATCTTATTATGCCAAAAGGCCCCTCTTCACTCTATCACTCTTCTTATCACACAAGCCCGGATGGGAATTTGAGATAACACCCAGAGAAGAGTCGTAAACCACACTCCAGGGACCATTTATGGCACAAGGTCTTAAAGGTCTCCTCAGTGGAATGCACAGAGACACACATGATCACATGATATTCCACTTTGAGTAAATGTCCTCTCACACATCTTAAAAGAATGTTAAAATTAAAAGAATCACACATTCCTTAATTCCTTAGTTTACCTTGTGAACAAGTTGCATATGAGTACCACTGTGTGAAATTAATTTCATTTAGACAAACCAAACAGGTAGAATTAATTACATGTATTTAAAATCATCTTTTTATACAAACCTATGTAGGAACCAAGGAAGCCACATACTCTGTTATTTGGTTAAGAATTATGTAAATCATGGTTTTGTCTGAATGATATTAATTTTTGTTAACATATAATCTTTTATAGTGCAAAAGTATGGTTCAGAATCCTTGGATATTTATTCAACAGGAATCTTCCTTAAGTCTTTGTCTTGTACAACAACCAATCAGGTGCAAGGGATGCTCCAATCCTCAATTCCTGAGGACCAATCAGGCCTTCAAGGCGGGTTAAAAATCATTCATTCATTCATTCATTATCTGTAACCGCTTATCCAATTCAGGGTCCAGAGCCTACCTGGAATCATAGGGCGCATGGCGGGAATACACCCTAGAGGGGGCGCCAATCCTTCACAGGGCAACACACACACACATTCACTCACACACCTACAGACACTTTCGAGTTGACAATTCACCTACCAACGTGTGTTTTTGGACTGTGGGAGGAAACCCGGAGCACCCGGAGGAAACCCACACGGACACGGGGAGAACACAACAAAATCCTAACAGACAGTCACCCGGAGTGGGAATCAAACCCACAACCTCCAGGTCCCTGGAACTGTGTGACTGCGACACTACCTGCTGTGCCAGTTCAGTCCAGAGAGAACTCACAGAACTTTCAGGGAGGACTCCTCAGAACTCCTCAAGACTCCTAGGCTCTTCTCAGTCTCCAACAGACTCCGCTCTCTTCCAAAATACAGACTCTCTTATGGCTCTCTCTTAAATTCCAATATACAAGTAACTCTGTCCAAATAAGAGTCATCAGAAGACTGCAAGAGTCTATTGTCTACTGTAGATGACGCTACTCAAGCAATTTGTTTTTGAGGACTTGCACTTTATTGGACAGTTTGTTTCCATACAATTCCTGCTCCTTCATGTCGGACAACGTAGAAACCCAAAAGTTTTCTCAATTTCTCAGACGTCACCAAGATCAATGTCATAAAAGACAAAACACATTATATTAATTATATGTGTAAATGACCCTTTTGTCCAACTAAGAGCACAATCCCAAACCATATGTTTTTACTTATGTATGTTTTTACTGATATCTGCCACAAAGCTCTATGGATCAGAACAGATCAGCATTACAGTGTCCCAAAATTACATTTTGTTACTTTTTAAAAAAAATAATACACAAATAATACGCTTTGGTTGCAGAATACAATTCAACAACAGCTCTTAAATTCTCAGACCACACACACAAATATAAAAATAAAGCAAAACAATAGGTGTAATTTGAGATATAAGCCTCAAAGTGATAAAAGAAAGAAAAAAAGTAGTTGTATTACTGGGTAAACAGTGGTTTTTGTGCATCTTTTTTATGTATCTATTTTTTGTAACGTGTAACAGATGGTCACATTTGTTAAATTTAGTGAAAAACTGAGTAGCTAAAATAAGTGATAATGCATAATCTCTCTTAGGCTTCTTCAAGGAGAGCTGGAGTAATAGTTTAACAAAACCTTTATAACCTTGAAAATTATATATTCCATAAAACAAAGCCATACAGTGCACTCTTCACTATTACTCTACAAAATGGAGAATATATATATATATATATATATATATATATATATATATATATATATATATATATATATATAATTATTATTTATTTATTTATTAATTTTTTTTAATGAATAAAACTGACACCTGACAATGAACCAGTTAATGAACCATCATCCTGCATAAAATTTCATGATGAATAAACCAAGAGGAATGCTCCAAAATTACTCTGAATAAAATCTTTTTACATTCACTTCCATTGAAAGTTGAGAAGGATTTTCCTTTCTCTTGTAAAGTAATAAGTTTGGGAGATACATTTATTTTTATTGGACAGTGTTAATATGCTAAACTCTTGAACAGAACAGTTTCACTTTACAATAAATAGACATTGCTGATAACTTAAAGTTTTAAAATCGCAAGAAGCAATGCATAAAGTATTTAGTGTATATTTATATGGGCAGAAGAATAACTAAATATGAAGTTAATCTGATGTTTTAGGCCTTCACTGTAGGGCCTAAACTATAAGAAACCATTCTTTTCTGGATCTAGTTAAAAACAATTATCATGTTTATGATCTACATGACAAAGAACCAGAGGATAGTCCAAAGAAAGAAAACAAAGCACAATTTCACTAAGATAAAATGCAGTTAGTCTTAATTTTGACCTGATCATTGAGCTCTGATGTAGACGGTGTAACATTCTGAATTTTAATTGTCTGTAATCAAAGTGTAACTCAAAGGTCACACTGAGATCTGATCAGTGAAACACAGTGGACAAAGATATTTCTGCTTATTTATAACAAAACCTTACAGAACATTAATACATCTATTGATTTCTGTCTCCTTTATAGAACTGAGACATCATGACTTCAACCCCAGTAACAGAAACAACACACATGAGTCCACTGAATATATTCGACCTAGTGGCCAGTGTGATCATCATTGTCCTGGGTCTTACTGGAAATGGAAAGTAATTCTTAAGCAATACCTATATATGACTTCATATTTGGTTTTGTGATCCCATTCCTGATAATGATTGCTTGTTGCGTCATTATAAAACGAAAACTAAAGACCATGCAGATGGTGGAATCCAAAAAGCCTTTCAAGATCATGACGGCACTGAGTGCCACTTTTTTTTATCTGCTGGATGCCTTATCACATAATTATGTTGATGCATATAAACAATGAACCAACTGAATGTCTACAAATTATAGGAGTAATTGGCTTCACTCTCGTCAGTGCTAATAGCTGTCTGAACCCTTTTCTTTATGCGTTCATGAGGAAGGACTTTAAGAACCAATTTTATGCAATTCTGCCAAAGATGCAAAAATGCAATGGAGGAAGAGGACAACCAGAACATTGACAGAGGGACAAATCTGACCCACGAAGGAAGCCAACATACCACCACCATTTCATCTGTTCTGTGAGACTTTACAAACAGCCACAAATTAATTTCCAACTAATTTTCTAAATGCTTTATTTTTCCTGGTACCATCACAGCCTTCAGTATATTTTGTGTATATGCATCAAATTAAGTTTAAAAGGGGATTTGCTTTGTTCAGGACGTGCTCCTGCCTGGGATATAATGGTTATACAAGATGAATAAATAAGTGAAGTTATATAAAACCATAATTTTGGGAGTAGGACCACGCCCGAACACCTCTTCTCAGCCCTATATATACCCTGCAAATTCATGTCATTTCCGCATCGGACAAACTCGCCTCATTTAGTTCAGGAGATGGATCTCGACTCGACTGCTTCACGACGTCAGCTCGCTCCTCCGCGTTGGGTCATTCCTGCTGATCCCCGTATTCAGAGCCGTGTTCGGCCTTTATCATGCCTGCTGAGCCCCCTGTTTTAAACTTGCTCCGGCTAAACAGCTATTGGACTGCCGGTATCTGAAGTTAGGTACGGCCGTTGTCGCGTCTGCAACCGCTTTGTTCTATGCTCTGCTGTCTTACCCGCTCCGGATTGGTGCTCTGTTCTTCTTCTCCTCCCGCTACATTCCGCCTCCCGAGTGACCCCCCGCATCTGCCTCAGTCGCTGGCGCAAGGCTTTGAGCCTCCCCTTATCTTCATCTCCGGGTAAGCTGCTATGGGACTGCCTCGTGTTTTGGGGAACGCGAATCTACCGTCGTCACGGCTGCTGTTCCACAGCTACGAACTCTACAGCGCCTTGAGACTCCCATTTCCTCCTCTCCGGCAGAACAGCCTCGGCGTTCCAATAACGTGCTCCGAAACAATGGCGCCCCCTTCGTTCTCTCAGCTAAGGAGAAGCCCGTCTGTCGGTATAAGGAGCCCCTGCGCAGCAATGCAATGATGACACAACCTTCTATCTCCGACTAAACGCCCCCTGCTGGAGCATTCTTCGTCTTCCTGCTACCCTTCCTGGTTGTGTCTAAGCTGTGGACATTAGCCTCAATGTCTTATAGTTTTGCTGTCTCACAGGTGCCTTAGAGGGCTGCTTTGATAATAATATAATTATCTGAGCTGCACTGGATAATGGCTTAGAATCTGCAACATTTATGCGCATCTACAGGGCAGTAGTTTACCTACACTGCTTGCCAAGATGGTCCTATCTTAAATGTTGGAAAAGAAAGCAGGCAGTATGTTTAAGCCTCCATTCCAAATCGGCTCCTCTTTCCATCTGAACACTGCCTTGATTGACAGCATTGCACTCATTTAGACACAGCCCTCCATGTTCGTTTCGTTCTCTTATCCCCTCTATGCATCATCCCACCCCTCCCTTTCTCTTCCTCTATATCTGTCTCTACGCATCATCCCACCCCTCCCTTCATCATTCCACCTCTTCCCCCATTGCAGCCGTAGCTTCATGTTTCAGACCTTCTAGCCCACACCCTCTATAGGTGCTGTAGCGGGCCTGTCCCTGTCAGCTCTCCGGGCACTCGACGCGATCTACTCTACGCATCATCCCACCTCTCCCTTCATCATCCCACTTCTTCCCCCATTGCAGCCGCAGCTGCATGCCTCAGACCTTTTCTGCAGTCTTCTCACTGCATGGCTTCCTCATTGCTGATTCATTTTCTTTCAACCCCCCCACCCCCCATTTCTTCATCCCACCCTCTACCCCTGCTGCTGCTCTATGCATCATACTTTCCAGCTCGCACACCCTCTACAGGTTGCTGTTGCGGGCCTGCATCCTGCCTGGTGCTCTGGGCATTCTATGCAGTCTCCTTGCTGCACAGCTTCCTCACCCTAGATTCGCTCTCATACTATCGTCTCATTCTCCCAGCCTCTACATCAGCAGCTTGCATACTTCATGGACACTCATCCCAACCTTCAATTTGTGACCGTGCCATACCCTGCCTCTAACATTACAATTCTTATTTTTCTATTTAGGTGCTGCTGCAGACCCTCATCCTGACTCCTCTGCTGCTGTGCTTCTCCCACCCTCCAACTTCCAATTTATACTCTCTTTTCAGATGCTGCTGTGGACTATCATACCGGACCCTCCTCTGTACTGCCTTGCTGCTCACACTCTACAGCTTTTAGCTCCTGCTCTGTTTTCAGGTGCTTTGGTGGACCTCTTTTTGCTGCTGCACTACTGAGTCCCTGACTTTCCAGCTCATCGACTCCCCGTGTGCTGTTATGGGCCATGTCCTAATCCTCTCCTTTGCGGCTGTCCCGCACCCCGCCTCTTCCTTTACAGCACACCCTCTCTCCTGATGTGGACCTTCATCCTAATCCCCTTCCCCTTATGGTTTCGCTGCATCCTGCCTCTTCCTTTACAGCCCTCCTCTCTCATGCCACAGACCTTTGTCCCAACCCCATAGCTTTGCGGCCGCACCGCCCACCTCCAACTTCTCAGCTTGCACTCTCTCCTCAGAAACTGCTGTGGACGCTCATCCCTATGCCTTCCTCTCACAAACAAACAACGCCCTGTGTCCACTGTATGGCGTGCACTCTCTCCTGCTGGATCTTACCTTCTGCTTCTGCTTGCAGCTAAGCTTCTCCTAGCGACTGCACCTCGCACTGCCTCTTATGGTACTGTTCGTACTAATTCTTCAAGCAGCTGCGGGCTTTCAACCTGACCTCTCCTCTTCGTGATCATGCTGCTCCGAGCCCCTAAGTTCCAGCTTATGCTCTCTTCTCAGGTGTGGCCTTGGACCAGCCCCCCCACGCAGCACTCAGGCCTTTGACGCCACCTCAAATTCAATTCACCCTTTCACATGCAGCCTTGTCGCTCTCAGCTTCTAACTTTCCAGCTCGTGCCAGCGAGGACCATAATCTTTCATCTCTCGGCTAGCAACAGCACCTCACCCTGCCTCCTATGGTACTGTTCGCACTGATTCCTCCAGGCGCTGTGGACCTTCAACCTGTCCTCCTATCTTCACAACCACACTGCTATCTAGCCCCTAAGGTCCAGCTTATGCTCTCTTCTCAGGCGTGGCCTTGGACCAGCCCCCCTACGCAGCACTCAGGCCCTTGACGCCGAGTGTGGTCCGTACTAGCAAAATGAAGTTATTTAATACCGTAATTTTGGGAGTAGGACCACGCCTGAACTCCTCCTCTCAGCCCTATATATATACCCTGCAAATTCACGTCATTTCCGCGTCGGACAAACTCGCCTCATTTAGTGCAAGAGATGGATCTCGACTTGACTGCTTCACGACGTCAGCTCGGTCCTCCGGGCTGGGTCATTCCTGCTGATCCCCATATTCGGAGCCGTGTTCGGCCTTTATTAAGCCCACTGAGCCTCCTGTTTTAAACTCGCTCCCGCCTCCACCCCGTCTCCACCCTTTTCTCATATTCATTCATCCAACGGGGGGGGGGATGGGGTCTGGCTTCATACGCATTCATAAGCTGCCCTAACCTCTTCCCCAAAAGACTTCTGAGTTCACCTCCCCGTTTTAGCCTCTACGGGTATGGTTCATACACTGTGGACCACAAAACTGTTTTTCCTTCTTCTTGTCAATAATAACACCACACACATTAAATGTTTCTCACAAACCACATTGATGTGGATTATACACTGGTTTAATTTAACTATTAAAGGTTTAGGAGGATTCTTGGTGTCACATTTCCAAACAGAGGGTGAACTCTGACCTTCAAAATAAACTCTGATCACTTAAATCTAAGCTAAACGAGAGTCTAATATCAGTGTAAGGGATTAAAGCACAAAGACAATAAAAAAAAATCTTTCTTTAGGAATATCCCTCAACACCTGCTAAACAAGACATGCCACATTTACTCCACAAGGAGTTTTATTTAAACAGAGACAGAATCAAAATAAACACAGGTAATACATACAGATTAAATAAAGATAAAACTAAACTAAACATAGTTAAACTAGGACAGACAGAGAAGAATCATGAACTGGGGTAGACACATGTAAACAGAAAGACTGAGAAACATATGTAGTGTGATATGATGGATGTGTATTAATTTCTAATAAGAAATTTGACTTTCTGAGATTTGATTTTAAATATCCAAACTGTAGCTGGTTTCAGAGACATCTTCAAGCCACACAAGCCCAGATGGGAATTTCAGATAACACAGAGCAGGCTCGTAAACCATTCTCCAGGGACCTTTTTTATGACCCAAGGCCACACAGGGTCAAGAGAAGAATCTTTTGGGAGACACTCCTGAGGATCATTTTATGCTCTGTATAAAACTGCTTAATGAAGAACTTCTCATATAGAATTGAACCTTAATTCCTATTGGTTTAAAACAACAAGTTGCCTATGGGCACAACTGTTTGAAATTAATTCCATTTGGACAATCAAAATGGGTGGGAGTAATTTACATGTGTTTAAAGTCATTTCTTTTTTATATGAACTTATGTAGAACCAAGGTAGCCACATACTATGTGTGTAGTTTGTTAAGAATTGTGTAAAACTTGGCTGTCTGAATGATATTACTTTGTGTTAACATATAATCTTTTATAGTATGATCCAGAATTCTGGGATTGTCAGGAACCGTCTTCAAGTCTTTGTCTTGTCAAGGGTCATAAATTTTATGTGATGTCACTACCAAGGTACAGGAAGCAGCCAATCAGGAGCAAGAGAGGCTCCAATTCTCAATCTCTGACGACCAATCAGCTATTCAGGGCGGGTTTTCTAAATTCTGGTTAAAAAACCCAGTGGCACCAAATGATAATGGCCTCTTTCCACACTTTTCCACCGTCTTCACACACCTTCACTGCACTTCACATTTTCTCTCTTTTTAAGCCTTTTTTAAGGCTAAAAGGTTTTGAAATAACTCTCCAGCCTTCTGCAGGCTTCAGACTCATATGGGCCCCTCAAGCAGGGTCCAGACAGAACAGAAGTTTTATTTTTAATTTATCTCTAGTAGAAACTATAGTTCTAGAAAGGACTGTAGTTTAACTCCAGCAAAATTCAGTGCCACCCAGAGCATGAAGGAGACCTCAGACCTCTGACCCTCTAAGTGATGACAAAGCTTCCAAGACCAGTGACAGAAAAGGAGGAACGCAACCTCAGAATGACCTTCTGAGTAAAAGGCCCATGAGAGACCCTGTCTCTCACAAGGCAGCAGATCAGTGATGACGGAGAATCCCCACAGAGAACTTCAGAACACCACCAGCTCCAATGGAGGGGTCGCCGTGTCTAAAAAGGGGGAGAAAAGGAACGCCAGCGGCTTCAGCTACAAGGCCCGCGCTGCATTGCTCCAGGAAGCCACGCCGGAAAACACCGCACGTCAGCGACATGCTCCCAGTCCATCTCCCGGGACACGTAAGGTCACATGGTTTCATTTCTTTCATTGCTCAGGAGAGGTGCTGAATGCTTTGCTGGGATAAACAATAGCCTTTCTAGAATTTATGGTAATTATCATAGAGAAATTCCCTCATATATTAATCTCCATGCTCCCTCATGTATCGCTGAAATCCATTTCATTATATGAATGTATAATCAATATTCATTATTTGATATTACAATTAATAAACCAGTTGTGTGATAAAACCAATCCTTGGTTATTTGTTTGTGTGCCCTTTTGTTGTACAGAATTATTCCTTCTAGTTCAGATTCAATTTCAGAGCCAAGAACCTAGAGCGGGTCAATGATAATTAATTAATAATTCATTAATAATAATTAATTCTAGCTAATCCTGCAATATAATATGTAAAGTCATCTAACATGATGACCTACTTGTCCAAGCTAAAATTGGACAGGTAAAGACACTACACATACATCTACGCACACAACACCAGACCAAGGAGCACTCAAACTGCAGGGGTATATCAGGACAAGACAAACGAGGAACACCTGGAGACAATAATGAGACAGAGGCAGGACTAAGGCGGGACTAGGGCGGAGATAGGAACAACAACAAACAGAGTCATGTGCTACATGAGCAAATGGTGGGGAAAACAGACAGTACTGGGCCAGGATGTGACAAAGTGGCGGTTCTTGGGGTGTAAAACCAATTGTTTCTTTGAAAAACAGTATCTGAATGTTAATATGATTTAGGAAATCATGACACTTGCCAATTTCAAATTTCAATGCCAGTTACAAAGGTATTTTCTATTTTTTGTTTTTATGTACTGTTTGTACACATTGCAATTGCTGTATGTTTCCATAGTTTCAAGGTTGTATGAAAGCACACTTGTTGATATTACATTGCCAGATATTTTGTCATTGTGGTGGCACCCTCAATAGGACATATTTGTACATTTAATTAGGGAACATAATATATTATAATTGTAGATTTAAAAATGTGTTGATTTCACACACCCTGTTTCATCTCTAGGACTTATATTATGTTTTTTGTTATATGACATTTCTATAATGAAATACTACAAACATGTATGTCTCCCTCCGGAGAAGAGAATGCAATGTACCTTTAAGGAACAAAAGTGCAATTTTAAACACTTTTACCTTTAGTGGCCAATAATGTACTTTTTTTCTGAGAGTGTAAGTTATTTAATAAAGCAGTAATTTCACCATGAACCTGATTCTAATCTTTTCTGAGGTAGAAATAAATTATTATAGTTTATTACAGTTTCCCAGACTCGGGCCAGAACTATCGGCCCATTCTACGGCCATACATCACGGCCGAGTGTTTTTGTTCCGACGTGTGCGTGATTCAGCCCGAGTGTGGACCGATAAAAATTTTGCTAGCTGGGATGGATCAGGTCAACAATGCATCCACTGCAGTCTCATCACCATAACAATTCATGCTTTGACACACACACATTGTGTGCTGGGGCATTGACACCTGTTGAGATACTGTGCTGCTTCTGCTGCAATTTGTTTGTCAAATAATCGAAAGTCTACCAGCAGATAGGAGCTGGCATTGCAGTATCCCGAAATTACATTTGATTCTTGAAAATGTATATTACGTTACATTTTTAAATAATATTTGAAAAATAGGTTTTGGTTGCAGAATATAATTCTACAACAGCTCTTAAATTCTCAGATCACACACACACACACACACACTAAACACAAGAACTGCCCCTGTGTAAGTGAACACTGAGATGCTAAACAATGGAAATGGTTAATGCTTGTGGTAAACAAACTTCAGAAATTCTGAGGCTTCTCTGTTTAAACAAATGCACTGTGGTTGTAAATGACCAATGATTAAAATGTGCAGTGTAAACTTTTACAGGTGCACAGTGTACGTCTGGCATGACGGGTCAGTGGAAAGAAGGTTCCTTTGAATTCTGACAAACCACAGAAAGGAAGTGAATGTTACAAAATTTTACTGATAATATAAAAGATCATTGCTCATCTTAAGCAGCAATACCACCAGCTCTGCAGCAGTGTGCTGAAGCAGCCATTGGCCGGTGAGTCTTTTTATTCTCTTTAAATATAAAACAAAACAGCAAGTGTTGTGTATTTTGAGATATAAACCTCAAAGAGATAAAAGAAAGGAAGAAAAAAGCAGTTGTATTACTGGGTAAACAGTGGGTTTTGTGAATTTTTTTTGTGCATGTATTTTTAGTAACGTGTAACAGATGGGCACATTTATCAAATTTAGTGAAAAACTGAGTAACTAAAATAAGTGATAATTAGTAATCACCTTTGGGCTTCCTCTAGGAGAGCTTTGGAAATATTTCATAACTTTCATAATCTTCATAATACCTGACCATTTGACCTTGATTGTATTCTTATAATAATAATAATAATAATAATAATAATAATAATAATAATAATAAATAATTCCAATTATAAATAAATCATACCTATTCATTACAAGAACAAACAATTCCTGTATTTTCATCTATCTTCTCATAGTTCATTAAAATATAATGTTGTTAATATAAAGTTTCTGAAGATGACCAGAAAAACCAGAAAGGATTTCTGATAAAAGTTATATATTCCATAAAACAAAGGCATTCACTGTTCACTAGTAGATGTTGTTACTCTACAAAACGGAGAAAAATGTATTTTTTTGCGCAATGAATAAAACTGACACCTTTTCTGTTTTGTCCTCTGTGTGCAAGTTAATGAATCACCATCCTGCATATCACTACTGTCCAATTAAAATCATTTATCTCCATTTTTGGTCATTTTTAGTATTCTACATTATAAAAACACAGCAGCAGTCCTTCACAATGTGTGAAAATTTAATGATGAATAAATTAATGAGAAGGATTTTTCTTTCTCTTGTAAGGTAATAAGTTTGGGAGATACATTTATTTTTATTGGACAGTGTTAATATGCTAAACTCTTGCACAGAACAGTTTTACTTTACAATAAGTAGACATTGCTGATAACAAAGATGTAATTTATTCAAAATCGCAAGAAGCAATGCATGGAGTATGTAGTGTATATTTATATGGGCAGAAGATTAACTAAATATGAAGTAAATCTGATGTTTTAGGCCTTCACTGTAGGGCCTAAACTATAAGAAACCATTCTTTTCAGGATCTAGTTAAAAACAATTATCATGTTTATGATCTACATGATAAAGAACCAGAGGATAGTCCAAAGAAAGAAAACAAAGCACACTTTCACCAAGATAAAATGCAGTTAGTCTTAATTTTGACCTGATCATTGAGCTCTGATGTAGACGGTGTAACATTCTGAATTTTAATTGTCTGTAATCAAAGTGTAACTCAAAGATCACACTGAGATCTGATCAGTGAAACACAGTAGACAAAGATATTTCTGCTTATTTGGTAACAAAACCTTACAGAACATTAATAGATCTATTGATTTCTGTCTCCTTTATAGAACTGAGACATCATGACTTCAACCCCAATACCAGAAACAACCCTTCCTGAAAATGGCACTGAGAACTATGACACATACCATAGACTATTGAATATATTCGACCTAGTGGCCAGCGTGATCATCATTGTCCTGGGTCTTACTGGAAATGCTTTGGTGATCTGGATTGCAGGATTTAAAGTCCGAAAGTCAGTCATCAGCATCTGGTACCTGAGCCTGGCTGTGTCCGACTTCTTGTTCTGCTCCTTTCTTCCCTTCATTGTCTATTATAGAATCACACACATCTGGATTTTTGGACCGTTCCTGTGCAATATAATTTTCATTAACATTTCTCTAAATCTCTACTGCAGCATCTTCCTCCTCACCATCATCAGTGTGGACCGTTGTGTGATTGTTATGTTTCCAGTTTGGGCTCAGAATCAGCGCACAGTGAAAAAGGCTTTTGTGATAGTTGTTCTAGTTTGGTTCATCTCTGCAATACTTAGTGTTCCAGCTCTAATTATCCATGACTCTGAGAATAAAACGGTAACCATTGAGACCAATGAGAAATGTAAAATGAGTAATTCTAAAGCAATACCTATATATGACTTCATATTTGGTTTTGTGATCCCATTCCTGATAATGATTGCTTGTTGCGTCATCATAAAACGAAAACTAAAGACCATGCAGATGGTGGCATCCAAAAAGCCTTTCAAGATCATGACGGCACTGAGTGCCACTTTTTTTATCTGCTGGCTGCCTTATCACATATTTACGTTTATGAAAATAAACGAAATAAGAATTAAATTTCTAGGACTAATTGGCTTCACTCTCTGCAGTGCTAATAGCTGTCTGAACCCTTTTCTTTATGCGTTCATGGGGAAGGACTTTAAGAACCAATTTTATGCAATTCTGTCAAAGATTGAAAATGCAATGGAGGAAGAGGACAACCAGAACATTGACAGAGGGACAAATCTGACCCACGAAGGAAGCCAACATACCACCACCATTTCATCTGTTCTGTGAGAGTAAAACCACGTCTTTACAAACAGCCACAAATTCATTTCCAACTAATTTTCTAAATGCTTTATTTTTCCTGGTACCATCACAGCCTTTAGTATATTTTGTGTATATGCATCAAATTAAGTTTTGCCCGGGATATAATGGTTATACTAGATGAATAAATAAATGTTTGTTTGTCAAGATTCAAATGTGTTATAAATTGTTGCTTTCTAGCAAATATACTGTTGATGTAAATATAAAAGCTCCATAACATTTCACCGTGGACCACAAAACAGTTTTTCCTTGTTCTTGTCAATAATAACACCACACAAATAAATGTTTCTCACAAACCACAATGGTGTGGATTATGCACTGGTTTAATTTAACTATTAAAGGTTTAGGAGAATTCTTTTTGTCACATTTCCTCCAACATTCTCCCCTCCACAAATGTTCTGTAACAAAACACACATGACAAAACAGAGGGTGAACTCTGACCTTCAAAATAAACTCTGAGTACTTAAATCTAAGCTGAACGAGAATCTAATAGCAGTGTAAGGGATTAAAGCACACACACACAAAAAAAAACTATTTTTCCACATTTTCCTTTAGGAATATCCCTCAACACCTGCTAAACAAGACATGCCACATTTAACCATTTCAGCTGTTCTTCAAAACTGGAGTAACATTAGTGTTTTAAGAGAGGAGTATGTTTTTAATATGATTTTAATGCTGTTTATCTATGAATTAAAAGTAGCTTGAGATATAATCAACATGGTACATAAAATGTTAAGTGAATGTTTTACTTCCTCACATTATAAAACCAGACAAGGAAGCAATGCCTGTTAACAGATCTAACTGCAGCAGCATTAAATAACTTCTTCCATTTAATATTTGCTATGAGTGCAATGTTTTTCAATTCAATTCATTTTTTTCCTTTTTGGCATTAAAACCTTGAGCTTTGAAAATCCTGACACACATTGCAGGGACGTATCTACAGATGTAGTGGCTATGACCTCAGTAGTAGACAATGAGGAGAAAGATGCTGGGGCAAGATGCTGTGACCATGTGTGTAATGCTGCTCAAAGCACCAAGCACCAGTCATTTGACAGGAACAAGCACAAATTTATAAATAAATACATTATATTAACTTTTTTTAAGTGTAATATTTATAACAATTTATGACGTGGGATCCCTAAATACTTGAAATCAATAATGAAATCTATTTTAACACCAAAAGTGTGAAAAGGCACGATTTTTCTCAAATCTAAATTGGATCCTCACACCCTTGCTGTGAAATGGTAAGTGCCTAAGCAGGGATGGTTTGGGGAGCAACAGCTGTGGTCTGTACTTCAGATGAGGGTCGGAGGTGGCCATGCAGGACTGGGTCAATGCATTGGCACAATATTTATTTTTTTATATTCACTCATTCATTATCTGTAACCACTTATGCAGTTTAGGGTCGTGGTCTGTCCGGAGCCTACCCGGAATCACTGGGCACAAGGTGGGCACTTCACAGGGTGACACACACTCACACATTCACTTGACACTTTGAGTTGCCAATCCACTTACCAATGTGTGTTTTTGGACTGTGGGTGGAAACTGGAGCACCTGGAGGAAACCCACAGGAACACAGGGAGAACACACCAATCTCCTCACAGTCAGTCACCTGGAGTGGGACTTGAACCCACAACCTCCAGATCCCAGTGTGTATCGTATGTGAATGGTAGGATACATGCGCGTTTGCTTGATGCCAACCAAATAGCGACTCTGCATAGTTCAGTAAGAAAGGAAAAACTTTCACCAACGAAGGGCAGAGAAATTAACCAATAAACTGTACCAAGCAGTAAAACTAATTTTGCTCATTTCTGTGATTACTGCTGCATTTTAAAGCTGTAATATATTTTCCAACCAGTGTGTGCCTTAGCCTTAGGTCCCATCCACACAGATACATTTTTATTTTAAAAATCTATACATACTCTCAACAATGGTCATGAGCTCTGGTTAATGGCTGAAAGAACAAGATTTTGGAGACAAGCGCCCAGAATGCGTTTTCTCCAGTGGGTGGTTTCCTGAGCGTACTCTCCATGATTCTGTGAGGAGCTCAGAGTAGTGTCAGTGCTTCTTTCCACTGAGAGTAGTCAGTTGATGTGGTTCAGGCATCTGACATGCTGAATGAAATTAATCTCTGAGCTGGCCTGAGAACACCTGGAGATCGGGTGGAAGCTGCTGGGAGCAGACATACCTGGACTTCTTTGATTTTCCCTGTTGCCACTGCGACCCTGAAATGGATCAAGTGCAAAAAATTATGATGATGAAGCTGGTAAAAGCAGTGGCAATTCATTTACCTTTTGTTGGCATAGTTAGATGCTTAAGTGGAGTAATGTACACTTTTCTGTGTACATAATTTGCTAATTGCACATTCATTCATTATCTGTAACCATCCATCCATCCATTATCTGTAACCGCTTATCCAATTCGGGGTCACGGTGGGTCCAGCCTACCTGGAATTATTGAGCACAAGGCAGGAATACACCCTGGAGGGGGCGCCAGTCCTTCACAGGGCAACACACACACTTTTGAGTCGCCTAGCCACCTACCAACGTGTGTTTTTGGACTGTGGGAGGAAACCGGAGCACCCGGAAGAAAACCCACACGGACACGGGGAGAACACACCAACTCCTCACAGACAGTCACCCAGAGCGGGAATCGAACCCACAACCTCCAGGAGCTGTGTGACTGCGACACTACCTGCTGTAAAAGTAAAAGATATTTTGTAAAAGAGTTAAAAGTGTTAACTACTTGTTTTTTGAATATAGTTTGTATGTCATAAAAGCATAATTAATTTATTCATTTTAATTTCAATACATGTCGCTTTATAATCAATCATTAATTCATTATTTGTATCCATTTGTCCAGTTCAGAGTCACGGCATTACCATTGACATATATGGGGGGTGTGATTAACAATTTTCTCTTCAACTTTACCTCACCACAGACGGGAAGTGAATGTGGTGAGATCATTGATCACAAGCAGCAAGACGATCTAGCTCTTCAGCACTGAAAGGACTGCCTCAACACACACATCAAATATTGTTCTTTTTAATGTAAGTAGAGACCCTGGTAAAAAGCTGGTATAGATTGTGTAATAGAACATTGTTGTTAAAAAATACTGAGACTTTGTTATAACTTTTGACAGCAGAAAAATACATACCTTAATCATCTATTATTTCTTCTTATATCTTTAATAATGATGTGTATACCTCATACATGTAGCTGCTATTGTAACTTTATCTCAAGTAGTACTTTCTAAAACCAGCTTCTATATTTTTGACTAATTTATGTCTGTGGATGTGTGATACATGTCCTAATACAATGCTGCAACATCCTCTAGGTCCAATAGAATCTTATCTTTAAAAAAATCATAATTATAAACTAACAACTGATTAACACATTTAAGTAAACTACTAAATAAAGGAGAGACAGGGGAAAATATATAAAAACCATGAGCTCAACCAAACTCTGGTAAAACAAATAAACCAGCATTTTTTTTAGAATCTACAGAGTACACATTATCCTAAGGTTTGTGTCTCTTTTTGGGATTCAATCCAGTCTTTATAATATTTAGCTCCATAATTCATTAAATCGGCTTTAACTAATTCTGTTCCAGAGATTTGAATCCGATTCAGTGACGTAGTTCAGTGTTTCAATCACTTACCCTTATTCATTCAGTTGTATACAGTCAAATCTAATCCACATTAATGCTCTACTGGCTGAACTCAAATCCTCACAGTAATGTTCTGGCATTTAGTGTAAAACCTTCCCAGATGCATAGGAGCTGTCACTGTGAGAAAGGGCAAACTCCTAATACCTTACATTTCAGAATAAATGTAAAAGCCGGTGTTTCAGACATGATGGCCATATGGTGTTAGTTAGTTATAAAGAGAAGAAGGAAAAAAAAAGAGAAGGAACTTTTGTAAGAGGAGAAGTTTTTAGTCTTTCCTTTAAATCATGTAATAAATACACTTTATAAAGCACAGAACCTTTAAGGATTCTCTGATCTTTTGAGTTGCAAAACATTTGATCTTACACATTTGTAATTAAAGGGTAACAGTATTGTGTTTATAAGCTGAATTTCCCCATAAACTAGCAGGCAGTTTTCTGGTTGTGATCATTCAGTAATTGGTCACAACTTTCGTAACATTAGACTTAATAACCAATAAACAAGCTTACTGCATCTCACATCAGGTAGAGCTTTAGACTAATGAGGGTGAATGCTGTAGTATGTGGTTGGTGAAGCAGGTAAAAGGTGTTGGCTTTTACGCAGAAGGCTAGGGTTTAGTCCTGGTTCAGAATGTCCAGGCGAGGTGTATTAGTCCTCTCTGTACATCATGCTCTAACTAAATATTTAAAGACCTAACAGGTTAGGTAGGTTGAAAGAAAATGTTTGCAGGACCAACAACATAATAATCAGCAGAACTACTGCTCTGTTTTAGCGTCATAATCCTAATATTACAAAATTATTTACACATGCAATTTCTGAATTAAAATACAACTTTATTAACTGGACTTTAACAAACAGGAAAGACACTAGCGGGTTAACACCAAGAACAGGAGAACTTCACTGAAGATGAAAATATAACTAATAAAAAACACACAACAAGAAGAGTGCAATCCAAAACCGGAAGAGTAATCCAGAGAATAATATACAAACAGGCAGAGGTCAGAAACATAAAGATCTAGAACCCAAAAAAGTCCGGAGAAACAAATTTATCAAACATTCATACACGGGAAAATTAACAAACAAAATAACGCACAATACGCAACAATAGAGTAGCAATACTTCGCAAATAGGCACCGCCAAACTTGGTTAAAAATACTATGAGTAATGACGCACAAATGTAACACAGCTGTATATCAAAACTCAGGTGACCCAGAGCACACAAAATAGCTCCCATTGGTTGGTGGAGTCACGTGACTCCCCGCTGCACCATGGGAATAGAAGTCCCCGGAGCAACCCACAGACTCAAGTGAAGCGAGGAAGGAAGCGATGTGTCCAGAGAGACAGGTGTGACATTACCATAATATTACTGATCTGTAATGAGTTATCAAACATTGTGTATAAATCTGTTCATTAATATTGCAACCGAACTGAGTCTTTTTTAAAAGATTAGATCAATGAAAGAGACTGAGAAACTGAAATGTTTTTTAAAACTCTAAGCAGTCAATTCTAAAGGTACTAAGTATGTCCTTGTGGTGGTAACATCACAGATATTAACGATTCTACTTTGTCTAGTTTTGTACTTTTATATAATAATTCTGAAATTACTGCCTGGAACACAATAATTTTACATTTTTTCAAAAAGATGAGTCGTACTTATGAAAGACCCCAGGATCCAGGAACGGCGTAAATGTATAATTTTGCCAACATGTATCAGCTAATATTAAATCATTTAAAGTGTACATATTATAAAATATTCAGATTCAGCACAAATTAATTCAAATATTCTCAGAAAAATGTGTAAATGGAAATCCTGAAACTCCAACTGGATGCTTGTGACCTTTAATTCCCAAAACACCCCTGCTTTATAAAAATCTTTTCTGTAATGTATATCACCACATGAACAATTTAATCCCATTGCAGAATTTAGTTCTGTATTCTTATGTGTGTACACTGAAAAAAAAAAAAAAAAAATACACCTTGAAGTATTTTTGTTTACGCCAGTGTTGTAAATGTAATGTAAATGTAAAACTACAACTTACGAACCTAAGACACCCTGTTTAAACAGAACTACGTGTAAATAAAAGAAGTTAAAATTAAACAGAGAGAGACTAGTTAAACAAACAGGGACCTGAGCTGAGAAACAACATGGAAACATAATAAAAGGAAAAAGACTACACAGTATTTACAAAAGGAACCAGGGAGAGCACAGACTACAACCTAAAAGAAAGACTAAACATAAATAGGGACTGGGAACAGGGAAAAATTCAATAACTAAACTAAACAAGCAGATGAAGACAGAAGAGAAGTACCAGCGAGAGAGAGCAAACAACACTGAGAAAAAAAAACATTTACTTCATTATTTTTTCTGTGAAGGTGTTAATTTGAATAATCTACATCCAGATATAAAATATTAGTAACATATTATCTCAATCCACTCAAAAACACATATCTCCATTTTTGTAGATTTATATTTTACTACATCATTTTAACACAGCAGTTGTCCTTCACACTGTGATTTAATTTCATTATGAACAGAGCTCTAGAAATGCTCCAAAAAGGGGAGGGGGCGTGGCCAGGTCAATCGTGTGAGGAAGAGAGGAGACCAGTGTGGGGAACTTAGAGCACATAAAAGGAGATAATCAACAAGAGAAAGATCGCTCTTACCTTACAGGTGTTAATCACAGCTGCGCACCAGCATAGGTCTTCCACTTTTGGACTATTGACATATCCTTCCATGACTGGATTTTCAGCATTTAGATTCACACTCTTTATATATTTTGTTTTGCTTTGACCTCCACTGTTCCTCATTTTGTGCTGGATAAGATCATCACCTAATTTACTGAATCATGTAAATGTCCATCCCATAACAAGTGAAACTGCAAGTGGGTTAAATAAAATTATTTTTGATGTAGAGATTTATGAATCCTTAAGCAGGACCATGACACTGTTATGACACCTGTATGTCTTCATTAGCCCTTAAATAAAGTGAGTTCTGTTTTACTCTTTATAATATATTTCATTCATTCATTCATTCATTATCTGTAACCCCTTATCCAGTTTAGGGTCGAGGTGGGTCCAGAGCCTACCTGAAATCCCTTGGCGCAAGGCGGGAACACACCCCAGAGGGGACGCCAGTCCTTCACAGGGCAACACACACACTCACACATTCACACACACACTCACACCTACAGACACTTTTGAGTCGCCAATCCACCTACCAACGTGTGTTTTTGGACTGTGGGAGGAAACCGGAGCACCCGGAGGAAACCCACATGGACACAGGGAGAACACATCAACTCCTCACAGACAGTCACCCGGAGCGGGAATCGAACCCACAACCTCCAGGCCCCTGGAGCTGTGTGACTGCGACACTACCTGCTGCACCACCGTGCCGCCCTATAATATATTTATGAATTCTTATTCAATAAACCAGAACTTGGAAGCCTTTTAAGTACTTGTATTATAATATCATGCCACGTTTTATATCAAAATATTCAGAACAATCTCAGCTCTCTCATTAAGAGAGGTCCATGTGACCTAGAACACTTTATGAAGAGATAATCCGGCTCTAACCCAGAAAAACTTAAATATGATTTTAGAAATTCTTATCTCTTGTGAAAACATCCTTTTACTTATGTAGATGAATTATTTTGGTGATTGAAATATGTTTACCAGACTCCTAGGGTCTCAAGAATAGGCCACTGTATTAATTAAATACACTTTTTAATTAAATACTCAACGGAATAAATGTGTAATAAGTGCCTAAAATGAAGTAAATAAGTAAAATTATTTATTTAGTAAATGTGCCATTTATCACTCTATGTAACAAAATGTTCATTCAACTTTGACAAAATAAACCATGAATAACTCTTAATTTACTTTGTAAAAGTTAACTGTCTGTTTATTAATAAAGTTTACTGTTTAAAAGTTAACTGTAAAAGGTTTATTGTGTATATATTCATGATCTGTCAATTAGTAAATGTTTATTACGTAAATATTCATGATCTGTCAAATAGTAAATGTTACTCCTGTAAAAGTACATGGTCTGTCCAATAGTAGCTAAATGATAATATAAAATCAATATAAAAGGTCAATATAAAAACTCCCAACCTCTAACATTGTCCACTTGTATTTCTTGCCCTGTGACATAATTTTAGAAGCATGCTTTTTTATATTTTGAAACAGTGTTTGTTTCGTTTGTAAAGGGAAGTAAAGTTTGAACACATCAAGGGGTGTGTATGTGGCCCTGGTGTCCGAGCTGGTCGAAGCCTGGAGACAAGGGGACCCGTGTCTGACTTTTTCTGCCTTCCAATACAGCATAGCTGGCTGCAGTGTAGGTGGGGGAACTGTAGCATGATGTTCTTGTGGCTGGAGTGAAGTTGCTTGTGTCTGGGTGGAATAGGGCCTCTTTGGTCAGGTTGGCGATGGCTGTGATGGAGGCGTTTCTCCTGACGAGGACTCGGGTGTGCTAACAGGCAGAGAAGGATGTGGTGGCTGCTGCGAACAAAAACATTACTAAGCGATAGAGAATTCATTTTTGCAATGAGTACATTCCTTTTTTAAAGTTCATGACTACTGTAACACAACAGTTTCATGTGTTATGCACATAAGCAGCATTTAGCCAAACACTATGTTTTTAGGAGAAAAAAAAAAAAAAAAAATATATATATATATATATATCAACAACTTCAGCGCATGCAAACTTTTAGGTGTATAGAAAGGTGCTGCTGGTGTTTGTTTGTGATCTGCCTCAACTTAGCATTAACCTAGTCAACCCATGTCTCTCCACCCCATGTCTGTTATACAATGAGCTGTTTCAGAAATGTAAATCAAACTCTGCAGTGCTTGGAAGTGAACTGCTCTGTGTTTTGCTGCCAAACGTGGGCTTGTGAAGGCAGGTGTTACCCTAGGGCAGTCAGCCGTAACCCAGAGAACTAAGAGAGAGAAGGAGTAACATAATGTAATTTGGCAAGCAATATCACATCATCATCACTGTCATCTGACAAAACAGCAACAACAACATAAAAAGCTACAGTGTCAGTTGTCATAACATATTATGTCATGTCACCCCAGAAAATGTTGTGACACACCTAATGTCTCCAACAATCAATGTCACCTTGACATCAAAGTTAACAAAAGCAGCCTTTAAGAAAATTGCCTCTTTGAATAGGCATTTATAAATGTTTATGTATCAGTTGTTATCAAGGCTTTATGTGGGTGTCATGTATCCTTAAGAACAGCACCCTACAGTAAAGTGTTACCCTTTTGTATATACATGTTTTATATACATTGTATCATGTTACTCTAGATTATATAATTAATAGATATTTCCTGTGGTTTTATCTGTTTAATTGCTAGAACCTTATAAATATTTCTATACATTTCAATACAAAATTTTTCAATACAATTTCATACATTTACACACACTTAATACACACTTTGTAATTTAAGTTACAATTTATCATGTTGAAGGGCTAGCGCCCTTCCAGGGTGTGTTCCTGCCACCAATGAATCCGGGTAGGCTCCGGACCCAACATAAGGACCCGGATAAGCGGTTACAGACAATGAATTAATGAATGAATTTATCATGTTCTTGTTTGCTTTACAGAATCAAGAGGCATCATGGCTTCAATCCCAGTGACAGAACCTGAACACTTTACCTATGAAAACTACACAAACCAGACTTCAACTAAATCACCTTGCAGGGATACAACATGCATTTTCTTTGTGGTAGCCCATGTGATGATCTGTATCCTGGGTATTGCTGGAAATGGTGTGGTCATCTGGATTACTGGGTTTAAGATGAAGAAATCAGTCATCAGCACCTTGTACCTGAGTTTGGCCATTTCTGACTTAATTTTCTGCTGTACCCTTCCCTTTGGAGTCGCCCATAAGATCAAAAATGAATGGGTCTTTGGGTCCTTCATGTGCGAGTTCAGGTATTTCATCAAGTACTTCAACATGTACAGCAGTATCTTCATCCTCGTTATCATCAGTCTGGATCGTTGTGTGATTGTTATGTTTCCCGTGTGGGTGCAGAATAAGCGTAGCATAAGGAAGGCCACTCTGGCAGTCCTATTATCTTGTGTCCTGTCAGCATTACTTAGCATACCGATGGCTATTTTCCGAGACATTCAGGATGAACGGACAAAGCAGTGTCTCAGAAATTACAGAAATGATCAAAACCGTACTGGAACAGTGATATCCAGGTTTATTTTTGGATTTGTCATTCCTTTCCTCATTATTGTCATCTGCTACGTTGTCATTGTTCAAAAGCTAAAAGCCAATCAGATGGGAAAATTCAAAAGACCATTTAAAACCATGACACTTGTGATTGCTGCTTTCTTGATTTGCTGGCTGCCATACCACACTTTTGCCCTTCTGCAGTTAAAGTATAAGCATTCCAAAAAGTTTGTCAACATCGGAAAAGTATTGGGCATCACTCTTGCCAATGCCAACAGTTTTATGAACCCATTCCTTTATGCTTTTATGGGGAAGGATATTAAGAAGCAGTGTTATGCAATTCTGTCAAAGATTGAAAATGCCATTCAGGAGGAAGATGGTCAGAATACAGTCCAAGTAACAGCTAATAGCTCCCATGTTGAAGAGAAAGTTTCAATTGTTGTTTGAAGCAATCAGTTAAAACTTGCCTGCTAATTAAAAAACAACTCCTCAGATGATTGTACATGTTCGTTGAAACAAAACAAGAATTAATTCATTTTTTATTTATATATTTGTAATTTTACTGAGTTTTTTATCATTGTCAATTCCATGTTTAATAATAAGAAAACTGCATTTCCCACAATTATGTTCCTTGCTTTACCTTTACATGTTTGATGTTTATCTGTAATGAGTTGGACATTTTGAATAAAGTACAAAACATTGTGCCCAAGAGTATCCGAGATTTATTCATTCCCTCATTCATCTTCTTTAAGTTGAACGATTCTGTTCAGGATTGCGGTACAGAGCCTACCTGGAACCACCAGGCGCAGGACAGGAACCAACATGGGACAGGATGCCAGTCCATCACAAGGCATCACACACTCACACATGGATAATTTCATACTCATCCATTCATTCATACCTGTGAACAATTTCACATGCTCAATACCTGTGAAAAACTTCCTGTGATTTTGGACTGTGAGAGGAAACCCATGCAGACCCAGGTGTAACGACTACAAAAAACTCTTCTGACGCACTGCACACAAACAACCTGCAAGTGCAAAGGAGGATTTATTTTAAAACAAAGAGAAAATATTAATAATTAACAACAAGCAAACTAAACTTGAACTGGACACTAGACAAAATATAAAATAAACTAAATGTAAACATGGAAAACACAGAAAGCAGAACCATGGAGGACTGGGTTAAACCACAATGAGGATCGGAACAAAGATACAAAAAGGAACCATAACAATTGTGAATGCCAAAGAAACAATGACACAGAGTTTATTAGCATGAGGAGTGAGATGAACGCAGTTTGATATAAGGATATGAAAATTACACTGAATAAAACTTGGCTTTGTAGCGTATGATATTTAGTATCAATTACAGTCAAATTACAACTATCTTGAGTAAATCTGCTCACTGCTGAGCAAAGACAAACCACGTACTGTTGGACTATGAAGCTTTGTCCGACTGACTGTTGAGCGTACAAACTCAAGAAAAGACTCAAGATTAACCAAACAAGACTGCTTTATTGCTAAGAACTTAGGCTCGTTGAGATACACACAGCACACATGTAAACTGGGTGCGTTCCAACCTACAGAGAGGGATGGAGCAGGGTACACACTAGAAAGTGCACATGTCTACTAAATCCATCATATACATAGTTACGCTATACTCTGATAATAATGGAATCAAATAATGATACCTATGTGATCATGTGACAACCAACCTACCATGAAGGTTAATAGGTCTGTTTTATTAGCAGAAACAACAACTGTAACCGGTGTCAAACTGTTCGCCCCACAGAACCCACTCTGCATTGAAGTCAAATTACACAGCAGCTGGAACTGTTACCTCCTTCATTTATTTCTGTGTTGTAAAAGAAAACAGTTCATCGTTGTCTGTGAGAAGGCACTACAAACTCCTCTCCTTTCAGCATTTATTGCAGATTGAATAGATACATTTTTACAAAATATAATTAATTTCTTTCATGAGAAGTTTACATAAATTAAACAATAAATGAAAATACATAATATATTTAAAGTACCAATTACCAAATTGTAAAGCTTTGAATATATAATAACAATGGACAATAGTATTATTCAATTATCTTCCGTCTTCAAAACATTTAAATTGAGAACCAAAATACAACAACAAAGTGTAAACAGTACACAAGTGTTAATAATCTAAGCTGGGAAAATATTTCATATTGTTCAAAAATGCTGAATAATTGTGCATTAATTATGCAATAGTTAAGCATCTGCAATTTTCTACAAACACAATTACATGGAAAGGTGACATTTTGTCTCCAACACTATCTTTTCCAGTACAAAAACAGAAGACAGACAATAAAATAGCATACCTGCGTTCTAAAAGGAGAGAGCGCAAGCTCATGAATCATGTACCTTTTCTTAAAGAGAGAGCGCAGACTTTTAACCGATTTCCCTGTTAGATTTAAACTTATTTTAACATATTTTAACTCCTTTTTTAACCACTTCAAAACACACAAGATAAAGTACGTACTTAATATCATAAATCATAAACAATTTGACCTAAATAAATTTTACCTAATATAAAAACAAAAATAACATTTCATATCTGCTACACAAGCTAGTGCTCTGCTGCATGAAGCACATTCAGTGAACGCTGTCATTATACAGCACCAGAAATCAATAGAGTCTGGCTGCAGACATGACATGCACTTGCTGGCAGATGCCAAGTACATATCTTTGCAGGCCGGAGGCCCGCAAGTGGGCGGAAACCAGCAAGTGGGGGATCTAGATGTTTTGTGGGAAGGACAATGTAGGAAATGCAGCCTTTGTGATTTGAAAAAAGGGCATAGTTTATCTCCAACAGAACTAGGTACCCTCTATTAGTTGTAGTTTAAAATATTACGTTTCTGTGAAAACGAAATACATAGCACTCCTGATATTTTAATTATATATTTTTGGTAATATATTTGGTAATATTTGGTAATATATTGGTAATATATTTTGGTGATTATGGGATGAACTGCAAACTTATGATCCATTAGGTCTCTCATGTCTACAATCATTATTTTAATTTGATTACAGAATTATAGGACTGTATTATTTGTTTTGTACTTTTGTGCCCACCTGTCTGTCTGGACACTGATGGATGACTGTCGAGACCCTCCTCCACGCTTCAGACCAGCTGCCCACGCTCCAGCAACCACCAAGTGCCTTGAAGCTGTCCCTACACTGAAGTTCTCATGGACTACTAACTATTATCACCAGTAGATTGACCAGAGGAGGATAGGTCACCCCTTGTGAGCCTTGTTTCCTCCCAAGGTTTCTTCCTCAGCTGGGGGAGTTTTTTCCTTGCCACTGTCGCCTCTGGCTTGCTCACTTGAGGGTTTTACATTTGTTTTTACATTTCATGTCAAATCTTTGTCTTACTGGAATTCTGTGAAGCTGCTTTGTGACAACATCAGTTGTGAAAAGCGCTATATAAATAAATTTAATTTGATTTGATTTGATTTGTTTTGTACTCAGCACAGTATTGGATTATAATCAGTTTAAATGTGTAAACCCTTAAGTAACACTTATGGCCCACTATTCAAATAAATATTTAAAGCAGCTCCTTTCCATTAATGGACATGGGAGAAATGGTGCTAATAATTTGCAAATAATCATAATATTCAGCAAACCTACCATGAGCACTCAGTCATAGTGTGTGTATATGACAATAGAGTCAGTGCATGTAGCTACAAGTTAGGTGAACTTAATAAGATGGAAATTCACTGTAATGTAGTTATGGTTTAATGAATTCTAAGATAGTGGTGCAACCTTTCAGGAAATTTGGCTCAATTAAGAATATAAACAGACATTCAGAGAAGTTCACGGTACTTCATTTAGTTCCTTTGTGTGCTGGAGACCACTGTAATCTTAGGAGGCTACCACTGATACGTAGTTTGTCCTGGGTTCAATCCGGTGTGTCGGCCAGAACACCACTTGAGGCCAGAGTTAATTCAAGAATTTATTAGTCCATGAACATGAGGAATGAGAGCTCTGGGTGTATGTGTGTGTGTGGTCTGTAGAAAACAAATACATACAAGATTTTAAATATTAATACACCAAAATAGCAATATGAATAAGAAAGAAATACGTCATATGTCGAACTGTGATAAATGGGTGGGGTTCTAAACTCAGGATTCAGTACAGCAACATCAGGGCATTAATCATTATAAATAGTACTGAGACACCACCTAGCGGTCGGTTCCTGTAACTAACCCAATGATATTCAGAGAAGACGATGGTAGCATTCCTACGGTTTCTCCACCCACCAATTCAATGTCCATGACATAAATTAAGAATATTACATATATATGAACATATACGTAAAGAATGAATAAATCTACACTTAAAGTAGGACACTATCGGTAAGAGATAAATTCACAGTACACAACCGAGAGAAGGGAAACGGAACATACTGTAGTGATCCTGCAATAATGTTCAGTGTTATGCAGACAAAGACTACACGGGGAGCCATTGCATGCACTGGACAATGAGATTGAAACCCTCACAAGGAAAGCTTATCCTCACATGTCAGCGGACGTGCAAAGTGAGCTAGCCAGAGACCAGTTAATTCGGGCCATAACTCCCAGGGAACTACGCATACAGACGCAGCTGGCACATCCGCACACGTTGCAGGAGGCGCTGGAATTGGCTTTAGAGAGAGAGGCTGTGGGAGCAGCTGCAGGGAGCGACCAAGTCTGGACTGGGCCTGTTTTAAGGGGTGTGGTTCAGGAGAGCGCAGGTAAAGAGAAACTGGCATGGGCTGCTGAGTTAACTGAACTGATACAGGCAGTGTCGCTACAACCACTGCGCGGTGGCACTCACCCTCGCCGTGGCCCGTCGGTGTGCTGGGTGTGTGGTCAGGTTGGTCACATCAGCAGGCAGTGCCCCAAGCAAGTAAGGGGTCCGGGAAACGACCCGGGGTCTGTGTAAATGGGACGACGCAGATCCCTGCCCCTGTGTCCCACTTACCTCTAGTGGACGGAGCTCAAGTAAGGGATCGGGGGAGCAGGGCTCCACCTCCCCCACAAGTAAGAGACATTGCGGAGGCTGTGCGAGTGGTGGGCTGGACACATGTGGGAAATTGTTGCCATGTCTCCATCTCCTTGGCAGGCACTCCCTGCATGGCGCTGGTCGACACAGGCTCCACTGTGACCTTGATCCGGCCCGATTTGGTTCCAGTTGAAACTGAGTTGGAATCTACTGCTGTGAAACTGAAGTCAGTGACTGGGGAGCAAGCCCCCATGCTTGGTAGAGGGGAGGTCCTTATTCGGGTAGGGGAAAAGTCAGTGAATTTTGGGGTATGGGTTGCAGCAGTCCAAGACCCTTGCATACTAGGACTGGACTTTCTTAGGGCTGCTCGCGGGGTGTTGGACCTGGGAAAGAACACACTGATGTTTCCAGGAGGCCCCACAGTTAATCTGACACACCCCACACAGATTCAATTCCCCCACCCTGTGATCTCAGGAGCCACAGAAACTTTAGTTCCATCTTTGCATGCCTCTTCTCCAACTTTTCCTTTCTCCGCACCCCAGCCTGCAACTAACGTGCTTCCTCTGGCCTGTGACCAGAATACAGAGGGAGGAGGGGTAGATAGAATGTCGGCAATACGGAAGATATGGGGGATGAGCTGTGACTACTTGGAACCCCAGCAGCAAGAGGAGCTGTGGAGAGTACTGTGGGAGTTTAAAGACATTTTTGCCCTGACTGAGGGGGAGGTGGGCCTGACACACTTGGTGCAGCACGAAATTGACACTGGAGATGCACAGCCTATCAGAACGCGTCCTCGCCGGCTTCCCCTCGCCCATCAGGCAGCTGTGGACAGTGCAGTAGAAGAGATGCTACAGAATGGGATCATTGAGCCATCTGACAGCCCCTGAGCCTCTGGGGTGGTGATGGTAAACAAAAAAAAGAGCAAAAAGATGAGATTCTGTGTGGACTACAGGCCGTTGAATAGAGTAACCAAGAAAGACTCATACCCACTGCCTCGTGTCGATGAATCACTGGACTTGGTGTCTGGCTCGTCCTGGTTCTCCTCATTGGATCTACGCAGTGGGTACTGGCAGGTGCCCCTCAGTCCGGATGTTAAACCCAAGACGGCTTTTTGCACTGGTAGAGGGCTATGGCAGTTCTGTGTTCTCTGTTTCGGGCTGTGCAACTCCCCAGCTACTTTCGAACGGCTGATGGAAAAGGTGTTGGCCGGCATTCCAAGGAAGGAGTGTCTAGTCTATTTGGATGACATTCTGGTTCATGGGAGCTCCTTCGAGGCCGCTTTGGAGTCCCTTCGACAGAATCTACAGAGGATAGCTGCAGCGGGCCTGAAACTCCACCCTGACAAGTGCTGTTTCATGAGGAAGGAAGTGGAGTTTCTAGGACACAAGACTGGAGGAGAGGGCAGGTTGTAAAGAACTGGCCAGCCCCGTCGAATCTGAAGGAGCTGAAGAGTTTCATTGGACTGGCCTCCTACTACAGGCGGTTTGTGCGTGGGTTTTCTTGCATAGCTGCACCCCTGTTCCACTTACAACGGAAGGACAGTGAGTTTGCATGGACACCAGAGTGCGAGCAGGCCTTTATCTGTCTAAAAAAAGCACTGATAAGGTCTCCTATTCTCACACCTCCAGACCCCAACTTGCCATTTGTCTTGAACACGGACGACAGTGATGTGGGGATGGGAGCGGTGCTGAGCCAAGTGAGTCAAGAGGGGGAGAAAGTGGTAGCCTACTTTAGTAAGACGTTCAATAAAGCAGAACGTCGCTATTGTGTCACACACAGGGAACTTCTCGCAATTGTAAGAGCAATAAGACACTTCAGGTATTATCTCTGTGGCCTACCATTCACGGTCAGGACTGATCATGCAGCTCTCCAGTGGTTGATGTCCTTCAGAGAGCCGGAGGGCCAACTCGCACGCTGGCTGGAAGAACTGGCACCGTTTTACTTCCAGGTGGAATACCGAGCAGGGACTCGTCATGCCAATGCAGATGCCATGTCCAGACGTCCCTGTGCCTCTGACGACTGCTGCTATTGTGAAAAAAGGGAGGCCCAGGAGAATAAGCTCTGCTCAGAAGAGCAGAGTGGCCCCACTTGTGGCGGAGATACACTGACTTGTGGAGTGACCCTTGTGGTTGACCCTGTGGAGTGGAGAGTACAACCCTGTGGAGTGGAGAGTAGAGCGAGACCCAGACTTATAACCAGTGCTGCAGTGGGTGGAATCAGGACAAAAACCACAGTGGAATGAGGTGGCTCACTGTTCTCCTGCTACTAAAGGACTCTTTGAGAAATTTGCAGCCCTCCGGGAGATGGATGGGGTGCTCCAGAGGGCCTGGAAAGAGCCAGCCACCGGAGAGGGGAGGTGGCAAGTAGTGGTCCCAAAGGCACTTAGAGAGGGGGTGCTGAAGGCATGTCATGGAGCTGTAGGAGCAGGACACTTTAGAGTCTCAAAAACTCTTCGACGACTACGACTGTTGATGATTTCTGTCGCAGGTGTGACCCTTGTGCTGCTCACAAAGGCCCTCCAGACCAGTCCCGTGCCCATCTCCAACAGTTGACCGTAGGGGCCCCGATGGAAAGAGTTGCAGTAGACATAATGGGTCCGTTCCCCCACACAGACAAGGGCAACCGTTACGTCCTGGTTGCTATGGACTATTTCACCAAATGGCCAGAGGCCTATGCCATACAAGACCAGGAGGCGGGGACTGTTGCAGATGCTCTGATAGAGGGCATGTTTTCCAGGTTCGGGGCAGCAGAGGTCCTTCACAGTGATCAGGGATGAAATTTTGAGTCTTCTCTGCTATGTGTGAGTGACTGGGCATGCAGAAGAGTAGGACCACCCCACTACATCCGCAAAGCGATGGACTGGTTGAGCGATTTAACAGGACACTGGCGAAACAGCTTGCCATCCTCACTGCTGAACATCAGAATGATTGGGATATGCACCTCCCTCTTGTTCTATTGGCTTATCGATCTGCGGTACAGGACTCCACTTCATGCACACCTGCTCTTCTGATGCTGGCGAGAGCTGCGGATACCAGCAGAAATGGCTTTTGGCAAAACTCCAGAAACACCAGCAGTTCCTCCAGGACCGGAGTATGCAAGGAGACTCCAGGATCGAATGGAGTCAGCTCATGCTTTTGCTCGTGACCAGCTATGGAAAGCGGGTATAAGACAGAAAAGGAACTATGACATGAGAGCAAAGGGGAAAGATTTCAGGGCTGGAGATCTGGTATGTGTGTACAGCCCTAAGAGGAAAAAGGGAAGATGCCCAAAGTTAGATTGTCATTGGGTGGGGCCTTGTGAAGTTCTGGAAAGGATCAGTGAGGTGGTGTATAGGGTTCAGCTGATGCCTAAGGGTAGATGGGGTTGCCCTCCATCGGGATAGGTTGGCTCCATACAGAGGTGATGCACACCCTCATCGACAACCTTTGCCTTTTCCCCAAGTACTGCTCACTGTTGCACCTTTCAACTCCCCGCAGCCTTCTCCACCCCAAGACTCTTTCCCTGTTCAGCAGCAGCCCTGTGTGTTCAACCCCGAGAGGCCCCAGAGAAAGAAAAGGGCCCCGGGCCATCTCAGTGACTTTTATGTGAGTCTCTCGGGACGAGAGACTAAGTGAGGGGGGGGGGACAGTGTAGCGATCCTGCAATAACGTTCTGTGTTATGGACTATGTGAAATGCAGATGTATGTGAATTACAGTACGCATGTGATTGGCGGATGAGAAAAGGGGAGGAGTGTGTGTGCAGAGAGGGGAGTGAGTTAGACAGAGTTCTTTTGACCATTGTTGTTGTTAGTTGAAAAGCAGCGAGAGAGTTGTAGCAGCCTGTTTTTGGTTAGCGTGGTTACGGCCAACAGTAACTGCTTTCAGTTCATTAAAGTGGAAGAATTCAAGTTATTCTCGACCATTTTTTCAAAGCGTCCGGTGGACGCTACAATACAAAAGGAGTACATGGACAGAACACACTCGAGAAGGAACTATGGTGGCTGCACTTAACAACTGCTCCCCTAGTAGACGATGCTGGAAACTAACGTGATTCATGTGACAGAGCTTCAACCAATGAGAAATAACTATGGCTAAATGCACATTTATAAAGAAAACTAAATATTAACATACACATTTAAGTTGTTATGTACTGAACAACTATAACTCTGTTATACACACTGGGCCTTTTGAACACTTTGCATGGTTTTAAATGATTCTTTATAGAAGTATGTCCTTGTTGTAGAGTATTATGTATTACTCTTTGCATTCAGAATCACATATGCTTTGATTTGGCATCAGAACCAGGTTCTGAAACATCCTACTCACAAAATGAGTTGAATCAAGTTTGTTTGAACAGGTAGAATAGGATCAGAATTGGATAACACTGGCTTAGACTGTCAGAAAGCCTCCCTTTATTATTACCTGGATTGTGCATGTGAATTTGTATAAGGACTATCATTCATTCATTCATTGTCTGAAACTGCTTTTCTAATTCAACTCCTCACAGACCGTCACATGGAGTGTGGCTCAAACCCACAACCTGGAGCTGTGTGACTGCAACACTACCTGCTGCACTACCGTGCCGCCTGAAGGGCTATCAATTTATTTTAATACAGTTCATTTATTCAGTTTAATTTATTTCAGAAATACACCATATGTACAAATATTTGAGGACAAATTTGTAATGAATATATTCTACATTAAGTTGCAACCGTTACTAACACAGATGTGCACACACTGCCTCTCTAATCCCTGTAGAGAAACACTGACAATAGAATCGGATTCTCTGGAGTAGAGAAACATGAACCTAATGCCAGGCGAAGAATATATAGCACCCCAGCACTGAGCTGTGCTGATGAACCCATATTTACTGTCATGTCTCTTGTTAGGAAGTGAGTAGTAGCCTGTATGTAAGTAAACATGTCATTCTCAGCACATGTTGTCTCAGTTAAATGGTTATTCTCTTTATTTATTGCAAGAATTTCACATATTAAGCCAACCACAAACAAGTCTGTAAATCACACAATGCAGAAAATGTACTCCATATAATGTACTCAATGTTTGCAAGCTACAATATTAACACTGAAAACAGAACAATTATTACATGGTCAGCAGGCATAGAGCTGTACTACAAAATACACAATAATCTAACACAATATCCCAAAGAACTCACTGACATTCTCTTAAACTTCCAAACAATGCTCAAACAAAGCAATTTGAGCTGCATTAGTTATAGAATTTTTTTAGAAGAAAGAACATAACTAGGATACCTATTTTGTGCAGGGCATTTTACGCAAAGCATGTTAACCAGACAGCCTAGGTTTCTAAAAGTATCAAACTATACACATTGTCTGAACTGTGGTGTACAAGGTGCCCTGCAGTCTAGTATCTGTGCCTTAAGAATTGAGGTGAGGGCCCTACAGTCCAGTTTACATGCCTTAAAAATTCTGGGGTGAGGGGCATGGCATAACCACAAACATCGCATTGACCCCGAGACCCTGCTCATCAACACAAGCTTTTAGAGACAGCTCCATATCAGCCCTGTTTTTAAAAACAAATAAAAAGGTTCTTTAGCCTCTGGGTCATCTCCAGAGCCTTTATGCCAACTACATATCTCGAAGCCGGCGACGTGATTGAGTCATGCTTAAAATGTTTTTCCGTGCTCATTTGGAGCTGTACGGCACACTTGGAGTTGTACCACCCACTTGGAGCGTTACGGCCCAATTGGAGCTGTACCACACACTTGGAGCTGGGCCTCCCACTTGGAGCTGCCTCCGGCCTGCAGAGATACCCTTCTCGCCAGATGCACTCTCTGCCTCCGCGACGTCACATGCAAATGCACTCTCTGCAACAATGACAGGAACTGCACAGTTTCTTCTTTATGAGTCAATGGATATCTTAATACGGTGTAATCTTTGTAGAGTTCTGGTGCTATATATGATGACTATATCATTAGTGTAGTGATTTCTGGTGCTATATATGATGACAGCTTCCATTGAATGTGCTTCAGGCTTGCTGTTTCTGCTAATAGAACAGAATTTATCGATGCGGTAGGGATGTTTTTTTTAAGGTACCATAATCACTATTTCATCCCATTATTATCAGTGTAGTGCATTTTGTAGTGTGTAACCTGCGCCCTCTCTCTCTCTGTAGGTTGGAACGCTCCCAGTTCACGTGTGTGCTGTGTATCTCTATAAGCCGAAGCTCTTATCAATAAAGCAATTTTGTTTTGTTAAACTTGAGTACTTTTCTTGAGTCGAGTACTCTCAACAATCAGTCTGACAAAGCTAATGTCCATTCAGTGTCAGTCTTACAGCCCAACAGTACGCCATATGTCTTTGCTCAGCAGAGTGACAGGATTTACTCAAGGTTGTAATTTTCTTAATTCCCTTATCATTCCAGAATGACACACAGGAGAATGCAATTTTTATTTATTATTTAATATTGCATACCGTTGATCGCAAAGCTAATTTCACACCAGACGATACACTGCTTTAATCAATGTAGTCACTCACACCGGCCGTGAGTATCAAGCACAAATATATTCCTCAACAGACACAAAATAATTCCGTTTCCGTGACTGAGAGTGCACTGATGAATAGACTGGCGGTGCATGTGAAGCAGTGAGTGCATGTCTGTAGCCAGACCCTTCTCCCAGAAATCACTACACTAATGATAACATCATTATATATATATAGCACCCGACCTCTTTAAAGATTACACCGTATTAAGGTATCTTTCGACCTGAAAAGCAAACCGTTCCACTGTGCCATTGTCTGCAGCCTGAATTTGACTTTACCTGTAACATTTAGGGCTGAAGGTGAATAAAGCTGCTGGGCGGGTTTGCTGGCCAAAGTATTGGTACTTTCTGCAGTGTTGACAGGTGCCAAATCCTGCTGGAAAATGAAATCTGCATCTCCATAAAGCTTGTGAGTAGAGGGAAGCATGAATTACTCTAAAATTTCCTGGTAGACGGCTGCGCTGACTTTGGACTTGGTATAACACAGTGGACCAACACCAGCAGATGACATGGCTCCTCAAACCATCACTGATTGTGGAAACTTCACACTAGACTCAAGCAGCTTGGATTGTGTGCCTCTCCACTCTTCCTCCAGACTCTGGGACCTTGATTTCTAAATGAAATACACATTTTCTTTCATCTGAAAATAAAACTTTGGACACTGAGCAACAGTCCACTCCTTTTTCTCCTTGGCCCAGGTAAGCCACTTTGTATCAGAGTCATGAGTGGCCTGACACAAGGAATGTGACAGTTGTAGCCCATGTCCTGGATACGTCGATCTGTGGTGGCACTTGAAGCACTGACTCCAGCAGCAGTCCCCTGATTGCTGCAGACTGTGCTCCTTGAGCAACATACTAAGTCTGTAATGACTTTTTCTTGCCTCAACATGCTTGAGCCCACTTTAAAGCAATGGTGACATTTCTGTTTTGAGCTTGCACATTTGTGGTGTATGGGCAAAACACCATACTATAACAAGGTCGGTGTGCTTTAGTCTGTGTTCTTGATGATTTTATGTTTTCTTCCTTACTTTTTCTTTTCCACCACCTTTTGGTTCCCTTCATGCTAGCAAGTATATTTACAGCTTCTGTTTCTTTAATTTTTCCTGCAAAGTCCAGTGTGTTCTTGAACACTGTTTTCATTTACAATGCAATATCACAGGCACTTCTGAAAATGAGAGCATGTTCCACCAACAATTTTCTCCGAATAGCTTCTCCTTTTAGTCCACTAACAAAATCATCTCAAAGTGCTTCATCTAAATGATCTCCTAAATCACAATTAGTTGAAAGCTGCTTTAGTGCCACAATATAATCAGCCATGTCTCATTTTTAACTGATTTCTCTTCTGGAACCAGAATCCTTCAGAAATTACTGTTTTAAAATTAATAATTTTGCTTGTTATGGGAAGCTAATCTTTCACTAAGCATTTGGCAAGATTCTGCTGGGTTTGTGTGGCATAGTGAGACACACTGACCTTTTTCCCATCCCCCACTTCATTAGCTATCATCCACTGTTCCAGCCTCTGCAAATTTGACTCAAAATCCTCCTGCACTTCCTTTTATTTGGCTATTTGCCCAATCTGAAATGATGCAATGCTCTTTTTTTCTTACAGCACTTTTCACTTGTCTGTATTCAACCTTTAACTTTTTTTGTTGTTGTTTTTTTTTTGTTTGCTTGTTTTTGCTCAAAATCACCCCTTTCTTTGGAGGATCCCATCCTTGTTGCCACTGTAATACAAACAAAGTTGGGACACTAAACAAATTGTGAATAAAAACTGAATGCAATGATGTGGAGGTGCCAATATCTAATATTTTATTCAGAATAGAACACAAATCACAGATCAAAAGTTTAAACTGAGAGAATGTATCATTTTAAGAGAAAAATATGTTGTTTCAAAATTTCATGGCGTCAACAAATCCCCAAAAAGTTGGGACATGGCCACTTTTTACCACTGTGTGGCATCCCCCCTTCTTCTTACAACACTCAACAGATGTCTGGGGACAGAGGAGACCAGTTTCTCAAGTTTAGAAATAGGAATGCTCTCCCATTCATGTCTAATACAGGCCTCTAACTGTTCAATCGTCTTGGGCCTTCCTTGTCGCATCTTCCTCTTTATGATGCGCCAAATGTTCTCTACAGGTGAAAGATCTGGACTGCAGGCTGCCATTTCAGTACCCAGATCCTTCTCCTACGTAGCCATGATGTTGTGATTGCTGCAGAATGTGGTCTGGCATTATCTTGTTGAAAAATGCAGGGTCTTCCCTGAAAGAGATGACATCTAGATGGGAGCATATGTTGTTCTAGAACCTGAACATAGTTCTCTGCATTAGTGGTGCCTTTCCAGACATGCAAGGTGCCCATGCCACACACACTCATGCAACCCCATACCATCAGTGATGCAGGCTTCAGAACAGAGCATTGATAACAACTGGGGTTATCCTTGTCCTCTCTGGTCCAGATGACATGGCGTCCCAGTGTTCCATAAAGAACTTCAAATCGTGACTCATCTGACCACAGAACAGTCTTCCATTTTGCCACACTCCATTTTAAAAGACCCCTGGCCCAGTGCAAACGTCTGAGCTTGTGGAGCTTGCTTAGAAATGGCTTCCTCTTTGCACTGTAGAGTTTCAGCTGGTAATGGCGGATGACACGGTGGATTGTGTTCACTGACAATTCTGCATTCAGTTTTTATTCACAGTTTGTTTAGTGTCCCAACTTTTTTGGAATCCGGTTTGTATCTTGAGGTTGATATTATAAGAATGAGCACAAATGCTAAGGTTCAATCATCCAGCACCAGAGAGTCTTTATTCAGCTTCACAACTCTTATCAACTAACAATGACTCAGCAGTAAATATTCATACTTCTCTAACTGGAGGAAACCCATGCAGATACAGGGTGAACTCTTCACAGACAGTGGCTCAAGGTGGGAACTGAACTCACAATACAGGACGCAGGAGCTATGGGACATTGACACTTGTTGAGCCACCGTGCTACTTCCGCTGCAATTTCTTTGTCAAAAAAGTCTTCCAGAAAATAGGATCTGGCATTGCAGTATCCCAAAATTACCTTTGATTCTTGAAAACGTATATTACGTTACTTTTTTAAATAATATTTAAATAACACTTTTTGGTTGCTGACTAAAATTCTGGAACAGCTCTTATATTCTCAGATCACACACACACACACACACAAACACACACACACACAAACACAAACACACACACACACACACACAAACACACACACACACGCTAAACACACACACACACAAACACACACACAAACACAAACACACACACACAAACACACACACACACACACAAACACACACACACACACACGCTAAACACAAGAACTGCTCATGCGTAAGATGAACACTCGGATGCTAAACAATAGAAAATGGTTAAAGCTTGTGATAAACAAACTTTAAAACATTCTGAGGCTTCTCTGTTTAAACAAATGAACTGTGGTGCATATGACAAATGACTAAAGCGTGCAGTGTACAATTTTTACAGGGGCACAGTGTAGAAAGTTCCTTTGAATTCTGACACGCCACAGAAAGGAAATAAATGGTACAAAATTTTACTGATAATATAAAAGATAATTTCTCATCTTAAGCCACAATGCTACCAGCTCTGCAGCAGTGTGCTGAAGCAGCCATTGGTCGGTGAGTCTTTTTATTTTTTTTAAACATATATAAAGATATTAATTTATAGTTAAATATTCCATAAAACAAAGCCATGCAGTGTTCACTAGTACATATTATTTCTCTGCAAATGGTGGACAAATATATTTCTGCTTATTTGGTAACAAAACCTTACAGAACATTAATACATCTATTGATTTCTGTCTCCTTAATAGAACTGAGACATCATGACTTCAACCCCAGTAACAGAAACAACCTTTCCTGAAAATGGCCCCGAGAGCTATGACACATACATGAGTCCACTGAATATATTCGACCTAGTGTCCAGCGTGATCATCATTGTCCTGGGTCTTACTGGAAATGCTTTGGTGATCTGGATTGCAGGATTTAAAGTCCGAAAGTCAGTCATTAGCATCTGGTACCTGAGCCTGGCTGTGTCCGACTTCTTGTTCTGCTCCTTCCTTCCCTTCTTTGTCTTTTATAGAATCACAGGCACCTGGATTTTTGGACCGTTCCTGTGCAATATAATTTACTTAAACATTTCTCTAAATCTCTACTGCAGCATCTTCCTCCTCACCATCATCAGTGTGGACCGTTGTGTGATTGTCATGTTTCCAATTTGGGCTTGGACTCAGCGCACAGTGAAAAAGGCTTTTGTGATAGTTGTTCTAGTTTGGTTCATCTCTGCAATATTTAATGTTCCAGCGCTAATTATCCCTGACTCTGAGAATAAAACGGTAACCAATGAGACCAATGAGAAATGTAAAATGAGTGATTCTGCAGAAATACCTATATATGACTTCATATTTGGTTTTGTGGTCCCATTCCTGATAATGATTGCTTGTTGCGTCATTATAAAACGAAAACTAAAGACCATGCAGATGGTGGAATCCAAAAAGCCTTTCAAGATCATGATGGCACTGAGTGCCACTTTTTTTATCTGCTGGCTGCCTTATCACATATACACGCTGATGATTATAAACCAAAACAAAAATGAAGTTCTACTAATTATAAGAGAAATTGGCTTCACTCTCTCCATTGCCAATAGCTGTCTGAACCCGTTTCTTTATGCGTTCATGGGGAAGGACTTTAAGAACCAATTTTATAAAATTCTGTCAAATATTGAAAATGCAATGGAGGAAGAGGACAACCAGAACATTGACAGAGGGACAATTCTGACCCACAAATAAAGCCAACATACCACCACCATTTCATCTGTTCTGTGTGAGAAATAAATAAATAAATAAATAAATAAGAAACAGTTTATTGCCACCTTTACAAATAGCCATACATTTGTTTCCAACTAACTTTGTAAATACCTTATTTGTCCTGGTACCATCAGAGCCTTTAGCATATTTAATGTATATGTATCAAATTATATATTTTTATTTTTTTAATACACATCATTTAAATATTAGTGTTTATATTTAAATTCATATTAGTGTTTCCTGTTTATTTTCAGTTTGGTATGTTCTCCCTGTGTTTGCATGGGTTTTCTCCGGGTGATCCAGTTTCCAGTTTGTGTGAAATTGCCCGTAGGTGTAAGTGTAAGAGTGCGCTGGGTGAGTGTGTATTATCCTGTGACCGGTTTCATACAAGATTTTTGATGTTTTTATTTTTCTCTTCTTTTTCTTAAAACGATTTATAAATGCTATTTTTAAACATTGAATTGTGAAATCTCTGATGTTAGTTACTTGTTTTCAAAAGGGTCAGAATTTTGTCAATGGTCTTGGGGAGGGGCTTTGCTATGACGTGACGTGAAGTTTGTCATAACATTTATTAGCTGTTACACAATACATACACAAGGGGAACATATATGTTATATTTATGCAATAAATATGATGATAAATTCTGTTTTGCTGTGGATATAAGTGTGTTTTTTTCTATAAGCATTACTTGCCATGGACACCACTTACAGTCCAGTGCTCCTCACAATATTTCACATTTTGGCCACTGGTAATGCAAAGCCTTCAATGATCTCTTCTATTTTTCAATTTTCTCCCCTTTTAACAAACTGTCAGAAGAGCTGAACTCTCACAAATCTGTTATCAGTAAATTCCACATAACTGTGAGATTTATGTGTTTTAATTGTAAAGTATTGTGAAGTATACACAAATGATTTCATTAATTCATTCATTGTTTTAACCCCTTATCCAGTTCAGGGTCACGGTGGGTCCGGAGCCTAGCCAAAATCACAGGAACACACCCTGGAGAGGGCACCAGTCCTTCACAGGGCGACACACACTCACACATTCAGACCTACGGGCACTTTTGAGTCACCAATTCACCTACCAACGTGTTTTTGGACTGTGGGAGGAAACCAGAGCACGCAGAGGAAACCCACGCAGACACTGGGAAAACACACCAAACTCCTCATAGACACAGTCACCCGGAGCGGGAGTCGAACCCACAACCTCCAGGTCCCTGGAGCTGTGTGACTGTGACATTACCTGCTGCACAATTTTTAAGTCAAGTTTTATTTACTCGGTATTTATTCAAATGATTTGTGTAGGCTCCGGACCCACCACAACCCTGAACTGGATAAGTGGTTACAGACAATGAATGAATAAATTAATGACTTAAAAATATCTACTGTGGATGATTTGATGAAAACGGGAGCCAGTCTTGGAGCAGCTGCAAGGAAATTTCAGTGACATTTATTGGTCAAAGTCCAGGATTGTGCCAGTTTTGACTCCTGCTCCCAACCAAGTTTTTTTGTCTTTTCTGCAGTCAAGTTCATAGTAATGCTTTGAGTCTGTATTCTAGTTCAAGTTTCAGGTTTTGTTTCTAATACTTCTTCGAGTCTAGCTAAACACTGCAGCATCTGTCCTCCTGCTCAAGTGCATCTGCCTCACCTGTGCCAGTGTCCAATGCATCTGCCCCTCTTGTGCCATTGCAATATCCATACACTTAGAGAGTTAGCCTCTCTGGTTCATTATTTTGTTATGACTTTTGCAATTGTTTTCTTGTTGTTCCGGTTCTCAGTCTCAAGCTCTTTCCTGTTTTCTTGGGTTGGCTTTTATGCCTCTGGAAATGCATATTTGAGGGGGTAAGTCCATTCTAGTCTTGTATTTCTTTATGTTCCTGTGTTTTATCATGTTCCCATCAACACTGATCAGCTAGGGAAGAATGTAAATGGTAAATGTCAAAGGTCCATAAATTGATCCTTGTGGAACCCCTGAGTGACGACAGAAGTGGAAGAAGTGTGTCCTAACATGATACTGAACTGTTTTCTGTGATTTAGTAGATGAACCAGTTCAGATAACAAGTATCAATACCCAGGTGAGGACTGTATCAAAAGCAATACTTGAGTAACAATGTCAACTGGTGCTGCAAACTGAGCCAGTTATGCATTTAGAAAGCCTGTGCTGCCTGACTCAGCATCTTCTGTGACATGACACAAAACAAAACAAAAAAATGTTTACTCAGAAAATGTCACCTCTACATCTTTTATTTCTTATATCAATAGGGAGTTTTTTTGCTTTGCTGCTTTGCTGCAGTAACCGTCTATACTCTTCTGCAAAGGTTTTACATCAGATAAGATGAGTATTTATTGGATTTGATAGCATTTAGCCACAACATCATTAGTGAGATTAGATACTAATGTTGGATGATTAGATTGGAATCCCAGACACTATTCATTCTTATCAAATAGTTATTAAATGTGCTCAAACATTTACACTGCTCCACAATCCAAAGCTGGGAGTGGGGTGAAGCTTTTTACCCCTCTAACCAATGCTCAACATTGGACATACTGACCTGTGCATGTGCCTGGTTTCATTTTATGCTTTTCTGTGAAGATAATACAAAGTGTAGGTAATAAATTATATTAATAGTCTTTAAAAAAGGTCTATTTCTCAAGACTTTTGAAGCACCACTGTATGAAATTCCTGCAATTTAACATTGTTTATATGGACAAATACTTGTGGACATCTGGGTGTTTCATATGCAAGTTAGGTTTCATTTTCATGTCCATGGCCATTTTCATCATCATCACATCATCATCAGTGTAAAACAGCATGGCTATAATGTTTCCTATTTGGGCTCAGAAACAGCACAACATAAGAAAAGCATCTGTGCTAGAAATTTGTTTTCTTCATGTCTGTAGGTCATTCTCATTTTGCCTTTTGTTAGTATAGCCAGCTTTTTTAGTGAAACAATGTACACTTTTCTGTATTTATCAGACTCGTATTTTAGTTTTAATTTCCATCTTACATTTTTCTGTAGACAAGGACTTGTATCTTCTTTACAATTCTTCCCTTCCTTCCTTCTTAAATGCAATTTTATGAGGCAGATGTTTGGTTATTATTCACAATTTTCAAATTCAAAGGTTTAGTTCCACCTTACATGAGTCAGTTGTCAAGGCTAATACAGGAGCTATTCACTGTGCAGGTTTCTATCTGAATTTCCATTTCCACTTAAACAGGCATATAAGGCTATATAAGGCTAAAATCACCAATGCAACAACTCTTATTCCATATTTAATATTTTTAAACACAAAATCACTGTCTTTACATCCCTTGTTTGCTCGGGAAACTAATTTTATTAATTTAAAACACATAAATCACTTAGTTTACATGTTGCCCATAAACGTCTGTACTTTTACATTCATAAATTACTTGCTTATCTGTTAAGGAAAAAATAGCAAAATCTACATTGCTCTTATAGTTTTGGTGCTTTTAAGCTTCTAAGACTTATTTTTGCCATTTCATATGTATTACTTAACTTAAAGAGGACATCTGCTGTTCTCTCTGGTTTGTTAATATTCAGAAGCTCTAAGTTTTTTGAAGTGGAATGGTTGTGTTTGAGGGACAAAATGACTGTTGTTTGTACGTGGCATAAGTTTGACTTGTCTGTAAGTTTTTAATCACTGTTTGAATTACCACAGAGACTCAGTTGTAACTTGAGTTTAGTAGCACTTTTGGTCTGTCTGCTTCTTACACAAATATACCGTTCCACCTTAAATCATGAAGGCTTCTGAATGAAAACAAACACAAGGGGGAGTTTGGTTTGCTATGAGGATAGCAGTCCTCAAGAATAATTTATGTTGCATTTAATATGCAGAAAAGTGGAGATATTAAGCATGTTTACATATTCATTTACATTCACTAAAGCAGTGGTTCCCAAAGTGGAGCTATTGCACGGCCCTCTGTGAAGAATATGAATATTTACTTAATGCATGTCACTTCTAACAATTGCACTGTAAAGGTAAGTTGTCATTTTATATAGTTTTGTTCAATAAGAAGTTGCAATTAGAGGCACAAGTATATGCTGCAAATAAAAACTTCAGTCATCACTATCTAGATTGGTGAAATTGGGGATATGGGGTGTATAATATACTGTGATGCAGTGGGGATATGTGTAGTTTGTTTTATCATTTCACAAACTATATTTTTATCCAGAGATTTTAATAAAATACATAAATAAAATTTATTAAAAGTTATTAACCATCAACCACAATTTGGACATCTACTGCATTTGCATCCAGGTACAGGATTTGTGTTGTACCCCAGCACTCATATATATAAAACTGGCCCTGAGAGTGTGAACAAGGAGGGGTCAGAACAGAGGAACTCCCCACCCCTTCCCGTTCTCTTTCTATGTGTCTATTGCTGCTATTTTGTGTTTGGTTTGAGTTGTGATTAACCTCATAGGGTGTATATGAGGCTGAGACAGCCCCATGTTGAGGCGTTGCATGTTTGTCCTGGGCTTTCTGCCCTAGCCTGACATGGAAGAACCAGCTTTTCTGACCAACTCTATTTCTGAGTTTGTGATTTTCTTTCAGTTTGTGTTTTCTATTTTTCGGGTGGGATCAGAGTTGTGTATTCCTCTCCGTTTATGTTCACTTTTAGTTTGTTGTGTATCACTTGTTATTTTTGTTATATTCTTACCCCAAAAGCTTTTGAGAAAAATAAAAAGCTTTTTTCTTGTATTTGATCTGGTATCAGGTCTGAGGACAAGTCCACTCTAATTATTTTAACAGGATGACCTGCTAAAATAAATCACAAAAATGAGTGTAGAGACAGTAGGTTATTTTAAGATTTTGGATGATTTGTGTGTATAGCACATCAGTCTTGTGTGTATAGCATTTCTTTTCTGCTACTGTAGACATTCTTACTCAATGGTATTTTTACAACATTAAACAAGATAGAAAGTATTCAGGCAGAATAGACCAGGTCTAAGGCTAATCCTGTGTTTGTAGTGAGCAGAAACTTGGGTATGTTTCACTATCCTCCACAGAACAGGCGGAAATGACTTGCATCACATATTTAACACTCTACCAACCAACCAATAAACAGCCAACCACAAAGTAAGAATTTTTATTATTAAACACAAGATTTTAGGTTATTGCAAGAAAACCACATACTACAAACAAAGTACATAAATAACAACAGAATAGGAGTAGTACAAGTACAAAAAGAACAAATAGAATAGTCAGTGGATACAGCTACAGCCATTTATATATTATTGCAGGCTATTGAAACTATGCATGGAAATTCTGTGCCATTCTGGATCTTCTGAATCTTTCAGAAAGGAAATATGCACTGAATTTTGTCTAACTCTGCTGTCCTTAATGATGGAGACTGTGTCTTATCTACACCAACATGCAGTGTATGATTCTACTGCTCATGCACATATAAATGCAGATTGTGTCTACAACTGCATGGAGAGGAATTAATGCCAAATTGAATAGCAATCACTGCAATAGTTACAATGTGAAATGCAATCCATACACATCATTTCTTTTCCATACTAACATGCAGAATACGTGCAAAAATGAAAAGCAAAACCGCAATTCCATTTTTTTCACGTTGCTTGAACTCTTTACTGAAAAACAACACATTTAAAAATGAAACGCTGAATTAGTGTCAGAATTGAATACAATCACCTGGAAATGTAACCCGTACAAAACTGTATTGCTTTACATTTTGAGGAACTTCAAAAATAGACGTCACACTGAATTGCAATATACATGAGATTACTTTTAAGCACAGACATACTTAAACATGCCAAAATGAAAAGCAAGTATTCATTACATTGATTTAACATCGCTCTGTCTCTTACCAGAAAAAACAATACGTGTCAATTTCCATTTAAAAGATAAAATGCTGGATTTGTGTCAGAATTCAAAACAACCCACCTAAAAATGCAATCAGCTCAACTGTATTGTTTTCCATTGTGTGGTGATGTAAACGTGCCAAAGCCAAATGCAAAGCAGGAATTGTATTTCAGCTGAAAACAGTGCTGTCCTCATACCACAATGAAAAGTATTCACTATCCAATCACAGTCCTCTGCTGAATTTGGGGTGTGGCTCTTTAAAGGTTCTTTAATAACGACTGTGATTCATGGATGCCAGTGGCCTACCCAAATTGGATCGAAGCCCACCCAGTCAGCCAGAGGTAATTCCCCACGTGCGAGTGCACTCACAGACATACTCTCCTTTCTGACTGTTCCGCACAAACACACATTCACACGAGTCATAATCAGAGCTGGATCATGACGGGATATGATTAGGGTGGCCACCAATTCCTCTCCATAACACTGTTTATTTTTATGTGTTTCTTCTTCTGAACAATAAAATATTAAGAAACTTTGCTGGAGAGAAATCATTGGCACCTCGTTATAAACAAACACTAATACTTACAAATACTTTTTTAGGTATAGGTTTTTGGTAAGTTCCATAAATATGTATATATTGAGAACCCCCTTATACTGAGTGATTAATCATGTGAAGTTGTGTAAGGTCAGCTACTTTAAGGTGCACCCACTCTGGACACTTTCAGCTGTGCCAATACCACACACACACATCTCCATATAAACCACATAAAATCTAAATTGAAAAGCAAAAATCTTTTGTGAAAAATGACAACTCAATATGGTTATAGAGGCAGCCAAGAAAAAATGTAATTTGCTACCAGCCAACAGGTGGGGATGAATGTGATTGGTTAGCTCATATTGGTGGGAGATTTTGAAATATGACACGATAAACTGGCAAAGCTCTGCCTAGAACCTTGTGGTTAACCTGCCAGAAATTACTTCATAAGAAATAAAGGTGCAATATAGTTTACTTTCTTTGCTATACACTTACTTCTGTTTGCAAGAAATGTTATAATGCCTTTGAGCTATGTTTTAGTTATGACTGCTGCCTCAGAAGAAGCCGCTAAACAGAATATCTACAAACAATACCAACCTGACTACACTCTAAGAAAAAAGGTACCGTACCAGAACATTAAGGTACAAACAGTGTAAATGTACCTTAAAAAGTCACAACAGTGGTTTTAGAGTAAGGATTGGTTCCATTCTCTGGAGAAGAAGAATATTTGAAAGCATTCATGATAGAATTGTGTAAAATTAAAGAACAAAATATAAGTCATGGTGTATGAACACCTCACAATACAAACAACTTAACAATCTACAAACATTATAGAAAATGGTACAATCGTGTTTCCTAACTGAAGGTACTGAAATGGACCCTTGAGGGTACCACCACAGTGACAAATTTTATGATAGTTTATAGGACTGGGACACGGACTGTATTGTCATTGCTGTGGTAACTGTATTCATCTTAATCCTGGGTATGGCTGAAAATGGCTTGGTGATTTGTCAGTTTTAAGATGAAGAAGTCAGTCAAAAGCACCTGGTACCTGAGTCTGGCCGTGCCTGACTGCCTATTCTGTCTCTCTACACCATTTTTTATCATCTCAATGTTCAAAGATGACTGGGATTTGAAATGTTCCTGTGCAATTCGTCCTTAACCCTATCATTTATATATTAAATGGGAATGACTGTAAGAAACAGTGCTGTGAATTTCTGTCAAAGATTGATCTTGAACAGGTGGAGAGTGAGTGAAGAGAGGAACAATACTTTCTCTACTAAAGGCTACATTTCAACAAATGTTTGAAGAGTTCAGTGACTGAAATAACAAAAATGTAAAATGGACACAAGCTGTAAATTTTGCACAAACATGTACATATTACCTTAAGTTGATTCTTAGGCCTCTTTTCCATTGCAGGTCCAAATGTTTCTGAACATGGAGGATAACTGTTCCGGTGGCAAGGTTCAGCATTGAATGCTTACAAACTATGCTGAGAAATTTGGGCTCAGATAATCGTACTGAGGGCTACAAAAACTTTCAAAGGGAGGGTGGTAAAAGAATGAAAATTATTAAACAGTCTTGGGCTCCACAAGCAGGGTCCAGACAGAACAAACCCAGAGCAGGGAAAGAAAATTTAGAGAGAAGGAAAGAGGAGGAGTGGAATGAAGAAGAATTTGCTCCCAGCCTGGAAGCTCAGCTAAGAGAGACTAGACATTCCATCCTGAAGTTTTATTTTTATTTCTACTAGAAAATGATATAGTTAAGGAAAGCTACAGTTTAACTCCAGCAAAGCTCAATGCCATGCCCAGAGCATAAAGAAGACCTCAGGCCTCTGACCCTCAAAGTGGTGACAAGAGCTTCAGGATCAGCGACGGAGAAGAAGGCCACATGCTCCCTCAGAATGACCTTCTGAGCAAAGGCTCAGGAGAAACCTGCATGGACGTGTCTCACACAAGGAGGCAGATCATCGATGATGGAGAATTCCCACAAAGTCCTTTAGAACGCCACCAGCTCTGACGGAGTGGTTGCCGTATCTAAGACCGTGTCTCTGGCCAAATGGGAGAAGAGGAACGACTGCTGCTGCAATGCTACAAGGCCTGTGTCTACAATGCTGCTTGGAAACATAAGTTCACATGGTTTCATTTATTTCATAGGTCAGGAGGTTGGTGCCAAATGCTTTGCTGGGGTAAACTATAGTCCTTTTAGAATTATGAATTAGAATTTGAATTATGGGTAATTATCATAGAGAAATTCCCTCATATATTAATCTCCTTGCTCCCTCATGTATTGCTTTAATCCATTTCATTATATGAATGTATAATCAATATTCATTATTTGATATTACATTTAATAAAACAGTTGTGTGATAAAACCAATGCTTGGTTATTTGGTTGTGTGTGCACCTTTCTTGTACGGAATTATTCCTTCTAGTCCAGATTCAATTTCGGAGCCAAGAACCTATAGCGGGTCAATGAGCATAATTCATTAATAATAATTAATTCTAGCTAATTCTGCTATATGATATGTAAAGCCATCTAACATGATGACCTACATGTCCAAGCTAAAATTGGACAGGTAAAGACACTACATATTACATGGAGATTAACAAGATGAATAAAATAATTAATTATTAATTAAATAATAATATATAAAGCATTTAGGAAACATTAGGAAAAATAAAGCATTTAGAAAATTAGTTGGAAATGAATTTGTGGCTGTTTGTAAAGACACATTTTTACTCTCACAGAACAGATGAAATGGTGGTTGTATGTTGGCTTTGTCCGTGGGTCAGATTTCTCCCTCTGTCAATGTTCTGGTTGTCCTCTTCCTCCATTGCATTTTCAATCTTTGACAGAATTGCATAAAACTGGCTCTTAAAGTCCTTCCCCATGAACGCATAAAGAAACGGGTTCAGACAGCTATTAGCACTGGCGAGAATGAAGCCAATTACTCTCATAAATTGTAAAAAATCATTTTGTTCATTGTTTATATCCATCAGAGTAAATATGTGAAAAGGCAACCAGGTGATCAAGAAAGTGGCACTCAGTGCCGTCATGATCTTGAAAGGCTTTTTGGATGCCACCATCTGCATGGTCTTTAGTTTTCGTATTATGATGACACAACAAGCAATCATTATCAGGAACGGGATCACAAATATAAAAATGAGCTCATATATAGATATTGCTGCAGAATAATTCGCTACACATTCCTCACTGGATAGCGTTTTATTAGCTTCAAAAAAAATTAAAATTTGTGCTGGAACACTAAATATTGCAGAGATGAGCCAAGCTAGAACAACTATCATAGAGGCCTTTTTCACTGTGCGCTGATTCTGAGCCCAAACTGGAAACATAACAATCACACAACGGTCCACACTGATGATGGTGAGGAGGAAGATGCTGCAGAAGAGATTTAGGGAAATGTTTAAGAAAATGAAATTGCACAAGAACGGTCCAAAAATCCAGATGCTTGTGATCATACATAAGACAATGAAGAAAAGGAACAAGCAGAACAAGAAGTCAGACACAGCCAGGCTCAGGTACCAGATGCTGATGACTGACTTCCGGACTTTAAATCCTGCAATCCAGATCACCAAACCATTTCCAGTAAGACCCAGGACAATGATGATCACACTGGCCACTAGATAGAACATATCCAATGAATCCATTTGTGTGTCATAGTTCTCAGTGCCATTTTCAGGAAGGGTTGTTTCTGGTATTGGGGTTGAAGTCATGATGACTCAGTTCTATAAAGGAGACAGAAATCAGTAGATCTATTAATGTTCTGTAAGGTTTTGTTACCAAATAAGCAGAAATATCTTTGTCCACTGATCAGTTTTCAGTGTGACCTTTGAGTTACACTTTGATTACAGACATTTAAAATTCAGAATGTTACACCGTCTACATCAGAGCTCAATGATCAGGTCAAAATTAAGACTAACTGCATTTTATCTTGGTGAAAGTGTGCTTTGTTTTCGTTCTTTGGACTATCCTCTGGTTCTTTGTCATGTAGATCATAAACATGATAATTTTTTCTAACTAGATCCAGAAAAGAATGGTTTCTTATAGTTTAGGCCCTACAGTGAAGGCCTAAAACATCAGATTAACTTCATATTTAGTTAATCTTCTGCCCATATAAATATACACTACATACTCCATGCATTGCTTCTTGCGATTTTGAATAAATTAAAACTTTAAGTTATCAGCAATGTCTACTTATTGTAAAGTAAAACTGTTCTGTGCAAGAGTTTAGCATATTAACACTGTCCAATAAAAATAAATGTATCTCCCAAACTTATTATTTTACAAGAGAAAGGAAAATCCTTCTCAACTTTCAATGGAAGTGAATGTAAAAAGATTTTATTCAGAGTAATTTTGGAGCATTTCTCTTGGTTTATTCATCATGAAAATTTCACATAATGTGAAGGACTGCTGCTGTGTTCTAATAATGTAGAATACTAAAAATCACCAAAAATGGAGATGTTTTTAATTGGACAGTAGTGATATGCAGGATGGTGATTCATTAACTTGCACACAAGAAAAACATGTCAGTTTTATTCATTGTGAAACAAAAGAATTCTTCTCCATTTTGTAGAGTTACAACATCTACTAGTGAACAGTGCATGGCTTTGTTTTTTGGAATATATAACTTTTATCAGAAATCCTTTTTGGTCTTTATCATTTTCAGAAACTTTATATTAACTCCATTACAATAAATAAACATTACATTACAATAAACCATGAGAAGGAATTGTTTGCTCTTGTAATGAATAGGTATGATTTATTTACTTTACATATTTATAACATTCATTCATTATCTGTAAGCGCTTATCCAGTTCAGGGTCGCAGTGTGTCCAAAGCCTACCTGGAATCATTGGGCGCAAGGCAGGAATACACCCTGGAGGGGGCGCCAGTCCGTCACAGGCCACCACACACACACACTTTTTGAGTCGCCAAACCACCACCTTTTGGACTGTGGGAGGAAACCGGAGCACCCAGAGGAAACCCACACAGACACGGGGAGAACACATCAACTCCTCACAGACAGTCACCCAGAGCGGGAATCAAACCCACAACCTCCAGGCCCCTGGAGCTGTGTGATTGCGACACTACCTGCTGTGCCACTGTGCCACCCATATTTATAACATGACAACTGGAATTATTTATTATTATTATTATTGTCATAAGAATGGAATCACATTCAAATGTTCAGGTATTATGAAGGTTATGGAGGTTTTGTTAAACTATTTCTAAAATTCTCATAGAGGAAGCCCAAAGGTGATTACTCATTATCTGTTATTTTAGTTACTCAGTTTTTCACTAAATTTAATAAATGTGCCCATCTGTTACACGTTACTAAAAATACATGCAAAAAAAAAAAAAAGATTCACAAAACCCACTGTTTACCCAGTAATACAACTACTTTTTTCTTCCTTTCTTTTATCTCTTTGAGGTTTATATATCAAAATTCACAACACTTGCTGTTTTGTTTTATATTTAAAGAAAAAAGACTCACCGGCCAATGGCTGCTTCAGCACACTGTTGCAGAGCTGGTGGTATTGCTGCTTAAGATGAGCAATGGACTTTTATATTATCAGTAAAATGTTGTAACATTCACTTCCTTTCTGTGGTTTGTCAGAATTCAAAGGAACCTTCTTTCCACTGACCCGTCATACCAGACGTACACTGTGAATCTGCACATTTTAATCGTTGGTCATTTACAACCACAGTGCATTTGTTTATATGAACCGTATGTATATAGCTATTAAAGATAAAAATACACAATAAAGAATAATTTAAGCTTTTTAGTTTATATTTGTTGATCTAATGCATTATTATTTCATGTGAAACCTATAAAAACCTTGAAAACCTATAAATCAATAATAGGAATATGTTTTTGCTGATGACTCATAGTTTTCTGCCCAGAGACAGCGTGAGATGACTTCATTTGAGTCAAAACGAAACTGAAAGTAAACGCCGTCTGCTTGTTCCTTTGTTCCAGCGTCTTCTTTTTTTATTATAGCGAGTATAATTACACCATTTCATGACGAATATGACACACAAATTTTGAAGGAGCACCTTGATTTTTAGGTGTTTTTTCACACTGGATTACTCCCAGAGGCTTCACAGCACCGCGATGAGAGCACTATTTTTAGAAACGGTACGATCTGCGCTTTCTAACGGTATACGGAGCACACAGACACATTCAGACATTCAAGACTTACAAAGCTGGTTATATAAGGTGTGTTTCTACCCCGCAAAATGCGGGGTTAGGGTTGATTGGGTTAAACAGAGAAGCCTCAGAATTTCTGAAGTTTGTTTACCACAAGCATTAACCATTTCCATTGTTTAGCATCTGAGTGTTCACAGTGGTAGATTGTGGATTTTTTGACAAACAAATTGCAACAGAAGCAGCACAGAGTCTCAGTAGGTGTCAATGCCCCAGACTGCAGTGGATGCATTGTTGATCTGATCCATAGAACTTTGTGTCAGATATCAGTAAAAACATACATTTATTGTTGATTTTATTTTGATTTCTTTGGAGTTACAACCATAAGAAAAATAAGGGCAATCAGTAATCTTATCCTTTAAATAAATATTATTGAAAAATATGGAAACAATACACTTTGCAGGAATGAGGATTTGCTACCTATATTTTTTAACTAAAACTGGTTTGGGATTGTGCTCTTAGTTGGACAAAAGCGTCATTAAGTGTATAATTAATAAAATGTTTTTCGTCTTTTATGACATCTTGATGAAGTCTGAGAAATCGAGAAAACTGTATTGGAGCAGACTCTACGAATCCACCTGAGGATGTCTGCATCGTCATTGAAGGATGCACATCTGGGAGATGTGGCAAATGGGTGTGCAGTCTTGTTTGGCTTAATCTACAATTAAATTTGAGATACCCCAAGGACCTGCGATACACATTTGAATTTTTTCAGAAAGTGCTGGCGGAAAAGGATGGAAACAGACTGTCCAATAGAGTGCAAGTTCTTAAACATGTGTATCGTCATGACGGGTCTAAATGACTACAACATTGACCTAAGCATTAAATTTGGAATTACATAAATTAAAAGAATAATGTTTAATAGAAAATACTATAATTATTAATATTGGAATTGTAAAGCTGGCTCTCTCTGAGACAGTTGTTCTGTGTGCTCTGTGAGGCCTGAAAAAGCTTATAAGTGACACTGAAGAAGCCCAATATTGTTCAGTAGAATTCTGGTAAACATCACACACACACTTTTTATGTGAACAAAGGCTCTTACAAAAACCAGATCCAAAGGCAGGAGCCGGAGACAGTGATAGTTTTAAACTTTTATTATCATTTTGCCCTATTAGCATACGGAGCAACGGTGAGAAAAGACCAGCTCAAGGTCTGAGACCTGAAGCCTGTTATTTTGTAAAACTTGGCTCGAAAAAAACGAAAACATTGTTAATGATATAACAAATAATGTCTATTCAGCAACGTAAAATATCATGTTTGGAAATAATAATTAGGGTTGTGATATATTTGGGAGGACATGGAGAAGCCTGGTATTATTCAAGAGATTATCAAAGGCTGTGAAAATGTGAAAAACAGAAACATAATTAATGGGAAGAAAAAAGAGTATGTGAAAGAGTAAAATGGCCTTGATTATAGGAGCTCGGCAGTCATCCATTAGTGTCCAGCCGGACAGGTGGGCAGTCATTTACTCTGACAAAAGTAAAAGGGATGGAATTAGTTTTAATCTGTTTGGTGTTTGTAAAGCAGAAAATGTGAACATTTCCAAAGTGTAGCTAATGACTCTGGCAGATCTGACTGTGACAGCTTTAACTAAAATGAGAGAACCAGAAGGACACAAAAACGCGGGAGCATCCTGAAACACTGGCATCCCTCCGCTCTACTGTCAACAAACCTGAGTGATCGTGTGAAGCGGCGGGATGACACCAGCATCTCAGTTTATTATAATTCCCTGTGTCCATGAACCCCTTGGATCTGTTGCCGTTATCTGTGGGGGAGCATTAACTACCAAAAGCTAAACTAAACATAAGAGTTTTTAGCCTAGATTTGAAGATTGCGACTGTGTCTGAGTACTGTACATTTTCTGGAAGATCATTCCAGAGTTTGGGGGCTTTATAAGAAAAAGCTCTTCCCCCAGCTGAGGCCTTCTGAATTCTGTGAATTATTAAAAATTGAATACTCTGTGATCTGAGTAATCGTGGAGGCTCATAATAGGAAATAATTTCTTGAAGGTGTTCAGGAGCGAGCCCATGTAGAGCTTTATACGTTAATAACAGATTTTTGTAATTGATGCAGAATTTAAGAGGCAGCCAATGAAGTGATGACAGAACTGGGCTGATATATTCAAATTTTCTAGTTTTAGTGAGGACCCTGGCTGCAGCATTTTGAACTATTTGAAGTTTATTTAAATTTCTGCTGGTGCATCCTGACAGTGGTACGTTACAGTAGTCAAGCCTTGAAGTAACAAAGGCATGTACTAATGTTTCTGCAACATGCAGGGATAAGGCATTTCTAATCTTGGCAATGTTGCGAAGATATAAATGTTGCGAAGATGCCTAGGGGTAACATGTATAATGTAAATAATAACGGTTTCTAGGAGAACATTGTGGTCTATTGTCGAAAGCTGCCCTGAGGTCAAGAAGCGCTAACACGGCCTTGATCAGAGGCAACAAGAAGGTCAATTTTGAACCTAATAGTGTCTAGTAAACAATGTCTGAAGAGTTAACCAGAAGCAGGAGTCCTTTTATGTACATGGGGAATAAGGTACCTTTTGATTGTAATGGGATCCAACTGAAAAAAGGTGGGGTAATACTCTTATCAGCCCTGAATACTGTATAAAAATGAGAGCTACACAAATGCTTTTTATACGTCCTCTGGGAAAACCTTGTCTAAGGTTTTGCTGTGATTTATGTCTGCTTATTGTCTTTAAAAGCCATGAGGAGCATGGAATAGAAGTGGTGATTTGTGAATAGAGGCCTTCTGTGATTTGAATTGGATAAAATTGTTGTTTTTAATGTGAACTGAATTTTAATATGATGTGATTTCATTCAAAGTTGTTGGGAGACTGGTACAATCAGATGAAATGTGTTTAATTTCATCTATATGTAAGAAAGTGCCAGCACTGTCTTTTAAAACTTTTAGAATAATGTTTCTTGGAGATAGAAAGAGAATATAAATTAAATGATTGAGTTGGTTAACATCAAGCCTAAGTATATAAGTAATTAACTATAACAATAACTACAGTAAAGTGTTATAATGTAAAAGTAAAAAGATTTGTTAATCAATATAGAGGGATTGAATTTAGAGAAAAAAATATGGGGAACGGATTTGGAAACTAATAGAAATTTGGAATGGGGAACTGTTAATTTATTCAAATTGTCAGGAACGAGGGGCAGACTGACGGAGGCGGACGCACTCGCTAAAACACAGTATTTTTAATAAAGGAATAAAACAAAACAAAGAGACTTTAACAGAACGAAAACAAACAGGGAGCCAAGCAGGCTAAACTAAACACGGGGAGCTACACAGGGCAAACGGGACTGACAGACTAAAGAGTTAATGAAGTAACAATAAATGAAAAGAAACTACGACATGAAACAACGACTAGGAAAACAAACACGGAGAAGCTGTGGAGACAGACGGACAGACTAGAAAACACGACCGACTAGACAAAGGAGAAAGGAGAAAAAGACTGCAACGGGGACTGGACTGGAGAGGGGACAGAGGGTTGAAACAGGGACTGGACTGGGCTAACAGGGGACTGGACAGAACTTGGCAGGGGAACAGGGACCAAGACATTCAAGGGGACAGACACGAATACAGTGACAGGGACTGGGACAGAGACAAAGGCAGACACAGGCACAGGGACAAGGACAGAGACAGGAACCAGAACAAATGTTGGTGGGGCAGTCTGAGAAGCCAGCCTGGGCACAACTCTAGGGATCGGCCCCGAAGTCCTTCGGGCCGACCTACGGACATGACCAGGAGCGGCCGGGGCCACAGTCACGGGGGCAGGAGCGGCCGTAGCCACAGTCACGGGGACAGGAGCGGCCGTAGCCACAGTCACGTGGACAGGAGCGGCCGTAGCTGCGCTCACGGAGACAGGGAGCCCTGCGACGACGTCCACGGAGGCAGGGGGACCTGCGACGATGTCCACGGAGGCAGGGGGACCTGCGACGACTTCCACGGAGGCAGGGGGACCTGCGACGACGTCCACGGAGGCAAGGGGACCTGCGACGACGTCCACGGAGGCAAGGGGACCTGCGACGACGTCCACGGAGGCAGGGGGACCTGCGACGTCGTCCACGGAGACAGGAGAAACTGCGACGACGTCCACGGAGGCAGAGGAATCTGCGACGTCATCCACGGAGACAGGAGAAACTGCGACGACGTCCACGGAGGCAGAGGAATCTGTGACGTCGTCCACGGAGACAGGAGAAACTGCGACGACATCCACGGAGGCAGAGGAATCTGCGACGTTGTCCACGGAGACAGGAGAAACTGCGACGTTGTCCACGGAGACAGGAGAAACTGCGACGACACAGCACATGGTCAGGCAATATCACACTTACTAAATGCTACGCAACTTCCAACTAAGCTAACTATTTTAAAATGTGCAGGACACAGAACAGATGGTTCCCTAGTCACTAGAGGCAATAGTTTTGTTGATCAATAAGCAAGAGAAGCAGCTTCTACAGTCTTACAGTGCCCTATAGGCCCAACAGGTAAAGAATTTAAGGGTACAGAAGAAGAGTTCCTAGCAGATTTAACCAGCCTGAAAGAATTTCAAGAAATTTCTAGCCAATTTAAGAAAGATTTATGGCATAAAAGAGGAACATTTTGTGGTATGGACCAAATGGCCTATATGTAGCCCCATTAAAACTTCTAAATATATTGCTTCATGACGCCCATGGCCAAAATCAAGGTTACAAAAAAGAAATAATTAAATTAATTAAACAAGACTGGTGGTCACCATATTTGGTGCATTCTGTTGATCACATTTTAAATAATTGCAAAGTTTGCATACAATATAACTGTAGAAAATCTATAACTACTCTGTTAGAACACATTTCAACACTAGATGGACCATTTGGACACATAAGTATGGATTACATGGATATGGACAAAACAATTGGGAAACACAGATATGTGTTAGTTGTAATTGACGTATTCAGTAGATGGGTGGAAGCGCTTGCAACAACTAAAGAAGATGCAGAATCTGTAGCCAGATTCATGCTAAGAGAAGTTATTCCCAGATTAAGAATACCAGATAAACTTAGCTCTGACAATGGCCCACATTTTGTATACAGAGTTATTAAAATGATCACACAAGCCTTAAGAATAAAACGCAGGTCAGGCTGTGTGTAAAATCCCCAATCACAAGGCCAATATGGCACTTTAAAAGCTAAAATATGTGCAAACAGTGGGCAAAGAGTTAATTGACTCATTGCTTTGCCTTTGGCATTGATGAGTATGAGGATGTCAACAAATCATGACACATTTATCTCCACATGAAATGCTGACTGGTAGATCAATGCCTTACACATATCGTAGAGCCCCAAATAAAAGACCCAGTTTGGCCTTGTTAAAAAAAAAAGAAATACATCACCTACATGGTCTTGTGTGAAAAAGTGTCCCCCCCCCATAACTTAACGGTGGTTTATCACACCTGAGTTCAATTTCTCTAGCCACACCCAGGCCTGATTACTGCCACACCTCTTCTCAATCAAGAAATCACTTAAACAGGACCTGCCTGACAAAGCAAAGTAGACCAAAATATCCTCAAAAGTTAGACATCATGCCAAGATCCAATAAAATTCAGGAACAAATGAGAAAGAAAGTAATTGAGATCTATCAGTCTGGAAAAGGTTATAAAGCCATTTGTAAAGTTTTGGGACTCCAGTGAACCACAGTGAGAGCCATTATCCACAAATGGCAAAAATGTGGAACAGTGATGAAGCTTCCCAGGAGTGGCTGGCTGACCAAAATTACCCCAATAGCGCAGCGATGACTCAGCCAAGAGGTCACAAAAGACCCCACAAGAACTCACTTAACTCAAGGTTAAGGTCAGCGTTCATGACTCCACCAGAAAGAGACTGGGCAAAAATGGCCTGCATGGCACCGTGCCAAGACAAAAACCACTGCTGAGCAAAAAGAACATTAAGGCTTGTCTCAATTTTACTAGAAAACATCTTGATGATCACCAAGATTTTGGGAAAATATTCTGGAATGACAACTTGAACTTTTTGGAAAGTGTGTGTCCCATTACATCTGGCGTATAAAGCATTTCAGAAAAAGAACATCATACCTACAGTAAAATATGGTGGTGGTAGTATGATCTGGGGCTGTTTTGCCTCTTCAGGACCAGGAAGACTTGCTGTGATAAATGGAACCATGTCTACCAAAAAATCCTGAAGGAAAATATCTGGCCATCTGTTTGTGACCTCAAGCTGAAACAAATGTGGGTTCTGCAGCAGGACAATGATCTAAAGCAAGTCCACCTCTGAATGGCTGAAGAAAAACAAAGTGAAGACTTTGGAGTGGCCTAGTCAAAGTCCTGACCAGAATCCTATTGAGATGCTGTGGCATGACCTTAAAAAGGCGGTTCATGCTCAAAATCCCTCTAATGTGGCTGAATTACAACAATTCTGCAAAAATGAGTGGGCCAAAATTCATCCACAGGGCTGTGAAAGAGTCATTGCAAGTTACTGCAAACGCTTGAATTGCAGTTGTTGCTGATAAGGGTGGCCCAACCTGTAATTAGGTTTAGAGGCCAAACATTTTTTCACACAGGGCCATGCAGATTTGGATATTTTTTCTCCCTTAATAATAAAAACCTTCATTTAAAAGATGAATTTTGTGTTTACTTGTGTTGTCTTTGACTAATACTTAAATCTGTTTGATGATCATGCAAAAAAGAAATCTTGAAGGGGGCAAACACTTTTTCACACCACCGTATATCGCAGTCCCATAACATTTACATATTGGCCAAGCATTGTTAAAGCTTTCAGTGACATTTCTACTGACTTTGTTTTTATTCCAGACTTGACCATTGATCCATTTCATCACAAATGACTGCTGCACAATATTCCATCTTAGAGGAATCAGACGTTATTTCCTCTCACAAGGCCTGTGTCACCTGTTGTGTTGTCCCATTACTCCAAGAAAAGGAACCTGATCATGTGAAGTGCTAGAAACCTCTCCTTGATCTGCAACTTGCCTCTATATAATCCAGGAGGCAGAGTAAAAAAAATATGATAATCCTTTGTTTTCTTTTCATTATTATCACTTTTGCATAATTTTTAATCTATTTCACATATACATTAAATTACATATTACTCATACATTTACATTACAGTTACATTTATCACACATTATTTACCAATGTGTCAGTTTGTCATTAGAGGCTCAATTGTTAACATTTTATGAATATGATTGGTAATTAAAATGTGCAAGAGCCAAACTGAATAAGGGTGTGAGATCTGCTAAGCGTGCCTATGGACAGAAAATCCAGGGCCACTTTACTGACTCAAAAGATCCCAGACAGCTGTGGCAAGGCATCCAGTCCATCACAGACTACAAACCATCCACTTCACTCAGCAATGACAACATCGACTTCCTCAACAAACTCAACATACATTTCAGCAGGTTTGATGAAACTAACACCACACCAATAATTAAAGACCCTCTTGGCCCAGTCGATGAAGTACTTAGATTAGACCAAGCCACAGTGCGGACAGCTCTACAGAGGGTCAACCCACGAAAAGCTGCTGGTCCTGATAATATATCAGGTTTTGTTCTCAGTGAATGTGCTGACCAACTGGCGCACGTGTTTAATGACATCTACAACACCTCCTTGAGCCAAGCCACTGTTCCCAAGTGTTTCAAGTCCACCACCACATTGCCAAAAAAGTCACCTGTATCATCACTTAATGACTACCGTCCAATTGCACTCACCCCATCATAATGAAGTGGTTTGAAAGGCTGGTCAAAAATCACATTACAACAAATCTCCCTGCTACTTTCGACGAACTCCAGTTTGCATATCGCTCAATCCGGTCAACAGATGATGCAATATCAGCAGCACTTCACCTGAGCTGGACTCATCTGGAGCAAAAAAACGCATATGTGCGGATGCTGTTCATTGACTTCAGCTCCGCATTTAATACAGTCATGCCCCAGTACTTGGTAAAAAAAAAAACAACTCACAAAGATAGGCATCAACATACATCTATACAACTGGATATTGGACTTTCTCTCCGATAGACCCCAGACAGTAAGAGTGGGAAAGAACACCTCTCAAACCATCAGCATGTACACTGGGGTCCCTCAGGGCTGAATTTAGATTCCCCTGTTGTTTACACTGATGACATATGACTGTTGAGCAAAATATAGTTCCAACCATATCGTCAAGTTTGCAGACAACACAAAAAGTTAAAAAAAAAGTTTAATTGCTTTTGTTGTTGTTTGTTTTGACCTAGTTGCTATGGACAGGGCTGACTTCCCCTGCAGCCACAGCCTGTGAAGGAAGCCCATTACTAGAAGTGTTAAGGCTGAGTGTGCTGTTTTATTATTTTATATAATTCATATGCTGATTTTTTGGCTTATTTGGCCTCTGATTACATACACTGATATTTTGTTGGAGGGAAATACGGTTATTGATTAGGTTATAATATTAGTGTTAGGATATTGAGATTTTTTTTTTTTTATTGGGTTATTGATAAAAGTTCAGGTTCGATCTACATGATAAAAGAGTTAGAATAGAGAAATGATAATTATTTTAAATATATCCTCAAGTATTACTTAAATACTGATTCACTACATGTTACTAACAAACACGTTTTAATTATTTAACACATACTAATATTCACATTGCAAGCACAAAAAAGGTAAGATTAAGACCCAAGACATGAAAGGGGGAAATGACGGGTCTAAATGATTAAAACATTGACTTAAGTATTAAATATGGAATTACATAAACTAAAAGAATAATGATGTTTAATATAAAATACTATAATTATTAATATTGGAATTGTGAAGCTGGCTCTCTGAGACAGTTGGTCTGTGTGCTCTGTGAGGCCTAAAAATCTTATCAGTGACACTGAAGAAGTCCATTGTAGTTCAGTAGAATTCTGTTAAACATCATACATACATTTTATGTGATCATAGGCTCTTACAAAAACTGGGTCTTGTAATCCAAAGGCAGGGGCCTGAGACAGTGATTATAGTTTAGAAACTTTTCTAAGAAGCACACAAACTTTCTTTTGAACCTAATAGTGTCTAGTAAACAATGTCTGAAGAGTAAACCGGAAACAGAAGTCCTTATATGTACATGGGGAATAAGGTACCTTTTTGACTGTGTACTGAAGGAAGGACAAGGATGCTGGCCATTTTCAAGATTTTGGATTATTCAAATTGTTTTGATAAGGAGTCTAGGATTCTCCTCCGGCCCTCCACTTCCTAACCACGAGGGATCCTGTGTTCTTAGCTTGTGCTAATGGCCATAAAACTAACCCGAAGGTCATTTACCCTGTGATGTGCAGGAGAAGGTCCGTCCCTACACTAAAAGGTCTGTACGCACGGTTTATGACCATCAGACCACCGTTAGACCCTTAGATAGCTCTTTTAAATCAGTCATGAGCTCCTAATAACTAACTCGTCAAGTCATCACATGATGAAGCCCAGGACTCCTCAAAAGCATTTGTCAACCTAATCTAGGAAAAAATCAGTAGATGGCCCAAAGAAGAATTAGTAACCACCCTCTCAAGTTTTCTCTAAAAAGAAAACAATTAAAGGTCAATGTTAAAATTCTACTGATAAATCTCCACCGAAAACTTATATCAATTGACAGGACTTTATGAGACAATCAAAATGAAATGACACTTGACAGCATGGACGTTTTTATTGAATGTGAAATTTTAAATCATACATTCATAGTTAAACTCAGAAGAAACAGCATTGACAAACAGTGCCTCCAAGTGGACATTTGGGAAATCATATGTCACAAAAGCATTCATTGGTCCATGTCACTCTCTCTCTGTCTGTCTCTGTCCCAAAAGAAGGTATCATGGACATACTCCAGTTTATACATTACCCAATGTATTATTATTGTTTAATTATGTTATATTCTGTTATTATTATGCAAATGTATTTTAACCTTGCCTGCATGATTTTATATGAATTTCTGTAACAAGAAGATCAATTCCTTTCTCAATCTAAAAAGAATATTAATTAATCTCTAATCTGCACACAGTGCCAAATCTACCAGTATCTGGTTTAAGGACCATGGTATTCCTGTTCTTAATTGGCCAGCAATCTCATCTGACAAGTTCAAGTTCAAGAAGTTTATTGTCATTTCAGCAGTATACAGTGTTTACAGTACACAGTGAAACGAAATAGCGTTTCTCCAGAACCAAGGTGCTACATAAGACAATACACAACATTAAAGTGCGACTAGTGCAAAGCTAGTGCGAACATAAAACAGTGCACACGCATTAAAGTGCAAAGGACATAGAACACAAAACAATACACAACATTAAAGTGCAACTAGTACAAATCTAGTGCAACATAAAACAGTGCATACACATTAAAGTGACCTTAACCCCATAGAAAATATGTGGGGTATTGTGAAGAGGAAGATGCAATACGCCAGACCCAACAATGCAGAAGAGCTGAAGGCCACTGTCAGAGCAACCTGGGCTCTCATATAACACCTGAGCAGTGCCACAGACTGACTCCATTCCACGCCTCATTGCTGCAGTAATTCAAGCAAGAGGAGCACCAACTAACTGAGTGCTGTACATGTTCGTACATTTCAGTTGGCCAGCGTTTCTAAAAATCCTTTTTTGTCTCTGTCTTAAGTAATATTCAAATTTTCTGAGATACTGAATTTGGGTTTTTTTTTATTAGTTGTCAGTTGTAATCATCAAATTAAAAGAAATAAACACTTGAATTATATCAGTCTGTGTGTAATGAATGAGTATAATATACAAGTTTCACTTTTTGAATGGAATTAAAATAAAATAAAATTTTTCATGATATTCAAATTTTGTAGTTTGGAATTTAAACTGTTTCTGGACAAAAAATAAAAATAAAAACATATCTAAAAACATATTGACAACAGAGTTTTAGGGTCATGACATTGAAAAACAAATAATAAAGTCTGAATTCTGAGAGTAATTTCAGAATAATTGAGTAAAAAAGGTCCATATAATTCAGAGATTATGGTCAGAATATTTAGAGAAACACTGTTTTGTGTTATGTATTGGTGTTTGAATTGAAGTGGGGGGAGCACGGATCAAGAAGTGAGGGTTCACTCAGCAAGGAGCAGGCAGGTCTCAAAAATAACTCACTTTGCGATAATTTATTCAAAAATAGTACACGTGCTGATGTCACGATAAGAGAGGTACAAGAAGAAAAAGAAAAGAAAATAATTAAAAACACCAGGTTAGGATCTCATCTACCTTCGTTGGCTACGGCAGCCAGTTACTTTGTCGGAGCCTACAAAGTCTCTGACCACTTGAACTACACCCTCATGGGTTTACTGCCCCCCTTTTAATAAATTAATCCCACCCCTCTTCTAATTGGACTAACACAACTCTGGCAAAGGGGAAACAAAGCCAATTGCAAGAAGATATTTTTGCACTACAATATAACCACTGACAGATATCAAATGCACATCGTGTTCCTGCTTCACCGTTGAGTATTTACCGTGGAAAGTGACAGCTGAAATCTGAGAGATTCCCCTAAACAATGATGTGGAACAATCTTTGTTTTCAAGTCATTTAAGAGTTGTTTTGTGGCTCCCATGTTGCCACTCTTCAGAGAAGATGCAAAGAGGAGAAAAACTTGCAATTGGCCACCTCAACTCTTTCTCATAATTGGATTCACCTGTGTATGTAGGTCAAGGGTCAATGAGCTTACAAAACAATTTGTGTTCCAATAATTAGTGCTAAAGGTATTTAAATCAATAAAACGACAAGGATGCACAAATTTATGCACCTGCCTAATTTTGTTTTAATAATTATTGCACACTTTCTGTAAATCCTGTAAAATTCATTTCACTTCTCAAATCATGAGAACTGGCACAAGGCAGGTGGATTGGCGACTCAAAAAGTGTCCGTAGGTGTGAGTGTGTGAGTGAATGTGTGTGTGTGTGTGTCTGTTTTGCCCTGTGAAGGACTGGCGCCCCCTCCAGGGTGTATTCCTGCCTTGCACTCAATGATTCCAGGTAGGCTCTGGACCCACCGCGACCCTGAACTGGATAAGGGTTACAGATAATGAATGAATGAATGAGTTATTTTTAGTTTCTTGTGTTCTGGTTCAGCAAATATGTGCAATTATCTGAGAAGTTTGGTTTTAATTAGCAGGCAAGTTTTAAATGATTACTTCAAACAGCAATTGAAACATTTTCTTCAACATGGGAGCTATTAGCTGTTACTTGGACTGTATTCTGACCATCTTCTTCCTGAATAGCATTTTCAGTCTTTGAAAAAATTGCATAACACTGCTTCTTAAAATCCTTCCCCATTAAAGCATAAAGAAATGCATACAACTGTTGGCATTGGAAGAGTGATGCCCAATACCTTTCTGATATTGACAAACTTTCTGGGATGTTTATACTTTAACTGCAGAAGGGCAAATATGTGGTATGGCAGCCAGCAAATCAAGAAACCAGCAATCACTAGTGTCATGGTTTTAAATGGTCTTTTGAATTTTCCCATCTGATTGGCTTTTAGCTTTTGAACAATGACAATGTAGCAGATGACAGTAATGAGGAATGGAACAAATCCAAAAATGAATCTGGATATCACTGTTCCAATACGGTTTTGATCATTTCTGAAATTTCTGACACATTGCTTTTTCTGTTCATCCTGAATGTCTTGGAAAACGGCCATCGGTATGCTAAGTAATGCTGACAGGATGCAAGATAATATGACTGCCAGAGTGGCCTTCCTTATGAAACACTCATTCTGCACCCACACAGGAAACATAACAATCACACAATGATGATAACGAGGATGAAGATGCTGCTATACATGTGGAAGTACTTGACGAAATACCTGAACTCGCACATAAAGGACCCAAAGACACACTCATTCAATTAATTTTGCCTAGCTCCATGTTTGGGAGCCATTAAGTAATATGTAACGTCTTCACCTGTCCAGTCTCAGCTTGGACAAGTAGGCTATAATGCTGAGTGATATTATAAATAATATAGCAGAATTAGCTAGAATTAATTATTATTAATGAATTATGCTCATTGACCCGCTTAGGTTCTTGGCTCCGAAATTGAATTTGACCCAAAAGTAATAATTCCGTACAAGAAAGGTGCACTCACAAATTACCAAGGACTGGTTTTATCACACAACTGGTTTGTTAAATGTAATATTAAATAATGATAATGAATACTGATTATACATTCATATAATTAATTATGCTACAGCGCTACATGAAGGAGTAGGGAGATTAATATATGGTAAATATCAATATTAATATATTTCTCTAAAATAAATAAATTCTAAAAAGGCTATAGTTTATCCCATCAAAGCATTCAGCACCAATCTCCTGAGCTATGAAGGAATTTAACCAGTGACTTTATGTGTCCCTGGAGAGGAGTGAAGATGGCTTGCAGGATGTCACTTTAGCTTCTTTATTTGCACATAGTTCTGTTTAAAAAGGGCATCTTAGCTTCACTGGTTGTAGTTTTAGAGTCTTGGTTTATGTTTTCTTATCATAGTTTAAGGTTTAAGGGTAAGACCATCTCCCCTCTGTATTATATTGTCATTTGGAATTTCCCACTTTCCCTGTTTAGTTTTTTTGTTTTGTTCTTTCTGGTTTTTGTTCTTGGTTTGACAGTAATTAAAATAAGAGATCTTGTGAATACATCTGCCTCCTTGTCTTAGCTTCGTTAGTTGTAGTTTTAGAGTCTTGGTTTAGGTTTTCTTATCATAGCTCAGCATTTCTCAAAGTGTGGGGCTTGTAGGTATTGCAGATGGGGTGCAAAGAATCTGAAGAATTCAATATTTCTATATTTCTATATTAATGCCTTCCTTCTTTGCCAGTAAATCTACTCAGTAAAAAACACCCACTCACGATTCATTAATAGTCCTTAAATATAACAAAAGAACATTAGATCAGAGATGAGAAATACTGGAAATAAAGTATGCTTTTATTCTCAAACTTTTATTTTGAAAATGCACCACCGAGATTAAAGCGTTTTGGCAGTGAGTCAGACACATGGTGGGTCTTATTTCAGCCTTCGATAAGGCACCTGTTCAAATATAAAGCTGCTCCAATCATTAGCTTCACTGGCCTCCGATTTGCTGTCAGAGTCTGGTTTATAAATTTAGCTTTTACCAGCTCTGGGCTTGAGATCAGTAACGAGAGCACAACAGATAACAATGACCGCTAATTCCAGTTATGAAAGCAGCTTTTATATAAATATTATGGAGACAGGAGGATCTGAGAGTTAGTTAAACTTAATATTAGCTGTGTTCAGGTTGTGAGAAAGCACACTAAACATGCAGCAAGTTAATGTCAGCCTCTGGCTGTGTCCAAACTGCACACTGCTGCACTGTATAGTATGAAAAAATATACAGATACCTGTCATAAAATTAGAATTTCATGAAAAAGTATATTTATTTCAGTAATTCCATTCAAAAAGTGAAACTTGTATATTATACTCATTCATTACACACAGACTGATATATTTCTTATTTCTTATTTCTTTTAATTTGATGATTATAACTGACAACTAATGAAAACCCCAAATTCAGTATCTCAGAAAGTTGCAATATTACTTAAGACCAATGCAAAAAAAAGGATTTTTAGAAATGCTGGCCAACTGAAAACTGAAAAGTATAAACATGAAAAGTATGAGCATGTACAGGACTCATCACTTAGTTGGGACTTTTTTCCTGAATTACTGCAGCAATGTGGCGTGGCATGGAGTCATTTAGTCTGTGGCACTGCTCAGGTGTTATGAGAGCCCAGGTTGCTCTGATAGTGACCTTCAGCTCCTCTGCATTGTTGGGTCTGGCGTATTGCATCTTCCTCTTCACATTACCCCACAGATTTTCTATGAGGTTAAGGTCAGACGAGATTGCTGGCCAATTAAGAACAGGGATACCATGGACCTTAAACCAGGTACTGGCAGCTTTGGCACTGCGTGCAGGTACCAAGTCCTGTTGGAAAATGAAAGCTGCATCTCGATAAAGTTGGTCAGCAGCAGGAAGCATGAAGTGCTCTAAAACGTCCTGGTATATGGCTGCGTTGACCTTGGACCTCAGAAAAGACAGTGGACCAACACCAGCAGATGGCATGGCACACCAAATCATCACTGACTGTGCAAACTTTACACTGGACCTTAAACAGCGTGGATTCTATGCCTCTCGTCTCTTCCTCCAGACTCTGGGACCTTGATTTCCAAACGAAATGCAAAATTTGCTTTCATCAGAGAAAATAACTTTGGACCACTCAGCAGCAGTCCAGTCCTTTTTGGAAGCGACACTTCTGATGCTGTCTCTTGTTTATGAGAGGGTTGACACAAGGAATGCGACAGCTGAAACCCATGTCTTGCATACGTCTGTGCGTGATGGTTCTTGGAGCACTGACTCCAGCTGCAGTCCAGTCTTTGTGAATCTCCCCCACATTTTTGAATGGGTTTTGGTTTACAATCCTCTCCAGGGTGCAGTTATTCTTATTGCTTGTATACTTTTTTCTACCACATCTTTTCCTTCCCTTCGCCTCTCTATTAATGTGCTTGGACCTCTTTAGCAATGTCCTTTTGTGTCTTGCCATGCTTGTGCAAGGTGTCAATGATATACGAAAAATGTCCCCCTAATATCAAACTCACTCCTATACCCTTGCACCTACCTTCATTTTTCATTTTTGCACAGATTAAAAAGTGAGAAACTGAAGCACAGTTTAGTGGCCAATTTTCTGTATTTTTGAACATTGATGTTAATGTTGTATCTGGTGTTATCTGGTAATGTTGTATCTGGTGTTATAACGTTAAGCTACTGATATAGAGAGAGCAGTTGATGTTACTTAAATAAATTAGAAAATGGTAAACGTGCATGTGTATTTTATTACCATTTTTTGGAGGTGATATGGGACAGGTGGGGCGTGGAAATTCCCCTTTGTCTAATGTGGGGAATGATTAAGGTTTGGTCCAGCTGCCCCTCTGTAGTTTGTTATTTGAAATTTCCCACTTGTCATATTTTGTTTATTTGTTTTGTTTTACCTGTTTTTTGAAAGTATGTTGAAAACAAATCCACACTTTACTAATCTTTTTCATTTCGAAGGGTTGCATAAAAATTAATTATCTGCACTCACATGTAACGTTTGAGAATGAATAAATGTTACTCTCATTATGTCTCTGGATGGAGATTATTTAACATCATTGACTTTAAAAAATTTGCTTCTTGGTGTATGTTTTTATTTTGTTTGGTTACATAGGACTCCAGAACTCCTAAATTCTGTAATGGGATTGTTAAATTGTTCATGTGGTGATATACATTACAGAAAATATTTTTATAAATCATTTGAGGGATTAAAGGTCACAAGCATCCTGTTTGAAAGAGCTTTGAATCTGATTCAGTCACATACCCTTATTCAAAGTTTTTATATATTTCTCCCTGTCTCTCCTTTATTTAGCAGTTTACTTAAATGATTTTTTTAAAGATAAGATTCTATTGGACCTAGAGGATGTTGCAGCATTGTATTAGGACATGTATCACACATCCACAGACATAAATTAGTCAAAAATATAGAAGTTGGTTTTAGAAAGTACTACTTGAGATAAAGTTACAATAGCAGCTACATGTATGAGGTATACACATCATTATTAAAGATATAAGAAGAAATAATAGATGATTAAGGTATGTATTTTTCTGCTGTCAAAAGTTATAACAAAGTCTCAGTATTTTTTTTACACCATACACTATTACACAATCTATACCAGCTTTTTACCAGGGTCTCTGCTTACATCAAAAAGAACAATTATTTGATGTGTGTGTCGAGGCAGTCCTTTCAGTGCTGAAGAGTTAGAGCTTCTTGCTGCTTGTGATCTATGCTCTCGCCACATTCACTTTCCTGTCTGTGGTAAGTTAAAGATGAAGAGAAAATTGTTAATCACACCCTCATCTATGTCACAGGAAATGCCTTTTTAAAAGGTGTGTTTATAAACGGGTGATTGTGTTAAGGCAATTATTATCTGCTTTCACAATATCCAAGTGGTAATAAATGCTACGGAAACATTTCTGCTATAAACAAAATCATATAGTTTTGTGTGTTTGGAATAAATTTGCATGTCTGTGAATCAGAGATAAAAACAACTCATTTTATAATAAATATAAAACAACAGATATTTAAATGATAATGCTAAACACTTTTAACTCTTTTACATGGTCACTAAGTAAGATCTGGCCTTTCTGGATCTTGAGCAGGTTGGAGAAAACAGAACCTTCACAAAGACTAGTTTAAGAACTTTGCACCATAGCTAAAATGAATGTGCAATCGGCAAATTATTATTATTTTTTTCATCCAGCATGTCAGATGCCAGAACCACATCAACTGGCTCATCTCAGTGCAAAGGAGAAGTGACAATACTCTGGGCTCCTTCCTAATCACTGAGCTCCTCACAGAATCATGGAGAGTAAGCCCAGCAACCCACTGGAGAAAACTCATTAAGGCCGCTTGTATCTGTGATCTTGTTCTTTTAGCCTTTACCCAGAACTCGTGACCATTGTTGAGGGTATGTATAGATTTTTAAAATAAAAACAAATCCGTGTGGATGGGGCCTGAGGATGAGGCACCCGCTGGTTGGAAAATAAGTTACAGCTTTGAAATGCAGCAGAAATCAACCAGAAATTAGCAAAAATTATTTAAACAAGATTTCACATGCATGATTTCAAGTATTTGTGTATCCAAACTTATAAATTGTTATAGATATATTAAGATTTAATTAATGTTATTAATGTTCTTTATGGTGGTACGGTGACACAGCAGGTAGTGTCTCAGTCACACAGCTCCAGGGACCTGGAGGTTGTGGGTTCAAGTCCTGCTCCGGGTGACTGTGCATGAGGAGTTTGGTGTGTTCTCCCCGTGTCCACATGGGTTTTCTCCAGGTGCTCCGGGTTCCTCCCATGATCCAAAATCAAACATTAGTAGGTGGATTTACGACTCAAAAGTGTCCATAGGTGTGATTGAATGTGTGAGTGTGTGTTGCCCTGTGAAAGACTGGCTCCCCCTCCAGCGTGTGTTTCCACCTTGTGCCAGACCCACCACAACCCTGAACAGGTTAAGCGGTTTCAGAAAATGAATGAATGAGTGTTCTTCATTTATTGTGTAGTTGTTGCTGTCAAATGACTGGTGCTTGGTCTGGTGTCATAACCACTACATCTGTAGAAACTGCCCTGCAATGTGTATCAGGATTTCAAAGCTTCAAGCTCATGGTTTTACTGCCAAAAACCACATTAAAATCATATATAGTCAAGCAGTATAAAAGTTTTTAAAAAACATATTCCTCTCTTAAAACACTAATGTTACTCCAGTTTTGAAGAACAGCTGAAATGGTTAAATGCGGCATGTCTTGTTTAGCAGGTGTTGAGGGATATTCCTAAAGGAAAATGTTTTTTTTTTATTGTCTTTGTGCTTTAATCCCTTACACCGCTATTAAACTCTCATTCAGCTTAGATTGAAGTAATCAGAGTTTATTTTGAAGGTCAGAGTTCACCCCTCTGTTTTGTCATGTGTGTTTTGTTACAGAACATTTGTGGAGGGGAGAATGTTAGAGGAAATGTGACAACAAGATTTCTCATAAAACCTTTAATAGTTAAATTAAACCAGTGCATAATCCACACCATTGTGGTTTGTGAGAAACATTTATTTGTGTGGTGTTATTATTGACAAGAACAAGGAAAAACTTTTTTGTGGTCCACCGTGAAATGTTATGGAGCTTTTATATTTACATCAACAGTATATTTGCTAGAAAGCAACAATTTACAACACATTTAAATCTTGACAAACAAACATTTATTTATTCATCTAGTATAACCATTATATCCCGGGCAAGAGCACGTCCTGAACAAAGCACAATCCCTTTTTAAACTTAATTTGATGCATATACACAAAATATACTGATGGCTGTGATGGTACCAGGAAAGATAAAGCATTTAGAAAATAAGTTGGAAATGAATTTGTGGCTGTTTGTAAAGACACGGTTTTAGTCTCACAGAACAGATGAAATGGTGGTGGTATGGTGGCTTCTTTCGTGGGTCAGATTTGTCCCTCTGGCAATGTTCTGGTTGTCCTCTTCCTCCATTGCATTTTCAATCTTTGATAGAATTGCATAAAACTGGTTCTTAAAGTCCTTCCCCATGAACGCATAAAGAAACGGGTTCAGACAGCTATTAGCTCTGGCGAGAATTAAGCCAATTACTCCTATGATTTGTAGAAATTCATTTTCTTCAGAGTTTATATCCATAAACGTAAATATGTGATAAGGCAGCCAGCAGATCAAGAAAGTGGTACTCAGTGCCATCATGATCTTGAAAGGCTTTTTGGATGCCACCATCTGCATGGTTTTTAGTTTTCGTTTTATGATGACACAACAAGCAATCATTATCAGGAACGGGATCACAAATCCAAAAATGAACTCATATATAGGTATTGCTGCAGAATCACTCATTTCATATTTCTGACAGTTTACTGTTTTATTCTTAGCTTCATGGATAATTAGCGCTGGAACACTAAATACTGCAGAAATGAACCAAGCTAGAACAACTATCATAGAGGCCTTTTTCACTGTGCGCTGAGTCCGAGCCCAAACTGGAAACATGACAATCACACAACGGTCCACACTGATGATGGTGAGGAGGAAGACGCTGCAGAAGAGATTTAGGGAAATGTTTAAGAAAATTAAATTGCACAGGAACGGTCCAAAAATCCAGGTGCTTGTGATCCTATAATAGACAAAGAAGGGAAGGATGGAGCAGAACAAGAAGTCGGACACAGCCAGGCTCAGGTACCAGATGCTGATGACTGACTTTCGGACTTTAAATCCTGCAATCCAGATCACCAAACCATTTCCAGTAAGACCCAGGACAATGATGATTATGTTGGCCACTATATAGAATATAACCAGTGAACTCATGTATGTGTCATAGTTCTTGGGGCCATTTTCAGGAAGGGTTGTTTCTGTTACTGGGATTGAAGTCATGATGTCTCAGTTCTATAAAGGAGACAGAAATCAATAGATGTATTAATTTTCTGTAAGGTTTTGTTACCAAATAAGCAGAAATATCTTTGTCCACTGTGTTTCACTGATCAGTTTTCAGTGTGACCTTTGAGTTACACTTTGATTACAGACATCTAAAATTCAGAATGTTACACCGTCTACATCAGAGCTCAATGATCAGGTCAAAATTAAGACTAACTGTATTTTATCTTAGTGAAATTGGCTTTGTTTTCTTTCTTTGGACTATCCTCTGGTTCTTTGTCATGTAGATCATAAACATGATAATTGTTTTTAACTAGATCCAGAAAAGAATGGTTTCTTATAGTTAGGCCCTACAGCGAAGGCCTAAAACATCAGATTAACTTCATATTTAGTTAATCTTCTGCCCATATAAATATACACTACATACTCCATGCATTGCTTCTTGTGATTTTGTTCTGTGCAAGAGTTTAGCATATTAACATGGTCCAATAAAAATAAGCTTGTTACTTTACAAGACTTTCTCAACTTTCAAAGGAAGTGAATGTAAAAAGTTTTTATTTAGATTAATTTTGGAGCATTTCTCTTGGTTTATTCATCATGAAATGTTATGCGGGATGATGGTTCATTAACTTGCACACAGAGGAAAATCAGGAAAAGCTGTCAGTTTTATTCATCATACAAAAAAATAGGTTCTTCTCCATGCTGTAGAATAATAATATCTGTAAGTGAACAGTGCATGGCTTTGTTTTATCAACTGTTGGATTGAGGTTGTTGAGAATGAATTAGACAGAGTCACGGAAATGTGAAGAGAGTAAGGTTGTTTTATTTTGGAAATAGTGATGGAAAAATTCACAGAGACGTTTCTTGGCTGTGAATTGGTTACTCTCTCCCACCGTCAGTGGGAGCATTCACATATTATAGAAAATGTTATCACCCTCAGTTGTTCCATAAACAATATTTCCCCAAGCATCAAGGTTATAAACCAATGATACACATGCAAAGAGACAAACAACTCTGAAAGAATTCACAGTGACCTAAAACAAACTATAAGAGAATCAGAATAAAATATAGAATTAACATAAAATTAATCACTTTCCAACAGGACTATATACACGACATTTCTGGTGTTTATTATTTTCAGAAACTTTAGATTTTAATAAATTATTAGAAGGTAAATGACAATACAGAATTGTTTGTTCCTGTAAAGAATAGTTATAATTATTTGCTTTACATAATTATAACATGATAACTGGAATTATTCATTATTATTTTAATAAAATATTCAGGTATTATGATAATTTCATAAGCTGTCCTTGCAGAAGCCCAACAGAGATGACCTATTATCGCTTATTTTAGCTACTCAGTTTTCCATCTGTTTAACGTTACTAAAAATAGATACACAAAAAAGATTCAAAAAAATCTATGTTTACCCAGTAGTACAACTGCTTTTTTTGTTTTGTTTTGTTTTGAAGTGTATTGTGTATAAAAATGTGTCAGAGTGTAAATCTGTTACTGGGGGTATGTAGTACCTAAGATGTGGAGTACAATATATCTTTCTAGAAGTCAAAGTTTCCCTAGTTCTCTCACCCCATTACCTACAGATAAGTTATAAGATAAGTTTAAACAAGAAGCATATGTTTGGCCTTGTTTGGACTGGGAGCAGTTTATATAAGTTGGAAGTTTGAGCTGCATACTCTGTACAGGTTCTTTTGAGATTGTAAAGACACTGTTCTTTTGTGTAATAAATAAAACTTTATTTGCAACTAAATACGTGTCTGCAGAAAATTTTCTTCACCTTCAACACACCACTCCAGAAGAGAATACACAACACTTTCTTTTATCTCTTTGAGGCTTATATCTCAAAATACACAACACTTGCTGTTTTGTTTTATATTTAAAGAGAATAAAAAGACTCACCGGCCAATGGCTGCTTCAGCACACTGCTGCAGAGCTGGTGGTATTGCTGCTTAAGATGAGCAATGATCTTTTATATTATCAGTAAAATTTTGTAACATTCACTTCCTTTCTGTGGTTTGTCAGAATTCAAAGGAACCACTTTCCACTGAACTGTCATGCCAGACGTACACTGTGCACCTGTAAAATTTTACACTGCACATTTTAATCATTGGTCATTTAGAAACATAGTGCATTTGTTTAAACAGAGAAGCCTCAAAATGTTTGAAGTTAGTTCACCACAAGCATTGACCATTTTCCATTATTTAGCATCTGAGTTTTAAATTACACAGGGGCAGTTCTTGTGTTTCGTGTGTGTGTGTGTGTGTGTGTGTGTGTCTTAAATTCTCTTAAATCTGAGAATTTAAGAGCTGTTATTGAATATTATTCTGCAACCAAAACATATTATTCAAGTATTATTTTAAAAAAGGTAATGTAATATATATTTTCATGAGTGAAATGTAATTTTGGGACACTGTAATGCTGATCTGATCTGATCCATAGAGCTTTGTGGCAGATATCAGTAAAAACATTTATTGTTGATTTTTATGATTTCATTGGTTTTAATACCAAAAGCAAAACAATACACTCTGCAGGAATGAAGATTTCCTATGCTGGCTGGTTTAGGATTGTGTTCTTAGTTGGACAAAAGGGTCATTTACACGTATAATGAATAAAAGTTTTTTTTTGTCATTTACCATTACCATTATAGGTGCAGCGAATTATTCCTGAGATTTTTCTCAGATTTATTTCAGTATTTTTCTCAGAATTATTCAGAGATTATTCTTAGAATCTTATTTTATTTATTTATTTTTTTTTCAGTGCTCTGGCCATACTACTCATCATACATTTTTCCAGTTTATGCATTTTCCACAGTTTATCAGTTGCAAACCCATCTTCAGCTGATGTTGAGCTGGGGAAATATGTGTAATCAAATAAAATGTTGACTACATGATAAAACCCATATATCACTCATAATATACACTTTACCGTGTTATTACAACCATAACATTTTACATTGGTGGTCTTCTAGTTAAAACAACACAGCAACCACATAAAAGCAATTATTACCAGAATTGATGTCCACAGATAAAATCTTTGCTAATCCGGCTACAGTTAGCAGGAACTTTAACTTGCCCTCTGGAAATTTACTGTGTAAATTCAGTCCAGTATTAAACCTTGCATGGCCGCTCTTACTTTCTAAGCCATGATTTATGTACCAGGAATAAAGAGCTAGGCCAGTTTTGCGCCCAGCGTGTCAGAATCTCTGTTCTCTCTTCTCTTTCTATGTTTTATTTTATTTCACATGCTTTGGTGATTGTTACCTGTTTACACCTCAATCCTCAAGCTAATAAACTCTGGGTCTTTGTTTCTTTGGCATTCATTATTGTTGTGGTTCCTCTTTTCTGATCCTCACTGTGGGTTTACACAGTTATCCATGGCTCTGCATTCTGGGTTTTCTGTTTTTACATTCAGTTTATTTTAGGTTTTCAGTCTAGAGTCCAGTACAAGTTTACTTTGTTTGTTGTTTAATTATTAATATTTTCTCCATGTTTGACAATAATTCCTCCTTCACATTTGTAGCTTGTTTCAACACATTTGTGTGCATTGTGTCACAAGGTTTTTTGTAGTTATTACACCTGTGTCATATTTCTGGGTCTGCATGAGTTTCCTCTCACTGTCCAAAAACACAGGAAAATTTTCACAGGTATTGAGTGTGTGACTTTGTTCATAGGAATGAATAAATGGGTGAGTGAAATTGTTCACAGATGTGAGTGTGTGATGCACCCTGTGAAACACTTACAGAAGCTGAATAAGTGAATGAATGAATCTCGAATACCCTTAGACATAAAGTTGTACTGTTTCCAATATATCCAACATGTAAATGTGGAGCAAGGAACATAATTGTGATCAAGTTAAATACAATATTCTTATTATTACACGTGGAATTGACTGATAAGTACTAAGAAAAATATATACATTTTAAAAAAGAATGAATTTATAGTCAATTTTCTTGTGTTTAGTTTCAGCAAACATGTACAATCATCTGAGTTTGTTTTTAATTAGCAGGTGAGTTTTAACTGATTGCTTCAAACAACAATTGAAGCTTTTTCTTCAACATAGGATCAATTAGCTGTTGCTTGGACTGTATTCTGACCATCTTCCTCCTGAATGGCATTTTCAATCTTTGACAGAATTGCATAACACTGCTTCTTAAAATCCTTCCCCATAAAAGCATAAAGGAATGGGTTCATACAACTGTTGGCATACCTTTCCAATATTTGACAAACTTTTTGGAATGCTTATACTTTAACTGCAGAAAAAGTGGTATGGCAGCCAGCAAAAATGGTTTTAAATGGTCTTTTGAATTTTCCCATCTGATTGGCTTTTAGCTTTTGAACAATGACAATGTAGCAGATGACAATAATGAGGAATGGAATGACAAATCCAAAAATAAACCTGGATATCACTGTTCCAATACGGTTTTGATCATTTCTGTAATTTCTGAGACACTGCTTTGTCTGTTCATCCTGAATGTCTTGGAAAATGGCCATCAGTATGCTAAGTAATGCTAACAGGATGCAAGATAATATGACTGCCACAGTGGCCTTCCTTACAAAACACTTATTCTGCACCCACACGGGAAACATAACAATCATACCACGATCCAGACTGATGATAACAAAGATGAAGATGCTGCTATACATGTTGAAGTACCTGATGAAATACCTGAACTCGCACATGAAAGACCCAACACCCACTCATTTCTTATAAGTGAAGGGTGCAGCAGAAAATTAAGTGTGATACGGCCAAACTCAGGTAGAAGGTGCTGATGACTGATTTCTTCATCTTAAACCTCACATGGGCTACTAAAAAGAAAATGCATGTTGTATCCCCGCAAGGTGGTTTACTCAGTCTGGTTTGTGTAGTTTTCATAGGTAAAGTGTTCAGGTTCTGTCACTGGGGTTGAAGCCATGATGCCTCTTGATTCTGTAAAGCAAACAGGAACATGATAAATTAATTAATTCATTCATTCATTATCTGTAACCACTTGTCCAGTTCAGGGTCGCGGTGGATCCGGAGCCTACACGGAATCATTGGGCACAAGGCAGGAACACACCCTGGAGTGGCACCAGTCCTTCATAATAAACTGTAGCTTAAATTACAAAGTGTGTATTAAGTGTGTGTTTGACACAACTCTTTAAAAATTCATTCATTGGGTAGGTATTCGGTTTATAATTTTGAGATATTAGTTTTTCTGGATATATGTGGTGATAAAAGCAACTCTCCATGTATGCATGAGTTGGTGAACAACTCAGTGACCCGAGCCGTGCTGGGAGCCAAAGTGCAGATTTAATTTTACAGCAGGCACTGAGAGCTGAATTTCTGAACGGCTCTCAATTTCTGAATCCGTTTGCCCCAAATATTCAGATATTTGTTCATTAGGTATGTATGTAGTTTCTAATTATGAGATTTGGATATTTTCGGATAAATGTGATTATCGATAAAGGCAACACTCCACAACATTCAGGCTCCAGCAGTAAAGACAGTGCTCTCCTGACTCCACCCATATTGTAGGTGTGAGTGTGAGCGAATGTGTGTCTGTATGTGTCACCCTGCAAATGACTGGCCTTACACTAAATGGCTCCGGATCCACCACGACCCTGAACTGGACAAGCAGTTACAGATAATGAATGAATAAATGAACGAATGAATACAATTTTTTTTCAGTGTTGTTTTTCTCTCTTGTATTTTTCCTTGTTCCCAGACTCTGTTTATGTTTAGTCTTTCTTTAGGTTCTAGTCTGTGCTCTCCCTGGTTCCTTTTAAATACTGTTTAGTTTGTTGCTTTTCTTTGTTCCCATGTTGTTTCTCAGCTCTGGTCTCTGTTTGTTTAACTAGTCTCCCTCTGTTTAATTTTAGCTTCTTTATTTAACTTCACAGGTTGTAGATTTAGAGTCTTGGTTTATGTTTTCTTATCACAGTTTAAGGTTTAATGGTAAGACCATCTCCCCTCTGTAGATAATTGTCATTTGGAGTTTCCCACTTTTCATGTTTTGCTTTTTTGTTTTGTTCTTCCTGGTTTTTGTTCTTGGTTTGACAGTAATTAAAATAAGAGATCTTGTGAATACATCTGCCTCCTTGTCTCTGTAACACTGTGAAACACTTGAAAAAACCCACTTTGAATTTACTTCATATATTTTCATACCGTAGGGTTGCATGAAAATTAATAATCTGCATTCACATATCAATATTTCTCTTGATTGAGAGTATTTAACTTCATGCAACACTCCGATATAAAAAAATACCTTTAGGTGGAGTGTACTGTCATGCTTTTGCCTTGTCTAGTGTGATCCTGCTGTCTGTCTCCCTTGTTTCCTTATCTGCCATGTGTTAGTAGCACATGGCTCTGTTTTTGTTTTGTATTTGTCCCCACCCTAGCCCTGCCTTAGTCTCTGCCCTCTCATTATCCTTCCCAGGTGTTCCTTGTCTGTGATTCATGTTCCTGTGTATATATACCCCCTAGTTCTCAGTGCTAGGTTGTCTGGTCTTGTGTATAGATGTATGCCTTTGTGTCTGAGTGGTTTTTTGTATATGTATATACCACTTCTGGGTTGTTTCTGTTTTTTCTGTTTAGTTCCAGTTAGTGTTTCTAGGTCTTATCTGTGTTTATTTTCAGAGTATATGCATAGCGTTTCATTTTGTTTGTGTTAATAACCATTCCTTGCATTTACATCCGCCTCTTCATATCCCTCCAACCGTGACATGTGCACACATAAGAGTATAGAACTAAATTCTGTTATATGATTAAACTGTTCATGTGGTGATATACATTACAGAAAACATTTTTATAAAGCAGGGGTGTTTAGGGGATTAAAGGTTACAAGAATCTAGTTGATTCAGAATTTCCCATTACACAATTTTTTCAGAATATTTTAATATTTGCTGAATCTGAATATTTTCATAACATCTACACTTTAAATTATTTAATATTAGCTGATATATGTTGGCAGTGTTATAAGTCATAGCTTGTTCTTGCTTTGATCCTGGATGCTCTTATCTTTATATCTTTATCTTCTTTTTATCTTTCTAACAGCAATCACCCACATTACTCTAAAGCTCTACCTGATGTGAGATGCAGTAAGCTTGTTTATTGGTTATTAAGTCTAATGTTACAAAAGTTGTGACCAATTACTGAATGATCACAACCAGAAAACTGCCTGCTAGTTTATGGGGAAATTCAGCTTATAAACACAATACTGTTACCCTTTAATTACAAATGTGTAAGATCAAATGTTTTGCATCAACTCAAATGATCAGATAAATCTACAAAAAAAAAAGTTCTGTGCTTTATAAAGTGTACTCATTACATAATTTAAAGGAAAGTCTAAAAATAATCCTCTTACAAAAGTTCCTTCTCTTTTTTTCCCTTCTTCTATTTATAACAGTGACGGATGCTGGTCTTTCAAGGAGGGGAAGCTCAATTTCGTCCTACATCATAAAATGTGTCGGTTTATTTATACGTAAATTCTGCCCTCTGTTCCTTTTCATGAGATGATCTGTGACCCTGTCGTATCAACAAGGCGTATTTTCCAAGGACTTGACTAGTGTCCTCTCAATGGCCAGCAGAGCTAGGCTTAAACGGCCTTGGCCCATGTGAAGTGTGTCCGCCTGTGAGTGCTTTGTGACGGTGGAGGGGCTCAGCAGCACCCGCTGGACAGAAACTGCGATAGAAGTCAGAAAGAGTGATAGAAGTCAGTCTCCAAACACAAGCAGCTACAAAAAAACCACCAGAAATAGAAGCTCGATTTGTCGCTTAGTCGTTTTTAACAAAGAAAATGCCGCTAAGAGGATTAAGAAATTCTCCAGTTCAACTCAGAACAGAATGAAAATGTTATGCTCCCACGGATCTTTACACTAAAGGATTGCTGATTCGCTCATTTCGCTGTCAATCAAAAAGGGATTCAGCCTCAGACAGATCATCCAATCATCATGCAGAAGCTGAGCATCCGGGCCAGCCGAGGCCAGCCTACTGCCCTATAGACCTGCCCTATAGACCCGAGTCATTTATCCAATGACTCGTCTCGTTTCACTGCTTCGCTATTGAACTCTGTGCGTCCACACTGTTTAAATCACTGTGAAACTGCGGGAAAGCCGCGTCTTTACCAGTGATAAGAAGCTGATTCTGAACAAAAGTTGAGCGCGTTGTAGTGCATATTTATTCAATGACATGTACACACAACAGTATATTTTATATTTTAGACATTTTAGGGGAAGCTGAGCTTCCCTTGCAGTCTTAGAGCAATCGCCTCTGCTTCATAACTAACTAACGCTATATGGCCATCATGTCTGAGACACCGGCTTTTACAACATTTATTCTGAAATATAAGGTATTAGGAGTTTTTTTCTCACAGTGACAGCTACTATGCATCTGGGAAGACTTAACTCTAAATGCCACAACATTATTTTGAGGATTTGATTGAGTTCATTCAGTAGAGCATTAATGTGGATTAGATTTGACTGTATACAACTGAATGAATAAGGGTAAGTGATTGAAACACTGAACTACGTCACTGAATCGGATTCAAATCTCTGGAACAGAATTAGTTAAATCTGATTAAATGAATTATGGAGATAAATAATATATAGTATGGAACAAATCCCAAAAGTAGACACAACACTTAGGGTAATGTTGTGTATTCTGTAGATTCTAAAAAAATGCTGGTTTATTTGTTTTACCAGAGTTTGGTTGAGCTCATAGTTTTTATATATTTTCCCGTCTCTTCTTTATTTAGCACTTTACTTAAATGTGTTAATCAGTTGTTAGTTTATAATTATGATTTTTTTTAAAGATAAGATTTTATTGGACCTAGAGGATGTTGCAGCATTGTATTAGGACATGTATCACACATCCACAGACGTAAATTAGTCAAAAATATAGGAGTTATTTTTAGAAAGTACTACTTGAGATAAAGTTATAATAGCAGCTACATGTATGAGGTATACACATCATTACTGACACAAGAAGAAATAATGTGTCAAATAATCTGTCAAATGTTATTACAAAGTCTCAGTATTTTTTACACCAATGATCTATACCAGCTTTTTACCAGGGTCTCTGCTTACATCAAAAAGAACAATATTTGATGTGTGTCGAGGCAATCCCTTCAGTGCTGAAGAGTTAGAGCTTCTTGCTGCTTGTGATCTATGCTCTCACCACATTCACTTCCCGTCTTAGGTGAGTTAAAGTTGAAGGGATCTATGTCACTGGTAATGCCTTTTTAAAGGTGTGTTTATAAATAGGTGATTGTGTTAAGGCAATTATTATCTACATTCACAATGACCCAAGTGGTGGTAAATGCTAGGGCAACATCTCTGCTGTAAAAAAAAAAAATCATGTAGGTTTATGTGTTCTGAATAAGTTTACATGTCTGTGGATCAGAGATCAAAAACAACTAATTTTACAATAACTATAAAGCAACTGATATTTAAATGATAATGATTAACACTTTTAACTCTTTTACATGGTCACTAAGTAAGATCTGGCCTTTCTGGATCTTGAGCAGGTTGGAGAAAACAGAACCTTCACTAGTTTAAGAACTTTGGACCATAGCTAAAACGAATGTGTGTTAGTGTTAGACGTATGCTAGAACAGTACAGAGGCCGCTGGGTTCTGCAAGAAAAGAGTGTGTGTGTTTGAAAACTGTGTGAGGTGCTTATTGCACTAGGGGAACTAAATTACACTGAAGTAAAAGGTCTTTGAGAGAACTGATTATGGGATCCCAAAGTAGTAAATGGGCCCACATGCCTTCAACATGGACCTCAGTTATGTATTTATATATGCGAAAACATTGTGGTGAAACTTCCTTGAAGTATATGGAAATATGGGTCATTATTATGGGTTTCTTGAGTTGGGAACATTAAGTGTAAAAAAAGTTGCATGTGTAACACTCCTATTGTCTAACCTGGTATTCTGTGTACTATACAGCAACAATTAAGCTCAGTAGACACAGGAAATATAGGAGTTTGCTACTCTAAGGACCTCTAAGAAATAATATCTAATAAATCAAGGAAAAAAAATGAAAAATGAGGAAAGAAGAATAAATGTGTCTCAGTCTCTCAATTATAGCCCTACCACGTAACCAGGTAGTTCAGCATAACTCAAGAGTGGTCAGATCTGTCAGTTCTTTTGGGTGGCTCGCCATCAATTTCACAGAAGGGTTCCAAGATGATATGGGGAAATCCACTCTCCAAGACTTCCAATGCCCTCTAAAAACCTGACCTGCTTAAGCAAAACAGGTACAGTAAACGTATCTAAATCACACTGACTTTCACTCTTAGTTATATTCAATCTCTTGTTATTACATCAGGTAATAATAACATTATAACACACAAAGTGTTTTACTAACTAAAACAACTTTTCATTTACAGGTCTTCAGAACCATAAAATACATGGTAAGTATTTCAAATTTTGCATGTACTTTTCCCATACAATAAAGTTAACATATTTTATCTTTTCTTTGCAGATATAAAACCCAAAAAGATACTTCATTCACATGAATGTACAGCTGTTAGTCAGTTTTCCTCAATAGCTCTAGAACCAGCAACTGCTAATTGGGAGCTACAGCTCCTTCCTCCAGGGCATGAAGAGAGAAAAGACCAAAAAAAAAGAAAAAGTGCTATTTGCTGCATCATCTATCACCAATAAGCAGCAGCTGAGGCGGGACAAACTAAAATGTCCAATATGATTGGCTACATCTTAGTGCATCAGCTCAATCAAATCTGTATCTCACATGAAATGGGGGTTCCACATGCCTTTAAAAATAAATTGACAGAAACCCCTAAGGATAAGTTTACATGTCTGTGGATCAGAGATAAAAACAAGTCATTTTACAATAACTATAAAGCAACTGATATTTAAATGATAATTAAGTAAGATCTGGCCTTTCTGGATCTTGAGCAGGTTGGAGAAAACAGAACCTTCACTAGTTTAAGAACTTTGGACCATAGCAAAAATGGATGTGCAATCAGCAAATTATTTACACAGAAAAGTGTACATTACTCCACTAAACCTTTTAATTATGCTAACAAAAGCCAAAAGGTGAACGAATTGGCTTTGTTTTACCAGATTTCCAGATTACCAGTATTCTGAGCTCCTCACAGAATCATGGAGAGTACGCCCAGCAACCCACCCACTGGAGAAAACTCATTCTGGCCGCTATCCGTGATCTTGTTCTTTCAGCCATTAACCAGAACTCGTGACTATAGTTGAGAGTATGTATAGATTTTTAAAATAAAAACAGATCCGTGTGGATGGGGCCTGAGGATGAGGCACCCGCTGGTTCGAAAATAAATTACAGCTTTGAAATGCAGCAGAAATCAACCAGAAATTAGCAAAATTGATTTAAATGTCAGTTTTATTTATTGAGCAAAAAAAAACTTCTCCTTTTTTAGAATATTAATATCTATTAGTGAACAGTGCATGGCTTTGTTTTATGGAATATAAAACTTTTATCAGAAATCCTTTCTGGTCTTTATCATTTTCAAAAACTTTAGATTAACTCCATTACATTTTAATTAACTATGAGGAGATAAATGACAAAACAGGAATTGTTTGTTCTTGTAAAGGATAGGTATGATTTATTTGTTTTATATATTTATAACATGATAACTGGAATTAATTACAAACCGGATTCCAAAAAAGTTGGGACACTAAACAAATTGTGAATAAAAACTGAATGCAATGATGTGGAGATGGCAGCTGTCAATATTGTATTTGTAATAGAACATAGATGACAGATCAAAGGTTTAATGTTGATTCAAAATTTCACAGTGTCAACAAATCCCAAAAAAGTTGGGACAAGTAGCAATAAGTGGCTGGAAAAAGGAAATGGAGCATATAACTAACAGCTGGAAGACCAATTAACACTAATTAGGTCAATTGACAACATGATTGGGTATAAAAAGAACTTCTCAGAGTGTCAGTGTCTCTCTGAAGCCAAGATGGTAAGAGGATCACCAATTCCACCATTGTTGTGCAGAAAGATAGTGTAGCGATACCAGAATGGTGTTACCCAGTGTAAAATAGCAAGGACTTTTAAGTTATCATCATCAACCGTACGTAACATCATCAAAAGATTCAGAGAATCTGGAACAATTGCTGTGCGTAAGTGTTAAGGCCGTAAAACTCTACTGGATGCTCGTGATCTCCGGGCCCTTAAACGTCACTGCACCTCAAACAGGAATGCCACTGTCAAGGAAATAACAGAATGGGCTCAGGAATACTTCCAGAAAGCATTGTCAGTGAACACAATCCACCGTGCCATCCGCCGTTGCCAGCTGAAACTCTACAGTGCAAAGAGGAAGCCATTTCTAAGCAAGCTCCACAAGCTCAGACAATTGCACTGGGCCAGTGGTCTTTTAAAATGGAGTGTGGCAAAATGGAAGACTGTTCTGTGGTCAGATGAGTCACGATTTGAAGTTCTTTATGGAACACTGGGACGCCATGTCATCTGGACCAGAGAGGACAAGGATAACCCAAGTTGTTATAAACGCTCCGTTCAGAAGCCTGCATCACTGATGGTATGGAGTTGCATGAGTGCTTGTGGCATGGGCAGCGTGCATGTCTGGAAAGGCACCATTAATGCAGAGAACTATGTTCAGGTTCTAGAACAACATATGCTCCCATCTAGACGTCATCTCTTTCAGGGAAGACCCTGCATTTTTCAACAAGATAATGCCAGACAACATTCGGCAGCAATCACAACATCATGGCTACGTAGGAGAACGATCCGGGGACTGAAATGGCAGCCTGCAGTCCAGATCTTTCAGCGACAAAGAAGGCCCAAGACGATTGAACAGTTAGAGGCCTGTATTAGACATGAATGGGAGAGCATTCCTATTTCTAAACTTGAGAAACTGGTCTCCTCTGTCCCCAGACGTCTGTTGAGTGTTGTAAGAAGAAGGGGGGATGCCACACAGTGGTAAAAAATGGCCTTGTCCCAACTTTTTTGGGATTTGTTGACGCCATGAAATTTTGAAACAACATATTTTTCCCTTAAAATGACACATTCTCTCAGTTTAAACTTTTGATCTGTGCTTTGTGTTCTATTCTGAATAAAATATTAGATGTTGCCATCTCCACATCATTGCATTCAGCTTTTATTCACAATTTGTTTAGTGTCCCAACTTTTTTGGAATCCGGTTTGTATTATTATTATTATTATTATTATTATTATTATAAGAATGGAATCAGGTTCAAATGTTCAGGTATTATGAAGGTTATGAAACTTATGAACTATTTCCAAAGTTCTCCTAGAGGAAGCCTAAAAGTGATTACTCATTATCACTATTAATTATTATCACTTGTTTTAGTTACTCAGTTTTTCACTAAATTTAACAAATGTGTCCATCTGTTACACGTTAATAAAATAGATACACAAAAAAAGATTTACAAAACTAAGTGTTTACCCAGTAATACAACTGCTTTTTTCTTTCTTTTATCTCTTTGAGGCTTATATCTCAAAATACACAACACTTGCTGTTTTGTTTTATATTTAAAGAAAATAAAAAGACTCACCGGCCAATGGCTGCTTCAGCACACTGCTGCAGAGCTGGTGGCATTGTGGCTTAAGATGAGCAATGGACTTTTATATTATCAGTAAAATTTTGTAACATTCATTTCCTTTCTGTGGTTTGTCAGAATTCAAAGGAACCTTCCACTGACCCGTCATACCAGACGTACACTGTGCACCTGTAAAAATACACTGCACATTTTAATCATTGGTCATTTACAATCACAGTGCATTTGTTTAAACAGAGAAGCCTCAGAACTTCTGAAGTTTGTTTACCACAAGCATTAACCATTTCCATTGGTTACCTTCTGAGTGTTCACTTACACAGTTCTTGTGTTTAGTGTGTGTGTGTGTGTGTGTGTGTGGTCTGAGAATTTAAGAGGTGTTATTAAATTATATTCTGCAAACAAAGTGTATTATACGAATATTATTTAAAAAAGTAACAAAATATACATTTTCAAGAATCAAATGTATTTTTGGGATACTGCAATGTCTGCTCCTATTTGCAGTGAAATTGTGGACAAACAAATCGCAGCAGAAGCAGCACGGTGTCCCATTCCAGCGTCCTGTATTGTTCACAAAAGGTTAGTGCAACCAGTCACACAGCAGCTCTTATGTAGAACATTATTAATTCATGCAGATTCATAAAATGTTTTGTATGTGTGTGTGTGTGTCAAAGCATGAATTGTTATGGTGATGAGACTGCAGTCAATGTATTGTTGATCTGATCCATAGAGCTTTGTGCCAGATACCAGTAAAGCATACATTTATTGTTGTTTTTGATGATTTCATTGGATTTATGACTTTCTTTAATGAACGTGTGCTCATTGAATCACTAACAATTAGTAGTAATTATTAATAATTATTAGAGGTCATTGATTTATATAAAGATGAGTGTTTCACTAGCTGTGTCTTTAGTAGAGAAGGACTGTGATGGGAGTACAAATGAGTGCAGTTTTAAAGTGTTTCACTCCTGCATGCTAGATATCAAGGATGTTTTTCATTTTAATGAGCACGGGATGTAGCTGGCTCTTAGAATTTAGTTTCTGCCTAAAACCGTTATCTTTTTCCTTCCTGATAGGTGGCTTAGTTACAAAATATCCCCTTACATGGCAATGAGGTGCTTATTTGTGTGTGTGTGTGTATGTATGTATGTATGAATAAGAAAGGAGTTTTTTTTTTCTCTGCCTCAGAGCAGAGTAGAAGGTTAGTGCATGCTTTTATCTGCTCTCAAAAAAGGTTACTCAAAGAGCACGTTGTGTCTCATTTCTTATTAGTTGATCATTTCCCTGACAAACTTCATCACAAACAAGATGACTATACCCCTCAGATGCTGAAGGGAAAGAGCCACTGGGAGGACACTCTTCAGGAGAAAACCCTGAATCAGGAGGGAACACCACTCAAGCAGGAAAGTACAGCTGCACAGTAGGCTCTTTCCCTGATGCACCAGAGGACCTGTCATACAACCTAAAAACAGTGAGAAAACATTTCTCCCCCTCAGTTTTTAAAGTATCATGTTAGGCATAACAGGAACTGTTGAGTGGACAGTTAGGTATACAATGGTATATCTGCGTGGGGCAGACCACCCGTTAACAACAGTCTTCTAGTATTAGACGTATGCTAGAATAGTACAGAGGCCTCTGTGTTCCGCAAGAAAAAAGTGTGTGTGTTTGAAAACTGTGTGAGGTGCTTATTGCACTAGGGGAGCTAAATTACACTGAAATAAAAGGTCTTTGAGAGAACTGATTATGGGATCCCAAAGTAGTAAATGGGCCCACATGTCTTCAACATGGACCTCAGTTATGTATTTATATATGCGAAAACATTGTGGTGAAGCTTCCTTGAAGTATATGGAAATATGGGTCATTATTATGGGTTTCTTGAGTTGGGAACATTAAGTGTAAAAAAAGTTGCATGCCTTTAAAAATAAATTAACAGAAATCCCTAAGGAATCAGAAAAACTGGAAGTTGTGGGAAAAGTGTAAAAATGAAATGTTGGATGTGGAGGTGAGGTTAATTGAAGCTTACTCTCGAACCCCCAAGCCTCAACCCCAGAAACCCATTTTATACTCCAGACCCCACCCCCTCTCTCAGTGCACAAGATCTCGGGATTGAGATGAGAGGAGGGAAGCTGTATTCTATGGAAGGCCAACCATGTCATCACCAAAGTATCAGCAGTATGAGAACATCATCCAACTCCCCATGGTCATAGTATCTGGACCAGAGCATCCTATACTGGTCCACAGATACTGGACAGAGGATGGCCTGACTAAAGTGGCAATGCCTACCCAATAACAGAGAGGTGAGGGGACAACAGTTCTTGGAACAGGTTCTCAGCTTCTGTCAGTCCTTTAAGCCAACCACTCACGAATTGAGACGTATCCTGATGAGGAAAATGGGGACTAATTTCTCTGTGGAGTTCGGGGAAGAGGACGCTGAGGCTGGGGTAGAGGAAGAGGAGTAAGAAGGTGAAGGGAAATGGAAGAAGTGAGGACTGGTGGAACCAATGTTATGTGTGCAACAAAGAGGGACATTTTGCTAAGGACTGCCCTGACAACCAGCTGGGAATGGCTGGGGAGCAGGCTGACGAATGAGGGGCGGCAGAAGGACGGGGTGGACACCCGGTGACACCTGACAGGAAAGTAACTAATCATTATTATTCTTTATATGCTAAACAGTTGAGGCATTTACAACAGTCAAACAGGATGTGTAAGTGGTAACCAAAGCTCTTCTTACAGAAATGATTCCCAGGTCGAGCCTTCCGACATGCATTTCGAGCGACAATGGCACCTCTTTTGTGCAGCATGCATTACAACAGCTTACATCTGCACTAGGAATAGATATGAGAAGACACTGTAGTTACCACCCTGCCAGTGCAGGGGCGGTGGAAAGTGCCAACGGCAACATTTAATCAGGATTAGCAAAATTACACTAAGCACAGGCCTCACATGGTCGAAAATGCTACCATTGTCCCTCTGGCAAACCTGAACAAGACCACAAGCTAGAACAGGTGCAGCGCTTTCAAAACTGTGTTTAGGAGACCCCCAATACAGGAATAGTACCTCCCCTCCCCTTGGCGGAACATAACTTCCTTCAATACTGCATAACACTGCACAAGTCTCTTTCTCTTCTGTCTAAGCAGGTTAAAACAGCACTACCCAGTCTAATCGAGACCCCAATCCACAGCTTCAAACCAGGAGACCAAGTCCTAGTAAAGGATCTGCAGAAAAACAAGTGGAACCAACCCAGGTGGAAGGGAATTTCCAGGTGCTCCTCGTCACTTACACCACACTCAAAGTAGAAGGACGAGCAACGTGGGTCCTCCAAGCCCATTGCAAGAAGGCTTCATAAGAAGCCAATCCACCCACTGAAGACCACACAACCTAACAGGAAGTCCATAACGCCCTAGTAGTTGGGACTGCAGGAATGGGGAGTGCCTCTCTGAGAGCAGGTACGTCAAGAAAGGAAAGGGCTATGGCTCTCCTGTGTCTGGTGGTCTTGGGGCTCCTGATTGCTCCAGGAGGAACCTTCTACACCCCCCATGGAGCACTCCGGGTGCAGTCATTGGGTGGGAACAGCAACAGCCCTACGAAGGACTTGCATATGAACTCCTGACAAATATGAATGACACTACGGGGTCGATAAAAGCACTTAGCATAGAGCAAAGGGCCTTGAGGGCTGCAGTCATACAACACAGACAAGTTTTTGATAACCATGCAGCAAGGAGGAGTTTGCGCTATGCTGAACACCTGTTTTATATACCTGACATATTAGACAATGTGACAAATTGCATAGACCACATAAGAGGTGCAGGAACCGCTCCCTAAGAGATTAATGATGATTAGGGGAGCTGCTTGGCTTGTAAGTATTCTACTACGGGCGATTTTACAAAGTACAAAGTACAGATGAGTGCAGCTTTAAAGTGTTTCACTCCTGCATGCTAGATATCAAGGATGTTTTTCATTTTAATGAACGGGATGTAGCTGGCTCTTAGAATTTAGTTTCTGCCTAAATTGGATAAGCGGTTACAGATAATGGATGGATGGAAAACTGTTATCTTTTTCCTTCCTGATAGGTGGCTTAGTTACAAAATATCCCCTTACATGGCAATGAGGTTCGTATGTATGTGTGTGTGTATGTATAAGAAAGGAGTTTTTTTTTCTCTGCCTCAGAGCAGAGCGGAGTAGAGGGTTAGTGCATGCTTTTAGCTGCTCTCAATAAAGGTTACTCCAAGACCACTTTCAGTCTCATTTCTTATTATTTGATCATTTCCATGACAACTACCATTGTAAGGGGCCCACTAGGCCACCCCCAGCCAGCAGAGGGAGACATGGAGTCACCACATCTTAATTAGGAGAAATCAGTAGCACCTGTTTCTCTCCTACTTAAGGGAAGCCAATACACACCTCAGTGCTCAGCTTGGGTTTCTCTTTTCAAGAGTGCCACACAAGCCTGGCTGCTAATTTTGGTCAAGTCCCTAGAGTTTTCTCCTGGGTCTCTTTGCTGTGAACTCTTGTTACTCCAGTTCTTTTGTATTCTTCTTGAGCCCTTTGTTCTCTGTTTTTCTCTTTAAAAGTAAAACTTTTCTCAGATCCCTCAATTTATAGCTTTTTTTTTCCTTTCACACATCTTTTGTTTAGCATCTTTGCCTTTTTGTATATTGAGCTGTCTTTTTCTCTTTAATTTGGGGATCCCCTTTTAATTTGCCTTTAAAAAAAAAAGCAATCAAAAGAAACATTGACAGATTTAGGGCCATGGCACTGTAAAAAAAAAAAAAAAAAACATAAATAAAATAAAATTCCAAGAATAAAGTCAGGATTCTGAAAATAATCTCTGAATATTTGAGAACAAATATCAGTATAATTCCAAGAATATTTAGAGATACACTGCTTTGTGTTATTTATTATAATATGTAGAGACAGACCCAGTCTGTATGCCATGAGTGAGTTGTGAAAAAAGCAGTCAGTGAAGTGAACCAAATTATTTATTAAATGCATTCACATGACATGATGACTAAACCCCTGCAGCCCCTGATTGTGATGCATACAGCTTTTGTTTATTATACAAGTTCACGTGCGAGTTCCACTCGCTCTGGATTGATCATTTATGATCATTAATTGTTTTCTTTGAAACTACATGCCCTCTTCTGAATAAACAGGTTCTTGCACCGATTCAGGGTTTAATACTAATCACAATCTGGTCCTGATGTGGCAGAGTGTTTATTCCTGAAATCTATTCCATAGTATGACTTCAGCAACACACTGCTTACCTCAGTTAGTGTGTTTGTGTCTGCCCCATTATAGGTGCAGCGAATTATTCCCAAGATTTTTCTCAGAATTATTCAGAGATTATTCTCAGAATCGTATCTTTTTTTTCAGTGCTGTGGCTCTAATACTCGTCGTACATATTTCCAGTTTATACATTTTATTGTTCGTGAACAGATCTTGGGGCTTCAGCTGATGTGGCGCTGGGGAAATGTAGTCAACATTTTATTTGATTACACATGATAAAATCCTTATCACTCATAATATACAATGGACCGTGTTATTACAAACATAACATTGTACATTGGTGGTTCTCTAGCTGTTAAAATAACACAGCAATAATATAAAAGCATTTATTACCAGAATTGATATCCACAGCAAAAAATTCAGCTAATCCAGCTACAGTTAGCAGGCGCTTTAACTTGCCCTCTGTGAATTCAGTCCAGTATTAACCCTTGCATGGGCGATCTCACTTGTAGCTAGAAAAACACCTGTGAGATTTGTGCCATAAAGGGTCATGCATTTCTCATTTCTCCTCCCCATGATTTAGAAGTTGCTTAGACCAGTAAACCAGCAATGGACCCAGAGTAGCAGCCACAGAGTCTCTTCTTATTACAGCTCAGTGGAACATCACAATCATTTAGAAGTTGTCATTGTTTTGGGTAGAAATACTACATAGTGCTCCTTTAAATGTTGTAAACATCCTGTTAAGATTTCTGGCCACCAGGTCAGTTGTGTTGAATTGTGCCCTGCTCAGTCATTTGGCAAGTTTTGCGCCCAGTGTTTGGATTGTTTTCTGTTTATTGAAAAATATCTTTTCTGCTTGCATTTCCTGAGTCATATGTTAGTCTAGGAATGTTTGGTTTCTTTTCTTTATTCTGCCTGTGTATGACTGCATTCTGTCCTGTGTTTGGTGTTCAGTTCTGTCTTCCCCCTTAGTGATTTCACAGGATGGATATGATTCTCATAGGTTGGAGATGAGTGTCTGATATGAGGGTTCTGTTACATTCTGCCCTGCTCTGTTGTGTGTTCTGACTTTTTTTCTGCAAGTCTGTTTTATTCTATTTCACATTCTCTGGTGTATATTACCTGTTTTCACCGTAATCTTCATGCTAATAAACTCTTTGTCTTTATTTCTTCGGCATCCATTATTTGGTTTTACAATATTCCCCATGGCTCTGCATTCTGGGTTTTCTCTTTTTGCATTCAGTTTATTATGTTTTCAGTCTAGAGTCCAGTACAAGTGTTATTTTGTTTGTTGTTTAATTATTAATCTTTTCTCTTTTTGACAATAAATCCTGCTTCGCATTTGGGGCTTGTCACTAGTTTTTTTTTTTAGTCCTTACACCTGTTTCATCTTCCTGGGTCTGCATGGGTTTCCTCAACACAGGAAGATTTCCTGTTTTGTCTCCTTAACTGAGTGTTTTTAATTAGCAGGCAAGTTTTAACTGATTGCTTCAAACAACAATTGAACCTTTCTTCAACATGGGAGCTATTAGCTGTTACTTGGACTGTATTCTGACCATCTTCCTCCTGAATTGCATTTTCAGTCTTTGACAGAATTGCATAACACTGCTTCTTAAAATCTATCCCCATTAAAGCATAAAGAAATTGGTTCATTCAACTGTTGGCATTGGCAAGAGTGATGCCCAATACATTTCCGATAGTGACAAACTTTTTGGAATGCTTATACTGAGGTATACTTAAACATAAGGCCTTAAGTGCAGCATTAAGAAATGTTCACTGTTCTATATGTTTAGACGTATGCTCTGTGTCTGTGCTCCAAAGAGAGAAATGTTTAGGATAAGTTGTCTGTGAGGGTAGGAGACTATAAATTTTACCCCTCCCTTAGTCCCTTAAACATGCAAATATAGACCAACCTCTACGTTCACCATATTTGGAAAGGAGAAAGGACCATATAGATCTTGGGTCCTACCCAAGAGAGGAGAGAGAGAAAATAGAGAAGAGAGAGAGAAGATAGAGAAGGAGAGAATGGGGCAGAGACCAGAGACATGTTTGCACTCAATTGCAATTGAAAACTCTCTCATGGGATCCTTAAGAACCTTAAGACACTGTTTCTGTAAATAAAGATGCATTTACACCTTTAACCATGTCTGCAGAGATTCTTTTCCATCACCTGTCTTCACAATATGGCAAAGTTAACAACAAAGATAGCGATGAGGCTGGGATGCTTAGTTGTGGCATTCCAGCTTCAGACGGCTCCTGCGTTCTACTCCCGCTTAAAGCCAGCACAAATTTGAGCACTGGTTGGTTGGTTGAGATGTCTGTTGCACCTATTAGACTCATTGGTGTATGCAGTATTGTCTTGATGATGTTGGATAAAGTTTCTCCGTTCTAAATTTTTTTTAAACTACAGTAATGGAATAATAGAAATGAAGGAAATAAAAGGGAACAATGAAGTAAAAGTAAAAAGGAACAGATGTAACAGAAGAAAAAGAAAAGGAAAGGAAAAGTTGAAGTATAAGTGTAGAATAGCTTAATTAGTAACGATAAGGTGAGCTGATGATGACATGTGAGTTTGGGTAAACAGGGCCCTATTTTTGCTTAAAACTATAAGACATGAATCTCGTGAAAGTAAGCTTTGAGTTATTGTGGAATTGGAATATATTGAAATAGTGAGAAGCCCTGGGCCCAGAGGCTTTTTGTTAAAATTTATATATAACCTTTATAAGGTTAAAAGTGAAGGAATATAAGGGAAATAGAAGAAAAAAAGAGGTAGTAAAAGAGAAGTAACAAAAGAGGAAAATTGAATAAAAGGAAAAGAGATAATAGTGAGTTAAATAAAGAGAGGATGCCACAGATTTGGTTTAAGCCCTCCGAGGCGGGATTAGCCCTGCCGTAAACCCTGAATTGTGTTAAATGTTGAGAATTGTGTTAAATGTTGAAAGTGGTGTGTGAGCGCTGTTGGGGGTTGTTGGATGGTGTGTATGTGTGTGCTTAGTGAGTTAAGAAAAAAAAGGAGCGTCTTGCTGTGTGTGTGTGTCAGTGTGAGTATGTCTTACCCCTCCCTTCCCCATCCTATATATTTACCCCCCAGTCTGGAACTGTGTGTGTGTGTATGGTCAGCTGAAAGAGTTATGGTTGTGAGTGCTGAGTGCAGGTGGGGGAATGGCCACCCCCCCTCCCTTCTTTTGGTCCATCATGAGTGTGTGGGCAGAGCTGGTTTCTCCCTTGGAGCCATATATTTTCTGTGGGTGTGTTTAGAGAAAGTGGGGTAAAGGACGCCTCTGCCCAGTGTCAGAGAGAAAGAGTGGAGAAAGTGAGGAAATGTGATGAAGAATGAGAGATTTAGAAATTAATAGGGAAAGAAATTTGTAATGGTAAAATTTGAGCTTAGTTCAAGGACAGTTATTGTAAATGATTTCATGAACCTCAAAATAAGAGGGCTTTGTTTATTTATAATGGAAATTAGCCTGGAACAGAAGACATTTTTAAATTAAAAAATAAAAAGTAAAATTAAATGAGCTTTTCTGGGAGACCGCAAAATTAAGAGAACAATAGAAAATGAGCTCCAGAAAGACGTTTTTAGATGCTGAGAATAGGAAAAGGGAGAGAGAATTTATAAAGCTGAGTGTTGTAATAATTAGTGTTAAAGGGGAATCAAAATGGACAAAAACTGTCTGTAATCAATAGGGTATATTGGGGAAACTGTAAGGTTTAATCATGGGAATTAAAGGTTAAATATTGGAGAAAAGGAGACATTTTGAAATCTCCATACGTTGGCTTTTACGGGAGAAAAAAGAGATCACAGGTCTAAGTGCCTCTCAATTTTGCTAAAATTTCAAGATTTTACACTTTGATTGGGGGGTCTCCTCTGACAAGTGTGTAGAGCCTAAGTTTCACTCTAAAAAAAAGACAGAGATGGCAGGACTTTGATTTGTGACGTACTGATAAAAGCCACGTTGATTTGGTTTAAATAGAAAAAAAGACAGTTATTTGGGCAAATGAAGAATTTAAATGTATAAATATACTGATGTATAGTGCTGTGCAGGGGTTTGGAGCTCCTGAGATTGTGTGCGTTTGAACTGGAGTTTTTCTATGGATGTGTAGGAGTGAGCACAGATAAAGGTATAATAACCTAAAATAAAAGGGAAATATAGGATAAATTTAACATAGTGGGTGAGAGTGAGTTGGTGGAGCAGTAATTTGTTTGGGCTATCTTTGAATGCAATAGTTTGATAACATTTGAGGCATTATATGGGGTAATTGTTTTTGGCCAGTGGAACTGGGCCAAACTACCTTTGAAGTTACCCAGAGCAGACTTCAAGCAAAGGCCTGTAATTTTATCCACAAAATTCTTTCACATACACCTGCATTAATACATTTAGGTTTAATCATTAATGGGTCTCATTATTAAAAAGTAATTAGAAATTCATTTATTTGTTTATCTATTTTCATTTAGTCCATTATTTGTGCTACAGTACATGACATTGAAAAAGTCTAAGAAAGCTTAGCAACAGGTTATTCTTTTTTTAAGATAATGCTTTGATTATAATTCCATTAAGAGTTATCAATAAGGTTTATGAAGAAAAATTATTTGGGGTTTCTGATTTAAGCTTTGCTGTAGGCATAATGGGGTTGCAAATATTTAGTGGTAATTATCATATGTAGAAGTGCTTGTTGAGCCTTATATAAGTTTGTATATCCTTTAATTACAAGGTAGTTATTGAATGCATAATAAATCTAAGTTTATGGTGTATTTAGTAGTCATAATACTTAGTAAAGGGGATTTAGTGGTGTGAATTGTATTGCATATTAAGGTTTGATTTCTCTGAAGTTGGTAAATTCAATTGGGGTTTAATTTTTGTTGATTGTGGTAATATAGTGGCCTATAAACAGAGGAAAAAGGGAGAGAAATAATTTAAAAAGTGTAAGTTGGGAACATATTAAGCCATTATTATGCCAAAAATGGGCACTAATGTTTCAAAAAGTGTTATTCCTGTTGATATAGTTAAGAAAAATAATCCTTTAATAAAAGGCATTGCAAAAAATAAAATTTTATAAGCGATGGCATAACATAGATCAACAATGTCCGGTAGAGGGCACACTTAACCCAGATGTAATTAAAATGGAGGTACTTGTATCAACATACAAAGCAGGACAGGAGAAAAGCGAAAGGAAAAAAGAGAAATAGGGCTTGGCACATGTGGACTCAGTTAAGACACCACCACCTTATGAGGAGGAAGTGAAAACTGAGGAAGTCTACCCTCAGCTTCCAATGATCAGTCAAGGAGGAAGTTATCACATTCGAGATGAAGATGAATGCATTATTGAAACAGGACCAGCAGAGACAACGATAAAACTGTATCCAAGTTCCAAAAGCAGGAAGAGAACTCAACATTTGCAGACTATAGGTGACCTGAGAATGAAAAGTAGGAATATTGGAGATAAAGATCTGAGTAACCAGGAGGAGGCCATGGGTGGATACGACACAGCCGTCAGACGAATACTGGCTAAAGCAGAAAAAAGAGGAGATGTAAGTAGGAGGAAAGAGGACTCAAGAGATGGAAGTTCTGATGAAACAGAGAATGAAGACAGCGATGTTGGAAAGAAGAGTAAGGGACCTCCCCAGGTCTGGTCAGGTGATTCGGACAATCCGGTTTGAGGGAGTAAAACAGCTGATTCCTCTCACAGAACCAGCTCTGCTGTAAACATCTGAAGACTACAATACCCATACTGGTATCAGAACATACACCTATTGCACTTTGGAGAAGAAATGCTTTGTGCTGAATGAACTGTACAATAAAATGCATACCAAACGGCTACCTGGTGGAGGTGCAGAGTGAAATGATTGATCAATTGATGATGAAAACTTCAGTATTTTGGATTGGAAATCTTGGTGAAGAATTCTTGGAACAGGTAATAGGTGAAATGATGGCAGAAGCAGAAATAGTTGTCTTTAAACCACTGAAAGAGAATCTTTCCATCTGGAGAAGTGAAGACCAGCAATTTTGTTAAGATTATGATTACTGCTCAAGGACAAGGACAGCCACAAGTCGTCAGGATGACACGAGTCACTTTGCAATGAGAAGATGGATTCAAACTCTCTGAAAGAGGAAATGCTGCGATATGTTCCAAAATGTTTAAGGTCACAACATAGCACTGACATTGGATTTGTGAAGTCAGCTCAACCAGTGAAAGTTGAACTTCGACCAGGAACAAAACCTCCATGGAAGCCTCAGTATCATTTGAATGAAGAAGCAATCAAAGGGATCAAACCACAAATTGAAGATCTTGTAAAAGCAGATTTTCTGAAGATAACACAGAACCCGCAGAGTACAAACCAGATTCCAAAAAAGTTGGGACACTAAACAAATTGTGAATAAAAACTGAATGCAATGATGTGGAGGTGCCAACATCTAATATTTTATTCAGAATAGAACACAAATCACAGATCAAGTTTAAACTGAGAGAATGTATCATTTTAAGGGAAAAATATGTTGTTTCAAAATTTCATGGCGTCAACAAATCCCCAAAAAGTTGGGACAAGGCCATTTTTTACCACTGTGTGTCATCCCCCCTTCTTCTTACAACACTCAACAGACATCTGGGGACAGAGGAGACCAGTTTCTCAAGTTTAGAAATAGGAATGCTCTCCCATTCATGTCTAATACAGGCCTCTAACTGTTCAATCGTCTTGGGCCTTCTTTGTCGCACCTTCCTCTATATGATGCGCCAAATGTTCTCTATAGGTGAAAGATCTGTACTGCAGGCTGGCCATTTCAGTACCTGGATCCTTCTCCTACGTAGCCATGATGTTGTGATTGCTGCAGAATGTGGTCTGGCATTATCTTGTTGAACAATGCAGGGTCTTCCCTGAAAGAGATGACGTCTAGATGGGTTCTCTGCATTAATGGTGCCTTTCCAGACATGCAAGCTGCCTATGCTACAAGCACTCATGCAACCCTATACCATCAGTGATGCAGGCTTCCGAACGGAGTGTTCATAACAACTTGGGTTATCCTTGTCCTCTCTGGTCCGGATGACATGGCGTCCCAGTGTTCCATAAAGAACTTCAAATCGTGACTCATCTGACCACAGAACAGTCTTCCATTTTGCCACACTCCATTTTAAAAGACCCCTGGCCCAGTGCAAACGTCTGAGCTTGTGGAGCTTGCTTAGAAATGGCTTCCTCTTTGCACTGTAGAGTTTCAGCTGGCAACGGCGGATGGCACGGTGGATTGTGTTCACTGACAATGCTTTCTGGAAGTATTCCTGAGCCCATTCTGTTATTTTCTTGACAGTGGCATTCCTGTGTGAGGTGCAGTGACGTTTAAGGGCCCGGAGATCACGAGCATCCAGTAGAGTTTTACGGCCTTTACACTTACGCACAGCAATTGTTCCAGATTCTCTGAATCTTTTGATGATGTTATGCACGGTTGATGATGATAACTTAAAAGTCTTTGCTATTTTACACTGGGTAACACCATTCTGGTATCGCTGCACTATCTTTCTGCGCAACAATGGTGGAATTGGTGATCCTCTTACCATCTTGGCTTCAGAGAGACACTGACACTCTGAGAAGCTCTTTTTATACCCAATCATGTTGTCAATTGACCTAATTAGTGTTAATTGGTCTTCCAGCTGTTCGTTATATGCTCCATTTTCTTTTTCCAGCCGCTTATTGCTACTTATCCCAACTTGTTTGGGATTTGTTGACACTGTGAAATTTTGAATCAACATATTTTTCCTTTAAAATGTTACATTTACTCAGATTAAACTTTTGATCTGTCACCTATGTTCTATTGTGAAGAAAATATTGACAGCTGCCATCTCCACATCATTGCATTCAGTTTATATTCACAATTTGTTTAGTGTCCCAACTTTTTTGGAATCCGTTTGTAATACACCTTTGTTGCCTGTGAAGAAGCCAGATAACTCTTATTTAGTACATGATTTGAGAGCAGTAAATGAAGTAGTAGCAGACTTTCCAGCAGAAGTGCCAGATCCACATGTTTTGTTAGCCCAAATTCCTCCAGATGCAAAGTATTTCACAGTATTAGATTTATGGGGTGCATATTTTAGTGTTCCACTAAGTATAGAATGTCAGTTTATTTGGGTTCACATGCAAGGGACAATTCTATGATCATAAGAGATTACCAAAGGGATGCAAACATAGTCCTCACATTTTCAATAAAGTATTGAAAGATGATCTAGCTGGGGTAGATCAGAAGTTAAAAAGTACTGTCATTCAATACATGGATGATATTCTTCTTAGTGCACCAGATAGACTAAGTGTAAAGATGCTCAATCTGTTGCCAAGTTTTGGTGTAGAGAAGTCATAAGCAGGTGGGGACTTCCAGATCAAATATCCTTAGAGAATGGAAAAGAGTTTGTGGATAAATCAGTGAAATTAATTAAATTGTAGTGGAGTATGGATCGAATAAAGAAATGAAAAGTTCTGAATGAAAGACTCTCCACTCTGAATAAGGATTTCTTGGGAAAGAACCCCACATTCCACAAATTGTGTGTGTGCATACAGACTCTGCACCCCTCCCCACATACACACACACACACACACACACACACACACACAAACTCACGCACATCAAAGACTGACCAGGACACTTTCCAATGACCCCCCCCCCCCTTCTCCATGAATGTAAAGAAAACAGACCCAGTTTATGACGCTTTTAGACCAGAAGAAGATCAAACAAAGTTTGGAGACCAGGATCAAAAAGGACCCCAGTTATAGCCATGGGTGCCTAGATTGGCGCCTAGATAGGCACTGATTATCGTTTGCAAATTGACTGATGGCCCCCAGAGTTGACCTTGCGGTGAACTCCCATAAACTGGCTCAAACCAAACTAATAGCATGGACCAACAGTGCCCCCAAGTGGACGTTTGCGAAATCACGTTTCGCCCTGCTCCTTTTAAGTCCATAACGGACGCATCGAGTATTTATAAATATGTTTATGCAATATTTATGAATGTTATTCTCTGTTATTCTCAAGTGAATGTCTACTAACTAATGAAGGGATGTGTATTACTGTTTCAATCATGAAGGAGAATTTCTGTCTCTGATTAGGAAAACGAATTAGTTTCTAACATCTAGCATAATATTTAATCGATGTAACTGTAACGTACTCAAGGTATATAGATACATGGATATTTGATAAAAATAATCCAGGACACTCATTATGCTATAGCCCAAGTATGTATAATGTATTTTACCCTAGTCATTATTCTATATTATTCAGTATATGTGACTCTTTTCTCTCTGTGAAATGTGAAACAAGTCACGTGAGCCTCAGACCCAGGATCCAATCAAAGAAAGGAGACCTCCCAAATGGGCGTGACCGCTCCACATCTAAAAAAGGGAGTGCCCAACTCTGTTCAGTCTCTTCTGCTACCCTCCTGCTGCTCTCTTCTTCTCTTTCCGCTACGCTCCTCACGTCGCGCTCTCTTCACTTCACGTGCGACGCTCTACTTCTTCCTTACACCGACGAAACTACTCTACAACAGAACTTTATGAAGGACCTCACTCAACTTCCAAGGGATGCCTTGTGCTAGTTAGCAGTGTGATACAGAAACTACAGAGTAACGTCGAGCAATTCTCAGTAATCTTTTCTTTGTTTATTTGTGTTCATGTTTATAGCCCATCCAAGTTTAATCTCACGACTGATCAAAGCAGGTGAAACTTATTTTGGCCAGAATAAGATACCACCCCTGAGATTAGTGATAGCGGATATGTTAGCGTTATACTCTGACTTCTGAGGGCATCACTTCTGAGGACTTGAGTAACGAGCGAACGACTCTTCGACGCCCCCCTCACTCCGGGGACAATCCAGCCAGGCCAGCAGTTCTCTGTGAAGGGAATCCCCCGACCGAAGTCACACCGTCTACGGCCAAGAGTAGCTGACTCATCCTGGAAGGAATACCTTCCCTAACGAGCCCATCTTCAGTGACACGTGGAGGACAAGCAGCAAAGACCCGGAGAACGGAGATTGAATCTGTTGGACCCAACGGCTTGGTGATAACGGCGACAAGAGTAAGCAAGCATAAATTACTCACTTTTCAGAAGCTGATGCCTAATTAAGTCTCTTGATAAATTTATACATTAATTAAAGCTCATTTAGCAACACATTAGTCAAGTCATATCGCCTAGCCTATCTTTAAATTCGAACCGGCTTGACCTGCGTTGATCCCGTGAGAATTTTTACGATCGTGCTATGTTTATTAAATATTCTCTTTTCTCTTAATAAAATATTTCCATTATTTGAAATAACAGTGTGTGGAGTTTGTTCATTAAAAGTCTGAAAATCCTGAAGAACTCACGTAGTGATGACAGTATTCACTCTCCAATTACTTGTTAATGTTTTTGTCATTTAAGTCAATCATAATAATAACAATTATTATCATTAGTTAAAACGTCATTAATCAGAACGAGTTAGAAAAAGATCAAAACGCTACAAAATTAATTTAGCAAAAATTGGGAACTAAACAGTGTCTGGGTGCTGTGTACCATCCGCAAGGTCAAGGGATTTGTGAAAAAATGAAAGATGTTTTGAAAAATCGGATTGTTAAAATCTGTCAGCACACGGGTTTAAATTGGATAGCAGCACTTCCATTAGCATTAATGGTGTGTCGCTCAAGTGAGCTGCGTTTTTTACATGGCTCCTCATGAGTTGATGACAGGCAGACAAATGCCAACGCCGTGTTTGCGTACAAGTGGGAAAGGTCCAAGTTTAGCCCTTTTAGAAGATGACATGTGGGCATATGTTTCATACTTAGCTAATTTACATAAAAGAATATCCACATACGTTTCAGAAAAGCAAAGAAAAGAGGAGGAGCAGGAGAGGCTGGATGAGCAAAAGAAGAATACAGTGCAGCCTGGAGACAAGGTGTTTGTAAAGGTATTTAGGAAAAAATGGTATAACGTATGCAGAGAAGGACCTTTTTGAATTTGTTCTCCTGAACCTGCAACCTCACCTCCCTTTGAGAAAGGCTTCACTTCACTTGGTGCTTTAACACAATGAGATAAATGATACCACGTTGGTTAACTTGGACAGCGGTCCAAGTTAAAGGGTCTCCAACGTGGTATCATTTATCTCATTGTGTTCTTAAGGATCCCGTGAGAGAGTTTTCCAATTCAGTGCGTGCATGTCTCTGGTCTCTGCCCCATTCATGGAGTGGGAGATTTCTTTCTGCGGAGATTCTTTGGCATCACCTGTCTTCACAATACAGCAAAGTTAACAACAATACTTTAACGGAACGACAAATAATGGAACGACAAATCCAAAAGTGAGTCTGGATATCACTGTAGTGGAATACGTATGCACACGTTGCGGTGGCATAAGCTCTACATAGCGGAGTCAATTATAATTATTATTTTATTAATAAATAATTATTTAATTCATTTTTGTTAAACTCCATGTTTGGGAGCCATTAAATACTATGTAGTGTCTTTACCTGTCCAATTTTAGCTTGGACAAGTAGGTCATCATGTTAGATGACTTTACATATTATGTAGCAGAATTAGCTAGAATTGATTATTATTAATGAATTATACTCATTGACCCGTCGTAGGTTCTTGGCTCCAAAATTGAATCTGAACTAGAAGGAATAATTCCATACAAGAAAGGTGCACACACAAACAAATAACCAAGGATTGGTTTTACAACACAACTGTTTTATTAAATGTGATATCAAATAATGAATATTGATTATACATTCATATAATGAAATGGATTACAGCGATACATGAGGGAGCTTGGAGATTAATATATGAGGGAATTTCTCTATGATAATTACCCTAAATTCTAGAAAAGCTATAGTTTATCCCAGCAAACATTCAGCACTACTCCTGAGCAATGAAAGAAATGAAACCATGTGACCTTAACATAACTCGGGAGATGGACTGGAGATAGATGGGAGTATGTCTCTGATGTGTTGTGTTTTCCGGCGAGGCTACCTGGAGCACTGCAGACGTGGGCCTTGTAGCGTTGCAGGTGCAGGCGTTCCTTTTCTCCCCATTTTTAGAGACACGGCGACCCCTCCATCAGAGCTGGTGGCATTCTGAAGGTGTCTGTGGGGATTCTCCGTCATCGATGATCTGCCGCCTTGTGAGAGACACGTCAATGCTGGTCTCTCCTGGACCTCATCTCAGAAGGTCATTCTGAGGGTGTGGCCGTCTTCTCTGTCGCTGATCCGGAAGCTTTTGTCATCACTTTGAGGATCTGAGGTCACCCTCAATGCTCTGGCTGTGGCGTTGAATTTTGCTGGAATAAACTACAACCCTTTTTTCCCTAGTTTTCTACTAGGGATAAAATTAAAATAGAACTTCTGTTTTATCTGGACCTTGGGGGCCCAAGACTGTTTAAGAAATCCATGAGAGTTTGATGCCTGCAGAATCATTTCAAAACCCGAGTCATTTCTCTCTTTAGCCTTGAAAAAGGCTTAAAGAGAAAAAGTGTGAAGTGAAGGGCTTCTTCTTTCTCTCTCTCTCTCTTTTGAGATTTAGTGCCACTGGGCTTTTACCCAGAGTTTAGAAAACCCGCCTTGAAGACCTGATTGGTTATCAGAGATTGAGGATTGGAGCTTCTCTTGCCCCTGATTGGCTGTTTCCTGTACCTTGGTAGTGACATCACCTAAAATGTATGACCCTTGACAAGACAAAGACTTGAAGATGATTCCTGTTGAATGAATATCCAAGAATTCTGAATCATACTTTTGCAATATAAAACATTATATGTTAACACAAAGTAATATCATTCAGACAAACCATGTTTTACATAATTCTTAACCAAATAACACACAAGCATGTGGCCACCTTGGTTCTACATAGATTCATATAAAAAAATGACTTTAAACACATGTAAATTAATTCCACTGGTTTTGATTGTCTAAATGGAATTCATTTTACACAGAGGTACACATGTGTAACTTCAAACTGTTTTAAACCAATGGGAGGTTTAATTCTATAGTTTGAGAAGTTCTTCATTGAGCAGTTTTTTACAGAGCATAAACTGATCCTCAGGAGGGTCTCCCCAAAGATTCTTCTCTTGACCCTGTGTCGTAAACTGTCCATAAAAGGGTCTATAGTGTCAGTTTTATGACTCTCTGACACAGACCTTCAAGCACCAATTTGGAGCCAGTTCTTGCTGAAAAGCTTATCTCAGATTCCAATCTTGGCTTGGTGTGGCTTGGGATGTCTCTGAAACCAGCTAAAGTTTGTGTATTACAATCAAATCTCAGAAAGTAAAATTTATTATTAGAAATTAATGCACATTCATCATATCACACTACATCACTTCCAATACGGTTTTGATCATTTCTGTAATTTCTGACACATTGCTTTGTCTGTTAATTCTGAATGTCTTGGAAAATGGCCATCAGTATGCTAAGTAATGCTGAGATGTTGCAGGATAATATGATTGCCACAGTGGCCTTCCTTACTCTACACTTATTCTGCACTCACATGGGAAACATAACAATCACACAATGATCCAGATTGATGATAACGAGGATGAAGATGCTGTTATACATGTTGAAGTACTTGTAAATGAGCTGGCGGCGCGCGCGTCAACACGTGTGCAGCGGCCGCTCCGGAACCAAGCGGGTTTTTTGTTTGTTTAAAAAACGTTTTTTTTTTTCATTTTATTTATAATATATGGACGCAGGAACACCTGCAGTACGTATATATCACCGCCAGACACTGCTTCAATATCGCAAACAGGAAATTTACAGTATCAGCGATGACCTCCAGGAGACGCTGCGGAACCTCCGCTTGCTTCGGAGGCCTAGCCCTGAAGCCTCGACGTTTCCTGATGCCGGCGGCCGGGGAAGGAGACGACGCAAGCGGTGTGAGAGGAGACAGAAGCGCGGCAAGCGAGGGGGGATCCGTGCTAGGCTAAGAGCTAACCCGAGCCGGCAAGCTATCCCTTCTCTCTTTCTCTCCAATGTCTGCTCGCTGGATAATAAACTGGACTATATCAAACTTCAGCGAACTACACGGCGAGAATACAGAGACTGCTGTGTTTTTGTTTTTACGGAGACATGGCTCAGCGACAGTATTCCCGACGCCGCCATTCAGCTAGATGGGCTAGCCGCATTTCGCGCCGACAGAGACCCAGCGCTATGCGGTAAGACTCGCGGTGGTGGTTTATGTGTCTATATTAACACTGAATGGTGTAAGAATTCTGTGCTAGTCTCTGCTTATTGTTCACCGTTAGTGGAGTTTGTGGCTGTGAGATGTAGACCTTTTTATTTACCTCGAGAATTCTCCGTTGTTTACTTAATCGCAACCTATATCCCTCCCGATTCAAATACAAAACAAGCGCTGTGGGAATTATACGAAGCCATAAGCGACTTCCAAAACACACACCCGGATGGTCTGTTTATTGTTGCTGGAGATTTTAATCATGCAAATCTCAAGAAAGTGTTCCCTAAATTCCACCAGTATGTGAACTTTGCTACGAGAGGAGCGAACACGCTGGATCTTGTTTACACAAACGTTCCAGACGCGTACAGAGCAGAGCCCCGCCCCCACCTCGGACACTCAGATCACATGTCTGTTATGCTAATTCCTGCATACAGACCCATCATCAGGCGATCGAAACCTATCCTGAAAGAGGTGAAAATCTGGCCATCAGAAGCAATCTCTACTCTGCAGGACTGTTTCGAGTGCACTGACTGGGACATGTTCAGAGAGGCTGCAACTTACAGCGACAAAATCAACCTGGAGGAGTACGCATCATCAGTGACCAGCTACATAGAGAAGTGCATCGATGATGTGACCATCTCCAAGACCATCACCATCCGCTCCAACCAGAAGCCGTGGATGAATGCAGAGGTGCGTGTGCTGCTGAAGGCTAGAGACGTTGCTTTCAAATCAGGCGATAAGGCGGCCCTGAGAACAGCGAGGGCCAAACTCTCCAGAGCTATCAGAGAGGCAAAGCGTGCACACGGCCAGATCATCCACAGCCACTTCCAGAGCAGTAGAGACACTCGGCGCATGTGGCAGGGCATCCAAAGCATCACCAGCTACAAGACTACACCACCTGTTTGTGACGGAGATGCTTCCCTACCAGACGTGCTGAACCATTTCTACGCACGGTTTGAGGCACAGAACAATGTAACGGCGAGAAAGTCCACCCCTTCTCCCAGTGACCAGGTGCTGTCTTTTACTGTAGCCGACGTGAGGAAAACTCTATGCAGAGTTGACCCGCGGAAAGCTGCTGGACCAGACAACATTCCTGGCAGAGTGCTCAGAGAATGTGCAGCCCAGCTTGCTGATGTCTTCACTGATATCTTCAATATCTCTCTTAGCAGCGCCGTTGTTCCAACATGCTTCAAGAACACCACCATCATCCCGGTGCCTAAGAATTCTTCTGTGTCCTGCCTCAATGACTATCGTCCCGTTGCACTCACACCGGTCATCACAAAGTGCTTCGAGAGGCTCGTCATGAGGCACATCAAAACCCTACTTCCCCCCACACTGGACCCTCTACAGTTCGCGTATCGTCCTAACCGTTCAACGGACGATGCCATATCCACCACGCTGCACCTGGCACTCACCCACTTGGACAAGAAAGACACATATGCCCGAATGCTGTTCATAGACTTCAGCTCAGCATTCAACACCATAATTCCTCAGCACCTGATCGGGAAGCTGAATATACTGGGCCTCAACACTTCTCTCTGCAACTGGATCCTGGACTTCCTGACTGGGAGACCTCAGTCAGTCCGGATCGGTAGGAACACCTCCAGCACCATCACACTGAACACTGGAGCCCCCCAGGGCTGCGTGCTCAGTCCACTGCTGTTCACATTGCTGACCCATGACTGTGCAGCGATGCACAGCTCAAATCATATCATCAAGTTCGCTGATGACACGACTGTGGTGGGTCTCATCAGTAAGAACGACGAGTCAGCATACAGAGAGGAGGTGCAGCGGCTAACTGACTGGTGTGAAGTGAACAACCTGTCTCTGAACGTGGACAAAACCAAAGAGATGGTTGTAGACTTCAGAAAAACAAGGGGTGAGCACTCGCCGCTGAACATCGACAACTCTGCTGTGGAGATTGTCAGGAATACCAAATTCCTTGGTGTTCACCTAGCGGATGATCTCACTTGGTCCACTAACACCAGTAACATCAAAAAGAAAGCCCAGCAACGCCTCTACTTCCTGCGAAGGCTGAAGAAGGTTCATCTCCCCCCTCCAATTCTCACCACTTTCTACAGAGGAGTCATCGAGAGCATCATGACCAGCTGCATCTCTGTCTGGTTTGGGAACTGCACTGTGGCAGATCGCAAGTCCCTCCAGCGGATCGTGAGGACAGCTGAGAAGATTATCGGTGTGTCTCTTCCCTCCATTACAGACATCTACACCACTCGCTGCACTCGCAAAGCACTCAGCATTGTGGGAGATCACACACACCCTTCACACACACTCTTCAACCTACTGCTGTCTGGAAAAAGGTATCGAAGCATTCGAGCCCTCACATCCAGACTCCGTAACAGCTTCTTCCCACATGCTATCAGACTCCTGAACACCTAGAGACTAAGACTGGACTGAAAGAAGCAAACACACACACACACACACACACACACACTTCACACAAACACTGGTCTGTTGGACTGTAAATGTTTTCACATATCCGGTTTACATCATGTTTACATCCAGTTACCGTTTACAGCACAAATACACTTTAAATTGCAGTGTCTCTCTCCCTCATCCCCTCCGTACTTATGGTTTTTGCCTTGTCTTGTATTACATTGTATTGTATTGTACTGTAGGGACATTGTTTTGTATTTTTCTTAGCCATATCTTCTGCACTTTAATGTGTATGCACTGGTTTATGTTGCACTAGATTGTACTAGTTGCACTTTAATGTTGTGTATTGTTTTGTGTTCTATGTCCTTTGCACTTTAATGCGTGTGCACTGTTTCATGTTGCACTAGCTTTACACTAGTCGCACTTTAATGTTGTGTATTGTCTTATGTAGCACCTTGGTCCTGGAGGAACGCTATTTCGTTTCACTGTGTACTGTAAACACTATATACTGCTGAAATGACAATAAACTTCTTGAACTTGAACTTGAACTTGAACTTGATGAAATACCTGAACTCAAACATGAAGGACCCAAAGACCCACTCATTTTTTATCTTAGGGGTGACTCCAAAGTGAAGGGTGCAGCAGAAAATTAAGTCAGAAATGGCCAAACTCAGGTACAAGGTGCTGATGACTGATTTCTTCATCTTAAACCCAGTAATCCAGATGGCAACACCCAGGACACAGATCATCACATGGGCTACCACAAAGTAAATGCATGTTGTATCCCTGCAAGTTTAGTTAAAGTCTGGTTTGTGTAGTTTTCATAGGTAAAGTGTTCAGGTTCTGTCACTGGGGTTGAAGCCACGATGCCTCTTGATTCTGTAAAGCAAACAGGAACATGATAAATTGTAACTGTTAAATAGCAGAGTGTGTACTAATTGGGTGTTGGACACAACACTTTAGACCTCAAACTACAAGCAGAGATTAATATCGAGTTTTACAGACAAATATATTCTTTGTTGTGATGTCTGCTTGGTGCAAAATGTATTGCAATATTTATGGTGCTAGCCTTCAAAATGATAAAACCACAGCAAATGTCTATTAATTAATTAATTTAGAGTAACATGTAAAATGTATATAAAAAATGTCCCACTAAGGCAAGATATTTATATAGGCTAAAATAAATGGAGCACAAAGACAAAGATATAATGTGGGTAGTCTTCTATATGGCCGACAGAATGAGGTTGTTAGGTTTTAGTTCCTCACTGGTTTTGTTTCCACCCTGTTGATGTGCTCTTATGTGTACTGGTTGCTTAAGTTATCCACGCTCATCTCCCCTACTTCATGTGATTGACCTAGCCATGCCCCCTTCCCAGGTGACAGTCCCAGGTTCTCTTATTAGTCAACGCAACGTTTATAATAGTGATGTTCGATACACTGATTTCCTTTCCGATCTGATACAGAGTGAGATTCAGGCAGGTATCTGTGATACCGATCCTATACTGATACTTTGTGCAAATACACCTAATGTGGCTGGTAAATCATCATTTATTTATTTATGTATTTTTTTTAAACTTTGATGTATATTGAGGTAGCAGCCTCATTTACAATACAGCTGAGCTATAATTTAATGACACCTAGTCTATGTAATTCACTTAAAGTGATCAGTTCTTTAGGAAACCTTACTTGAATAAACGTAGGCTTTGTTGCCTATGTGAGATTATCTGAATAATACACATCATTACTCCAAGCTGAACCCATGCAGCTATTTGTTAAAGCAAGTATTTATTTCATTACTTAATTCATAACCATATTATATTAATTTGAACAGCTCCAACAGCTTTAAAGCTCCACATTTTATCCCTCTGTACGTGGATAGTGCCCACCTGCAGCACCGGAGGACTCTGCTAGAGACTGAAGAGAGACAGAGCTGAAATAGCTCCACGCATGAATCCGTTTTTGCTCTACCATTGTGTCTGTCTACAGACTGAATGACTGACTGACGGAGCAGTGTGTCGCTGCACTTATGCATTATGCACTTACCCAGGCAGAAGAAAAAGTTGTTCCCACCAACCGCGTGTGGTCACTCTTAATGACATTACCTCAAATGACTGAAGTATCAAAAGTATCAATATTTTTATTGAGAATCAATGTTGGAGCATAAAGGTCTTGTAATGGAGGTATCGATATTTCAATATCGATCCGCACATCACTAGTTTAAAAGCCCAGTGCCATTAGTCAGAACCGTAAAGAGGGAGAGTTGTGCCAACAGAAGTTCAAAATGCTTGCAGTTTACGTGACTGATGCAGGCTCCAAATACTTCCAGGAAGCTCTAGGCAGCCAATTTAGATGCATAGAGTCAGGGGGAGAAATTGTGCATTTTTGGTCACCAGTCTTAAATTCATTGCGTTACACAGGTCAATGTGCTGCAGAAATATTGTATGTAGTTGCATATGCATTAAAAAAAGTATTTCAGGGTTAGTGTGAAATATTTTATTATCTAGTTACAGGCATGTTCCTGTTGACTGTATTTAAACTGACTGTTGACTGTTTTTAGAGGGAGGTAAAGAGATGTTCATAAATCAGTTAAGATTTGTTTTCTAAAATGTGGTGGCTTCAGTAATCGTATAGGGACCTAATCTTGAAGACTAATGTAAAAACTATGAAATCAAATTGGACAGAAGGTGGAGCCTTCGTGTAGAAATCTAAAAATGTTGCATTAAAATATCACATCCAGCCAGGACCTTAAATTACATTTGTTTGAACACAAAAAAAAATGCTACCATGCACTTTTAGCACAATCAATAATTACACATTATACTCTCCTTAGTGTTATGTAACATTAACTTAGATTCTATTGCAAAATAAATCCTCATTTCACCTTCTTAAAAAAACTGTCCATTGTATTCAACTGAGTTGACAACTCTTTCTCTGTATGGTTCTGTAGTCTCCCTTGTTGTGGTATTGATGTTAATTGTGGTCTTCCTGTAGTAGTTTCTCAGACTTATTTACTGTTTAGTCTTTTCTCTATCACTGCAATGTTTTAATTTAACATATTTATATATGGTACTAATATATTATATCTGGGTGTAGATTATTTGAATTAAACAAACCTTTACAGAAAAAAAATGAAGTAAATGTTTATTTTTCTCAGTGTTGTTTGCTCTCTCTCCCTGGTAGTTCTCTTCTGTCTTTCTGTTGTTTAGTTTAGTGTTTGTATTTTTCCCTGTTCCCAGTCTCTCTATCTATCTATCTATATCTATATATATATATATTTATATATATATATATATATATATATATATATATATATATATATATATATATATATATATATATATATATAAAATCACCCAGTTTTCTGTGTTTTTGAACATTGATGTTAATGTATCCGGTGTTATAATATTAAGCTACTGATTTAGAGATACAAGTTTGTTACTTAAATAAATTAGAAAGTTGTAAAAGTGCATGTGTATTTTATTACCATTTTTTGGGGATGATATGGGACAGGTGGGGTGGAAATTCCCCTTTGTCTGAGGTGGGGAATGATAGAATAAGTTTGATAACTTGAGGTTTAGTCCATCTACCCTCTGTAGTTTATTTGAAATTTCCCACTTTTCATGTTTTATTTATTTTTGTTCTACCTGGTTTTTGAAAGTGTATTAAAAAAAATCAGACTTTGGATTTTAATTCACTAATCTTTTTCATATTGAAGGGTTGCATGAAAATAATCAGTCTGCACTCACATGACATTTGAGAATGAGTAAATGTTAATCAAATTATTTCCCTGGAGATTATTTAACGTCATTGACGTTGAAAAAAATATGCCCCCCCCTTTTTATTTTTGTTACATAGGACTCCAGAACTCCTAAATTCCATAATGGGATTGTTAAATTGTTCATGGGGTGATATACGTTTCAGAAAATATTTTTATAAATAAGGGGACAGTTGGGGGATTAAAGGTCAGAAGCATCCTGTTTGAAAGAGCTTTGAATATGATTCAGTCACTTACCCTTACTCAAAATGTTTATATATTTCTCCGTCTCTCCTTTATTTAGCAGTTTACTTAAATGTGTTAATCAGTTGTTAGTTTATAATTATGATATTTTAAAGATAAGATTCTATTGGACCTAGAGGATGTTGCAGCATTGTATTAGGACATGTATCACACATCCACAGACATTAGTCAAAAATATAGACGATGGTTTTAGAAAGTACTGCTTGAGATAAAGTTACAATAGCAGCTACATATGAGGTATACACATCATTACTGACACAAGAAGAAATAATAGATTATTAAGATATGAATTTTTCTCAGTATTTTTACACCAATGATCTGTTACATGATCTATACCAGTTTTTTTACCAGGGTCTCTGCTTATCTGAGAAAGAACAGTATTTGATGTGTGTCAATGCAGTCCTTTCAGATAAAGATTCTTGCTGTTTATGATCTATGCTCTCGCCACATTCACTTCCTGTCTGTGGTGATTTGATGAAAAAATTATTAATCACACCCCCATCTATGTCACTGGTAATGCCTTTTTAAAAGGTTTGTTTATAAACAGGTTATTGTGTTAAAGCAATGATTATCTACATTCACAATGACCCAAGTGGTAAGAAATTCAATTAATTCTAAATTAGGTGAGAACTGTCTTTTTGGCTCATGGGCCCCCCCTACCTGTCCCCGAGTATAATTCACAGTACTATTGTGGAATCTCTCTCTCTCTCCACCACCACCATATGGCTATCATGTTTGAGACACCTGCTTTTACAATATTTATTCTGAAATATAAGGAATTAAGGGTTTGCCCTTCTTTCTCACAGTGACAGTACCACATTTCTGTTGTAAACACAATCATGTACTGTTTTATGTGTTCTGAATAAGTTTACATTTCTGTGGATCAGAGATCAAAAGCTATAAAGCAACATGCCCCATGAGGGTGCCCCCTCCAGGGTGTGTTCCTGCCTTGCACCCAATGATTCTAGGTAGGCTCTGGACCCACCGTGACTCTGAACTGGATAAGTGGTTGCAGATAATGAATGAATAAATATAAAGCAACATTTATTTTAAATTAAAATGAATAAATAAAATGCTTTTATAACATTCAAAATGTATTTAAAAAAAACAAGTAGTTAACGCTTTTAACTCCTGAGCAGGTTGTGGAAAACTGAACCTACACTAAGACAAGTTTAAGAGAGGCTGAACAACAGCATGCTTAAAACATGCAGGGGCTGTGCCAGTGGCTAAATAATTATTTTATATATATATATATATATATATATATATATATATATATATATATATATAAATAATTAATAAAACATCAGGGCTAATTGTATCAAGGATTTCCTTAAAAAACCAAGATGGAAGAACAACAACAGCAGAGCTAGAACACTTCATATGAGAAACAATATCAGCCAGCTGAGACAAGGAAATTGGGTCAAATTTCTCCAATATTGGAATACCCAGCTCATGAGCAACAGGTCTGAACACAGAAGTTGAAATATTAGCTCTAATATTCTTAACCTTGGCCAGAAAGAAATCCAGAAAAGCCTCACAGTTTTTAGAAGATGCTTCAGGACCAATACATGGAACAGGATTAAGTACTGAATTTATTGTATTATAAATAATTTTAGGCTTATGCTGATTTTTTAAAATAATTTCTGAAAAATATTTTGCTTTAGCAGATCTCATAAGTTCTTGAAATCTGAACAATGTTGACTAAAGAATCTCAAATGATACTAGCAGCCTATCCTTCTTCCATTTGCGCTCAGCTTTCCTGCATTCTTTCCTAGCCATCCTGACAAAATCATTCAACCAGGGTCTAGATTTAAAACTGGGATGAGTCACTCTGAAAGGGGCAACTAAATCCAGCACTGCTGTACAGGAAGATTGAAAAGAAGCTTTTAGATGCTCAATGTCCAAGGGCTTTGTTGGTCAATGGTTGTAAAGCAAGCAGTGATTCGAACATAACAGGCATATGATCTAAAAATGCAGTTTCTAATGTTTTCACCTTCTCTACATTAAACCCATGAGATAGATCAAGATTCAGATTATGCCCATGTTCATGCGTAGGGCCATTTACACGTTGAATAAAATCAAAAGAGTTCAACAGGTGATTAAATTCACTGACCATGGGCTTATGCGGACAACACACATGCATGTTAAAATCCCCTAAAATCAATATCCGGTCAGACATCATCATTACTGCTGATAAAAGTTCTGAACAATCTTTAATAAAGTCTTTATTAGCTTTAGGTGGTCTGTAGATTAAAATAAGCAGTGAGATTATATCTTAAACTTTAAATGTAAGCAACTCAAAACTAGAAAAAGCTTCAGTAGCGAGTGCAGTACATTTAAACCCATTTCTAAACACGACTGCAAGCCCTCCCCCTCGTCCGGTCATCCGCGGCGAGTTTAGGAAGCTACAGCCTGGAGGGCACAGATCTGAGCACAAACTCAGTTCATCAGCTCGCAACCATGTCTCAACTAAAAAAAGAAAGTCCAGTTTTTGAGATGGAAAAAAGTCATTTAAACTGAAGGACTTATTTGAGATTGACCTTACATTAGTCAAGGCCATTTTCAGTGATGAAGCACATTTACCGACTGCCCCAGGTGTGTATCGAAGCGGCCGCAGGTTATGTATGTCTTCTCCTCTGAGCAGGCTCTTTCAGGTTCACAGGGTGGCTGCGGGGCTCAGATGTTAGAACCGGGTAAACAGACGCCAGGTAAGCATGGTTTCGTGTGCGAAGGAAACAGCGCATCTTTACTCTCACCCCGGTTCCCTTTCCTCGCTTTCGCTGGCGCTTTCTTCTCTGCGCATTGCAGCAGGACAAGCGACGGATGCACGGCTGTCTCCACCGGTCTTATGAACAGATTTGTCCATAATAGATCGTATGGTGAGCAGAGTTTCACGATCATATTGAAACTGAACCGCTGGTACTGTAGGAAATTGGTGGAAAAGGAGGCACACAAACATAAATGCACACAGAACAGATAGCGGCAGGACGGGTAAAAACCGACGGCACGCCAACAAACAAACTGGCGCCATCTTGGATTTCCGATTTATGAACATCCCTTCACCTCCCTCTAACTTATAAGAAACCAGGGTATATTTCACACTGACTACCGTGCAAGTTTTAAAAGCAGTAATTATGATTTAAATTTTTTTTAAACACAATCAACAACAGGGACATGCCTGTAACTAGATAATGTCTGAAACATATCTACATGGCAAGTAATGCCAGATTTTCACACTAATCCTGAGATAGATTTTTTTAAATGCATATGCAACCACATACACCGGTCGGTGTGCTGTAGAAATATTGTAAAGCTATGAATTTATTTAAGAATGATGACCAAAAATGCACAATTTCTCTCCCTGACTCTGTGCATCTAAATTGGCTGCCAAGAGCTTCCTCGAAGTATTTGGAGCCTGCATCAGTCACATAAACTGCAAGCATTTTGGACTTCTGTTGGCGCAACTCTCCCTCTATACAGCTTTGACTAAAACGGCACTGGGCTTTTAAACTAGTGATGCAGCTATTTGTAGATTGATATTGAAATATTGATACCTGATACCAGACATTTATGTTCAAATCAAAATATCGATTCTTTTGATACTTCAGTCCTTTGAAGTAATGTCATTAAGAGTGACCACACACGGTGGGTGGGAACAACTTTTTCTTCTGCCTGGGTAAGTGCATAATGCATAAGTGCTCCGTCAGACAGACACAATGGTAGAGCATAAACAGAATCATGTGTGGAGCTATTTCAGCTCTGTCCTCTTCAGTCTCTGGCCTTCTGTGTCCTTCTGTGCTGCAGGTGGGCACTATCCAGGTACAGAGGGAGAAAATGTAGAGCTTTAATACTGTTGGAGCTGTTCAAATTAATATAATATGGTTATGAATTAAGTAACTATAAAAATACTTGCTTTAACAAATAGCTGCATGGGTTCGGCTTGGTGTAATGATGTGTATCACTCAGATAATCTCACATAGGCAAGAAAGCCCAAATTTATTCAAGTAAGGTTTCCTAAAGAATTGATCACTAAGTGAATTACATAGACTAGGTGTCATTAAATTATAGCTCGACTGTATTGTAAATGAGGCTGCTACCTCAATATCTATCAGTGTTTTAAATAAATAAATAAATGAATGATAATTTACCAGACACATTAGGTGTATTTGCACAAAGTATCAGTATCGGATCAGCATCACAGATACCAGCCTGAATTTTACAGTATCGAATTGGAAAGAAAATCGGTGGTATCGAACATCCTATTATAAACTATTATAAACGCTGACTAATAAGAGACACCTGGGACTGTCACATGTGGAGGAAGGAAGTCTAGGTCAATCATGTGAAGAAGTAGGGGAGACCAGCATGGATAACTTAAGCAACTAGTACACATAAGAGCACATCAACAGGGTGGAAACAAAAATCACTACCCACAACATTATATTTTTGCCTTTGTGCTCCATTTATTTTACCCAATATAAATATCTTGCCTTTAGAAGGAATGATATTAAGTTGATGCTTAGGGTGACTTTTTTTTATACATGTTTTATATACATATTTACATGTTACTCTAATTTACTTAAAACCACAGCAAATGTCATAAATATTTCAATAGATTTTGCACCAAGCAGGCATCACAGCAAAAGAGAATGTCTTGCTCTGTTAAAACTTGATATTAATGTCTACTTGTAGTTTGAGCTCTAATTAAGTGTTTTGCCCAACACCCAATCAATACACACTCTGCTATTTAAAAGTCATGCATTTTCTTTGTGGTAGCCCTTGTGATGATCTGCATCCTGGGTGTTGAAATGGTTTGGTCATCTGGATTACAGGGTTTAAGATGAAGAAATCAGTCATCAGCACCTTGTACCTGAGTTTGGCCATTTCTGATGTAATATTCTGCGGCATCCTTCCCTTTGGAGCCACCCAAAAGATAAAAAATGAGTGGGTCTTTGGGTCCTTCATGTGCGAGATCAGGTATTTCGTTAAGTACTTCCACATGTATAGCAGCAACATCATCTTCATATCATCAGTCTAGATCATTGCATAATTGTTACGCTTCCCGTGTGGGTGCAGAATAAGCGTAGCGTGAGGAAGGCCACTGTGGCAGTCATTTTATCTTGCATCATGTCAGCATTACTTAGCATACCGATGGCCATTTTCTGAGACATTCAGGATGAACAGACAAAGCAATGTATTGGAACAGTGATATCCAGATTTAATTTTGGATTGGTCGTTCCATTCCTCATTATTATCATCTGTTACGTTGTCATTGTTCGAAAGCTAAAAGGCAACCAGATGGGAAAATTCAAAACTATGACAATAATGATTGCTGGTTTCTTGATTTGCTGGCTGCCATACCACACATTTGCCCTTCTGCAGTTAAAATATAAGCATTCCAAAATGTTTGTCAATATTGGAAAAGTATTGGGCATCACTCTTGCCAATGCCAACAGTTGTATGAACCCATTCCTTTATGCTTTTATGGGAAAGGATTTTAAGAAGAAGTGTTATGCAATTCTGTCAAAGACTGAAAATGTCATTCATGAGGAAGATGGTCAGAATACAGTCCAAGCAACAGCTAATAGCTCCCATGTTGAAGAAAAAGTTTCAATAGTTTTTTGAAGCAATCAGTTAAAACTTGCCTGCTAATTAAAAATAAACTCCTCAGATGATTGTATATACAATCATCATATATATATATATATATATATATATATATATATATATATATATATATATATATATATATATATATCCATCCATCCATTATCCACCGCTTATCCGGGTCCGGGTCGCGGGGGAAGCAGTCGGAGCAAAGAAACCCAGACCTCTCTCTCCCCAGCCACCGATTCCAGCTCCTCAGGGGGTATACCGAGGCGTTCCCAGGCCAGTCGAGACATGTAGTCTCTCCAGCGTGTTCTTGGTCTGCCCCGGGGCCTCTTCCCCGTTGGACATGCCCAGAACACCTCACCAGGAAGGCAGTTTGTTTCCATCCAATTCTACAAGCACTTTCTGAAAAAATTCAAATGTGTATCACAGGTCCTTGGGGTAGAGGTCCTTTTGTGCAAAATACAGGACGCTGGAGCTGTCGGGCATTGACACCTGTTGAGACACTGTGCTGCTTCTGCTGCAATTTGTTTGTCAAAAAATCCACAATCTACCACTACACACTAAACACAAGAACTGCCCCTGTGTAAGTGAACACTCAGATGCTAAACAATGGAAAATGGTTAATGCTTGTGGTAAATAAACTTCAGAAATTCTGAGGCTTCTCTGTTTAAACAAATGCACTGTGATTGTAAATGACCAATGATTAAAATGTGCAGTGTAAAATTTTACAGGTGCTCAGTGTACGTCTGGCATGACAGTTCAGTGGAAAGAAGGTTCCTTTGAATTCTGACAAACCACAGAAAGGAAGTGAATGTTACAAAATTTTACTGATAATATAAAAGATCATTGCTCATCTTAAGCAGCAATACCACCAGCTCTGCAGCAGTGTGCTGAAGCAGCCATTGGCCGGTGAGTCTTTTTATTTTCTTTAAATATAAAGCAAAACATGTGTTGTGTATTTTGAGATATAAGCCTCAAAGAGATAAAAGAAAGAAAGAAAGCAGCTGCACTACTGGGTAAACATTGAGTTTTGTGCATCATTTTTGTGCATGTATATTTAGTAACGTGTAACAGATGAACACATTTATTAATTTAAACAAGACCTTCATAGCCTTGGCCTAATGGTTAGAGGACTTGGCTTAGTACCGGAAAGTCGCTGGTTCGATGCCCAGGACAAGCGGTTACATCCATGGCTGAAATGCCCTTGAGCAAGGCACTGAACCCACAATGCTCCCTGGGCACCAGGGATGGCTGTCCACCGCTCTGGGTGTGTGTTCACGGGCACTAGTGTGTATGTGTGTGTTTACTGCCACAAATGGGTTAATTGCGGAAGACACATTTTGTTGTACAATGACAAGTAATTGCACGTTTCATTTTCATTTGAATTTTTATCTGAACACTTGAACTTGATTCCATTTTCATAATAATAAAAATTCCAGTTATCATGTTATAAATATATAAAACAAATAAATCTTACCTATTCATTCGAAAAACAAACAATTCCTGTATTGTCATTTCTTCTCATAGTTTATTAAAAGGCCCCATCCACACAGATCCTATACATACTCTCAACTATGCTCATGAGGTCTGGTTAAAGGCCGAAAGAACAAGATCACGGATACAAGTGGCCAGAATGAGTTTTCTCCAGTGGGTTGCTGGGCGTACTCTCCAAGGTTCTGTGAGGAGCTCAGTTATTAGGAAAGAGCTCAGAGTAGTGTCACTGCTCCTTTGCACTGAGAGGAGCCAGTTGATGTTGTTCAGGCATCTGATATGCTGGATGAAATTAATCTCTGAGCTGGCCTGAGAACACCTTGTGATCTGGTGGAAGCTGCTGGGAGCAGACATACCTGGACTTCTTTGCCTTTCCTTGTTGCCACCGCGCCCCTGAAATGTATCAAGTGGAAAAAATGATGATGACGAAGCTGGTAAATCTGGTAAAAACAGTGCCAATTTGTTCATCTTTTGCCTTTTGTTAGCATAATTAGATGCTTTAGTGGAGTGATGTACACTTTTCTGTGTAAATAATTTGCTAATTGCACATTCCTTTTTGCTATGGTCCAAAGTTCTTAAACTCGTCTTAGTGTAGGTTCAGTTTTCCCCATCCAGCTCAGGACCTAAGTGTTAACTACTTCTTTTTAAATATAGTTTGGATGTCATAAAAGCATTATCAATTTATTCTTTTTAATTTAACATATATGTTGCTTTATAATCATTCATTCATTATCTGCAACCACTTATCCAGTTCAGAGTCATGGTGGGTCCGGAACCTACCTGGAATCATTGGGTGAAAGGCAGGAACACACCCTGGAGTGAGTGGCAATCCTTCACAGGGCATGTTGCTTTATAGCTTTTGTAAAATTAGTTGTTTTTGATCTCTGATCCACAGACATGTAAACTTATTCAGAACACATAAAACAGTACATGATTGTGTTTACAACAAAAATGAGGTAATGTCACTGTGAGAAAGAAGGGCAAACTCCTAATACATACTTAAGGTATATAAATACATAAGGTATTAGGAGTTTGCCTTTCTTTCTCACAGTGACGGTACAACATTTCTGCTGTAAACACAATCATGTATTGTTTCATGTGTTCTGAATAAGTTTACATGTCTGTGAATCAGAGATCAAAAACAACTCTTTCTCTCTTGCTCTCGTGGGAGGCGGTCACATTTTCTCCCTCTCCGCTCCTTATCTTTCCTGCTTCGCTTCTCTGGTCTTGTCTTGTCTACCCTCTGAGTCTCTCTTAACACCGCTCTTCGAATTAAAATTAGAAATGGAATTGATCAACTGGTCTCTCAACACTGTTGACACCATCTTCTCAAGGAGAAGCTTGGGCACGGGGGAGCCCACCTGCCCTGATGGAACGTCGCCGGCTGGATATGCTATGGATGGATGGGAGAGGTGGCGCGTGGTATGTCTGGCGACTCTTTCCATTGAGGACATTGAAGATGTATACCTATTTGGATTTATGATCGTGGGCTTTCTGCTGATTGGATTAGGCGGTGCCCTGGTTTATCAGAAAATTAAGAGTTGAGTCAGTTGTAAACGGTCCAAGGAAACTGACCAACATGATTGATAGGATGGGCAGAGCTGTTGGCAAACAGACTGGGACTGTGAGTAGAAGCTTGGATTCTATCAAGGAGCAACTAACGCCTTTGAACTCCAAGACTGAATGTTTGGAAGACCAGTGCAAAAATGGAACTTTGAATCAGAGGGACTATTAGCTCAAAATTCAGCTTCAGGTCTCTGATTCTAACAAGCTGAATTTTATCTGTTTTGGCTGCCCCAGCTATCAGCGGCCTTGAGCTGCTGATAATCAACTCCTCCGGAGAAATGGTCGCTATGGAGATCTACTGCACCCCTCCCCTGTCTGAACTGCGGGCTCAAGGACACGTGATTGCTACTACATTCTTGGACTTTCTCACAGACTGAAACCTTGCCCCCCCCCCTTGAACACGCCTCCTACTGCTTTTGTCCACATCACTGAAACTATCTATGTGTGTATTGCTAGTGTGCTATAGGTATTGGTTTTTTCAAGATCACACACTGTGCTTCCTTAAGGCACAGTCTGTGACCTTCTTTTTTTTACCACCACTTCCCTGTTGTAATCCAGCTGTTTTTTTCTAACTGTAAGAAGGCGCAGGCACCTGCTGCCATCACGTCTGTTGCGCATATCCAGCCCCTGTTTGGGTGAGTGGACAGACGGAATGTAATTTCGCTGCAACGTTGTACTTGTATATCTTTGTATGTGACAAATGCAATTCAATTCAATTCAATTTCTGAATAAATGTTGTAAAAGCAGAAAGCAGGTGTCTCAAACATGATGGCCATATGGTGGAGAGAGAGAGAGAGAGAGAGAGAGAGAGAGAGAGAGAGAGAGAGAGAGTATGTGTACATATATAGAGTGTGTGTACAATAGTACTGTGAATTATACTCAGGGACAGGTAGGGGGAGCCCATGACCCAAAAAGACAGTTCTCACCTAATTTAGAATTAATTGAATTTCTTACCACTTGGGTCATTGTGAATGTAGATAATAACTGCCTTAACAGATTCACCTGTTTATAAACACACATTTTAAAAAGTGTGTGTGATTTTAAAAAGTGACATAGATGGGGGTGTGATTTTCTCTTCAACTTTAACTCATCACTGGAAGTAAGTGTGGCGAGAGCATAGATCACAAGCAGCAAGTAGCTCTAGCTCTTCAGCACTGAAAGGACTGCTTTGACATACATCAAATGTTCTTTTTGATGTAAGCAGAAACCCTGGTTAAAGGTTGGTATAGATTGTGTAATAGATCATTGGTGTAAAAAAATACTGAGACTTTGTAATAACTTTTGACAGCAGAAAAATACATACCTCAATAATCTATTATTTCTTCTTGTGTCAATAATGATGTGTATACCTCATACATGTAGCTGCTATTGTAACTTTATCTCAAGTAGTACTTTCTAAAACCATCTTCTATATTTTTGACTAATTTATGTCTGTGGATGTGTGATACATGTCCTAATACAATGCTGCAACATCCTCTAGGTCCAATAGAAAAAATATCTTTAAAAAAATCATAATTATACACCAGAGGCAATTGCTCTAAGACTGCAAGGGAAGCTGAGCTTCCCCTAAAATGTCAAAAATTAGGTGATCAAATATATACTGTTGTGTGTACATGTCATTGAATAAATATGCACTACAACGCGCTCAACTTTTGTTCAGAATCAGCTTCTTATCACTGGTAAAGACGCGGCTTTCCCGAAGCTTCACAGTGCTTTAAACAGTGTGGACGCTCAATAGCGAAGTGCAGCGAAACGAGACGAGTCATTGGATAAATGCTGGGCTTTGTCCCGCCCAACGGACGCTCAGCGTCTCTGGGGGTCTATGGGGCAGTGGGCTGGCCTCGGCTGGCCCGGACGCTCAGCTTCTGCATGATGATTGGATTATCTGTCTGAGGCTGAATCCCTTTTTGATTGACAGCGAAATGAGCGAATCAGCGATCCTCTGGTGTAAAGATCCGTGGGAGCATTACATTTTCATTCTGTTCTGAGATGAACCAGACTTTCTTAATCCTCTTAGCGGCATTTTCTTTGTTAAAAACGACTAGCGACAAATCGAGCTTCTATTTCTGGTGGGTTTTTTGTAGCTGCTTGTGTTTGGAGACTGACTTCTATCACTCTTTCTGACTTCTATCACTCTTTCTGACTCCTATCGCAGTTTCTGTCCAGCGGGTGCTGCTGAGCCCCTCCACCGTCACAAAGCACTCACAGGCGGACACACTTCACATGGGCCAAGGCCAGCCTAGCTCCGCTGGCCAATGAGAGGACACTAGTCAAGTCCCTGGAAAAGACGCCTTGTTGGTACGACAGAGTCACAGATCATTTTCTTGAAATGGAACGGAGGGTAGAATTTATGTATAAATAAAACGACACATTTTATGATGTAGGCCGAAATTAAGCTTCCCCTCCTTAAAAGACCAGCATCCGCCTCTGTTATACACTAACAAGTGATTAACACATTTAAGTAAACTGCTAAATAAAGGAGAGACACGGAGAAATATATAAAAACTTTGAATAAGGGTAAGTGACTGAATCAGATTCAGTATTTTCTGTAATGTATATCACCACATGAACAATTTAACAATCCCATTACAGAATTTAGGAGTTCTGGAGTCCTGTGTAACAAAACATAATAAAAACCTACACTAAGAAGCAAATTTTTTAAAGTCAATGACGTTAAATAATCTCCATCCAGATACATAATTTGAGTAACATTTATTCATTCTCAAATGCTATATGTGAATGCAGATTGATTATTTTCATGCAACCCTTTGATATGAAAAATATTAGTAAACTAAATTCCAAATGTGATTTTTTTAAATACACTTTCAAAAACCAGGTAGAACAAAATAAATAAACGAAACATGAAAAGTGGGAAATTTCAAATGAAAATAAACTACAGAGGGGAGATGGACTAAAAAGTTATCAAATTTTTATCATTCCCCACCCCACCTGTACCATATTACCCCCCCAAAAATGGTAAGAAAATAAACAGGCACTTTACAATTTATTAATTTATTCAAGTAACAGTTATCTCTAGTAAGTAAGTTATCTCTAAATCAGTAGCTTAACATTATAACACCAGATACAACATTAACATCAAAGTTCAAAAATACAGAAAATTGCACTGCTAAGGGTGGTATATATATATATATATATTTTTATTTTTTTTCATACTATTCAGTGTAGCAGTTTAGGACACAGGCAGAGACTGATGTTAACTTGCTGCATATTTAGAGAGCTTTCTCACAGCATGAACATAGCTAATATTAACTGATGATTGGAGCAACTTTATACTTGAACAGGTGCCTTAACGAAGGCTGAAATAAGACCCACCCTGTGTCTGATTTGCTGCCAAAACGCTTTAATCTCTGTGGCGCATTTTCAAAATAAGTTTGTGAATCAAAGCATATTTTATTTCCAGTATTTCTCATCTCCTATTTCATGTTCTATTGTTATATTTAAGGGCTATTAATGAATCGTGAGTGGGTGCTTTTTACTGAATACCAAAAAAGAAAGGCATTAATTAAGACAGGCTTGTTTCTTCAGATTTTTGTGCCCCACCTGCAATACCTACACACCCCACACTTTGAGAAAAGCTGAGCTATGATAAGAAAACATAAATTAAGACTCTAAAACTACAACTAACGAAGGTAAGGCGAACTATTTAAACAGAACTACTTAGTATTTACAAAAGGAACCAGAGAGAGCACAAAGACTAAGCATTAAAAGAGACTGGGAACAGGGAAAAATGACCAAAATGTACCAGTTAGAGAGAGAGAGCAAGCAAGACAGAGATAAATAAATATTTACTTCAGTTTTTTTTCTTGTAAAGGTGTTGCTTTAATTCAAATAATCAATACCAGAACAAGGGAGACTACAGAGCCACAGAGTACAGAGCTACAGAGTTAATCATTTTATATATAACCCCACTCGATAAATACGTTTTTTTGCTGTTATTGGAAATTGGTATGAAAAAATATTAGTGAGAGTACAGATTTTCAGATTTTTCACAGCGCCATATTTGAGTCAATGTGTACATATCATACAGCAATTGAATGTCACTAATTTGTCACTAATGAAGATCACTAATTATAATTTTAAATGTTTTAAATGCAATCAACAACAGGAACATGCCTGTAACTAGATAATATGTCTAAAACATATCTACGTGGCAAGTAATCCCAGATTTTCACACTAATCCTGAAATAGACTTTTTTTTAATGCATATGCAACCACATAAACAGGTTGATGTGCTGTAGAAATATTGTAAAGCTATGAATTTATTTAAGAATGATGACCAAATATGCAGTTTCTCTCCCTGACTCTCTGATGCATTTAAATTTACTACCTAGAACTTCCTGGAAGTATTTGGAGCCTGCATCAATCATGTAAATGGCAAGCATTTTGGACTTCTGTTGGTGCAACTCTCCCTCTATACGGCTCTGACTAAAACGGCACTGGACTTTTAAACTTGTGATGTGCGGATCGATACTGAAATATCGATACCTCCATTACAAGACCTTTATGCTCCAACATTGATTCTCAAATAAAAATATTGATACTTTTGATACTTCAGTCATTTGAGGTAATGTCATTAAAAGTGACCAAACACGGTGGGTGGGAACAACATTTTCTTCTGCCTGGGTAAGTGCATAATGCATAAGTGCAGCGGGCACACTGCTCCGTCAATCAGTCAGTCAGTCAGTCACTCAGTCTGTAGACAGGCACAATGGTAGAGCATAAATGGAATCGTGTGGAGCTATTTCACTTCTATCTCTTCTCAGTCTCTGGCAGATTCCTCCGGTGCTGCAGGCGGACACTTTCCAGGTGCAGAGGGAGAAAATGTGGAGCTTTAATGGTGTTGGAGCTGTTCAAATTAATATAACATGGTTAGGAATTAAGTAACGAAATAAATACTTGCTTTAACAAATAGCTGCATGGGTTCGGCTTGGAGTAATGATGTGTATCACTCAGATAATCTCACATAGGCAAGAAAGCCCAGATTTATTCAAGTAAGATTTCCTAAAGAATTGATCACTAAGTGAATTACATAGACTAGGTGTCATTAAATTATAGCTCGACTGTATTGTAAATGAGGCTGCTACCTCAATATCTATCAGTGTTTTAAATAAATAAATAAATGATAATTTACCAGACACATTAGGTAAAGTATCAGTATCGGATCGGTATCACAGATACCTGCCTGAATCTCACTCTGTATCGGATCAGAAAGGAAATCGAACATCACTATTGACAACACTGTCTAATGGAGACACCTGGGACTGTCACATGTGGGGGAAGGGGGCATGGCTAGGTCAATCACATGAAGTAGGGGAGATGAGCGTGGATAACTTAAGCAACCAGTACACATAAGAGCACATCAACAGGGTGGAAACAAAACCAGTGAGGAACTAAAACCTAACAACCTCATTCTGTCGGCCGTATAGAAGACTACCCACATTATATCTTTGTCTTTGTGCTCCATTTATTTTACCCAATATAAATATCTTGTCTTTAGAACTAATGACATTAAGTTGATGCTTAGGGTGACTTTTTTTATACATGTTTTATATACATTTACATGTTACTCTAATTTACTTAAAACCACAGCAAATGTCATAAATATTTCAATTATATAATATACATATAATATAATATATATGTATATATATAATTATATTATATAATATACATTTTGCACGAAGCAGGCATCACAGCAAACAAATGTCTTGCTCTGTAAAACTCAATGCTAATCCTTGTTTTTAGTTTGAGGTCTAATTAAGTGTTGTGGCCAACACCCAATTAATATACACTTTGCTATTTAATAGTCATGCGTTTTCTTTGTGGTAGCCCTTGCGATGATCTGTATCCTGGGTATTGCTGGAAATGGTGTGGTCATCTGGATTACTGGGTTTAAGATGAAGAAATCAGTCATCAGCACCTTGTACCTGAGTTTGGCCATTTCTGACGTAATATTCTGCTGCATCCTTCCCTTTGGAGCCGCCCAAAAGATAAAAAATGAGTGGGTCTTTGGGTCCTTCATGTGCGAGTTCAGGTATTTTGTTAAGTACTTCCACATGTATAGCAGCAACATCATCTTCATTATCATCAGTCTAGATCATTGCATAATTGTTATGTTTCCTGTGTGGGTGCAAAATAAGCATAGCGTGAGGAAGGCCACTGTGGCAATCATATTATCTTGCATCATGTCAGCATTACTTAGCATACCGATGGCCATTTTCTAAGACATTCAGGATGAACGGACAAAGCAATGTGTCAGAAATTACAGAAATGATCAAAACCGTATTGGAACAGTGATATCCAGATTCATTTTTGGATTTGTTCCATTCCTCATTACTGTCATCTGCTACATTGTCACTGTTCGAAAGCTAAAAGCCAATCAGATGGGAAAATTCAAAAGGCCATTTAAAACTATGACAATAATGATTGCTGGTTTCTTGATTTGCTGGCTGCCATACCACACATTTGCCCTTCTGCAGTTAAAGTATAAGCATTCCAAAATGTTTGTCAATATCGGAAAAGTATTGGGCATCACTCTTGCCAATGCCAACAGTTGTATGAACCCATTTCTTTAGCGCTTTTATGGGAAAGGATTTTAAGAAGCAGTGTTATGCAATTCTGTGAAAAACTGAAAATGCCATTCAGGAGGAAGATGGTCAGAATACAGTCCAAGTAACAGCTAATAGCTCCAATGTTGAAGAGAAAGTTTCAATTGTTGTTCGAAGCAATCAGTTAAAACTTGCCTGCTAATTAAAAACAAACTCCTCAGATAATTGTACATGTTTGTTGAAACAGAACACAAGAAAAATAAGACTATGAATTCATTCTTTAAATAATTATATATTCTGAGTATTTATCATTGTCACTTCCATGTTTAATAATAAGAATATTGTATTTAACTTGATCACAATTATGTTCCTTCTCCACATTTACATGTTGAGTATACTGGGAACAGTACAAACTCTGAGTATTCGAGATTCATTTATTCACTCATTCAGCTTCTGTAAGTGCTACACAGGGCATCACACATTCACACATATGTACAATTTCTCACTCACCCATTCATTCATGCCTGTAAACAATTTCACACACTCAATACCTGTGGAAGTCTTCCTGTGTTTTTGGACAGTGAGAGGAAACTCATGCAGACCCAGAAATATGACACAGGTGTAATGAGTACAAATGAAAAAACTTGTGACAAACTGCACACAAAAGTGTTCAGACAAGCTGCAAATGTGAAGGAGGTATTATTGTCAAACATAGAGAAAATATTATTAATTAAACAACAAACAAAGTAAACTTGTACTGGACTCTAGACAGAAAACATAAAATAAACTGAATGTAAAAACAGAAAACCCAGAATGCAGAGCCATGGATAATTGTTTATCAGGATGAGGATTGAGGTGCAAACAGGTAACCACCACCAGAGCATGTGAAATAAAATAAAACATATAAAGACTTGCAGAACAAAAGCAGAAAACACAACTGAGCAAGGCAGACTGTGATACAAACCCCCATATCAGGGACTCATCTCCAACTCATGAAAATAAAATCCATCCTGTGAAATCAGAAAGAGAGGAAAACAGAACTGAACACCAAACACAGGACAGAATGTAATCATGAACCAAAAATCTAATCATACACAAGCAGAATAAAGAAAATAAACCAAACATATTCCTAGACTAACACATGACTCAGGAAATCCAAACAGAAAAGATATAGTTCAGTAAACAGAAAACATAATCCAAACACTGAACAGATGGTCTGAAACAGTGGACGCAAAACTGGCCAAATGACTGAGCAGGGCACAATCCAACTGGACCAACACAAAACTGTCCTGGTGGCCAGAAATCTTAACAAGATATTTACAACATTTAAAGTAGCTCTATGTAGTATTTCTACCTAAAACAATTACAACTTCTACTGAGCTGCAATAAGAAGAACAGACCCTGTGGCTGCTACTCCGGGTCCACTGCTGGTTTACTGGTCTAAGCAACTTCTGAATCATGGGGAGGAGGGCTCTCATGAGAAATGTGTGACGTTTTGTGGCACAAATCTCATGAGTAGAGTGACCAGACATCCTCTTTTACCCAGACAAGTCCTCTTTTTTAGACTTAAAAAAATGTCTGGGCGGAATTTCACAAACGTCTGTGATTTTGTTTTTCTAGAGCTTACATAGAATTTCGAGAAGCATTTTGTTCACAAACTAGTCCCGCCCTCCTCTACTCCGTTTGGTTCGCTTGAGTGAGAAGGGGGCGTGGTGAAGTAGCCTAAAATCTTCGGATTGCACGGTCTGACTGTAGAGCTACGGTTATTGGTCGATAACCTTCTCTGTAAACATTTAATTGGTCAGTCTGCACGTCAGTAGTCCTTGTTTACGTCAGGCAAAGCTCATGTACCTACCCTCATCTCGAGCAGCTATGCCGAAAGGTAAATGTAAGTTCTCAGATGAATTAAAAAAGAAATTCCCATGTTTTGTGTAGCAAATAAAGGTGTAAAGGACCTAAAAGAATACTTGGGTTCAGCTAAGCATACAACGGCAGCGAGGGGCGAGAGCCACCCCCGCCACCCCCTTCCCGGAGCATGTCCTCTTTTTCACCATCTCAGATCTGGTCACCCTACTCATGGGTGGTTATCCAGCTACATGAAGGATCTAGCTCTGTATTCCTGGTACGGACATTATGGCAGATAGAGTGAGATCGGCCATGCAAGGGTTAATACTGGACTGAATTTACACAGGAAATTCACAGAGGGCACGTTAAAGTGCCTGCTAACTGTAGCCGGATTAGCAAATTTTTCACTGCGGACATCAATTCAGGTAATAAGTGATTTTATATTGTTGCTGTGTTATTTCAACAGCTAGAGGCCCACCAAGGTAAAATTTTATGTTTGTATGTTTGAATCTTGCTTCCTGCTTCCTTGCCGTTCAGACACTTTGCTGCTTAGCTCTGCTATCTTCTATTTCTTTCCTTTTATTTTTTCGAAACCTACTTGTTTTTCTGTGATAGAGTATCTGAGTTTTTTAATATACACAAGTCAGCAGCACTACGAAGCCAAAACTGGATATCTTCTGCTTTTGATACTTTTTAAAGTAGTGCGATTGCTCTAGGAACCAGGACTGTTCCAACAACCAGGACATTTTCATCAGGCTACAGTAGAAGAAACTTGTGAAATGCTTCATCATTTTGTTCAACACATGTGCTGTTAGAATTGTTACGGACTTCTACAGAGAATGTCAGCTTTGGAAAGGGATTTTCGGAACCTGCTATCAAAGTTTAAGGACTGGCATGTCGTAGCTGTGCGAGGAGTAACAGTGAGTGGGAGTACGGGCACTAGACAGCGGGCTGAGGACCTAACAGAGCAGCGGACAGTGGAGGGACACAGATCCAGACCAGAGGACCGTGTGAATGGCAATACCGCCGTGAGTACAGCTAGAGACGGGCAATGGGTGCAGATTGAAGCTAGACCCAAGTGCTGTGCTTTGTATAGCTCTGTAGTCTTGTCTTCTACTCCTGGTACCAAAGCTGGTATAGGAAATTCAACTACTAAACTTAACACTGCTGCTGAGAGAGCACAGCACAGAACCAGACCAGAATATCGGTCTTATTCACATCATCTGAAAAACAGATTTGAACCACTGCATGCCCTTCGTGAGAATCACAAACGCAGTGAACACAGCACAGAAAGTACCAGAAGTGTCAGCCGGTCACAAAACCCTAACAAATCTACTGCAGACACCCTGATCTTTGGAGATGACACTGTTAATGGGGTAACAAACACAAAACTCATAGTGAGATGCGAGCCAACCATCACAGTCCCTGAACTTACTGCAAAGCTTCCAGCTGTACTGACTGAGTACATGAATGTGAAGAGGATTATTGTACATGTTGGAAAGAATGACACTGTCAAGCAGGAGTCTGAAGTTTTAAAAAGAGACTTTAATGACCTCCTTAACACACTCAGTAAGTTCAACATACAATTTTTCATCAGTGAACCTCTACCTGCAGGAGGCACCAATATGTTCTCAAGGTTACTAGGATTAAACACCTGGCTACAGAACAGCTTCAGGTCAAATGGACTGAACTTCATTGACAACTTTAACTTGTTTTTTTGGGAAGAGAGAACTTTTTAGGAGAGATGGACTGCACACGAACAAGAGGGGTGTTAAACTTCTGACAGACAATCTCATTTTCTCAGTGTGTAATCTATCTACTTCTCTTGGTGGTAGCGCATCAGCATCAACACCCAGGAACTCTCCAGTACAAGCTGATGACACCATGTCACAGCCAGAACATCTTCCCCCTACTGAGGACGACCTGAGGGAGCAGCAGACACTGGACATGAGTGGCAATGACCAACTCTATCAGCTGCCAGAGACAGAGAGAAAGAACAGGGAGTTCAGGTCAGATTCTGTGAATGTAGCCAATCTACAGCATATAAAATGTGAGACAGAGATTCTGTGGCAAAGTGCATGAGTTACTAAGTTAGCTCTTCTAAATATCAGACCTCTCACAAACAAATCACACTTAATTAATGATTTTATTACAGCACATGGGCTTGATTTTATACTTTTAACTGAGACTTGGCTAAATGAATGTAGTGCTGCAACTGTTTCATTGGAGTCGGCTCCTCCAGATTTTCATGTTTTAAATGCATCTCGTGCCAGTAGAAAAGGTGGAGGTCTAGCTGCTCTGTTCCATTGTTTTTTTCAGTACAAGCAGTTATCATCTGGTGACTTCACAACATTTGAGAACAGTGTAGTTCTGAAAGGGACACCACAGATATTACTAGTAACTGTCTACAGGCCTCTGAAGTACAGCGCTAATTTTATTGATGAATTTACAGAGATGCTGTCTTTTATTTCTACCGACTTTGACCATTTTGTTATTGCTGGTGACTTTAACATACATATCGACAATCACAAGGACTGTTTTGCCAAGGAACTGCATGCCATATTGGACTCTTTTGGCCTTTCAAAGCATGTTACAGGGAGTACACCTTGTCATGGTCACACGCTGGATATTGTTATCTCAAAGAGTCTCAACATATCAGTGACTGTGAAGGACGTCGCGTTGTCAGATCACTACTGTGTGTTCTTTGATATGTGGGCCTCACCAGTCATAAGAGACAGAAGAGTTTGTGTCAAGAAAAAGATTATGAGCTACAATTTTCATGAGTAAAATGTGCACTACACCATGTGAATGATCCAACTCTGTTGATGATCTGCTGAATAGTTTTAATACAAAAATTGTCAGTGTTATAGATGAGATTGCACCAGTTAAAATGAAAGCTATGTCTTGCACCATGGAGAAATGCTTCTGTTGTTCAAATCCAAAAGAGGGAGTGTCGCAAGGCAGAATGCGTAAAACAAAACTTCATATTCACAAAGAAATATAAAGAGATAAGCTACGTGAATACAACGCAACAATATGCAAAACACGACAATCCTATTTCTCTAGCATTATCAACAATAACACTAACGACTTCCAAAAAAGACCATTAAACAGCTTCAGCTGATTCAAAATGCAGCTGCCAGAGTTCTCACTCGGAGCAAAAGAAGAGATCACATCACCCCCATCCTCAAATCCTTACACTGGATACCAGTCTGTTACAGAATAGATTTTAAGGTGTTATTAATGGTCTGTAAATGTCTAAATGGGGTAGGACCAGCGTATTTATCAGATCTGCTACAGAGATATGAGCCGAGCAGAGCTCTCAGATCTTTAGGAACTAGTCAGTTAGTCCTGCCTCGGGTCAAAACTAAACATGGAGAGGCAGCGTTTAGCTACTATGCCGCTTTTAAATGGAACCAGCTGACTGAGAATATTAGAAGAGCCCCGACTTTAGACACTTTAAAATCAAGACTTAAAACATTCCTGTTTGAGCAGGCTTACAGCTCAGTTTAAAATATTCTGCACTTTTCTCTAACTGCATTTTATTTCTTTTATTCCTTTTCTATTATTGTCATTTTAAATTGCTTTAATAATTTTACTCTTTTTATGTAATTGTTTTATTGGACGTTTATGATTTTATTCTGGCTTATAATTTAATTGTTTCTTTTTCTGTAAAGCACTTTGAATTGCTTCTGTATGAAAGGTGCTCTATAAATAAACTTGCCTTGCCTTGCCTAATAACACGGTAAAGTGTATATTATGAGTGATATATGGGTTTTATCATGTAGAAAACATTTTATTTGATTACACATATTTCCCCAGCTCTACATCAGCTGAAGCCCAGAGATCCGTTCGCGACCGATTCCCTGAGAAAAATCTCGAGATTAATTCGCTGCACCTAATGGGGCAGACACAACCACGGTGTAACTGAGGAATAAACACTCTCTGCCACATCAGGACCAGATTGTGATTAGTATTAAACCCTGAATCAGTGCAAGAACCTTTTTATTCAGAAGACAGCATGTATTTTCACAGGATACATTTAATGATTCCAAAAATGATCCAGAGCGAGCGACACTCCGGCATGAACTCATACAATAAACTAAAGGCGTATGTGTTACGCCCCTGAGGGTGGGGAAGTGAGGGAAATATTATTTTTTTAAGAAAACACGGGACACGCTGTTTATTGCTTGCTGCACCTTACATATGTATCGCAGTCAGGGGCTACACTGATGTGGTTTAGTCGTCATGTCGTTTGGATGCATTTAATAATTAATTCTGTTCACATCACTGACTACTTCTTTCACAACTCAGTCATGGCGCACAGAGTGTGAGTCTGTCTACATATAACAAATAATAACAGTTTAAATTTAAATATAAAAGCAACTTCAAATAAGAGTCATAAGAAGTCTGTGAGAGTCTATTGTCTACTATAGATGACGCAAATCATGCTGTTTGTTTTTGAGGACTTGCACTTTATTGGACAGTTTGTTTCCATCCAATTCTACCAGCACTTTCTGGAAAAATTCAAATGTGTATCGCACATTTAATATTAGCCTATTTGTTTAAAGGATAAGATCACTGATTGCCCTTATATTTCTTATGGACGTAACTCCAATGAAATCATTAAATAAAATCAACAATAAATGTATGTTTTTACTAATATCTGTCACAAAGCTCTATGAATCAGATCAACAATACATCAACTGCAGTCTCATCACCATAACAATTCATGCTTTGTCACAAAAATAGAAAAAAAACATTTTATGAATCTGCATGAATTAATAATGCTGTACAGAAGAGCTGCTGTGTGACTGGTTGCACTAACCTTCTATGCACAATAAAGGATGCTGGAGCTGTGGGGCATTGACAACTTCAGAAATTGAGAAATCTCTGTTTAAACAAATGCACTGTGGTTGTAAATGACCAATGATTAAAATGTGCAGTGTAAAATTTTACAGGTGCTCAGTGTATGTCTGGCATGACAGTTCAGTGGAAAGTGGTTCCTTTGAATTCTGACAAACCACAGAAAGGAAGTGAATGTTACAAAATTTTACTGATAATATAAAAGATCATTGCTCATCTTAAGCAGCAATACCACCAGCTCTGCAGCAGTGTGCTGAAGCAGCCATTGGCCGGTGAGTCTTTTTATTTTCTTTAAATATAAAGCAAAACATGTGTTGTGTATTTTGAGGTATAAGCCTCAAAGAGATTGAGGCTTGAGAGAAAAAAAAAGCAGCTGCATTACTGGGTAAACAGTGGGTTTTGTGGAACTTATTTTGTGCATCTATTTTTAGTAACGTGTAACAGATGGCCAAATTTGTTAAATTTAGTGAAAAACTGAGTAACTAAAATAAGTGATAATAAGTAATAGGTATATTGAATAATCACTTTAGGGCTTCCTCAAGGAGATCTTCAGAAATAGTTAAACAAAGCCTTCATAGCCTTGGCCTAAAGGTTAGAGGACTGGGCTTAGTACCGGAAGGTCGCTGGTTCGATGCCCAGGACAAGCGGGAACATCCATGGCTGAAATGCCCTTGAGCAAGGCACTGAACCCCCAATGCTCTTTGGGCGCCGGGGATAGCTGTCCTCTGCTCTGGTTGTGTGTGTGTGTGTGTGTGTTCACTGCTACAGACGGTTTTATGCGGAAGACATATTTGGTTATACAAGTGACAAGTAATTGAACGTTTCATTTTCATTAATATCTGAACACTTGAACTTGATTCCATTTTCATAATAATAAAAATTCCAGTTATCATGTTATAAATATATAAAACAAATAAACCTGTTCATTCCAAAAACAAACAATTCCTGCACTGTCATTTCTTCTCATAGTTTATTAAAATGTAATGGAGTTAATCTAAAGTTTCTGAAAATAATAAAGACCAGAAAGGATTTTAGATAAAAGTTATATATATTCCATAAAACAAATCCATGCCCTGTTCACTAGTAGATATTATTACTCTATAAAATAGATATTTATTTATTTATTTCTTGCGCACTGAATAAAACTGACACCTTTTCTGTTTTGTCCTCTGTGTGCAAGTTAATGAATCACCATCCTGCATATCACTACTGTCCAATTAAAAACACATCTCCATTTTTGGTGATTTTTAGTATTCTACATTATTAAAACACAGCAGCAGTCCTTCACATCGTGTGAAAATTTCATGATGAATAAGCCACGAGAAATGCTCCAAAATTACTCTGAGTAAAATCTTTTACAATCACTTCCTTTAAAAGATGAGAAGGATTTTTCTTTCTCTTGTAAAGTAACAAGTTTGGGAGATACATTTATTTTTATTGGACAGTGTTAATATGCTAAACTCTTGCACAGAAAGGTTTCGCTTTAAGTTATCAGCAGTCTATTTCTTGTAAAGTTTACATGAGATATGAGAAAGAGAAAGAACATGAGGATAGTCCAAAGAAAGAAAACAAAGGACACTTTCACCAAGATAAAATGCAGTTAGTCTTAATTTTGACCTGATCATTGAGCTCTGATGTAGACGGTGTAACATTCTGAATTTTAAATGTCTGTAATCAAAGTGTAACTCAAAGGTCACACTGAGATCTGATCAGTGAAACACAGTGGACAAAGATATTTCTGCTTATTTATAACAAAACCTTACAGAACATTAATACATCTATTGATTTCTGTCTCCTTTATAGAACTGAGACATCATGACTTCAACCCCAATACCAGAAACAACCCTTCCTGAAATGATCTATGAAACCTTATACAGTCCACTGGTTATATTCTATATAGTGGCCATCGCGATCATCATTGTCCTGGGTCTTACTGGAAATGGTTTTGTGATCTGGATTGCAGGATTTAAAGTCCGAAAGTCAGTCATCAACATCTGGTACCTGAGCCTGGCTGTGTCCGACTTCTTGTTCTGCTCATCCCTTTTCTTCAATGTCTTATGTATGATCACAAACACCTGGTTTACTGAACGGTACCTGTACAGATTATTTAGCTTCATTGCTTCACTAAATCTCTACTGCAGCATCTTCCTCCTCACCATCATCAGTGTGGACCGTTGTGTGATTGTTATGTTTCCAATTTGGGCTCAGAATCAGCGCACAGTTAAAAAGGCCTCTATGATAGTTGTTCTAGCTTGGTTCATCTCTGCAATATTTAGTGTTCCAGCGCTAATTATCCATGAAGCTTATGAAACATTATCCAGTGAAGATTTTGGAGAGATTAATTCTGCAGCAATATCTATATATGAGTTCATTTTTATATTTGTGATCCCGTTCCTGATAATGATTGCTTGTTGCGTCATTATAATACGAAAACTAAAGACCATGCAGATGGTGGAATCCAAAAAGCCTTTAAAGATCATGACAGCACTGAGTGCCACTTTCTTGATCACCTGGCTGCCTTATCACATATTTACACTGATGGATATAAACTCTGAAGAAAATGAATTTCTACAAATTATGAGTGCAGTTGTCGCTATTCTTGCCAGTGCTAATAGCTGTCTGAACCCGTTTCTTTATGCATTCATGGGGAAGGATATTAAGAAGCAATGTTATACAATTCTGTCAAAGATTGAAAATGCAATGGAGGAAGAGGACAACCAGAACATTGCCAGAGGGACAAATCTGACCCACGGACAAAGCCAACATACAACCACCATTTCATCTGTTCTGTGAGAGTAAAAAACATATATCTTTACAAACAGCCACAAATTCATTTCCAACTAATTTTCTAAATGCTTTATTTTTCCTGGTAATATCACAGCCTTCAGTATATTTTGTGTATATGCATCAAATTAAATTTAAAAAGGGATTGTTCTTTGTTCTGGAAGTGCTCCTGCCTGGGATATATTGCTTATACAAGTCAAGCTTTTGCCCTGTCTAGTGTGTTCCTGCTCTGTCTGTGTCTCCCTTGTTTCCTTGTTTGCCATGTCCTAGGAGCACATGGCTCTGTTATTGTTTTGTCCCCGTCTCCTTCCTTGTCTCCTCCTTAGCTCCACCCTCTCGTTGTGCCTCCTTTGTGGTCCTTCCCCCTCGTTATCTGTCCCAGGTGTTCCTTGTCTGTGGTGTGTATTTATTTAAGTACCCTTGTTGTAGTGTTTCTTTGGTGGATGTTACTGTTAGCACTTTCTTTGTGTATTTCTGGTCTGTTTGTACCTTTGTTTTACTATTATACCTGTCTGAGTTGTTTCTAAGATTTTGTTGTTGCTCTAGTCTTTCTGTTTGAATCTCTGCCTTGCCTGTTAGTACTGTTGTATATTTCCCTCTGGATTGTTTGTTTGTTTTTCTCTAGTCTGTTTATACATTTCTTTAGTCTGTTAGTCTCTCTCTCTCATTGGTATTACTCTCGATCTAATCTATTGGTATATTTGGATCTCTCTAGTCTGTTTATGCCATCCTGTACCTTGTAAGTATCTCTGTCCATGTCTCTAAGTGTCTCCTTAAGTATTTCTGTTGGTTATATTTTGTTATATCTGCTGTTATGGTGTTTGGGTCCACTTTTGTCAGGCCACCCGGTCGTGACAACATGAATGAATAAAGAAATGTTTGTTTGTCAAGATTTAAGTGTTAAATTGTTGCTTTCTAGCAAATATACTGTTGATGTAAAAACAAAAGCTCCATAACATTGCAACACTCTGGGCCACAATTTTTCCTTGTTCTTGTAAATAATAACACCACACACATTAAATGTTTCTCATGAACCACTATGTGGATTATGCACTGGTTTAATTTAACTACTAAAGGTTTAGGAGAATTATTTCTATCATTTTCTCTAACGTTCTCCTCTCCACAAATGTTCTGTAACAAAACATGCATGACAAAACAGAGGGTGAACCCTGATCTTCAAAATAAACCCTGATCACTTAAATCTAAGCTGAACAAGAGCTTAATAGCAATATAAGGGATTAAAAGCACACATTTTCCTTTAGGAATATCCCTCCAAACCTGCTAAACAAAACATGACACATGTAACCATTTCTGCTGTTCTCCAAAACTGGAGTAACATTAGTGTTTTAAGGGAGGAATACGTTTTTGAAAAGCTTTTATATTTTTTGATTATATATGGTTTTGGCAGTACAACCATGAGCCTGAAGCTTTGAAATCTTGATACACATTGCAGGGCAGCTTCTACAGATGTAGTGGCTATAACCCTAGAAGATGAGGAGAAAAATGCTGGGGCAAGATGCAGTGACCATGTATGTAATGCTGCTTGAAGCACCAACCACAAAATAAATTAACATTCATTCATTGTCTGTAACTGCTTATCCAGTTCCAGGTCACGGTGGGCCCAGAGACTACCTGGAATCACTGGGCACAAGGCAGGAACTCATCCTGGAGTGGGCGCCAGTCACAGGGTGACACACGCACACACCTATGGACACTGGAAGAACACACCAAACTCCTCACAGACAGTCACTCGGAGCGGGACTTGAACCCACGACCTCCAGGTCGCTGGAGCTGTGTGACTGCTACACCACTATTCCACCATAAAGAACGTTAATAACAAATTAAATCATTTTAAAAAACAATTTAAAATATTTATATCCATTTATAGCTTATCCAGATACCCAAATACTTGAAATCATTCATGTGAAAGCTAAATTAATAAATTTTGCTCATTTCTGGTTGATTTATACTGCATTCCAACACTAATTTACTTTCCAACCAACGGGTGCCTCTAAGCCTCAGGCCCCATCCACACAGATTCGTTTTATTTTAAAAATCTATACATACTCTCAACTATGGTCACAAGGTCTGGGTGATGGCTGAACATAGTTAGATGCTTTAGTGAAGTAATGTACACATTTCTGTGTAAACAATTTGCTAATTGCACATTCCTTTTAGCTAGGGTCCAAAGTTCTTAAAGAAGCATAATTTGGATACAGGGGTTTGGAGTAACTACCGGCCCATATCAAAATCATTTCTGGCTAAAGTTTTAGAAAAAGTCGTTTTAACTCAACTAAAATCTTTCATCGACAGCCATAATATCTATGAGACTTTTCAGTCGGGCTTTAGGGCATTTCATAGCACGGAGTCTGCTCTTTTAAACGTTACTAATGACCTTTTACACAATGCTGATTCTGGGGATTGTTCTGTTCTGGTTTTGCTGGACTTGAGCGCCACATTTGATACTGTCGACCATGATTTACTCATCGAGCGCCTGGAATACTATGTTGGAATCAAGAGCTTGGCTCTTAATTGGTTTATTTCATACATTAAACAAAGGGCTTTTTCAGTTAACCTTGGCAAATACTTCTCGGCCTCCTCTACTGTGATATCCGGAGTTCCTCAAGGATCAATTTTGGGCCCTGTTCTTTTTTCACTATACCTGCTTCCCCTTGGTTAAATTATTCATAAGCATGGTGTCTCATTTCATTGTTATGCAGATGATCTACAACTGTACTTACCTTTGAATACCGGGAATCATCACGCTCTAGGTAGACTGAGCGCATCATGGATATTAAAAATTGGATGAGTCAAAGCTTTCTTCAATTGAATGACAGTAAAACAGAGGTTATTCTATTTGGGCCCCCTTCATTAACCAATAATCTAAAGGAAAGCCTAGGCCCCTTAAAACCTTTCCTGAAAAGACGGGTTAAAAACCTTGGGGTCATTTTTGACTCTGATTTCAAATTTGAAAAGCAAGTAAATGCAGTAGTGAATGGCAGCTTTTTCCAGTTAAGAACAATCTCCAGATTAAAGTAATTTCTTAATACCTCAGATCTTGAAAAAGTCATTCATGCTTTTGTTACATCCAGACTGGATTACTGTAATGCACTGTACTTTGAAATTGGTGAAGCATCTCTTGCGCGCTTACAGTTAGTTCAAAATTAGATTATTAACTGGTTCCAAAAAAAGAGAGCACATCACTCCAATCTTAGCTTCTCTACATTGGCTCCCAGGGCGTTACAGAGTCCAGTATAAAATGGCATTGATGGTTTTTAAAGCCTTAAATGGACTTGCACCAGCATACATTGTGGACATGCTTTGCCTGTATGTGCCCTCAAGAGCTCTAAGGTCTTCAGCTCAATCGTATCCGACTGTTCCTAGGTCTCGTCTTAAACATAAATGGGATTGTGTGTTTACTGTTGCTGCACCAAGACTTTAGAATGGTCTTCCAAGTGACGTAGGAAACGCGCCATCTATGACTGTCTTTAAATCCAAGCTTAAAACACACTTTTACCGTCTGGCATTTGGCAGCTGTGGATCTGTGGATTAGGAGCTGTGTTAATGTATGTCTTTCTGTGTCACTATGTTTTTCTGTGATGCTGGTGGTTAGAAGGTGGAAATGTTTCTTTTGTTTGTTGTGAAGCACTTTGGTTTTAAATGTGCTCTATAAATACAATTTTACTTACTTACTATAAATAAGTTTAGATTTGTTTTCTAAGACATGGTGGTTGCAAACGTCATGCTAAAATAATTTTTCTCTAATTTCCCAATGGAATAAATCATAAAATGACTTTATGAGAAAGTATAACCAGGCTGTTCATTGTAATGCTTAAACTTTACAATTCATTCCCCAATTCTACTAATTTAGTGGGAAAACCGCTAACAAACTTAAACACACTTGTTAACTGGATGTGGATGTGCAGATAATATAAAATATTACTCTTTAAACATCTTAAACTTTAAAAGTGCATCACACTCACGTCTGTTTTGCTGTAACTCTACGGCGCTGCTGATGTCTGGAACTATTGAGACGCTCCAGGATCCACCATTGCTGTTAAAAAATAAAACAATTGAGTTGATGCATCTCTTTCTCTGTAGGGCTCTGGTTGTAGTCTTCTTTGTTGTGGTATGGATGTTAGTTCTGGACTTCGTGTACTCGTTTCTCAGACTCTACAGTTTTGCATTGCTTTTGTTATTTACTGTTTAGTCTTTTCTCTATCACTGCAATAAATTAAGTTTGAATTTACATAATTTTTATCACCATAGGGTTGCATACAATTATATCCTCTACATCCAGAGATAAACATTTAAGTATTAATATATGTTACTAATATTTTATTATTTGGATGTAGATTATTTAAATTAAAGCACCACCTTTTATAGAAAAAAAAATGAAGTAAATGTTTATTTTTCTCTGTGATGTTTGCTCTCTCAGACTGGTACTTCTCTTCTGTCTTAATCTGCTTGTTTAGTTTAGTTCTTGGATTTTTCCCTGTTCTCAGTCTCTATTTATGTTTAATCTTTCTTTTAGGTTGTAGTCTGTGCTCTCCCTGGTTCCTTGTATAAATAGTCTCTTTGCTTTTCTAATGTTCTCATGATGTTTCTTAGCCCAGGTCCATGTCTGTTTAACTAGTCTCCCTCTGTTTAACTTTAGCTTCTTTATTTACACATAGTTCTGTTTAAATAGGGTGTCTTAGCTTCGTTAGTTGCACTTTTAGAGTCTTGGTTTAGGTTTTCTTATCGTAGCTCAGAATTTCTCAAAGTGTTGGGCTTGTAGGTATTGCAGTGGGGCGCAAAAAATCTGAAGAAATGAGCATTTCTATATTAATGCCTTTCTTTTTTGCCAGTAAATCTACTCAGTAAAAAGCACCCACTCACGATTCATTAACAGCCCTTAAATATAACAAAAGAACATTAGATAGGAGACGAGAAATACTGGAACCAAAATATGCTTTTATTTTGAAAATGCGCCACCGAGATTAAAGTGTTTTGGTAGCGAGTCAGACACAGGGTGGGTCTTATTTTAGCCACCTGTACGGCACCTGTACAAATATAAAGCTGCTCCAATCATCAGCTTCACTGGCCTCCGATTCACTGTCACTGTCTGGTTTATAAAGTTAGTTTTTACCAGCTCTAGGCCTGAGGTCAGTAACGAGAGCACAACAGATAACAATGACCGCTAATTACAGTTATGAAAGCAGCTTTTATATAAATATTATGGAGACAGGAGGATCTGAGAGTTAGTTAAACTTAATATTAGCTGTGTTCAGGTTGTGGGAAAGCACACTAAACATGCAGCAAGTTAATGTCAGTCTCTGGCTGTGTCCCAAACTGCACACTGCTGCACTGTATAGTATGAAAAAATATACAGATACCTGTCATAAAATTAGAATTTCATGAAAAATTGGATTTAATTTCAGTAATTCCATTCAAAAGGTGAAACTTGTATATTATACTCATTCATTACACACAGACTGATATAATTCAAGTGTTTATTTCTTTTAATTTGATGATTATTACTGACAACTAATGAAAACCCCAAATGTCGCTGAAAAAGTGATGAATGTTGCAATAAGACACTGATGAACGTTGACCTTGGAGTTCAGCTTTGTATCTCTGGAAGTTTTTGGTTATTTGTCTACCATTTATGCCATAATTCTGTTCAATCTGGGATCAGTTTTCCTCTTGCAGTCATATACAAGGAGGTTGGCTACATCAAGCTGCTTTGAGATGATCTTAAAAGCCTTTACTTTTAACATGCTTGTCTAGAATTTAAATCTAAAATTACTATCAAAGGCATGTAGTTATGCATGAGAAAATTGCCTTTAATACCATCAATTTTCAGAAGGAATGAAGCAGTGTTTCAAAGAGTTGTAAGGGTACCAATAAATGTGTCCCTTCTGTATGTTTCATTTCCACATCTCTGTAAAACATATACTAAAAAAATGTGCTTTGTCACAGTGGCATTGGTTGCATCATGGGAGCTTCAAGAAAGAAAAAGATAATCTGCCAAAACAGAACAGTGGACAGCCAACAAAATGCAGGATGTTTCACTTACCACTAATTACTAATTATTAATTATTTAAATTTATAAAAGTTACTATAGGGCAAGAAATCAAAGACATACATTTTGTCTTTACACAGATTTAATTATTTTTTTATGTCTTTGCACAGGAACTTGAAATTCTAGGAGCAAGTAATACAAATAACATTCATTCATTGTCTGAAACCGCTTATCCAGTTCAGGGTCACTGGGCACAAGGCAGGAACGCCAACGTGTGTTTTTGGACCATGGGAGGAAACTGGAGCACCTAGAGTAAACCCATGCGGACATGGAGAGAACACACCAAACTCCTGAACACATAACCTCAAAGTCCCTGGAGCTGGCTGTGTGAGTACAACACTACCTGCTGCGCCACCGCGCCACATATAGGTAACAGTAATATGCAAATTTCAGAACACTTCTGGTCAAATATATAAGTAGGAATACCATAACAATTTCACCACAATGATCAACATTTTTTGTGCACAACTCACTTTATGCAACCTTTTTATAGAAATGCACATTCTGTGTGGAATTCTAGCCAAGTATTGTCTTCTGATTTGCTTAACTTACAACTATGAATGGTCCCAGCTACTTCCAATGATTACCTGGGAGTCTTAAAAGGTAGGTGCTAGGGCTTGCACAGAGCCTGAACTTTGCTTGGAAAACTACATTAAAAAGTAAATACAGCATTAATCAGGAAGCATGGTGATGGGAATTTAAACAAATGACAATTAAACCAAATGAACTGCAGAATAACTGGCATAACTGGAGGAAGCTATTTGGTTTTAAAATCAAGGGGAATCGGTGTTCACATGACTGTCCATATGAAAATCATGCAGTTCAGGGCTGAATTTTTCAAAAGCATGTCAGAAAGACTTTTGTGGTAGAGTGAGCAACACATTGGACACACTCTCTGCCTGTTAAGATGATCTTCACACTTCACATCTTTGAGAAACAGTTTTCTCAGGCTAATTCAGTTTGCCAGGTAATATTACACTGACCCTGTAAAAAATAAACTGATGCCATGATGTAAGTACACCAAAAGGCTATAAGAGAAAAAAACTTTGTACATCCTATGGCAATATTGAGCAACATTTAAAATAAATAAATAAATATGAAAATTTCAAAACTATGATTAGTTGTATTTGTCATGTGATTTTAGAAATAGGATTCTGGGAATTGCTGCTCCTCTCTTTTTTGTATAAGATTTTCTCTGCATTTCCTCAGCTCCCCTTCATGCTGTAGAAAAGAGCCCGCAGATTCCCTCTCTTTTTTTGTTTCTCAGTAAGGCAGAACATTTCAGAGATATGCAGATAAATGCAACACCAACTTTATCCACAGGGCATCCTCTTATGCACACAGAAAAATGATTTTTCTTTCAGTTTTAAACTATGACATCTCAGTTTCTACATGGGCTACTGACATTAAACACAACTGTCATGACAACATGATGCGACAAATCTGCGCTTTCTAGAGATGTTGACAGAAATGGTTGATGTGACATTGCATGCCCTGCAATGTGAATATTGTGCATGTGCACAATACAGTGACGATGCTGAAACAATATATAGTGCAGCCCTTACACATTTATGTATAACATGAAATGCTTAGAGGACTAGGTGCAATAGAGACTTGTGCAGACTCTAACAATCTTGAAGCAACTACTCAAAAATGTTAGCTGGAATATCTGGACAGGTTTTAAAAAATAAGACATGGCAAATCCTGTGGGAGCTAATAAAACTAGAAGTGTAAGGCAAATCGGCAACACCACCATTCATGCCCAATCTCTTTGCTTCCTGTTACACTTGAATAAATGTTTGTACTGGATGAGTATAATTAGAAATGTACATTTGTCCTCTTACTTATGAATATATACGCTCCACCTGTATTTTATTTTTAATACTTAATATGGATTTGCTCTGTGCCACAGCTTGAACTGGCCCTGGCACAACCCTGAACTGGATAAGTGCTTACAGACAATGAATGTTTTGCATTAAATTGATGCAGTGAAATGTTCATAGCTTGGTAAGCATTCTGGTACTCATTCAGAGTAGTTCACACACAACAAAAAATGCAGTTGTACCAACTCGATGAATTTAGTTAATATAAAACATTTCTTTGACAGAACATATTGTTTTCTGTTTTTCCAATAATAACACACACACACACACACACACATATATATATATATATACCTAGTTTTTTTTTTAAATCAGAAAAAAAGAATATTTATATAAATAAAATTTATGCCATCAGAATGAAATTAAGAAAAAATAAAGAAAAATTAGGAAAAATCTAATTAGGCCCTAAAGGCGAAAACGGCTAAATCTTTGACAGGTCCTTGACTAAGTGGTATTGCCCAAATTTGACCAGATGGTGTCACTACTGTGCAACTTACCTTTAAAGTCATGAACTCAGATGACTCATTTCTACACCCGTGTTGTCTCAGCAGAGTTCACAAGATCCGAGTTTCATGTTTCGCTGTTCAAGTTTTGGTAAACATATACAGAATTCTTATGGCGTTAAGGGTATTATAAGGGTATTATTCGCTCACTTTTGATTCTAACAATGGTTGCATTGTAAAAACCTCATTCTTTCATCTGCGCAACATTGACAAAAAATAAAGTCCCAACCAAAAGTCAGCTGCCAAAAGTCTCAACCATGCATGCATGTCTAGCCGCCTTGATTACTGTACCTCCATCCTTGGGCTTTAACTCTACTTCATAGTGTTCAGATGATTCAGAGCTCTGCTTCTCATCTCCTAACAAACACTATGTCCCATTACAACATCACCCCACTTCTCCAAAACTTCCACTGGTATCTGGTTCAATATTTTATACCGTTCAAAATGCTCCTGCACATCTACAAAGCTTAGAATAATCATACTCCTTCATATCTGTCTGACCTTCATCAACCTTAACTACCTAAGTGTGCTCTCAGATTGTCTTTGGCTGGATTACTCACAATTCCTTTGCCCAACCTTTATATAGTCTTAGGGACTGAGCCCAACACATCTGTTTTCTGTTACATATAACCTTCCTCTTTTCTGAGTCTTATAATAAGCTAAACCATGTTATTTACCCTTCCTCCGGGTGCTCCGGTTTCCTCCCACAGTCCAGAAACACGTTGGTAGGTGGATTGGCAACTCAAAAATGTGTCCGTAGGTGTGAGTGTGTGAGTGAATGTGTGTGTGTCTGTGTTGCCCTGTGAAGGACTGGCGCCCCCTCCAGGGTGTATTCCTGCCTTGCGCCCAATGATTCCAGGTAGGCTCTGGACCCACCGCGACCCTGAACTGGATAAGCGGTTACAGATAATGAATGAATGAATGAATGTTATTTACCCTCTTCATGGTATTGTACTGTAATGTATTGTACTGTGTTATACACTGATAAACCATAACATATGACCACCTTCTTGTTTCTTCACTCACTGTCCATTCTCTCAGCTCCACTGACCACCCAGGAACACTTTGTAGTTCTACAAGTACAGACTTTAGTATATCTGTTGCTTTGTATATTTTGCGGGACCATTGACCTGTTCTTCAATGATCAGGACCCCCAAGACCTCAAACAGAGTGAGTATAATGTGATTTGTGCATCATGCTCAGCACTGCAGTGACACTGATGTGTTAGTGTGTGTGGTGTTGCTACAAGTGGATCAGACACAGCAGTGCTTCTGGAGTTTTTAAACCTGGACTAAGAATATTTCACCAACAAAAACAACCACACAAGAGAATGACCAATGCAAACTGTGCAGCAGCAGATGATCTACTGTCTCTGACTCTACATCTACAAGGTGGACCAATGAGGTAGGAGTGTCTAAAGGACTGGACAGTGAGTGGACACAGTGTTTAAAAACTCTAGCCGCACTGCTGTGTCTGATTCACTTGTGCTAGCACAACACACACTAACACACCACCACCATGTCAGTGTCACTGCAGCGTTGAGGATGATCCACCACCCAAAAAATACCTACTCTGTTCTGATCCTTCAAAATCCTTTTGAAATTTTACATGAAATAACACTGCATATAACAGGTTTTTTTTTTGCCTTTGTGCTATGTATAAACAAACTATACTGTGTTACATTTATGAAATCAATGAACGACTGCAGAAAAATGAAATAACATTTCTGCATGAAAAACATTTTTAACTCATTAAAAAAAGACGTTGGGTTGACGGTTATGTAAAATGCTCAATGTCTATTTGAGTCCTTGTAGTAATGGGGGAAAAAAACGCCAAACTTAAATTATCCACAAAACAAAATGCTGTCCTCTCCCTGCATGCCGTCATCCTTTTACTGGCGCCGTGCAGTCAGCTGTCAAAAAAATTCAAGAAACCGCACACTGGCGGGTGTTGCACATTGGAAGTTGTGACGTGTATTAAGAGCGACAAAATATTTTAAATATTAAAATATTTTAGATGTTACAAGATCGCCATAATCTTCATAGAATACAGTAATTATTTTTAAAAGCTGAGCTGCATCAGAGGGATCAAAGAGAAAAAATGCGGCTCTGGAGCTGCGGGTTGCCGACCCCTGTCTTATGTATTCATTCCCATTGTAATCTGTGCCATTGGGTCATTGAAAAACATGTTGTTAATACTATTTACATTATTATTATTGCACAGTTGAGCCCTTGGGTCAGGAATAGCTACTTCATAAAGAAGCTGAATTCATACAATAAAATGGAGGTCTAAATACAACCCAAGTCTAGAAAAGTACTGTTCCAAAAACAGCAACCTAGTGTCTGAATAAAATAACATCAAATTCACAATGAAAATGTGAAAAACATCAAAACAGGAAATGAGCCTAAAGTCACCATGCCTAATGCCCAGAATAGTCTAGAATAATATTCAGCCTCAGTATTGGACAGTGGGACAGTATTCTCTGGAGTGATGGTGCTCTGTCTAAAACCTTAATGATAAGTTGGAGTTCCCCAATGTATAATCTAAATATATCTGACAACAGTGATCCAAATAATGAATGAATTAGCAACAAGTTTTCTGAAAACTTTGTCATAGAGTGCATGTATAATTAAATACTTATGAATGAAAAGTTAGTGTCAATGGTTTTATATTTAAATCCCCTTACATGGTACCTAATGTTACAATATTACTTAAATGTAAGTATAAAATATGTACAGTTAATTTATTAACAACATAGTTCAATACATACGGGATTTGTCAAAACAGGAAGAAAAAAAAACGTAGGAAATGTATGTGTGTAATGTAATAGATCTTGGCTTGTAGGATCTGGCAACCCGTTTGGCTGTTCCTGTACCCGTTTAGAAGAAGCTGTTTTGCTCGCTCTGGTTTTCCTGTTACTTGTTTCTACTGTTATTTCTGTCTTTACCACTTACTAATCATACATAGATCGATTTTATAGATTATCTCCACAGAATTATTTATTACAGAGGCTCTAAATCTGCCATCTGCTCCTGCAGTAACGTTTCTGGTGTAAGTTCCTAAATCAACCAAAAGCGTTAAGTACCTGCAATACCATGGCTACTGCTACCTGTTTTGCCTGCTCAGAGTGTGGCATGTTTAGTTTAACCCCTTTTTTTCACCTCTAGCGACAACGATAGTGGTTATGTTTGTGCTAAGTGCCAGCTAGTTAGCTCTCTGGTGGATAAAGTAGACCAGCTGGAAGTGCGCATCCAGAGCTTATTATTATAAATGGATAAACATCGAGATTCAGTACTAGCAACTCCGGGTGCCTTAGGGAGATTTAGCACCTGCTCGGCATTAGCTCCCTCACAGCGGGGTGAATGGGTGACGTCTTGGTGACATAGCCAGAAAGCTAAGGCTGATGCTAACACTGAGGCCAAAGCTAGCCCACCGGGACACCACGCTCCTCCGATTCGCGTGTCAAACAGGTTTGCCCCGCTCAGTGGAGCACGCACTGAGGGGCCTGTTAAGAGTGCTCTGGTTATAGGAGATTCTATCATTCGACACGTGAAATTAGCTACTCCTTTAGGGGCTACAGCAGTAACATGGAGCCAGAGCGCCAGACATTAGTGGCAACCTTAGACTCCTAATAGGAGATATTCGAGGTTAGTCATTCATGTAGGTGCCTGATGGAGATGGAGATTGAGCATGTGAAAAACATATGAATCCATGTTAACTGGTCGACCAATGCCAGTAACATACTTGAAGGGACCCACCCGTGGCCCCAACCTTGAACAATTGCAAAAAGAACTACAAGAATATGTCAAATGTCTGACAAAAATCCACAGAGAGATTTTCACTTGGGTGAAAGGAGCCACCGGAGAGAGGACCTCGACTATTGCTGATGAAGGACTGAAGGAAGTGCTCCCCGAGGACTACGTCTACGTCAAAACGTTCAAGAGAGGCTGGACTGAGACCAGACGGGAAGGACCATTTGAAGTGATTCTAGCTACCCCAACAGCTGTAAAGGTAAAAAAACGAAAAGTCTGGATTCACCTTAATCATTGTTCCAGATCTGTTAAGACCACTCCCATTTGTTACACCTACTGTGCAACAACAAAGCACAGACACAGGAGCAGAAGCAAGGGACCAGACAATGCCAGCACCAGACATCATCAAGCCAGGTCCGAGTGGAGTACAAAGACCAGTAACTAGGAGCGTCACTAGAGCTACAAAAGCATCAGCTGACAACTCTGATTGATGAAGGTAATGAGTCTAGGCAACGGCTGGTAAACAGTCATCCAGACTCATTTTTATTTAACTCAGTTTGAGGTGTGAGCCAAGTGCCACCTCTACTGCAGTAACAAAATAACAGGACAACTAATTAACTCTGACTGAATAACTTGACATTATGCCTGGTTGGCATCCATTTAGACATCCTGGACTTTGTGGACTGAGGGGAACCACTTGTGTATTGTTAATGTTGTCCAGCATCGTTGTGATAATCATTCTGTCTGCAGGTATTTTTTACACAGGTAATCACCCACAAGGTAACTTGAATGATACACATGTGTTCACATCACTAAACACATTCATGCAGGTCAGAATAAATAACACAGGCCCAGTTCTAATTTCACTTAAAAGTGAGAAGTGAGCAGTAACCTTACCTGTAGAATATTCTGCAGTACAACAGACTTGGAACACATCAGGAGGATTAGTTTGTGAACGCTACTGTCCAATAAGTAGTCAGCAGGTATGCATGGGAACATCAAGTTTTTCACCAGGAGAATACAATGTGCTTAATGAATGGACATTGGTGAGAGGAAATAGGAAGTACACGAGGTCAAGGACATGCTTACATAAGCCAGGTATATCAAATTGTACTCAAATCCCAAATTGATTCAATCCAGCTTCAACAAAACCAAGACAACAGTCTCGTAAGATACGTTGTCCCCTGGCACTGATAATGGTACCTACATTAGTCCAAGATAGAGCAAGATTATTTTGTGAAGTATCAGTTTTTAGGAGCTAATGATACAATTACAGACATAAAGGGCAAGTTCCACTCAACTGGAACTCAAAAAAATTCACAATGTTCAAGCCATGGGATTTTCACTGTTAGCGTACATTGTGACTCGCTGATTTGCTATGAGAGTATACACCTTAATCACTTACACAGTAGTCATGCACAAATGGGAAGCCCTAGAATTGTACGTGCTAACAGGAACTATTGATTCAGAGACTAACAACGGCCAAGAGGATAAAGGTGAGGTAGTTACAATGTACGCCACTCAGAACATGTTGTATAAATATTTGCAATTCACAGCTTATACAAATGTTGACAATGATTGCATAGTATGTTACTCTAAAAAAGGGTCCCAAAACTATTCCATTGGGAGGTTTAGCTGAATGTGTAAACAAGTCTACAGTATGCCCATTAATCTGCTTATTGTGGAGCATGGATGTTAACTACAATCCTGAACGGGCTCACGATTGTTCAACATTATACAGACCACTCACTCATCCACAACCAATGGTGCAGGACGATGGATGGCAATATTCATATTGTTTCTGTCAACAGTTTGTCCCATTTGAGAGAGGAATAGTTCACAGATGCAGAAGAAAGCTAAATAGTACAGGTTGGGATCTGAACAGTAACACAAAGTTATTGAACATAGACTTGGGTTGAGGGTACAGTACCAGTTGCTGATATATTTTGGGTTTGTGATGATGGTAAACAAATAGCTCAATCTTTAGCTCCTACCTGGAAAGGATGTTGTGCTCCAGATACTTTATCAGGTCAGGTTGCACTATTACCTGTGCATCTATCAACAGCTCGGAACAAGCGAGATATATCATCATCTTGGCTTGCAGGTAAAGACACTGTATTTTCAAAACCTACTTTAACATATTCTGGAGTACCAACTGACATACCAGCTGAACACATGGTAATGTCTCAATCTAGTATTGACAATTGGGTAGCCTTTTTTTCCATGGCATCAGACTTATAAGAACGCCCATTGGGTTAATTATATTTGGTACAATCAGCAAAGATTTATGAATGTCACTATTGGTGCTCTGGCTTCTTTGGGCCAGCAGTTAGATGCAACTTCTAAAATGGTGGTACAGATGCTCCAGATGGTGGTACAGATGCTCCAGATGATGATGTTTGTGTTCTGTTTGGAGAATAGTGTTGTACTTACATCCCTATGAACACTGCTGAAGATGGTAATTTCACTAAATTTATGACACAATTAAAGGATTTGAGAGATGAACATGTGGCCAACACAAAGGGAGGAATCCCTGGAGAGGGATGGTTGTCTTGTAGTAGGTTGACTAGTAGTCGTGAAAGGGGGGAATGATGGAGATGGAGATTGAGCATGTGAAAAACATATGAATCCACTTATTCATAGGTCAGACATGGGACATTAAGTCAGGCATGGGATTTTCCTCACACACAAACAATATAGAGACATGTGGCTGTGAGAAACAAAGAATATAGAGACATATGACTGTCACAAATAATATAGAAACATGCTTGTTTTAAACAAAAGAGTCTTATGTATAGAAAGACACTTGAATTCATTACTCGGGCATGAACTCTGTAGCGAAGAGAATGGTGTGTGGAATAATATGAGACAGCCTGGTAGCATTTTGTTGAGGTAGAAAAAACTTAGAAAACAACCTTGTTAAAAATAGGAGGGGCGAGATGATCTCACCCCAAAAGTTACCTATATAAACTGTGTTTCTCCTTGTATCAGGTGTGAGTGCTCTGAAGGCTTCTGAGATGCTCACCAATGTTTTAAGAAAATAAAAACTGTACCTGCTGTATCTTCTAAGAGGTCGTCTTCAAGTATTTCTTTAGACTAGCTATGAGATCAACATGTCGTGGAAACAACAGGCCAATGATATTCGTCTGGGTAATATTAGAGAGGTGATTAAACTGGCACAGACGATATCCGATGCTGTAATCTGCTCTGGTCACATCCCAATGTGGCGCTGAAGCCTACAGCAGACTTACTGCAGTAAACTGCTAGATGTCCAAGTGGTGTTCCAAAAATCAAGTGGGCTTTATAGAAAATATGTTACATTTCGAGGGCAAGCCTGGTCTTATAGGAAGGGATGGTATCCACTCCATGTGGGAGGGTGCTGCCTTACTTTCTTGTAGCATAGTACAGTCTTTTAATTAGTCAGCAGAGTAGTGTAAACAGCTGCTGGCAATCCAGAGCCGGGACCAGGCCGCAGACAGACAGGCTAAACCGACCGTCTGCCAACTGCCTTTAGGCGTCACCTAGGTTGTATTGTATTGAGACTGTGTCTTTCCCCCGAATTAAATGTAGAAGTAGAAAAACAAAAAATAGTTTCAACAACCTAATCAATATTAAATCATACACATATGATAGCAACAACACCTCTGAACTAAAATTTGGGTTACTCAATATAAGATCACTAAATTCAAAAGCAGCCATCGTAAATGATATTATAAGTGATCATAAATTTGACGTTTTCTGTCTCACGGAAACGTGGGTTAGACCAAATGAATATTCAGCACTAAATGAAGCCACCCCTCTAGACTATAATTATGTGGGTTTTCTCCACCATTATTACAAATCCGGTCACAAAAAAGGACACATTTTTATTATGTAACATATACAAACCACCAGGGCCTTACTCAGAATTTCTTAAAGAATTCAGTGATTTTGCTGAAAAACTACCTGTGTGCAATCATAAAGTTATAATTGTAGGAGATTTCAATGTCCATTTTAAGAAGGCAGATGACCCACTAAAAAGGCATTTACTTCAATCCTCTATTGTTATTACTCAAAATGTAACAGGGCCTACACACTACTATAGTCACACTTTAGATTTAGTTTTGACACTTGGTCTCAACATAGACAAAGTGAATATCTTACCGCAAACCTCAGCAATCTCCGACCATTATGTAATTTCATATGAACTACATCTTAGGCGTAATATATATATATATATATATATATATATATATATATATATATATATATATATATATATATATATGTATGTCCCCTCGCTATTCTACAAAGCGTATAATAAAACCATCTACCACCCTACAATTTATAGAAAACTTCCCAGTATCAACCCAGTTCCCACTCCATCAGACCCAATGGAGCAATTGATGTACTAACTGACTACTTAGAGAATACCCGTTGATCTACTTTAGAAAATGTGGCACCACTTAAAAGAAAAAGTATGAGACAGAAAAAGCTCGTGCCAGGGTACAATGATAAAACCCATACCTTAAAACAAACATCACAGAAACTAGAGCAGAACACAAAACTGTATGGGAAACAAAACATCATCATCATCATATTCTTTGCTACTGAATACATTTCCGGGTCATGATAAGAAAACAAAACATGTTTTGTCCACTTTAAGTGACCATTAAACAGCTCATTTCTAAAGACAAATACAATAATATTTATTATTTAGAATACGCTATTTCCACAGAATGTTTTTGCTAAAAGTGAGAAACAGCCCATTATGTGCCTGTTTATACTTTTCTATCTAATGCTTGGCATTGGGCATGCTGAATTTAGGCTCATGTGCAGCTGTTCCATGGTGTGCCATTTTATTTTTTGCCTTATTATATGATTTACTGTCTTTGACCCCACCATTTTGTATATATGGACATTATATGGTTTTATGCTCTGAGACATAGTCTGTATCAAAATATAACCAATTTTGATGACTGTAACTGTATATTGTTACTCATTACAGCTTTCTGTTCATCACAAAAAGAGTATGTGCATAAAATATTCTCAGTCACAAGCAGGAATATTTACATCTCTGTTCATGAGCCTACAAAACTATCTTCTGTGTTATAGCTTGAGACAACACAATTCCAATACAGTGCAGAACCATTAACATATTAAGTCATTTACAGCCCTGAAAGAACTCATTTATTTTAAGGGGCAGCTTGTAATTTTTTGTGCACATTTATATATATATATATAAATCCATTCCCTTTTTTTTATAAGTCGTTTTCTCATTGCCTCATTCTCATCAGTAAAGTTTTGTTTGTCTTGTAATCATACCAGTAGTTTTAATTTCAAACCGCTTTTTCTTTGCAATTGTCTAGTTTTTAAAACAATTTTTCATGAGTAGAAAAGTAGAGTCATTCTTATTTTGTGCATTAGATTAACATCTTATGTGCAGCTGCTTGTTTAGACATAGAATTCTGATTGACTAAAAGCTTAAATAAGTAACCAATCATAGTTGCAGTTTCTCCCTTATATTTTGTCCTACCTTGTTGCTCATTAAAACAAATACATTTTATCAGAAGTGTAAGCTATACAGGTGTTGCCCATGAAAATCACTACTCAAAATTCTTCTTAGGCAGCAGTTATAACACAAATGTGCAGGAAAGTACTTCTTCAGAATCAGCCTCAGAGACAGCAGAGCATTATAACATTCTGCAGCTTCTTCAGAGGCTGCAAATTATATATCCCCCATTCAAACATTACTGAATACCGAAGCTATGAAATTATTAAACAGAAATAAGTGTATAGTATATTGCACATTCTTCCACATTTCTGACAGTCAGAACAGGCAAACACAATGGTCTTGGTGGAGCTTTATGGTTTACGAAATGTATTTTAAAATCTCCCCAATCCATTTTAACCAATCACATTCAAGCCTATTGGCTGGTAACCAAATACGTTTCTTCTGCCTCTAAGGTAGTGTTGCCTCCAGAACCATTTTGAATGCTTTAAGTTAAAGTCAGAAATGATAGGATAAATATCATGGAGACATGGCTTACCAGATTGTAAAGTAGATATAAAAGGATTAGAAAGATACTGCATGTGTGATGCCAAATTTATTTATTTTTATTCAGTATCCTGCTCATATACAAACATGTCATGAAACAATAGCAGACTGATCGTCCAAATAGGATGTATAAACAGGGTGGGATTCCTGTCAAACTTATTAAGTCCTTTAAAGGTGTACCATGAACAAAAACATATTCCACTGCACCTCCACCCTTTCCTACAGACTACAAAACGTCTATCTGCTGCCAAAGTCACAGCACCAAGCCCCCTTTTACTCGTACACTCATTTCATGTTTGCCTGCATTCCATAAAATCTCCAAGGTCCTTCCTAGGCAATGTTCCATTTTTAACATAATGGAAGTTAGGTCTCATTGAAGCAGGAATACAATACTATTCCTGCTACATGAGAGCAAAAATAAATTACAGAAGCAGGTATGTCAAGATATTTCCACAGACACATCAATAAACAGAAGGAAATAACATAGTTCATTGGCTACACTCAACAAGTGCCGGAGAACAAACAAGGTTTGCAGCAAGATTATGTACAAGATTCTGAAAAACAGCTCAAAGACTGTGATACTGATGGGAAATTCAGATTCAAACCAATTAATTAAATTTTGTATAAAAAAGGCAGGGTCAAACACATAATATACATGAATGCAAATCCAAAAACAAAGTGACAAAGGAGAGCTGAGGAAGAAGCTGAAGCAAGAGAAGTTAGCTTGACCTGCTGGTTGTTTATATCCAAACAAAAGTCAGAAATAAACAGAATGAAATGAGGTGCTAATTATTATTCCAACCTTATACTTGTATGTAACACAAAGACAATATTTGAAATGATGAAACTGAGTAACGTTATTGTATTTTGTATAATATGGATTCAGAGGGATTCACCATTCTTTGAAAGACTGCACAGGAAAATCTATCATAACCTTTGGTAATTTTTTTTCAGCATAAATTTTAAAGAACTTGGAGATTTCATGATCTACAACACATAATATCATTCAGAGGATCCAGAGAAATCTCTATATGTAAGGGACCGTATAACCAATATTATCTGGCTGAATTAAAAACACAGTTTTGTAGTGAAAATGACTGCTTGTGCTCAGAACACTACCCAAAACCATAGTCTGTGAACACAATTGACAGGGGCATAGCCAAGAGTAGGTCAATAGGACCAAGGTGGACCCAGTCAGCTGGAGATAATTCCCCACACGCGAGTGCACG